>NC_051085.1:27439517-28122017 GCF_004664715.2 Peromyscus leucopus | reverse complement strand
ACACCGAGAAACTGTGCGCCTGCCTTTCCTATGCTCCTGAAGGGGTGGGCAGTAAACTGTGATGTTTTGCTAGCAGTTCTTACTTAGAATTGAATTTTAGAGGCTCTTTGTTTGAGAGCTGTATTTAGCTTTGCTTTTAATTTCCAGCCAATTGCGATTATTATCACATGTCCACTTAGTATTCATCACAAGTGTGGGTTACAGCTCCTCTACCAAAAAAGGTCCCTTCCTGTCTAGAGGTCTGATTGACATGTCTTTCTTTCTTTGTTTGTTTCTTTGTTTCTTTTTTCTTTCCTTTCTTTCTTCTTTCCTTCCTTCCTTGCTTCTCTCTTTCTTTCCTTTTTAAAGTTTCTATTTTTTAATTATTTTTTCATATAATATATTTTGATCATGTTTTCCCCTTCCCCAACTACTCCCAGATCCTCTCCACCTCCTCATCCATCCAACTTCATGTATTTTCTTTTTTTTCTCTCTCTCCCCCCAAACCCACAAGAAACAAAACAACAAACAAACAAAAACCCACAAATAGAAACAAAAATGAAACAAACAGGCAAAAGACCAATAAGATAGAAAACAAAATGGCAAAACGAAACAAAAAGTCCACAAAAGTACCATTGAGTTTGTTTTGTGTTGGCCCAACTCTTTCTGGGCATGGGGCCTGCCCTGGAGGGTGGGACCTCTGCTGGCATGGGCCTGTGCAGGTTCTGTGCCTGCAGCTACAACCTTTTCGAGTTCCAAAGCGCATCAGTCTTGTTGTGTCTGGAAGACACTGTTTCCTTGGCATTCTCTGTCATCTCTGGCTTTTACAAACTTATTCGTGTCTCCCTCCTCCATAGTTCCCTGAACCTGAGGGGAGAGGTTTGATGTAGATACCTCATTTAGGACCAAGTGCTCCAAAATCTCTCTCACTCTCCGCACGCTGTCCAGTTGTGGGTCTCTCTGTTACTTTCCATTTACCCCCAAATCTTCTCCAAATTGAGTTGAGGGAGGCACTGATGGATGGATATGGCAGTATGTCATCAGGCTGACTGACATTTCTTAAAACTTAGAAATAAGTGAAGGGTTTCCCACACACTCAAGCAAGGGCGGCTTGGTCCAGCACCATCCCTTGCTTTTTTTAGCCATTTCTCACGAGTAGCTTTCTTCTTCTTCTTCTTCTTCTTCTTCTTCTTCTTCTTCTTCTTCTTCTTCTTCTTCTTCTTCCCAGTTTTCTACAGAGCTACTGGTAATGTTCGCTGCTTTGCTTGACCCAGAGTACTACCCCTTAATCTGAGGGGTATGAAAGAGCCTTTATAGGTTTCCTTTTTTTAATTTAATTTTTTATTTTATTTTACAATACTATTCAGTTCTACATAACAGTCACAGATTCCCTTGTTCTCTCCCTTCCTGTCCCCCTCTCCTTCCTCCCAGCCCACCGCCCATTCCCACCTCCTCCAGATCAAGGTCTCCCCTGAGGACTGAGATCGACCTGATAGACTCAGTCCAGGCAGGTCCAGTCTCCTCCTCCCAGATTGAGCCAAGCGTCCCTGCATAAGTCCCAGGTTTCAAACAGCTAACTCATGCAACGAGCCCAGGACCTGGTACCACTGCCTAGATGCCTCCCAAACAGATCAAGCCAATGGACTGTCTCACCTATTCAGAGGGCCTGATCCAGTTGGGGGCCCCTCAGTCTTTGGTTCATAGTTCATGTGTTTCCATTCGTTTGGCTATTTGTCCCTGTGCTTTATCCAACCTTGGTTTCAACAATTCTCGCTCATATAAACCCTCCTCTTTCTCACCAACCCCACATCTGACAGAGGACTGATATCCAGAATATATAAGGAACTCAAGAAATTAGACATCAAAACGACCAACAGTCCAATTGAGAAATGGGCTTTAGAACTAAACAGAGAATTCTCAACAGAGGAAACTCAAAAGGCTGAAAGACATTTAAGGAATTGCTCAACATCCCTAATCATCAGGGAAATGCAAATCAAAACAACTCTGAGATACCACCTTACGCCTGTCAGAATGACTAAGATCAAAAACACTGAAGACACTTTATGCTGGAGAGGATGTAGAACTAGGGGAAATCTCCTCCACTGCTGGTGGGAATGCAAGCTTGTACAACCACTTTGGAAATCAATATGGCACTTTCTTAGAAAGTTGGGAATCAATCTCCCCCAAGATCCAGCTATTCCACTCTTGGGCATATACCCAAGAAATGTTCAATCATACCACAAGAGTACTTGCTCAGCTATGTTTATATCAGCATTGTTTGTAATAGCCAAAACCTGGAAACAACCTAGATGCTCTTCAACTGAAGAATGGATAAATAAATTGTGGCACATATACACAATGGAATACTACTCAGCAGAGAAAAACAATGACATCATGAGGTTTGCAGGCAAATGGATGGATCTAGAAAAAATCATCCTGAGTGAGGTAACCCAGACTCAGAAAGACAAATATGGTATGTACTCACTCATAGGAGGATACTAGATGTGGAACAAGGATGACTGGACTGCTACTCACATCACCAGTGAGGCTACCTGGAAAACAGGACCCCAAGAAAGACACGGACTTTATAGGTTTCCTAAATCCTCTTTGTTAAGACAGAAAAACGGGGTGCCTCCTGGAAGAAGTTTCACTGTGCCGTTAAGCGCGGCCACTTGGTGGCGCCAAAAAGTAAGATCAGCCCTGTATATACTGAACTTGAGAAGTAACTGGTCCTTTACAGTATGTAGAATGATTAAAAAAGATAAATAAATAAATAAATAAATAAATAAATAAATAAATAAATAAATAAATAAATAAATAAATAAAAAAAAACAAAGATAAGTGGGAACATAAACAGTCACTTTTTCAGCAAAGTGTTTCACTTTCAGTGTACTTCTTTCTTTTCTTTTTTTAAAAAAGGAAGGTGATCAGTAAATCCAAGGAGCAGGTTTCACTGGAGAAGCTTCTCAGTTCCTTTTAACCTTGACCTATTTAAACTCTGCTGCCACGGCTTTCCAGTATGTTCCTAAGGGACTGTACTAAAAGTGATATCTGATGTGTTTCCGGTGTGCTTAAAGAGCCCTGGACTCTACTACTCATGTGGTGTGGCGAATGATTCATTCCCTTTGCTTTTATGTGAGACGTTTTCTAATCTTTATAACACGACAGTGAGAACAGTAACCATCACTGCCATGTTACATGGAGGAGCTGACTAACGAGCAGTGCAGCAGGGATTTGAACCCATCATCACCATCAGTCTCCAGGGGCTGAGACTCCATCTCGGCCTTGGTTTGTGTCTGAACGACTCTTTACGGGAAGGAAGTTTTCTTCCTCATCATACATGTGTGTATGTGAGTGTGTACATTTGTGCATACCGATATGCACAAATGTGATTTTGGACCGACATAGTTGTTGAGAATCTTCCTCTACTGCTTGTTACCTTCCTTTCTGAACTAGATCTCTCACTGAACCCAGTGCTTGCCTTTTTGGCTAGACTAGGTGGCCAGCAAGCCCCGGGGATAGCCGTCTTAGTCCCACTAATACATGTGTACCGTGGTGCCTGGCTTTTGCACAGGTGCCAGGGACCTGAACTCAGATGCCCATGCTTGCATGACAAGCTCCCTACCACTGGGTCATCTCCCCAGCCATCTCTTCCATAATTTTGACTCTTTGAAAGGGGGAGTTTCTAAGGAAATGCCTTTTAAATATGTACACCCCACACATGATAAGAGCAAGACTGCTTACTGCTACATTGTCCTCAAGGGAAAAATGACACTCACATAACTTAGCTGTCCTTGTTTCAAAATTTCAAGTTGAAGCATGTCCTTAAAGATTCACGGGCACATTTGTCCAGGAGTTCCAACAGCGCCAGTGTAATGCATCTGGAGTCTAACAGTGCCGGATAATTTCGACTTTAGGCTGTAGTCCCTAGACAGCGATATTCTCAGTTTCATGAGGTGACTGGATAATTTCCACTTTAGGCTGTAGTCCCTAGACAGCGATATTCTCAGTTTCATGAGGTGAGTGTGTTCCTCTTTTTACTGTTAGAAAAGGAACTGGACCCTTGGCCTGACCTTCCCCTCTGTTGTAGCCTGAGGGACTAGTGGCTAAGTCTCCAAGCTTAGCCCTGCAAAAAGAGGTGAGAGACTCTGTCTCAAAAACGGTTGAGAGTGATAAAGAAAGGCATTCAGTGTTGACCTCTGGACTCCATATACCAATGTACACACAGGAACATGAACACATGCAATATCTCCCTCACACAGAGTGTGGCTTTGACGCCTCTTTTTTTTTTTTTTTTTTTTTGCTTTGCTGTTGTTGTTGTTACTTGTTGGTTACGAGGGATGTGTTAGTGGGAATCATGGGAATCTATTTTGGACGCTGCCAACCACAAGTGGATTCCAGCCTTCCTAGCTAGTTAACTAATTTGCACTATTATCACTGAGGCATGCACAGGGAGTCCTAGGAGGGACCTAAATCAACCCAAGAGCTCAGTGCTATGGCAACCTAAAAGACCATGTTTCCTTTTCTGGAGGATGGTTTTGTAGGTCCTTTCTCCCTTTCTTTTCTCTTGACAGGAGAATTTTGCCTCTTTGCCTAATAAGTACCTCTGCTGGAAGAGTGATGTCGTGGCTGAGTGAATGGCAGCGGAAAATAGAAGGTTGGCAGGCTAGTTGCAAGGATAAAAATAAGTTGACATTGAAGTTATGCAGCTCTGTCATTGGGTTGCTGGGATGCTCTGGTCCAGAATTTGTGGGCAGTGAGATAGTAAGTACTGGCCAAAATGTGGGGTTTTGGATTATCTGTGAATTTTAATTACTCCTTTCTTGTCTTCTATTTTTTTAAAAAAAAATTCTGGAGATCTGGCTCCATAAGCATGAGATTTAAAAGCCACACTATCTTTTGGAGCCCGCTTCTTGGCTTATGGAGTGAGACAATGCCTTTGGAGATGGGGACATAAATCTCTTTTTATCTCTAAGGGTTCTCTGTATTAACTGCAGCTTCTGCCTAGTTTGGACAGATTGCTGAGCTGGAATCTATTGCTGTTTGCAGTGATTTTGCATCTCTGAGAAGCTTGCATGAAAGCCTTGGAAGGGAGTCATGGACCATATTTCCAAGACTCTGTCTGTCTTCAGGGAGAAAGGGCGGATCAGCAGGTAGGACCCCTGCCCCCGCCCTATCATTAGGGTGTGGTTTTCTTTCAAATGAAGAGTGCTGGGCTAAGGGAGCTGACACTTAAGCACTCAGCCGAGGATGACGCCCAAAGGGGCAATACTGTCACTAAGACACCCACCAGGGAAAGCTAATCAGATAAGTTGTTTGGTGTCACATGTTGATTCTTGTGTGTGCTTACACCACGCATATTCAGATGTGTGTGACTATATGTGTATGTGCATGTGGATGTCAAAGTCAATATTGGCTACCTTTCCCCAGGAGTCATTCACCTTTGTTTTTTTTTTTTTTTTCTTTTTCCTGAGGCAGAACCTCTTACTAACCCGGAGTTTGCCAAGTACGCTTGGCTGGTTGGCCAGCAAGCCTCCAGGATCTAACTGTTTCCATCTCCCCAGGGCTGCTACTATAAGTATATACCACCAAGCCTGGATTTTTAAAAATAGTTTCTAGGTATCAAACTCAGATCCTTATGCTTATAAGGTAAACATTTTTTTTTTTTTTTTTTTTTTTTTTTTTTTTTTTTTTTTTTTTTTTTTTTACCAACTGAACAATCTCCCTAGCCAAAATGTTAATTCTTTAATTCACCAGTTGTTTAAAACCTCCATCAGCAAGGTTTCAGATTCGGGGTTCAAAGGGAAAATGGAAGTGGATTGCTATTTGAGTAAGAGATTAATTAAAAGAATTAATATCATAGATAGACAGATAAGCAGACAGACAGCAGCATGGGCGTGCTCTGAAGAGAGTGGAGTCCCTTCTTCTACAGTCTAGAGGAAGGAGGGACGTTCTATGTCACATGGCTGATGGAAAGCCAATAGTATGTGTTTGTAGCTAGACTGTGAATAAGTTAGCAAAGAGAATGGGGAAGGCCGGAATCTAGAAAAATAAGTTACGTTAGTTCTAGAGCTGAAATCACTGTAGTTTCTAGAATTAATACAGCTCAATTAAAACGGAGGAGCTTTACCTGGCTAACACCATGTATAGTTGAAGCTTTTGGCTAGGTAAGATTGACGACCAGACAGAACCTCTGACCTCAGAAGTCTTGGGGGAAGGTTATGTAAGTGTATACGTAAGCAAGGCATAGATGTGCTCTATTTGACCCTTCCACCAGATGTTTGAGGATGGACATTTTTCAGAGTTTCTATGGGTTTTATCTTCCACCCTTCCTGTTTATTCTTCTCCATGCTTCTCTTTGGCTGACTATTCTTTTCTCCCCCCTGATTTATTGAGTCACAGCTGAGTGACATTTTTTTCCCCTGTAAAGTTCAGCCATTATAATGAGATATACCCAGTACTGGGGCTCCCAAGTTAAGAACTGAAAAGCTTCAGGGAGATAAAATTGTTCTAAACTGAAGCATTTTAATTGTAATAGAGGAACCAGCCCTTTGAAGAATCTTCTCTGTGATGAATCCCTTGCTACATAAAAGGCTGCTTTTGTGATGTAAATAACGATCCTTTGTTTTAGCTGTTGACAAGTTCTAAATTTCAAGTGGATGATCTTGCAGAACAATGTCAGAATAAGACCAAAAACTTTATCACTTCCAAAATGACTTGGGTGAAATAAGGATCACATGTAACATGGTTATCATCTAATGCCAAGGTTAAATAAATAGCAAGAGTGGAAAGTCCACAGGACACTGGCTTAGTGCCACCTATTACTTCAAAGGCCTGAAATTGTTTTCCTTTGTACTTGAAAATGTAGATGAGCTCTCATTTCAGAGTGTGGCTCCAGTGAGTCAGTATCTGTCTTTCTAATATAGTTGCTACATCTTGAGCTGTATTTTCATTTGTTAGTAATGAATATAATTACTGACACTCAATAATGATTCCTTAAATTAGTGCAGCAGGGAAGTGTTCATGAAATAACATGTGCAGAGGGCTGGAGCTTTTCAGAACCAGACAGCTCCATTTGTTCTTGGACTACCATATAATCTGCAGTTTCCAAACCAGAGTTTTAGGACAAAACCCCAGTCTTTGATTTGACCACCTACCCCGATATGTCAATTAAAGAGATGAGTTGTGGTGAAAAGCAGAGGGGAGATTTTATTTGACATGGCCACACTGGAACAAATAAAGGGTACAGTATAGTTAGCCCTGAGTCCGTCTTTGGTAGTTGACCAAGCTTCCGGTTTAAACAGGAAATAACAGGGCAGTGTTCATCAAATCATGTTTGCTTGGTCATTGTCTCAGTTCTCATTCTATTGAGTGATATAAAGACCTTTAACTTGGAAAGACAGCTTGGTTCTCAGGGGACGAGGGGACCAGTTGGTTCTCAGGAGACTATAGTTCCTATTCTAGGATGCTGCCTTATCCTCACAGATAGCTGCCTTCTCCTAACAGGTGGCTTGTCCTGTGAGGTTCTGCTGTTCTTGGAATCCAAGGTGACTACAGGTATAGAACAAGGACGACAGACTTTTAGGCACTTGGGGTCTAGAACAGGACATTCAAAAAGGCTGACAGTAAGATGCTGCAGTTACTGTTGTCGTCCGTGGCTTCAGCCTGAAGGGGATGCAATAGGTTAGGGATGAGGGCTTCTACATCGGCACTGTTGGAGTGTCTGGTATGCCTACACAGAGTCACGCTCAGGGATCTGAGCCGAGATGCCAGGCTTTTACCCTGCTTTTAGTCACTTTGCAAGCCCAAGCGTGGTCAACGCTCTTTAGCGAAAGCAGCTTCCGAGTGCCTGTTACAGTACCGTCTTTGTAGAGCTCTTTGAAACTATCTGGGGAAGCAGAGCCACCTTCCCTTGAATGCCTACAAAGTAGAACCTAGACACCTTTCAGAAAATTCTCTTCAAAGCCACCTAAGAACGCATTCATTAAGAGTTGAATTGTCTGTTCATTTCTAAGACTTTCTTCAACTGAGATCCATAGTACATGCAACAACCAATCAATTTGGCTGTAGTTTTGGTGATACATACAGGTACCAGGGGAGTTGACATTTGGCTAATATATGAGAAAAGACTCTCTAAGGTTATCGATGGAGTTGGTAAGTTAAAATAGTATTTAAAAACACCTCCAAAATTGTTTTTATAACTATTTACTCTTAAACAATGTGCTAATTGAGATAATTCTTAAATAATTAATAAAGGTAAACACAGCTGTTTATTTAAAGCACTAAGCATTCTTTCTTTCTATTAGAATTTAGGGGGAAAAGAATTCCCTGGGGGCTACACCAAACCTTGAGATGGATCTATCTTTCCTCTTTCCTGTGGACTTGCTCAGCCTCCCATCGTAGACCATTCCCATTCTTTTGTGTCAGCCACCAATACATGGAGGCGTTCTCTAGGAGAACTCCTGGCTACACTTGTATGGGAATCAGGTAGGCATTCTTTACTCTCCTTTCTGTCCTCCATTGCAAATCCTTCAGCCTCATCCCTAGCCCTGTAGCAAACCTTTGTGACTCCATTCCCTAGGGACTCCATCAAATCTTGTGGTGGACCCAGCTGTCCTTCTTTCTGAGGACCCTCTCTACATCTTGCCCATCTCCATCCCTTAATGTCAGTCCCTAATACCTAGAAACACATACCTGGAACCCCCAGTGGCAATATCTGGATAAAACTTTAGCCAAATTATCTAAAAGGTGAAAATATCCAAATTAATATAATTAGAGATGAAGAGGGGGTATAATAATAAATCCAGAAGAAAGCAAGAGAACATAATAAATAAGGACATACTTTAAAAATTTGTACTCTCTAAATTGAAAAATCTGAAAGAAGTGGATACATTTCTTGATTTGTATCACCTACTAAAGTTAAATCAAGTTCAGATAGACAGTATAAATAGAACAATTACCCCTAGTGAAATAGAAGCAATAATTAAGAGTCTCCTAACTAAAAAAAATAAAATAAAAAAAAAACACCCAGGGCCAGATGGATTCAGTGCAGAATTCTAACTGATCTTCAAAAATGAATTAATGCCAACACTCCTCAAATTATGGCATGAAATAGAACCATAAGAACAAGCCCTGATATGTAAACAATTATCCTCGTATCTAAGCCACACAAAGACTCAACAAAGAAAGAATTACAGAACAATCTCCCTTATGAACATAGATGCCAAAACACTTAATAGAACTGTGGAAACCCAAATACAAGATTATATAAAAAAGATCATCCACAACGATCAAGTAGGCTTCATCTCAGAGGTGCAGGAACAGTACGGCATATGTAAATTGATAAATGTCACCTACCATCTACACAGACTGAAAGTGAAAAAACCCACGATCATCTCATTAGATACAGAAAAAGTCTTTGACAAAATCCAATACTCCTTCATGATAAAAGACCCGGATAGATTAGAGATAAAAGAGACATACCTCAACATAATAAAGGCAGTTTACAGAAAGCCCTGTAAAGTTAATATCAACTTAAATGGAGAGAAACTCAAAGAAATTCCATTAAAATTAGGAACAAGACAAGGTTGTCCACTCTTTCCATACCCATTCATCATAGTATTTGAAGTCTTAGCTAGAACAACACAACAACTGAAGAAGATTAAAGGGATACAAATTGGAAAAAAAGTCAAAGTACCTTTATAAGTTGATGATATTGTAGTATATATAAGTGACCTTAAAACCTCTATCAGGAAACTTCAACAGCTGATAAACACTTTCAGCAAAGTAGCTGGATACAAAATTATCACCTTCAAATTAGTAGTTTTCCCATATACAAATGACAAATGGACTGAGAAAGAAATTAAGGAAACAATATCTTTCACAATAGTTTCAAAAAAAGTCATGGGATAACTCTAACCAAGCAAGTGAAAGACTTGTATGAATAAAAACTATAAGACATTAAAGAAAAAAATTGAAGAAGATATCAGAAGATGGAAAGATCTCACGTGCTCATGGATCAGTAGGATTAATATAGTAAAAATGACCATCCAACCAAAAGTAATCTACAGACTCAATGCAATCTCCATCAAAATCCCAACACAATTTTTCACAGAACTTGAAAGAGCAATTTTTAGCTTCACATGGAAACACAAAAAACCTAGGTTGGACAGTGTTGGCGCACACCTTTAATCCCAGCACTCGGGAGGCAGAGCCAGGCGGATCTCTGTGAGTTCAAGGCCAGCCTGGGCTACCAAGTGAGTTCCAGGAAAGGCACAAAGCTACACAGAGAAACCCTGTCTTGAAAAACAAAAACAAAAACAAAAACAAACAGACAAACAAAAAAGGAAAAAAAAAACTAGGATAGCTAAAACTATCCTGAAGAATAAAAGAACTGCTAAAATATCACCATCCAGCTTTCAAATGGTATTAAAGAATTAGAGTAATAAAAACACTGTGGTATTAGCATAAAAACAGACAGATTGATCAATGGAATCAAACTAGAGACCCAGACATAAGTCCACATACCTATGGACACCTGATTTTTGTTAAAGAAGCCAGAAATACATACTGGAAAAAAAAAGACAGCAACTTTAGCAAATGGTGCTGGTTCAACTGGACCATGTAGAAGAATGCAAACAGATTCATACCTATCACCATGCGCAAACTCAACTTCAAATGGATCAGAGACTTAAACATAAAACCAGATAAATGACCCTGATAGAAGAAAAGTGGGGGAGAGTTTCGAATCATTGGCACAGAAAAGGACTTCCTGAACAGAACACCAACAAGACAACCAAGATGAACCATGAATAAATGGGACCTCATGAACTTAAGAAGCTTCTGTATGGTGAAGGACAACATCATTTGGACAAAAAGCAGCAGGCTACAAAATGGGAAAAGATTTTTACTAACCACACACCCAATAGAGGGCTAATATATAAAATATATGAAAAACTAAAAAAAAATTGGAATAAGAAAACAAATAACCCAATTAAAAATGGGGTACATAGCTAAACAAAGGAGTCTCAAAAGTTGAAACAGAAGTGACTGGGATATACTTAAAGAAATGTTCAACATCCTTAGTCATCAGGGAAATAAAATCAAAACTACTTTTAGATTTCATCTTACACTAGTCATAATGGACAATATCAATAAAACAAATGACAGTTCATGTTGGAGAGGATGTGGAGCAAGGTGAACACTCATCTCTTCTTGGTAGAAGTGCAAACTTGTACAATCTATGAAAACCAATATGGTGGCTCCTTAGGAAGCTGGGAATTGATTTACCTCAATATCCAGCCATACCACTCTTGGGCATATACCCACAGGATGCTTCATCCCACCACAGAGACATTTGGTCATCCATGGCCATTGCTGCTGTATTCAATATTAACCAGAAACTGGAAATAGCCTAATGTTCATCAGTGGATGAATGGATAATGAAAATGTGGTACATTTACACAATGTAATATTACTCACCTGTTTAAAAAAATGAAATCATGAATTTCACAGATAAATAGATAGAAATAGTAAAAAAAAAAAACATTCTGAGTGAGTTAACTGAGACCATGAAAGATAAGTATGGCAAGTTTTTTCTTATACATAGATGTTAGCTGTTAAGTCTTCAGTAAGCAGGCCACACTCCATATAAACACAGAGGTAAGGTATAGAGTAAGGGATTGAGGTGGGGAGGGAATGATTTCCCTAGGAAAGTGAATTAGAATACATATTTATGGATGGACTATGTATGCATGTGTGTGTGTGTGTGGGGCTTAAATTGGAGGAGGGGGAGGGGAGAGGGACATAAGAGAGGGAATACAGGAAGGACAGATAAAACTAAAGGGCGTTTGAAGGATCATAGGGAAAACTATAGTAGATGCTTTTCAAAATATATACATATATGAAAGAAATCTAAATGTAATCACTGAATAATGGGGGAGACAAAGCCCCAGCTAATCTCTCATCACCAAACGAAACCTCTAGTCCTAGCAATGGATTACATCTAATAGAGTTGTTGGCCAGAGGAACCACATAGAAACCCACAAATAACCCAGGCTATGGTCAAGGCTATTGGTGTCTCTTCACAAGCTGATGGTAAGGTCCTGTTGTTCAAAGCAGCATCTCCACAACTCACTGAACACTGAACACGGAGAAGTCAAACTGCTGTCTACCTAGAGCCTTCACCCTTACTGACTAGTATTCATGGAACTGGAAGGTACTTTGCACACTACCAGAGAAGAAAGGTCAACACCAGCCCAGCTACAAACCCTGTGATCTACCATGCTGACTTGCTTGCAAGATACACTGGTGCAATAATGGTATAAAAGTTACAAGAGTAACCAAGCACTCTCTGATTAGTCTTAAGGCCCGCTCCATGAGAAGAAACCCGTGCTCAACACTGCTCATGTGGCTAAGAACCTAATACTAGCTATGCCATGGACCTAGGGGAAAACCAAGTACTGCTGTTCTGCCAAAGGAACACAGCCATCAAATGACTCCTAACAACTGTTCTGCTGTACCCATAGATCAGTGCGTTGCTCAGCCATGATCTGAGAATCTTCCTCTTGAAGTAGATGCCAACCTATACAGAGAATCCACATCTGAGCAATGCGCAGAGAATGAGACCTTAGAACACACGGTGCTCAGTGGCATGTCTCCATCAAATCCCTCCCTGGGATCAGGGACCTCGGTGGCAGAGGAGGCAGAAAGATTGTAATTACGAGCCAGTGGGGATGGAAGACACCAAGGAAACAAAGCCTTCTACACACAACAGGGCTGACACATATATGAACTCACAGAGACTGTGGCAGCATGCACAGGCCTACACAGGTCTAAGCCAGATGGGGTCCCAGGGCTGAGAGGGGAAGTGAACGCAAACCACCATCCCTAACCCAGAAGCTATCTCCTATTGACAACCATTTATAAAGGAAAAATTAGTTTTTTTTTTCAATGCAGTCTCAAACTGCACTGGTATACAAACCACACTTAAGGGCAGGCCCCATGCCCAGCACTAGACTGTCAACTCAGAAAGAACTCAGTGTTATTTTTGGAGGGTTTTTGTCTCATAAGGCTTTGTCTGGGCATTTTTTTAACTGTACAGATCGTTTGCTTATTTATTACAGTTTCCAATTTTGTGTTTTTCATAGGATTTCCATGTGTGTCTCTATGTCTGTATGTATTTCTTGTGCTTCTTCTTTGGCTCCTTTTTTCTGTTTGTTTGTTTTGTTTTATTCTAGGTTTGTTTGGTTATTTGAATTGCCTTTTGTTCTCTAATGAGAGAGAGAGAGAGAGAGAGAGAGAGAGAGAGAGAGAGAGAGAGAGAAACATGTATTTGGGTGGGTGGGGAGGTGGGGAGGATCTGGACAGAGCTGGGGGAAGGGAAATCATTATCAAAATATATTGCATTGTATAAAAAATCTTGATTTTCAATAAAAATAAAAATTATAATAAAAAGAAGTATTTAGTGGGAAATTCACTAATATGCCATCTGCCAGCCAGAGAGAATTGTTATTTGTGTTTTCTTGTAATCTATTGTTCTGGGCATGCATATGCATATATAAATAATTACTGAGATACAGCTGAGGAAAATAACCAGTGTCATTTCCCTCCCATTGAACACTTTATCGTGGGTATTTCATACCATTACACAGAAATCACTTTCCAAGGAAGCGTGGGCTATTGCCCACTGTTAGTTTCGCTATTTTATTTTATATTTTATATTATTTTATTGTCAGACATTTAATAATAGGATGGACAACATGGACACCTGTCTAGTCAACAACAACCCTAGAAATGGAAGCAATGTGCAGAAGATGCGGCCTCTAAGAAATTGCCCTGTGGGAGACGTAATAACAGAAAGTACCCTGATCGCTGCTCTTCTATACAAAGCCAGTGCTCTGAAAAACACTTGCCAGTTTGGTAAAAGAACAAAGGTATTTAGTTTATTTTAATTTTATTACTTAGTTTACATTTGTTGAATGTCTTGAGTATTGTTAAGACTGATATCCTTTATGTTTATTGTCCAATTCTATTCTTTTTTTCTGTGAATTTCTATAAAAGCTTCTTCATTTGTCTAGTGTTTGTACCTTATTGACTTTTTTTTTCTTTTGAGAAAGGGTCTCTCATGTGACCCTGCTGGCCTGGCATTCGCTATGGAGACCAGATTGGCTTCAAACTATGTCTATTTGTAACTTACTAATGAATGTTATTTTTATTCTGGGAAGGAAAGATTTAGCCTCAGTTCTTTACTCAACATACCTTTCTAAATTTTTCTTTTTATTTTTCTGAGCACTTAAGTGAGGGTTCCTCAGTGCTCCTCTGGGAGCATGGCTACTCCCTCTGAAGTGTGTTGTTAGTGTCAATGTGAGAGACTCTGACTTCATTTTGCCCCTAGTCATTAATCAATTGAACATTGGGGCATCATTTATTTACCAATCACTTGTCTCCTGCACTAGACTGTGAATTCGCATGTTGTTTCCTTTATCGGATGAAATTAAATTTTAACAGCTGACAAAGGGCGTCACATGTTACTCTGTACAGATGACTGTCTGAAGGCATGAACCCTTTCCATTTTAATCTAAATTGAGATGGATAGGAATGCTTAAAAAGAAGACAGTGTAGAGAAACAGCAGGCTCGAAGCCCAGTAAACAAAACCTGAAGGCAATTATATCTCCAAGTATTGTGTTAATAACACAAACTGTGTTCAATAGTCAGAAGCAGAGCAACAGCAGCTGCACCTTAATTACATCTTCCTACCACTCTGCCATACAGTCTCTCTTCACAGGGGCAGCTGCTTCATGGCACCATTGAAGAATGTTGTTTCCGTTGGAAACTTCCTTGTAGACCAGTGGAATTTCACCCAGTTGGGAGCCTGAAAATTTGGGCTTTCTTAATGGACTTGTAACTCCCAGCTAGAGAATTACATTTTGTTGATCTTGGAAGTTCTCAAGTGTTTTTTTGTATACCGACATCTCATTGGATGACTTAAATCTTCACAGCTTAAGAACTAGCACTCCCGGCTGGGGAGACAGCTCAATCAGTAAAGTGCTTTGTATGCAAGTATGAGGAACCGAGTTCAAGTCTCGGAGCCACCAGTTAAATCCCCTGAACCTATGTTAAAAAACAGTTGGGAGTGGAGATGTGGCCTTATAATGCAGGCATGGGATGTAGAAACAGCGGTCAGCTTACTGGCCAGTCAGTCTAGCCCATTTCGTGTGTTCCAGGTCAGTGAGAAACCCTGGGCCATAAAAACTGGTGCGTGGTTCCTGAGGAGTAACACCTGGGGTTGCCCTTTGACCATCACATGCTTGCACACGTGTACACACACACACACACACACACACACACACACACACACATACACACACACACACACCCCTATAAAATGAGCCCATCTTTATTTTCAAGTACAAAAGAAAACTATTTCAGGCCTTTTAAGTGGCAGGTTGGTGCTCTTCCACTGTTTCCCACTGACTTTCACAGACCAGTAGCATTCTCTTGAAGGTATTTAAAGGGAAAACATGAATATTAATTTAAATAGAATGACAGTCAATGCATTATGAGTGGCCTTAAAAGGGAAGAAAGGCCTTGAGCGTGGAGCACACAGTGGAGTCCCACCGTGTTCACTCCCAACCGGTCGCTCTATGGAGGTGACAATTGTCTTCAGTCTCCTGCATAGGCAGTCTGGTCACCCAGGGTCCTACTGAATCCTCCAAAGTTTAAGGGCATAGAAGTTGCGTGGCTAATACCTGCTGAGGTGTTCTGCCTGTGGATGAATCCACCATGTATTTATTTTCGTTTGTCTGAGAAATGAGAGGTAGTCAGTGTGACTCACCTCCTGCTACTTTTCAAATGAATCACTTCTCCACTTATTGCGTGGCATGTAACAGCTCATCAGGATGCAGAACGCAGGATAATCTTGCTCTGGTAAATGTGCCAAGCCTTATAACCTTGATATGCCCTTGATGTGGCAATACATGAAAATAAACAAGCACTTAAAAAGTGTGAAGATGCTGCAAAAGCCATTTCAGAAGGAAGACACACAAATGGCTAATGGGTACAGGAGGAAATGCTTCTCACCTGGGAGGTACAAAACCACAGCCACAATGAGATTCTATTAAAAAAGACAAAAGATAACAAGAGTTGGTAAGGATGCAGAGAAAATGAAATCTGTATGTTGTCGTAGGGAATAAGAATGAATACAGGCATTATGGAAAGGTCAGGAGCATGACTCAAAATCTAAAGCATTCCCATCAGTGGATATATATATATATATATATGCAAAAGAGAGAAAAGCACCATGCTAAAGAGATAGTTTCACTTCCCAGTTCATTGTAGCATTAGTCGCAATGGCCATATTCAGTGAACCTGAGAATCCATCAGTGGGTAAATAGATTAAAAAATGTGCTAGAGATACATGGTGGGACAACATGAAGAAATTTTGAAGTTTTTAGCAATGTGGATGTGGTAGTTCTTTGACTATAACAAAATAACCTAGATGATTGTTTGTAGTGAGAAAAGGTTGTTGCTGTTGTTATTTTCCTGAGATAGAGTTTCTCTGTGTAGCCCTGGGTGTTCTGGAGCTTGCTCTGTAGACCAGGCTGGCCTCTAACTCACAGAGATCTGCCTGCCTCTGCCTCCCAAGTTCTAGGATTAAAGGCATGCATCACCATCACCTAGTGAGAAAATGTTGTTCTTGTTTATAGCTTTAGAGGGTCCCATCGAAGATGGGGCATATCCATTTCTTTGGTGCTCTTGTTGGGTGTACTGTATGCCAATGCTAGGAAGTGCAGGGTGAGGTAAACTGCTCACATCATGCCAAGAAAACAGAAGAGAAAGGAAAGACTGGGGTCCTGTGATCTTTCCTGACAGCACACCCCAGTGAGCTAAGAGTTTCCTTTAGACCTCTTCTATCATGAATCCCAACAGTCCCCAGTTATGATACCCTGAGAGCCAGATTTCCAACACACAGACTTTTAGGGGACATTCAACATGCAAACTATAACCATGGAAGAACCTAGAAAATATTGTTATAATAATTTACGAGCCAGGATCGGAGCCACAAGCATGGAGAGAGCTCATTTACATGAGATCTAAAATACATCAAGTTGATAGAAGTAGAGAGGAGTGAGGAGATGCTCAGAGGCTGGGAATGGAAGGGGGATAGAGAGGAAATGCTGGTACAAAGAGGAAAGTTTCAGTGAGACAATATGTGCAAGTTTTTGAGATCTACTACATGGCGTGGTAATCATAGTTAACAATAATACATAGTTCACAATCATTATTTATATTGTGTTTACTGTACCATGGTGCCCCTGTGAAAACCACAGAACTATGGGAACTGGATCATTTCTTCTATCTTGTTCTAGAAATTGAACTCAAGTCATCAGGCTTGCAGAAGGTACTTTTACATACTGAGCCATCTCGCTGGTCTCCAGTTCAAATTTATTAAGAATAAATCAGAACTATTTATACCTAAAAATGACAAGTAGACTTGGAGGGAGGTAGATTTTTTGAAACAATATTTTTTATTATTTGTGAATTTCATACAATGTATTTTGATTATATTCACCTCCCCAGCTCCTCACAGATACATTCCCATCTCCCAACCCAGCCAACTTTATGTCCTCTTCTTATTTAAAAAACCCATTGAGTGTAATGTGCCCCTCCAAAATGCTTGCATATATAGCCATCCAATGGAGCATGGTTGACCTGCTCCACACCCTTAATCAAAATTAACTCTTATTTCCTAGAAGCTATCAATTGCCAATAGCTCCTCAGCTAGGGGTGTGGCTTTGTGCCAACCTCTACCCTCATGCTGGGATTTCATTTGGCTTGAATTGGTCTAGGTCTGGTACATGCTGTTACAATTTTTGGGAGTTCATATGTGCAACTGCTCTGCTATGCCTGGAAAACACTGTTTCATTGTAGTTATCCACCACCTTTGGCTCTTACAATCTTCCTACCTCCTCTTCCACAATGATCCCTGATTGTTCAGAGGAAGGGGGAGCTACAAATATCCCATTTAGGACAAGCATGCCACAGTCTCTTACTCACTGCTCTTTGACCAATTGTGCTAACTTCCACCTACTGCAAATAGAAGCTTCTCTGATGAGGTCTGAGAGATGCACTAATCTATGAGCATAGCTATAAGTCATTAGGAGTAGGACTAAGACTGTCTATTTAGTACAATGAGTGTATTAGATTCTCCCCTGGGGTCTAAGATCTATCTAGTCACAGGTACATGGCTCCTATAAGGGTTCTAGGAGTGGGTTCATCTTCTGGAGTGGGCCTTAAAGCCAATCATAAAGCATTTGGTTACTCCCACAACATCTGTGCCACTATGGCACCAATGGGCATATCCTGCCAGGCTAGTTGTTATTGTAGCTTTCAAGGTTCACAGCTAGGTAAGATGATTAATATTTTTTTTCCTTTGGTAGTGTGAATAGAACCCTCCAGCACTATGAAAGCCAGCCAATAGGGATGAAGTTTTTAGTGTCAGTTTGAAACCTTCATGTTCTATGACTCGAGTATGTTGTACCTTCAGCAACAGAGTCTTTTATAGTAAGACTCCAAGAACTATCCAAGAGCAAGGGCAATAGCCTGTGATGTTGGGAGCCTATCGGGTAGGCGACGTCTAAAATTCCTGGACATGTGTTTTTTTAGAGTTTTTTTTTTATTTTTTTTTTTTAGAATATGTACGAAGACATGATGAGCGGCCACTTTTGATTCTGTGTCTTTCACAGCCCACTGTCTGTGGAGCTATTGATTCTTACTCTTAATGTGACTGTAAGATTCCTGACTGCATCCAACAACTCTGTCAGAGACATTCTGTTTGTTGTCAGCTGTCTTCTCCAAGTCAGCACTAAAAAAAATATACATATAAGGACCATTATATAGACTGAGCGGGCTGTATTTATGTATTTAGGAATATATATGTAGTATATATATATGCAGATACATATATGTATATAACAATTAATGGAAAATGCCATGAATTTTAAAGGGAGCAAGGGAGGATCACATGAAAGGGTTTGGAGGGAAGAGAGGGAAGGGAGGCATGATGCAATTATACTCTCAAAAACCAAAAGAAATAGATTCAAAAATAGATAAACTATCATAAATGCCCCATAACTTAAGTAGATATGCTAATCTGAATGTGAAAAATTATTGCAAAGGCCAGTGTCTGGCACCTAATAAATACAATGTAGTCTTATTCTTATTAAGGGAGATAAAAGGTAATGAGCATATAGTAATGAGCGTCTTCTCTGTTTGCCCATCTTCAGAGTTGACCTATAGTTAAAATTTATATGCAGTGCACTGTACCCACTTTGTCCCTGACTCACCCTCTTTTGGTATTGTCTCAGACCTGTGCCCTAGAAATCTATTTGCAAAGAGCAGCACACTTTTGGCAACTTCTCCTGACCTCCGTGCACTGAGGTTGCTCTTTTCTTCTGAGTGGATTTGTTGATGTGAATCTCCTGACATAGTGTGGACCAAGAGCTTCCGCTGAAACAAACAGAAGGAATTGGCACAGACTGGGGGCAGGATCTCTTTCCTAATTTCCATGAAAATTCCTGACAGTTTTTAGAGTTTAGAAAGACAGACGAGGGCCACTTTGATTCTGTGCGCAGCCACTGTGGGCTTTGATCTTCTCTATTGATGAAGATTCTATGCAACACTCTGTCAGAGACATTCTGTTTGTTGTCAGCTGCATTTCATAGCAGATGGTCGAAGCAGAGTTAGGGGGGCTCCAGAGAGTACTGGGCAGAGTCCATGCTAAAGAAGCAGACCCGAGGAGCTCATGGGTACCAAGCACAAGAACTGGCCTGGAAACCAGACCCCTGGGCTCTGCATCCTGACTGTGACTTCCTGACCTCCTCCACTCACTGGCAGTGACTTTGATATTTACATTCCCTCAAACTCCTAGATTATGATCCTCATTCCTAGTAGGAGGAGTGGGGCCCTTGGGACTGACTGTGGTATGAGGGCAAGTGAATAGGGTTGGTGGCCTTTGAACAGAAATTCCTGCTCCCTCACCAGGAGAAGACAGACAGAAAGATCCATCTATGTAGCAGGAAGCAGGCCCTTCCCAGATACTGAATCCTTCTCTAGCTATGACACCCACACTCATGACTTACTGTACATCATGAAGCCAAATTTGTATTTCCAGCATAGACATGTTTCTGAGCTCTGTCCCTACTTCCTGTTTTACATTTCCTTCAATAGGTAACTCAAGGTAACATATCTGAAACAGGGCTCTTAGTATTTCCCCTATGGTTTTTCCTGCCTTCAGAGAGGCAATTCATTTGTTTCCGTGGCTCTGAGTGGGGAAGGCACCTTTGACCCCTGCTTCCTCTGGCACCCACAGTTTAGTCCGTCAGCAAATGTTGCCCATTCTTCTTTAAGAATATGACCAGGATCTAGGTTCCCTATCCCTGGTTGCCATCCTGAGCCTAAGACGCCTAAGAGCCTAAGATTGCCAACAGACTTCTGAGGGGCCTATTTACTTCCCTTCAGTGTTCCTTCAGTCTGTTTCTATTGAAGTAGACAGGGTGATACCACAAAGTTCAAATTAGATCATTTTACTGCTTAAGTCCCCCCAAGGCAAAAGCTAAAGTCTTGTGTGTTGACTCTGTCTTTATCTCTAGCTCTCTTCTGATGTCATTCATGTCAGCCCTACTGCCTTCTGTATTGTTCCTCAACCACAGGCTGACCATATTCCTACCCCACGATCTTTACATAAGCCCTTTCCATTACATTTCCCTCAGTCTCTAAGTGCCTTACTTCTTTTAATTCTGTTCTATGATTTCAGTTTTCCAGCTAGGCTATCTAAGATTCTGTCCCTTTTAGGCCTCCCAGTCCTCTCTCCTGCTTATCTTTCCATCGTCACTTACTGCTCCTGACATGCTATTCTTACTATTTGTGGGCTTCCTCTATGTCAACTCCATTAAGGTGGACATTATTGGTTCTGTTTTTAAAAAGCATTTAATTTTTACTCACAGTTTTGGCTCCTTGCCTGTGCCTGGGTACGCATGCAGTAGCCAGAAGAAGGAGTCTTGCATCCTTGTCTCTACCCTCTCCCTTTTCCTTTGGGGCAGGGTCTCTCCCTGAACATTGACCTCACATTTTCTCAGGTATGCTGGAGGCCAGTAAGTCTCAGGGGTCCTCCTGTCTCTGTCCCCTCTGAGCTGGGGTTATAGGATTGTGCAAGGCTCATGACTGGTAATGTGGGCACTGAGATCTGACCTATAGTCTTCTTGATTATTCAGCAAGTGCTCTTAAGCGAGGAACTGTTTCTCCAGCCCCATTTCTCTTTTATTCACTGCTATATGCTGAGAATCTTGACTGATAATAGGTTCTTACTAAGTCCCTGTTGAATGGCTATTGAATGAATGGACTTAGATTGAGTAAATATGAATGCCTTAATCCACCTTGATGAATTGAACCAGGCTATCTGGGGTGAAGAGCAGGCACCTGTAGTTTTTAAAAGCTCTCTAGGCAATTCTGCTGCAGAGGTAGTTTAGAATTTAAGATGTCCTTTGTCCAATAGCACCCATTAGGCCGTGTGCCTATCTCATAGAAACCCCGAGTAGAGAGATGACACAGGCTATTTGTCTTCTTTATCATGTTGAGCATTCTGGGCGAAACTCAGTGATTTAACAAAGGAAGAAAGAATTGTGACCAGGGTAAATTAAAGCCAAGAGGAAGCCTGCTTTTGTTTTCCCCGATAGCTGCACTTGCCATATCTATACCAAGCCTCTGGCATTTTCAATAGCACAATGGAATTAGTCCTATAATAACTTTTGCCAACATGAACCTACAATGTCTGGGGGCTATGGGTTTTAATCATATTTTTCAGACTACATTTGTTCATGTGGTTGCCAGAGGAGGCTGAGATATTGATTCATTTCATCAGGCTCATAGGCTTCTTCTTTGGCTCTTGCTGTCCTGCCTCTCTGACTAGAGCACATAACACATATGTATACATACACACACACACACTATCATACACACACACACACACACACACACACACACACACGAAAACAAATACACGGGCATACACACATGCATGCACACACAGTCTTCACAAGGGGATTTCTCAACCCTGAAGAAATGTTTCAATATCTTGCTGGATGACAGAGAAGTGAGTGTATGACAAGTCCCTTCTCTTTCCTCTCAGTCTGCTTAGTTCTGCACCTTATCTCATCTTCATTCCCTGCAACTCTCACAAGTTATACTGCTGACCATGTCAAACACTCAGGCCATAAGGGCTTCCACCCCTGAGCTGGTTCCACATCTGGCTTCCCACATCTGCTTCTGGTTTTGTGCTGTGCCCTGCCTGTGAGAAGGCAATGATGGAGAAATCTAAATCTGTTCTGAGTGTCGCCTTTCTCTCCCCTCCTCCAGCCCCCATTCCCCACCCCCCCCCCCCCCCCCCGGTTTGTCTGAGGCTAACAAGGACCAAACCTGGAGAAGAGGAGAAGGGGATGAGTTTGCTTCCATTCATTTCTGTGAAATTGGCTACGTGGGTGGTGGATCTGAGAGAGCAGCTTGTGATAATCCCAATCCTTTTCTACAAATACCAAGAATGAGAAAACAGGAAGTAAGTGAAGAACCTTTATCAGGAAGTGAAGATCCTTTATCAAGATGTGAACTGTATCCCCAGGCTCAGTACCCCACACTTTCTTTGGTAGTTTTCAGCCAGTAATTCACTCGCACTTATAAAATAGATAGGACTCTTTTTTTTCTTCCTGCCAGGGTCATACTTGTATAACATCTCCATGTCTCAGAATGTGCTAGTAAAGCTCTGAGGTCTCTGCTTCTGTGACTGGTGATGAGGCCTGAGATGATGTTGTCATGCTTCTTTCTTTCCCAGATGCATTTTTATTCATCCCAAGCATGTAGAGTGGAATGGGAAATTTATACGATGGGTGGCAGCGAGTAGAAACTCTAGTCTCGGTGATTTTCTGCTTCTGGTGTGGGAAGGAAGGATCTAACAGAACAAGACAGTCCCCGCTGTGTGGGGGTGGAGCATGTGTTGTGTCCCTATTTGTTCCAGCCTTGGGTGTTGTATGAGAAGGTAGAAGGAGGGGAGGGGATGGAGGAAGAGAGAGAGTGAAGGAGGAGGTTTGCCTGCTTCCTGGTCTCTACACTCAGCATGGCTTTCCCTGAGAATCTCCAGAAACATCTCTCTGAACATCTGTCTGAGCTGTTCCCTCCGCAAAGTCAGGGCCATGTCACTCTCGGGTTCTTGTTTTGACAGGTTTGGGGGCAGCAAGGACATCTACATGTTTAGGTTTATCCTTTGGACTCCTTGACTCTGGAGACTTTATTTGGTCAGTTGATTTCTAATCCTCTCAACATGTAAGATGCTCTATCTAACAATTTCTCAGAAAAGGGAGACAAGGGCAGGAGAACCAGAACTTCTTCTCTTGGTTACTTAAAGAAGTTTCAGAGACCAAGAGGGCTTCTGATTACTGCTTTGTACAGAACATAGAAAAGTTAGCTGGCTTATTTAATTTTATTTTTTAATAAATCGAAGTAATAGTGACGATGAATTGATTTGTTAACAGGACCTTGAAATAACCATGCATTTTACAGAATTCAGGCATCTGTGTTGTCTCCCCAGAGGCAGAGAGACTGAGATTGACAAAACCACTATTCAAATGATGCTATTAAATTCCATTCCAGAAGGGCACTTCTGGTGGTGTGCTCTCCATCACTTGCTCAGTGTTCTAGCTGTAAATCACCATAGAATGAGGAGTGAGTTGGGGAAAGGGAAGCTGATGAATGCTGCTGCTGCATTGTGTTCAGCTCATGATTTAGAACTGAACAATGCATGCTGGCTGATTCATCATGGTATAGGGGGCAGATGATCAGATTCTAGCACTGGCGCTCTATGTCTTAGGCATTGTTTTCATAATTTAAGCAAAGCCAAGGATTCAAAACCACTCTAGTAGATTATTTCTATTCTCAGTGATACAATTCTGTCCATTCGGTCAAATATGGTGAATGGAAGCTGATGGAATAAAAGCTGAATTTTCATCTAATAAAAACACTCAGTTAACATACAATATTGTTTGTTGAAAACTAGCATATTCTTTTCACAGTCATGAGGTACAAATGAGCAAATAACTCAAAAGTATACTGGGCAGTAAAAGCACTCCTTACAGCCAAATATTTTTAAACAGTTATTCTTATGTATTTATAGTGAAGAAAAATTGTGTTGGCAACACTTTTATATTATTCTATATTTTATATTTTAGTGTCTCTTGGGATGGGATTATCCATTAACATGAAAGACTTTATTTTCTCTGTTGAGAAAAAGTTGTTTAACCATACAAATGAAAATAAGCCATAAAATTTGAATGATGACAATAAGCAAGATTTTTTTTTTTAACTTTGAAGTATTCATTTTAATATTTAATCTTAGGGTAGCCATGTGATAGAGTAGATAATTTTATGTTATTTACAATAAATTCCATAGCCTATATCAGATTGACTTTGAGAGTCTTCCTTAGCCTCCCCTGAGGCTGTTGTTCAGTTACTGTTATTATTATTATTTTACTATTGGATATTAATATTCTAGAGTGGGATGATTCAGGAAATATTTCTTCTTCTTCTTCTTCTTCTTCTTCTTCTTCTTCTTCTTCTTCTTCTTCATTTTTTGGTATCTCAATGTCAACCTACTTGAGCGAACTTTTATGTCAGTTTTCCAAACCACTGAGAAATTTTAGGTAGACGTTTCCAACCAGAAAGGAAAGGTCTAGCTGTTCCTTGTGTGTTATAGCATCCTCATCAGGCTGGGCTGGTACACGGGAAGAATTTCAGAGGCACACAGGCAAATACACAAGAAGAAATTTCAGCTAACATTTATGAGGTGGTAGTTTTAGATTTTTATAAATTCCAGAATGTGTGCTCTAGCTGGGATTTGGAAAGCTTGGTTGTTAGAGGTCTAGACCCCAGCTTGGCACTCTGGGAAGTTGGGAGGAACTTCAGAAGTGAGGCCTAGCTGCATGTCTTAGGACAGTGGGGCCTTAACCCCTTCTTCTCCCTCTCTTCCATTCTGGCTGTGAAGTGAGCATCACTCTTCCATGGGCGACAGCATGATAGTCTGCTGACTAGCTATGTCTAAAAGTGATAGGGCCAACCAGCTGTGGACTGAAGCCTCCAAATAAACTAAGCGGGTCCCTGGTCTTTGTAAGTTCATTCCTTCATAATGGTAACAGGAAGTCACTATGATGCTCCAATCACTTAGTATCTCATTACTGTTTATCCTTTGCTAATAAAATATGCAATACACACAAATATGTTAGCAGTGGTTTCAATCCTTAAGGAAAAGGGAGGGAAATCATATTTTTCTATACTGTTTTTTCCAAAGCATACATGTTAAAAATTAAGTTTACACTGTGCAGTATTCATATAAAGGAATTAAACATGAAAGTTGTAAATTTACTTTCAAAGATCTAAGATCACAATGCAATGGGAAGTCTTCCCGGGAGCCTGTGTCTATGGGACCTGATGATGGTATTGTTTTCACTACCCGGGATTCAATTTTCTAAGTAAATGAACTTGGTGAGAAGGGAAAGGCAAGGGGGTGCTCATGCTGAAAATGAGAAGTGAGCTCTCCCATATTAAAAGAATGCTTGTGAGGTCTTCTCAAAGTTAAAGTCACAGCAGGAATGTCCTTTATGATTTAGTTCATCCATGGCACAGTACTTTATTTTGTAAAAAAAGAAAAAACGTTGCAATTCAAATTCTTTTCAGATATATGCCTTCTACTGTGTGCTTGAACCACTCTGGTTTCCTGGTTTTCAAAGTGCACATTTGAAGCCCTGGTCAAATGTATGCTGGCAATGTCTCTGCAGTGTATGGTCTCCCTCCCTCTGAGGCCCATAAGCAGGTTCTAAATAGATTCACCTGTGTGGCAGGTGATGGGGAGTTGGGCACTTTGAGCTGGTTTGGAGACTCAAAAGCTTATGGATCTGTTAGAAGTGGGGGAAGCCAGGCTGCAAAGTGCTGCGAGTCTATGGTCTGAATTTCACAACAATGGCTAGCCTAAGCACACACTTCTCAGAAACTGGGGTTGGTCCTTAACCTTGAAAATTCGGGATGAAAGGTAGTGCTCTTCACAACACCAGAAAGTATAGAGACATACAGTCCACTGAACGTGCCACTGGGAGTAATGTGTGTGGAAGCACATGTATAGTGTTAAGAGTAGTAGAATTCATCCTGCTCTGGCATGTGGACTATAGAGAAGAAGAACTAACCAGCTTTGCAGACAGGCACATTTATACACACACAGGTAGGTACTAATACGAATATAGATGGCATATGGAGAAATTTATGATGGTGGTTACCTCACAAGATTGTGGAGGCTGAAAAGTCCTGGATTAGCCACTTGCCAGCTGGGGGCCAAGGAATGGTGGGGGTGTAACAGAAGACCAAGTTCAAAGGCCTGGGAGCCAGGAGACTCAAGTGTGTGAGCTCCACTTTGGGTCTGGAGATCTGAGAATCAACAGTTCTGCCATTGTGAGGACATGAACTTGTCAGCTGAAGGAGTCTGTCCTTCCTCCCCATCTCAGTGTTCTCAGCTGGTTGGATAATGCCCACTTAACTGGTGAGGATGGACCCTCTTTGTTTAGTCTACTGTGTCCAGTGCTGATCTCCATTACAATCAATCTACGTGAGTCTATTAAATGGGTAACATAAGTATAAAGATATAAATTGGGGAAATACACTCACAAATACAGAACATAGTAGATAGCAGAAGTGGTCCTCTGGTCTGTTGGGGAGAAAATCCACCCCACAGGCAGGAGGTCACATACAAGGGCAGGAAGCACCACCTGCTTTGGGCCGTATAGTCCAAGGTTATGGGTGGAGCAAATACCACTACAGATCTCATTTGAAAACACCCTCCCAGACACACCAGAAAGAGCACTGACAAGCTGTCTGGGCATTTCTGTCAGACAACTAGATACATAGACCCGATCTTCATAGCATCTAGCCTGTATTGGTTCCTTCTGTCCTTGTGAGTAATGAAACGGAAGGTCATTATTTTCCTCATTTTATAGATGAGTTGAAGAGGAAAAGTAATTTGTTTTTGGCCTCATGATTAGAAAATGCTAAGCTCTAGATTCTTAAAATATTACAAAGACAGAAAACCCACAAAGAATTTTAACCTTTAACAGATGAATTTTGCATGATGAGGTAGACATAAGTTTTTGGGCACCAGGAGTGGAATGTTGTGGGATGGATTTTAAATGTCTACCCAGTTGTGCATGCTTTGAAGTCTTGGTATCCAGTTCAGGATTATTGGGAGTTGATGGAAATTTTTAAGAGGTGGCACCTCTCCTTGCTTCTGCCTTGAGGTAGATTTGCTCCTGGTTAGATCAGAGGACAACTTCTGTATTCATGAGTGTATTTCCTCAATTTATATCTTAATAAATTCTGTTACCCCTATAATAAACTCATGTGCATTGATCATAAGAAGTGGCACCCAACGTGGGGCATGAAACCATGACCCTGAGATTAAGAGTCTCATGCTCTACCGACTGAGTTAGCTGGGCGCAAATCCACCTTAAAGGCAGGAGCAGAGAGAAAAAGGACATATGACTTTTCTCCAACTCCTTATTAGAGGTCACATACAATGGCAGGAAGCACCACCTCCTTTGGGCCATGTAGCCCAAGGTCATGGGCAGAGCAAATACCACTACACATCATCACAGCCCTCAGTGACAGCAAAGGCCAGGGACCTCAACATGGATTCAGTTGGCAGTGCAGGCCATGCACATCACCATGGCTTTTGGCAATAGCACAGCCCATGGACATCAACATGGGTTCAAGGTGCAACACAGACCATGGACTTCTGCATAGCCTTGCATGATAACACAGGCCACAGACATCAACACAGAGCCAGGATGGGAAAGGATCATGGACCCAGACACAGCCTTTGGTGGCAGCAGGGACCTGGACATCACCGTGGACTCAAGTGGCAGCATGCCCCTCAGACATCAACATGGGTTCAGGGTGCAACACAGACCATGGACATCTGCATAGCCTTGCATGATAACACAGGCCACAGACATCAACACAGAGCCAGGATGCAAAAGGATCATGGACCCAGACACAGCCTTTGGTGGCAGCAGGGACCTGGACATCACCATGGACTCAAGTGGCAGCATGCCCCTCAGACATCAACATGGCTTCAGGCGGCAGCACAGACCATGGACTTCTGCATTGCCCTTAAGAGGTAACAAAGGCTATAGGCATCAACATGCAGATCATGCCCTAGCCCCTTTTATATTGCTTCCCCCCCCCCCTCCGCCTTGAAACCATGAAGTGTCTTGGCTCTGCCTCAGCACAGCCTAAAGCAACAGGGCCCACCAGTCAAGGACTGAAATCTGAAAGCCTGTGAGCCAAAAACTGAATCTGTTTTCTTCATACATTGATTTGTCTCAGGTATTATTTATAGCGACAGAAAACTGGCAACCACAATCCATATAATTTATACTGAATTACTAAAAATTAATAGTCAAAGCTGAGTGTGGCAACTCCTACCTATAACCCCAGGTCTTGGAAGGAAGAAACAGGCAGGCTGAAGACTCTGTCCACAAATGGAGTCATTGTACTCAATGTATGAATTTGGGGAGACACAACTCAGTCCATAGGAGCGGAGAATCAAGGAACCCGTGTTCTTTAAGTAAACTGAAAGAGAGCTTAGCACTGTTTAAGGCCATTGCAGGACTGTTGTGAGGCCTGGCACTCTTTGGTAGTATGACTTCTTAGGAGGGAGCATGGCTGTAGGAAAGAGACACAACAACAACACCCATGTAAGCAGAGTTCTTGCCCACCAGGGCCACCCTGTTGTCTTGCTAACTCCTGGGAAGGTCACACCAAATGCACCTTCCTGGTTTGTTCTCTGTATTTCCCTCTTCTGTCTTTTCTTTTCTTTCTTTCTTTTTTTCTTCTGGAGCTCAAGTAAGGAAAAGTCCTGTTGGGAGTTCTTATCACCCCAAAGAGTTTCAGTCACCCCATTGCTCAGAGGACTGCAGAGTGTTGATGGGGGAAGTGGACGCTGCACCAGCAGCTGGGAGGGCAGCAGGTGCAGAACCATCTAGAGCTTTTTCTGAGCTAGAAGCAGGGATTTGGAGAGGCTGAGTTCCAGGCAGCCAGCTGGCTCCTCTCTCTTCTTTCTGAGTGTGACCCCTGCCTGGCGGGAAGCCTGGCAAACACCTGTTGTAATTATCAGGCTCCTGGGCCTGTTCTGGTTGCAGTATGCCTTGGAGCACAATAGTTAGTACCGGAAAAAAATAACTTAGGTCTGCCGAGAATTCCTTTCACTTTAAAAAATAAATAAATAAAATCTCACCCCTATTCACCAGAGTCATCTGCTCAGGTATATATAAATTCCAAGTTGTATTTCCAGTGATGTCTCATAATGGTAGAGTATATCATAATTATAAAAATGAAAGCAAACACAATATGGGAAGAAAACCCTCCGGACTGTAAAAAATAGATGCTTGCATACACAACCTCCTGGCAATGTGCTGTCATCTGCATTACAGGTATTTGCAGGTGATTTAAATGATGACATTTTCTCCCTTACATCAGCACATTATTTCACCACAGAAATCTACCTCTCATTTTACTGTAGTTGAGAACTAGTATCCTGTCATATGATCTGAGAGTGCAGAATATCAGTCCTTGCAGTTTGAAGTCACATATAATTTTGTATTAAGGATATAATGAAAGGGGGGCCAGTGTCATTTGTTTTTGCTCTTTTGGGGAGGCCCCACCACCCAGCTCCAAACAAATGACACATGGAGGCTTATTCTTAATTATAAACGTCCAGCCTTAGCTTGGCTTGTTACTAGCCACCTTTACTTAAATTATCCCATCTATCTTTTGCCTTTGGGCTTTTATCTTTCTCTATTTCTGCATATCTTTTATTATTTCTTACTCCATGTCTGGCTGTGTAGCTGAGTGGCTGGCCCCTGATGTCCTCCTTCTATTGCTCCTAGTTCTCTCAGATTTCTCCTTCTATTGATTCTCTCTGTCTGCCAGTCCAACCTACCCTTTCTCCTGCCTTCCTAGTGGGCATTCAATTCTTTATTAAACCATCAGGTGTTTTACATAGGCACAGTAACACAGCTTCACAGAGTTAAGCAAATGCAACATAAACAAAAGTAACACACCTTAAAATTATTAATATTCTACCACAGGCAAGAGGGATCTCTCAACAGTTAGGAGTGCTTGCTGCTCTACCAGAGGATCCCAGTTCAATTCTCAGCTTCCACAGGCACCTGCACACATATGCCATACACATAAATACAAACAAAAAGATAATTAAAAGAATGTAATAAGAAATGAAGAAATCTAGTTTCCTCTGACTAGAAATTTGGTTATAAATATTTTTTGAAATATTTGTGTGGCCTTCTAGAATTTTCAAAGAGGTTTATTTTTAATGGATGCAAGTAAATATGAAGGTGTTTTTAATTTTTCCCAGAGTTCTAAGTGTCCTTTCTTTTGTCTCATAACTCACTGGGAACTTGAATACAAATCACAACGTAAATTTTTCCATTGCGGCAAGCATTTCCCAGCTCTCCGGTGATACAGCTCATCCTTTCAGCATGGAATGACAGCATATTGAGCCTGAATGTCAATAATAAAAGTTTCTTAAGCATCTGTCATCTGCTATATTCCATGCGTGATACTTAGATTACATCGACAGATCAATGATAATAATTGCTATCAGTCATTCACTGTCCAAGTGAAAAGATCAGCCCACAGACTGTCAGTGTTGCACAGCCCTAGGAGGGACAAACAGGCTCACACCTGTCAAATCCGGGTCTCTGCACGCCTTTCAACAATTACTAAGAGCCTCACAGAGATTTTAACTTAAGTGAGCGACACCTACCAAGCTACCAGCTAGGAACTAAAGCTGAGAAGATAACACGTAATTAGAAGGGTTAGTCAATTACATGTGAATATAAGATACTCTTTGAAAAGTAATACTTTCAAAAACAAAAATATTAGTGGTAAGAAGAACACTGTTCTGCCTTTTTGGAATCTCTTTACAATATGGATTAGCAGGAAACCCTGGGGTTCCCACTTCTCTATGCACATTTGGTTTGTTAAATTCTGGCAAGACACAGCTAAGAGAATCTAGAAGAGGATTGAAGCTATGTGCCAGGGAACATTTTCCTAAAACATCAAGTGTAGCGGTAACGCCCGCGTTACCAATACCCGTTCACCATGTCCGAGCGAAGGGCTGCGGATTAAAAAATAGAGACAAGAGACAGCGAGTCATTCGTACGATTGGATGTCGAATGCCGTTTATTGAAAGAGGGAAGAAACCTTAAATACGTACAGGCTTACAGCACAAATGGAGGAACCCCCCGGAGGGCAGAAGTTCGCTGTCAATGGTCTACATTCCAGACTCAATGTTCTACATTCTTGCATCTAAGTAGTTAACGCCCAAAATGCAGGATACACAACAAGGAACTTCCCTTAAGCATTCAGAAGGGTGGATACCGGCAGGGAATCTGAATAGGGAGGACACAAGGAACTTCCCTTAAGCATTCAGAAGGGTGGATACCGGTAGGGAATCTGAATAGGGAGGACATCTGATCAAGGTCAAGCAAGCAAGGCTGCAGCCACTCCCAGTCGGGGGCCAGGGCCCATGGCGCCCACAGTTCCCCCCTTTTTATTAAATGAGCTTCTGACTTAGGTTGCGTGGGACCAGCAGACCACCTTACCCGTCATGGAGACACTTGCCCAGGCCACACAAGTGCTCTATCTTAGGTTGGTGGCAGCCCCCCAAGCATTACCCGTCTCTGAATACTTATTATCATACAGACTCAACTACGTGAGCTGTAGAGTGACTGCTGCCAAAGATCTCAAAGTGGCACTGGGCTTGCAATCTGTGCGACACAGAAAAGACCAACAGAAGTCCGAACCCACCCATAGCCAGGAGGCTAAAGGCAATTGAACCATTCCCTTCTTAAACGAGCCTTACTGTAAATTGGAGTCCTTGTAAGGTGGTATCCCATAAGCAAATGGAACTTGAGTTTTAATAATTTTTTAACTTTCAAAGCCAATTATAACGTATAAAGGTGGAATTAAATTTATCATGCCCAATAAGAAAAAAGATTAACTAACTGTGGTAGCTACTTTTGCTGCCAGGGTCTCCATTGTGCTAGCTGTAGTAACCAATTATGAAATAGCAATCCCAGAAACAATAGCAGCAGTGGCCACCACTGCTATAACAGCAACAACGGCAACAGCGATGTCAGAGTCTCTTCCGGAGCGTGTGAGCATCATCTGTGTCTAGCTGCCACGGTCCACTGGCATGGACACGGCTCCAGGAACACGAACCACCAAGGCCCATTTTTCTTGATCCCAGCACTACTTAGGCTGGCAGGTCTGCAAGAGAACAACTGAGAAACATAAGGAAAACAGAAAACAAAAACAGCAAACAAGGAGCAGAACTAATGGCCTCAATAATGGCTACATTCAGGCTCACAAATTTTGAGGTATCTTCAAAAAGGGCTAGATGAATTTCAGGAGGCAAATAAATGTTGCACAGAGCCATTCCTGAAAAGTAGGTACTACACCAGCTTGACGGGGGTCGCAAAATGCGAAAAAGGCTTAGCTGGCATGCTACTGTTTACAACTGAAGTTCATTGACCTTCAGAGTTATCCTTAATCTCCAAGGTGTGGTACATTCTCAATGTTTTTTGAAAAAAGTTACCATACATTACCTTCTGAGGAATCCAACCACATGGCTACAGTTCCTAGGCTAGAATAATGTTTGTCAAGGCTGGCCGTATTGGGCTCTCAATCCCCATTGGCATCAGAAGGGGAGAGTTTTTTACGAAGGCCCAATAGGTCTCTGCCATGTTGGGATTCAGCAGCAGCCACAGGGTGCACACAGCGTTCAGGAACCCACAGAGGAATTTCATTGTCCTGTGGAAAGACACAAACAGATCCCCGGGCCCACACCAACACCGGATCGGGTCCCCTCCAAGTGCCAGTAGAAAGATCTTTCCATCGCGCCAGAGGATGATTTGCAACAGGAGCCCTCCAGTGCTTATCTGCAGCAGATACTCCAGCAGAATCCACCAATAAAAAATTTAAAATATATAAAACAAGGGAAAGAATAGAATGTGGAGAGGAGAGATGAGCCCCTAACTCCCCCTTTTTTACTTTAGCAATATAAGTTTTTAAGGTACGATGGCAGCGTTCTACTATAGCCTGCCCTTGAGGATTATAAGGAATACCAGTCTTATTAACAATAGAAAAATCTTGGCAGAATTTTGAAAATCCCGTACTACTGTAGGCGGGACCATTATCAGTTTTTATGTATTTTGGCACTCCCATGTAAGCAAAAGCATGAAGACAATGATTCTTTACATCCTTAACCTTTTCCCCTGAATGGACAGAAGCAAAAATTAGAGAAGAATATGTATCAATAGACACATGGACATATTGTAATTTTTCAAAGGAAGGCACGTGCGTGACGTCCATCTGCCACACATGATTAGGTAAAAGTCCTCGAGGATTAACTCCCAAATGAGGAACAGGTAAAAATTCCACACAAATAGGGCATGATTTAACTATCTGGATAGCTTGTTCCCGGGTTATGCCTGTATGATATCGGAGAGATCCAGCATTAAGATGATAATGCTGATGCAACTGAGTAGCCTTATCAAAGGCAGAACAGACTAATGTGACAGCCATACGAGTAATGGCGTCAGCCCTCTGATTACCTTCACTTAGAGGTCCAGGCAATTGAGTATGAGCTCTAATATGGCCCACATAAAGGTTATGTGAGCGAGACCATATAAGTCCTTGCACTTGCAATAAGTATTCATGAATGGAAGAAATGGATGGTATGTAGGCTGTTGTTTCCAAAGATATAATGGCATGTGCCACATATTGACTATCAGTATAAATATTTACACTCTCATCAGAAAACATCTGTAAAGCAAGCAACAGCGCCTGTACCTCTGCCACCTGGGCAGAAGTGCCCTGGACTTTTATTCTCTTTACTATGTTACCAGAAACCACCACAGCAAAACCACGTGAAGTGCCATCAGTAAATACTACACGGGTCTGAGGAATAGGAGTCATTTGTACTATCTTGGGAAATATAACAGGATGCAATTTAAAAAACTGACACACATCATTGGAGGGGTAGTGAGTATCAAACCGACCCTGCATGGAGCATGTCAGTATGGCCCAATCATTATCATTAGCTTGTAACCATGCTACTTGAGACTGGGTGTATGGGGTCACCACAATATCTGGCTCTTTACCAAAAGTTTGAACACTGATCTTGATTCCCTTAAATATAATCTGAGCGACAGCCTGTGGATAAGGAGTGATGATTTTTGCTGGAGAAGCTGGGGAATGTACCCATAAAATAGGACCTGTTTGCCAAAACACTCCAGTAGGTGAATGAGTAAAACAAAATATCAAATACAATAAGGGAGAATTAAGATCTATATACCGTACGTGAGCCTGTTCCAGGGCCTCTAGTGACACAGTTTTTGTCTGCCGCAGGGAGTGGGTCTCCTTGTAACATTTTCCCTAAGCCTTTGTCCGGGCAGTAGCCCTGACTCTTTAGCATCTGTTGTACAGGCTGTGTAGTAAGCACTATTCTTATACCATTTAACACATCCCGTCCCCACAAGTTCACTGGAATGTCAGGTAGCACAAAGGGTTGAAAAGTTCCTGTATGACCTTCTTCATCCTTCCAGTTTAAAAGTAGCCTGCTCTGCAATGGCGTCTGAGCTGTGCCAATACATTTTGGTTAGAGGTAGCAATTTTTAAGGGGCCAATTAGGATCTTAGGATTCTTGTGAAATTATAGATATATCCAGTACCAGAATCCAATAATCTTTCAATCTCAATCCCATATAATTTTATTTTTAATTTAGGCTGTTTATCATTGATAACTGTTTGTCAAAACACCTTTTTTCCTGTACTTCCAAAGCCTCTAGTTCTATATATCGGCGCCATTTTGAATTTAAAATATGAAAGCAATAATAATTGAGTAATTTTATCACCAGCTTCTGTTTTCATGGTCCTTTTACATATGCCAATTATAAAAGCATTAAATACAATCTCTATAGGATTTGAAAAGGTAAAACTTTAGGTAATACTTTTTAGTAGTATTTTATAAAATCTTAAAAAGAGGATTCTTTTTTATAGATCCCAAATAACACATTAGCACAAATAGCCAATTATTAACAATGTGGACCAAACAATTTACCTGTATTTTATTTACTGGAAAATTAATTTTGTAACCTCTTTATGAGGAAGAGATTATCATTTATGGGTTTATCTTAGCAACATTATTTAATAAGATAATAACCCAAACCATTTTAGGTGTTATATTTTTTTATAGAATTAAACCAAGAATTTCTAGAAAGCAACTTAAATTGTAGAGCCAAATTTTCAGTAATGATCAACAGACAAGAGCACATCTAATATAGTTCAAAATTATGAATCCTGTTCCTTTAGTTTATCTACCATGAAAATCCAAACATTCATCCAAACATTTATCAAGACAATCAAAAGAACAGAACATCCTTTATTTAAACAGCATTGACTTAGCATTCAATGTCCTGACCGAAACCATTTTTCACCAGAAGTTAGGCCCAGTTTAAACTTTTAGTGCTAGTCCCTTCCCGGCCTCAGCTCACTGGCTCTGCCCAGTGCTCAGGCTCTATTGTCAGCGCCTGCCTGGGCCGCACTCCATCACGGCTCTGCCTCCCACCGGCGTGTACCTGTTTTGGGCTATCTCCTGCGCCTTTGTCCGCCACAGTCGCTGGGCGCGCCCCGCACACACAAACTCACATTTAAACTTTCTACTCCCATGAAGGGGCTACCTAATAACGAGTTATTCCCACCATAAGGGAAAAACAGAAAAACATTTCCCACGAAGGGATCCTAAATATTGAATTATTCCCACTTTGAGGGAAAAAATAAAAAACATTTGAACCAAAATTAAGCAAACAGACAGCAAAACTTTAAGTTCTGGGCTCACTTGCTGTTCAGCCAGCAGCAATGAGGCCTACCTGCCGATTCTTTGTAATTCAGATGCTGCCTCTCTGCACTGGCGGGAAGAAAGAGCTCAAGAGTTTTCAGCTATCCTGAAAACTCTACAACTGGAAAAAGTCTTTACATTCTCCATTACCACTGGGAAGAGGCTTCTTTCTTTCATTCATCCTTCCTCTACAGGGCCCAAGTCTTTTAGGCCTAGTTTCAAAAATTTTTCCCCTTTTTACCGGGAAAATACTTTTTTCTTGATTAAAATTTTTTCTCCCTTTTCTAACAGGAAACTTCCTTTCCTTTCCTCTTCTCTACAGGGAAGAGTTCCTTTTTTTCATTTAAAATCTTTAGCTGTCTTGCCCTTGCTTAACTTTGGTGCCTTCCTGCTTCAACAGTCCAATTAACTGACTACCTGCACCCATTTCAATTCACTCTTACCTTAAAATGCCGGCCAGCCTTCCAAGAGTGTCCGTCAGCTGGTCCTTCTTTCTCAGACCTCGGTAGGAACCTCCATTTGTAGCGGTAACGCCCGCGTTACCAATACCCGTTCACCATGTCCGAGCGAAGGGCTGCGGATTAAAAAATAGAGACAAGAGACAGCGAGTCATTCGTACGATTGGATGTCGAATGCCGTTTATTGAAAGAGGGAAGAAACTTTAAATACATACAGGCTTACAGCACAAATGGAGGAACCCCCGGAGGGCAGAAGTTCGCTGTCAATGGTCTACATTCCAGACTCAATGTTCTACATTCTTGCATCTAAGTAGTTAACGCCCAAAATGCAGGATACACAACAAGGAACTTCCCTTAAGCATTCAGAAGGGTGGATACCAGTAGGGAATCTGAATAGGGAGGACATCTGATCAAGGTCAAGCAAGCAAGGCTGCAGCCACTCCCAGTCGGGGGCCAGGGCCCATGGCGCCCACAATCAAGCAGCTATTTTTTCCCTCCCAGAAACTGTTAATTTTCTTTCTCTCTTCTTACTTTCTTTTCCCAGGGAAACCACGTAAGATCTATTTACTAAGCAAATTTCCAGTGTAGAATATGTGCTTGTATTGCAACCACTGCACTATGCATCAGGATTCCACAATGGATTGTTACCAGAACTGAAACCTTAAAAAACTGGCCAACATTTTAACCTTGATGTCTTTCCACTCCCCATCTCCCCAGGCCCCTGAGAACCTTTCTTTCATCTTGCTTCTGAGTTAGACAATTTCAGGTTCTAATCTAAGTGAGATTGTGTGAATTTGTCTTTCTGTGCCTGGCTTATTTCTCTTGCGTCATACCTTCCAGGTTCATGTCTGTTGTCGTAGATGGTAGAATCTTCTCTTTGGAGGCTGAGTACTAGTCCGTTGTATACACATATCACATTTTTCTCATCCCTCAATAGATACCGAAGGTGGTTCTATATTCTGGTTATTGTGAACTCTGCTGCAATGAGTACAGGAATGCAGATATTTTGTTTACAGACCAATTGCATTGCCTTTGGGTGTAGACAGAGAGATGGGATCATGGGATCATATGGTGGCTCTATTTTAATTTATTGAGGAAACCCCTTATCATACTGCATACTGGTTCTACTAGGTTATACCCTCATCAGCTGTGCCCTTGGTATTCTCTTTCTCCACATTCTTGCCAACACTTGTCATTTTATTATTATTGTTTTCTTCTTCTTCTTCTTCTTCTTCTTCTTCTCCTCCTCCTCCTCCTCCTCCTCCTCCTCCTCCTCCTCCTCCTTCTCCTCCTCCTCCATCCTTCTCCTCCTCCATCCTCCTCCTCCTTCCTCCTCTTCTTCCTCCTCCTCCTTTTTTTCTTACTATTATTTTGGTGGTGGCCATTCTAGCAGGTGTGTGCTGAAACCTCACTGTGGTTTGAATTTGCCTATTCCTGGCTATCAGTGATGCTGAGCAGGTTTCTGTCTGTGTGCTGACTGCTGACCACTGGGTATTGCTCTTGATTTTGGCTCATGTGCTTTATCGTAGTTTCTTAGTGATTCGTTGCAATGTAGAATCTGAAACATTTTGTGTTGTTTCGCATTGAACTCTACTGGTCTGGTTGGCATTTTGAATTGAACTTGTTCTCATCAGTTTTGAGCCATGACTTGTTTGGAAGGTACTGCTTCACTGAGTCTGGAGAATGTTTAACCACTGACATGCCATTACACGATATTGAAGTTATCACTGAGCTAATCTGATCACTAGCTGGAAGTCACTTTAAGGACTGGGCTGTTGTCTGATCTACCATGGCTGGTACACTTTTTCTCTTAATTATTCAGACCTTATCACTGACAACGAATACTGCCACTTATTTTCCTACTTCACTTGCTTTTGAGAAATTGTCTTCTAAGTACTCAAGTTTGAATAACTAAAGTGTGTGTGTATGCGCGCGCATAACTTATTTTTTCAAGTCAAAATATCATCCCATAAAAACTCAGCTGGTTCTGCTTAAAGCTCAGATACATGCAAATGTTCAGGCCCATTGTTAGACTTTAACAAGCTACTCTATGTTTGTGGGAGACCAGCTCCCACCTTTTGAAGGGTTCTTATGAGAGAGGTATAAGAAAATATTAGATAGAAAGACAGACTAGTTGGTGAGAAGAAAGACAGAAACACAGGATAGCTTCAGGATGGCCTGGATCAATACACAATAGCCCCTTCTGTTTATTCAAAAGGGCTTTTTATAACAATGCCATGGGGCGGGACAAAAGACCTCCCCCTTGCAAGATCAAAGCACACTGCACAGTAAAGTGTAGACCCTTCCAAACACTTGGTAACCATACCCTTGGTCAAATCATCCCCTTATGCAGCCCTGCTGGATAAAGCAAGCACAGATTCTCAGACCCCGAATAAGTTCTCACTAGGAATCCTCTGTGGGTCTCCACATAAGTTATATCTCATTTAATCATTCAACATATTGAGAGGTGTATACTTGACTCAAGTTGAATATAATTGGTGCCTTTCACTATGTGTAACAGTGAAGAAGTTACACCGAATGTTGCTGCCTTGATTCACGATGGATGCCAGCAGTTTTACCCACTCTTGCTTGGATTGTCGGAGCCAATGTTAGCACAGTGAAGGAGGCACCAGCATCAGTGTGGATATAGTGGTATCCTTGGAGACCTCACAAAACCACACTGAGACTTTGAGAATGACTGAGGAGGACAAGTGAAAAGCACTTAGCCTGTCTGACTGGAGAGGGGGTAGAGAGGTGGCAAAGAAATTGGCTCGTGGGTGGATGAGCTTCTAGCAGGGCCTCTGAGCTTCAGAAGGGCCCTTTTCATGGAAGAAGCGTTTTGGGGTCTAGAATGTATGCTAGGTTTATGTCATTAAGTAAGATTCATCACAAACTAATGGTGTCCAGTATCATATATCACATACCACCTATTTGTGTGTGTGTGTGTGTGTGTGTGTGTGTGTGTGTGTGTGTGTGTGCATATATGTGTCCCATTTCTTTTATTGTCTTCAAACATCCTAAAGCAATTTAGGGGAGAAAATTCTGGCATACGATTCCAGGTTACAGTCCATCATTTCAGGGAAATAGAGGCAAGAATTCAAGCAAGCTGTCACATCACGTCTACAGTCAAGTGAAGAGGGAAACAAGAGAACCCGTGCTGCCTGCTTCTCCTGTGCTTGGATAACTTTCTTTACTCCTGCACAGTTTAGGGTCTGGCCCATAAGACAGGGCCACCCACATTCAGGGAGGGTATTCCCAACTCAATTGACAAACAAGACAATCTTCTACAGACATGCTCACAGGAGGACCTGGACTAGACAATGCCTCAACCGAAACTCTCTTCCCAAGCGATTCTATGTTGTATCAAGCTGACATTTAAAACCATCCATCACAGTGTGTGTGTGTGTGTGTGTGTGTGTGTGTGTGTGTGTGTGTGTGTGCAGGTTCACATGTGTGTATGTATGCACATGTAATCCTGTGTACATGCATGTCGAGGTCAGAGGCCAAACTCAAGGTATCGTTTCTCAGGAGCCACCCACCTTTTTTTTGAGACGTGATCTCTAAGTGGGTCTTAAAATTAGGCAGGATAGCTGGCCTGTTAGTTCCAGGGATCCATCTGCCTCCGCATCCGCACTGCTGGGATTAAAAGCAGTGGGTCTGGGGATTGAACTTGCGTCCTTGTGTTTGCACAGAAGGAAATTTACCAACCGATCCACCTCCCCTGCCTTCATCTATTTATTGAGTCTAGGGGTCCAGGCTCACCCTGGAGAGGAGGTCATCAGTGTTGAGTCTCCCAGGCTGGAGGGAAGGTCTCACCTTGGCTGTGTTCTCAGCTGAGGGAATACGTCTTCTTCCCAGGCCCCACGGTACAAGACGACACAGTCATGGGATGGGCTCTCTCCTTTGCTGGTGTCTAGCTAGGGTTGGGTCTCAAGCTCCAGAGTGTGCCTATCATTTCCAGCTAGACCATTTCCTCAAAAACATTAAGTGAATTCTTTCCCTTCCTATCTATCTTTTTCTGAAAGGACTCACCCAGGATAACCCCCTACCTCCTCCCTTTGAGCAATTCATTTTCTTTATCTGAGACCCATACCTTTTCTTATATAATAAAATCTAGTCTCTGAGCTAATTCGTATTTATACGGAAGGGGACAACACACTATACCAATGTGCACCCGGGAGCTGGGAGGGCAGAGAGACTCTTCCACAGGGCCCTCAGAATTCCGTCCACCAGCAAAGGACACAAGGATGTTCAAAGGTTTAAAGCGAGAGAGAATCAAAGCGTTGCTGAGATAACAGTTCCAGTGGGAACTAAGGATGGGGTAGGAAAAGGATAGACCAGAAACGGGGGAGGAGAATAATTCCCCTCAGAATTGTCCCATTGGCCATCCCCTGGGCAATCTCACCAGATAAAGCCTCCTTAAATCCTGCTCCCAGTCAGCGCGCCTTTGTGGTTTCTTAAGGGTGACTTTGAAGACAAGGTAAAGCTATCTTTCCAATTTCATGGAGACACTTTCTGGAACTGTTTCAAAAGACAGTCTGAGCTGTCACTGATTGCCTAATTTGGAAAAGAGAAAGGTCTTCCTGACCTCAGGCAACAGAGACTCGCGGTTGAATCCGTGCAAAGGATTCTTTCAGGCTTATTCACGTTGCTCTGCTGGTCTGTGCCAGTTGTGGGATTGTCCCAGCCGCCTACGGCTACCTCCCCAGCAACCCTTGATCTTCCCACGCGGTCACCAAAAGCTTCCTCATGGAGACTTGGCTTTTAATTAAGTTCCTTTCAGCTCAGATGTCTGGGAAGACTCTGGAACGTCTCAGGTGAAACTAGAATTTCTGATCAAGGCTCTCGATGTCTCCGGTCAGACACACTGACGATGTAGCCTCCTTTCCCACGCACTGGGCTGCAGACCGCAGAGCTGGAAACGGACTGCGGTGGAAAAAGAGGTTGCAGGAGTTCCTCAGCATCTGTAGCCCTCCCCTCTTTATTTCAGATGTTTTCCTAGAGCGGCTGAGTTAAGCCCAGGTCCTCCGTAGTTGTTAAGTAAAGAATGCAATTTAAAAAAAAAGTGAAGAGGAGCAATAAATAACTGATAAGTGGGGTCACAAATAAAACAAGGCAGTAAAAACAGTGAGAAGCCCCCAAACTAAAAAACTGTTTCAGGAGGTGGGCACAGCTGGGCAGGCCCGTATTCTCAGCCCCAGGGAGACAGACACAGCTGGAAGGAACACCGTGCTTTGAGGCCAACCTGGACTACATACCCAATTCCGGGCCAGCCAGGATTATGTAAGGGGAGCCATCTAAACAAACAAAGAATCCACAAAATACCTGACCTAAACCAAACAAAAATATTAACTTGTGTGTGTGTGTGTGTGTGTGTGTGTGTGTGTGTGTGTGTGTGTGTGTGTGGTCATTTAATCTCTGACTGTAAATAAACGTGGAACCTCACCCAGACCCTTCTCCTTTCTAATTGAATTCATTTCTCAGTCTCCAATGAGAATGGTTGACTGACTATGCATATTATCTGGCTTCTGGTTATTTCCCATTTCTTTCTTTTTTTAACAACATAATTTTGAATTCTTTTATCTTTCAAATTCTTTTATCTTTCCTGATCATCTTGACTTGGGAACATTGCCTAGTATATTAATTTTTCCAGTCTCTCCTTCAAGAGGAGTCATTTGTTGGGGATGATGATCAAAGAGAGGTCACAATCCAGTTGTGGTAGTTTGAATGTAATTTGGCCCCATAATCTTGTAAGGAGTGGCATTATTAGATGGTATGGCTTTTGTTGGAGTGGGTTTGGCTTTGTTAGAGGAAGTGTGTCACTGTGGGGGCAGGCTTTGAGGTCTCTTTTGCTCAAGCTTCTCTCAGTGTTGTCTATCAGTCAACTTCCTGTTGCCTGCAAGATGTAGGACCCTCAGCAATTTTTCCAGCACCACGTCTGCCTGCACACTATGCTCCCTGTAACCATGATAATGGACTATACCTCTGAAACTGAAAGCAAGCTACCCCAATGGAATGTATTCATTATAAGAGTTGCTGTGGTCATGATATCTCATCACAGCAATAAAAACCCGAACTAAGACAGAAGTTTGTAGGTGGAATATTTTGTTGGGACTGCTGGCTGGTTTGTCCCATCAGCCTGCTCCTAAATAATCACACTGAGACTTATTATTAATTATAAATGCTCAGCCAATAGCTTAGGCTTGTTATGAGCTAATTCTTACATTTTAAATTTTAACCCACATTTCCTGTCTACACTCTGTCATGTGGCGGTATATTTTTTTCAACATGGCAAGTTCATTTTGCTTCTCTCTGAGTTCTTGAGATCCTGAGACTCCTCCTCCTCCTTCTTCCCAGCATTCTCTTAGCCTGGTTCTCTGGCCTAACCTTATCCTGCCTAACTATAGGTCAGTCAGTTTCTTTATTAAACCAGTCACAGTGACATATTCACATAGTGTAAAAAAATATTCCACAGAAGTTGGTACAGAGAGTGGGGTATTTTTGTGATAGGCCTGACCATATGTTTGTTTAGAGGAATTTGGAGTTTGGTACTTTGGGTTATGAAAGAAGTAGAATGCTTCAAGCACTGTTTAATGGGCCATACTAGTAGGAGCATGGAAGACAGAAGTGCTAAGAGTTATTTGGCTAAGAAGTGCTAAAACAGTTATTTGAACTGTTGGGGCCTCACTCAAGAGGTTTCAGAGGAGAAGACTTTTAGTATGTTACTTAGAGATCATTCTTGCAATATTTTGGTGAAGAAAGTAGCTGCTTTTTGTCCTTGTCTGAAGAGTCTGCCTATGGCTAAAGTGAAGAGTTTTGGATTTATTCTGTTGGCAGAAGAAATATCAAAACAGCCTAGTATAGACACTGTTGTGTGGTTACTAGTGCTCATGCTTATAAAAGATTTATATTGAAAAGGAGCAAGCTAAGCAGGGTAAATTACAACATGTAAATTCTGAGGAGAAAAAGAGCACCAAGAAGTAGAATAGAGATAAATTCTGTGTTCAAGGAGATAAATGGATTAAGAAATGAAATAAAGGGAGTGGTAGCCTCAGCGCAAGATTCCACCCAGTTAAATTTCCAACTTGTGGAAATGAACTACAGAAAACCTTAGAACTGGGTGCAGTGGGGCACACCTTTAATTCCAGCACTTGGAGGATCTCTGAGTTTGAGGCCAGCTAGGTCTACAGAGCAAGTTTCAGGATAGCCAAATTTAGGCAGTGAAAGGCAGAAAGCTGGTGAAGATGTAATTGAATGAGGTGGCCATGTTTCAGCCCCAGTAAGCAGCAGAACTTGGCAGCTTCAGTCACATGGTCCTGGTTTTAGAGTTAAGGATAGAAGAAATGAGTTATGGAGTTTCCCTCTGTGCCTAAAGAAAGCCACTGAGGCCAGCCATGAGTCATAGATGTCCCTGATTGCGTGAAGCTGTGAAGTTGAAGCCTGGATTGCCTTGGAGAATGCAAAGTGTTAGAGATGTCAGAGTTGTGGGATACCTGCTGAGGAGAGCTGCTAACATGTAGTGGAACCAGCCCAATCAACAAAGCTGAATGGAATTGGAAATCTGAAGAGCATTTTTGACATCAGACATGGAGATGTAGAGTTTCGAGTTTGCCCCAGCTGGTTTTAATTCTTGCTTTGGTCCAGTATTTCCTCATTATGCTCCTTTCCCTGCATTTTGGAATGGTAATGTATATCCTGTGCCATTCTATGTTGGAAGTATGGGATCTGTTTTTTGATTTTGGTTTGACAGATGATTTTTTTTTTTTTGGTTTTTCGAGACAGGGTTTCTCTGTGTAGCTTTTGCGCCTTTCCTGGAGCTCACTTGGTAGCCCAGGCTGGCCTCGAACTCACAGAGATCTGCCTGGCTCTGCCTCCCGAGTGCTGGGATTAAAGGCGTGCGCCACCAACGCCCGGCGGTTTGACAGATGATTACAGTTAAGAGATTGTATGCATCTCAGAAGAGACTTTGAACTTTTAAACATTGTTGAGACTGTGATAGTCTGTGGGGACTTTTGAAGTTGGACTAAATGAATTTTGCATTATGATATTATTAAAAGCTTATGGGGGCCAGGGAGTGGAATGTGGTAGTTTGAGTGTAATTGACCCCCATAATCTCATAGGGAGTGGCACTGTTAGGAGATGTGGCTTTGTTGGTGTGGGTATGGCCTCGTTGGAGGAAGTGTGTCACTGTGGGGGTGGGCTTTAGGGTTTTCTATGCTCAGGATACCGCCTAGTGTGTTAGTTGACTTCCTGTTGCCTGAAAGATGTAGGACTTTCAGCGATTCCAGCACTACTTCTGCCTGCATGCTGCCATGCTTTCAACCATAATGATGATGGACTGAAAACTCTGAAACTGTAAGCAAGTCAGTAAGCAGCACCCCTCTGTGGCCTCTGCATCAGCTCCTGCATCTGGGATCCTGCCCTGTTTGAGTTCCTCTCCTGACTTTTTTCAGTGATAAACTGAAGTGTAAGCCTAATAAACCCTTTCCTTTCCTATCTGCTTTTTGGTCATGGTGTTTTGTCACAGCAATAGAAGCCCAAATTAAGACAGCAGAGTAACACTAAGGAGCCAGTGACTAACCAGTTCTACATGAGTGTTTTGGTCTATGGAGAATGCAGCCTCTCAACTGAGCCTGAAGGTTGGGTATTTTCTGCATAGATGAGCAGAAGCAGTGTCTAGGGAAGGCTATGGTATATATAGCGTTTGAAATTTTGATAGTGATGAATAGTTACCCATTCACTCTATTTCAACTGGTTGTATCCAATTACCTCTATAGTCTATACACCCCTAGGTTATGGAAAGGATCTAAAGTCATTTATAAACTGTGTATCCTTCAGTAAGCTAAACCAAATGAAAACACAAGAAGCAAGAAAATCAGACCAGAGAAAGATCCGAGGTAGGACGGCAGTACTGCTTTATAGACAAGAGACATGCACACTTCTGTGCTTGCCAGAGGAGGCCGTAAATTTGCATGGAAGCCTCTTGGTGCCAACTGAGAGAGCGAGGGTGCTGTAGGCTCTGACAATCAGTGCTACAGGATCAAGAGAGCCAGTTGCTCAGGAGGAGAACAGCTATTCCTGGTGCTGAGAATGGAGAGGAATTTCTCCCAGGGGTCTGCAAAGGATGGACATTCAGTAACCCGTGGAGCTGTCAGCAGCCGGTTGTGCTGACGAAGGGCTCAGTGTCATACAGTAATCCAATGACAGGTGTTTAAGTTTCCAGTGAGTGGAGGGTGGAGGTGGCCTCACACTGCTCAAGGTTACACTTCTTTGTTTAAATTTTTTTCTTTTTCTTTTCTTTTCAAAGCCAATATGGGGGAAAAGTTATACAGACTACAAAGCTTTTTTTCTAGGCTAAATTTCTCGGTGTTTGGTGGTCTATGAACCTGGGTACTAGCTGCCTTAATAATCTTCTTACTGGGCTCTGCCATGAATGCTTACAGTTTTCTCTTTGGGCTGTTTGATAATTTTTTGCCCTTTCCTTCCATTAGAGGAAGAAATCATGTTGTCTGAGGCTTTTTATGACAGTGGGTTTCCAACAAGGATGGTTGACTGCCTGCTTACTCATGATCCAATCTGGCTTAAGTTGTTTCTTTTTTCTTCTTTTGAAAAAGTAATTTCTTAATCCTTTAATCTTTGCTGATCTTCTTGCCCTTGGGAACGCTGCCTAGCACATTAATTCTTTGATTAGAAACCTTTGTAATTTTTATTTTCACGTCTCCTGCAGTCCACATCATTCAAAATGATTTCGAAAAGAAAGTTAAGTAATATTCTTGATCTTTAGAGGACATGGTAATAATAACCTTCATAATTTCAAACATGGTATGCTTTTATTCAAGTGTAAATCCAAAAATTCCTCGACTATAAGATAAAAAGAGTTGCCGTTTCAGCAATTATGATTTTAATTCTGCAGCATGAACGTCCCATTCTAGACTTATAATTTCTTTCCATCATTGCAAATCTATTCTTTTTAATATGTCTAAGGTGTCTTTTAAAAATAAATATCTATATAAAGGTAAACAATGATAATACTTAATTGTGTCAACTCCAAGCTACTCTATGTGCAGGTGAAACCAGATAGAGTATTTTGGAAATGGAATAGTATTTTAGCAATAGAAAGAGGATTTTAAAAATGGAGCAATAGTAAGCTCTGTGCTGGGTTTTACTGGGCAGCAATTCTGAGCTGTAATCCTGGCTGTGACTATTTATAAGACAATTGCAAAGAGATACATAATAAACCTGGTTCTTCCTGGTAGCTCAGCAACGAGGAAGCACTTCCCTTCTGGGATGGCTTTAGCCTCCCAACTGAGAATCTACCAAAAGAAGCAGATAATTAATTCTTAAGGTTTATGCTAACCTCTGGATGAACCCGTACAAAGTGAAAAATAATAAATAAATAAAAAACAAAGCAACAACAAAACTCCCCCAAACCCAAAACACCCTCATGAAAATAAGGAAGAAAAGGTAAGAAGAGGACTGTTAATGATGCCAACAATATAAAAAAATAACTTTATGAAGTAGACATGAAGACCAATGAGAGAGGAAGGCAAAGGGTGCCCCTTCAGAGCTTGCCATGGCCAGGCGTCAACCCCATTGTATGCCTTTTGGTACAGACTCCAAGGCAGCTGGAGGAATGGGGAGCTTTGCATTGGAAAACAGAGAAGCCCTGCCTGGAGCTGGTGGCCTGAGGAGGGGAAGGCAGGGTAATGAGGAGTGAGTATTGTAGGGTTAGGGTGGCATAGGGTAGCTTTTCTGGTTTGTCTCTATCTGAAAATGAAGGAGGTGTCAATTAGGGAAGCTGTGGGTTATTAAAAACTCCTGGTCATTCTGGGCCAATTGTTACTGAAGTTATTTAGCTTTCTGGATTGTTGTTAGAGATAGCAATCTGACCGTATTAGTCTGCTTTTCATTGTTACAATAAAATATCAGAGACTGGGTACATTATAAAGAAAAGAGATTTATTTAGTTCATAGTTTTAAAGCTTAAAGTCCAAGGTCAGGCAATCCTAACAATTATGGTTAGGGTCCTTTGGCTGCACCACACTATGGGGATGATATCATGATATCGCAATGGTAGGAGCAGATATGAGAGGGAGTGACCCCATCGCAAGATGGTGGAAAGTGATTTAGGCAGCCTTGCTCTCTTGTAAACAAGGATACTATTTTACTCCATCTGTTCTGTTTCGCTTTCTGTGGCTGTGATAAACAGCGTGACCATAAACAACTTCAGGGAGGGAAGGGATTATTTCAATTTACAGGTTATTTATTGTGGGTCATCAAGGGAAGCCAGAGCAAGAACTCAAGTGGGAACCTGGAGGCAGGAACTGAAGCAGAGGCCACGAAGGAGTGCTGCTTACTGGCTTGTTCTCTGCCTCAAGCTTGGCTAGTCTTTATTATACACCCCAGGACCAGTTGCCTGGGGGTGGTACTGCCCGAAAAAGATGTCTCTTAGACATACCCACAGGCTAATCTGATAGGAAGCAATTCCTCAATTGAGGTTCTCTCTTTTTAGGTGTGTCAAGCTTTGGCAACCAAGATTAGTGATCACACTATCAGAACAGTTAACTTTCTCCACGAGCTCTGTGTCAATCACTTCAAACCACAGTGTCTCCAATAACCTAACTGCCTTCTTCCACGAGGCTCCACTTCTTTTTTTTTTGGAGCTGAGAATGGAACCCAGGGTCTTGCGCTTGCTAGGCAAGCGCTCTACAACTGAGCTAAATCCCCAACCCAAGGCTCCACCTCTTAAAGGTTCTACTAGGCTCCAATATGGCCACACTGAAGACCAAGCTTCCAACTCATGAGCACTTGGAGGATACACTCAAACTAAATCACCACACAGCACTGGCTTCCTGCAAATCTGACCAAAGCAGGCTGCTTTCTCGTACTGTTATTATTTAGAAGGGCCCTGAATTCTTGTGTAGGATTTATGTCAGAACATTTCTAAATGCATGTGTGTACATGTGTGTGTGTGGCCACAGAGCAACACCAGGCATATTGCTCAATAGCTCTCTCTCTACCTTTATCTCAAGGCAGGGTCTCTAACTGGAGCTCTCCAATTCATCTTTAATGGCTGGCTGGCAAATCCCCAAATCATTTGCACAGTGATATTGAAAGGGATTTTCTTTCATTAATGATCATGACTATTGTCTCTTTTCAGCAGAAAGAGGAATCTAGTTTGCTTTCAAATGATGATGGGAGTGGGAGGGACATCATATCATTTTGTTTTTTTCTCTCTGCTCTTCTGCTTGCCGAATATTTTGGCTTCACTGTGTTTTACACACAATTGTTAAAAGGCTGTTCAAATGGTTCTGGATGTGCCCTAAGCTACTGGTCTCTCCGCCCCAACTTTCAAGCGAAGTTTGCTCAAGGAAGGAGCTCTGTGTGTGGGCACACTTGTCCTCGGGGTTTTTGGGAGAAATGCTGGCCCATTTATTATCCTGAGTCATGGCAGGGTAACGTTTGGAAAAGTTATAAAATGTTTCAGTGCCCTCCCTAGGGCAAGGGAGGGGAAGAGAAAGAAATTCAGTGTTCTACACTAGGAATACAAAGACAAAAAAATAGGCCAGTATTGACATTCAATTTGTAGCCAACTCATAGGCCCAAGAGGTAAGAAATTTTGAGAGAGGGGCATCATGCAAAATATTTAGCTCAGTGTTCTCAGTAAGCTTTATACCCAAACTCAGACATCTCAGGATGATGAACAGCATTTGGTCAGATAGAGACTCAGTGTTTTTCTGAGAGAGACTAAAAACATCCTTCCAGTTTCTTCAGTGACTTGATTGTACAGTAGGGACACATATAGACATGCACACACAACTGAAACTCACTTCATTGAGTAATGTTGACTTCGTGTATATAGCAAACCCACTCTCCAGTTTATTCTATTCCCTCTTTCTTTTAAACAATGAGCGAGATGACCCATTAAATCAAGGGTCGCAACCCATGAATGGCTCTTCCTCCTCAGTTTGCAAATACGAATTTAAATGTTTTCTCAAACTGTAATTTTCATTTGACTTTCTGATAATCTTCCTTTTAAGTACCACACAAGAGCTGACAGGCAAGTCCTCAGTCAGCATAGGTGAAGAAAAGAGCAAAGGAGGGAAATTGATATTTACAATGCATCCAAGTTGCAGGGTCAGTCAAATTTCATTACCTGTCATAAATTCCTCTCGCAGGTAATCCAATGCAACTGTTTCTCTCTCCCCTCGGATTTATTTGTTCATTCATTCAGTGATCACATACCACTTTGAACTAACTAATCCTTTGTACTGTCCTGGGCCTTGAGGATACAGTAGTGAAAAAGACAAAGCCACTGGCATGGAGCTTGTGTTCCATTAAAGTCAAGGTTGTTTCCAACTGTGGTGGTCACAGCAAGACCAATGCAAGGAATGGTTCAGGGTCAGAAGACACTGTCTTGGAGTCAGGAGTCACCGGCCAGCAAATTAAGAATGACTTTCCTGGGGAAGAAAAAAAAGCACCAGCCCATGGTCCCATAAACATGGATCAGTGATAGTATATCATCATCCTTGTGGACCTTTACCATAGATAGCTCTGTGAGATACATGTCTTTCATGCCATAACACGTCAAGGCTGCATCATGGTAAATGTCAGAATCGTGAATGGACTCAGGTCTATTTCTAGTTCTCATCCATCTGGGTACTGTCAACTGTCCCATGCTGCTTGGAGAGGTAGACTCTTGGATTAATCTAGTAGTATTCAAAATATTTAGAATTCAGTATGGGCACATTATGCATCTGTCTGATCTGTCTATCTAATTTATCATCTATCTATCTATCATCTATCTATCTATCATCTATCTATCTATCTATCTATCTATCTATCTATCTATCTATCTATTTCTCTACCTGTCTATCATCTATGTACCTATCTATCTGTATATATAGCTATATTTGTTTATTTGTTTATGAAAATATAAATACAGATACTTATAAATCTTTCAATTTATCTGATCAATTAATGTAATATATAGTGCAGAACACTCACCAAAATATTCTAGCAATCACCAAGCCATTTGTTGAATCTTAGAAATTATGGGTATGCAGAGAATACCAGATGATGGACTGTTCAGCCTTAAATGGGACATCTGTATCACACCCCCTCTTCCTAAGCTCATGGATTTTTGCAGAAGACAGGATGGAAAGAATTTAAGAGCCAGGGGCAGTGAATGACAACAGGGAACAGTTTCCCAGACACAACAAGGCAGTTGCATATAAGAACATGTGGTGTTTATGACAGCATGCACAAGATTCCAGGGTGGAGATGGGGAGGTGAGCATGAGTTCAACCCCTAGATAAGGGCATCAGGGCAGCTGATGGAAGCTGGGAAAGGGAGGGCTGGTTTTCTTTAAGGGTGTGACCCCTGGTAGGTCGAGTATGCTCCCATGGAAAACTACACATTCAAGAGTGCGTGGACAACACAGTGGGACGTCATGGGTTTAAAGAAAAAAAAGAGAGAGAGCACCAAACTTGATGACCAGAGAAGGGAGAGGAAGGACCTGGGAAGAGTTAGGGGAAGAGGCAAATACAATCAGCACAGATTGTATGAGATTCTCAAAGAGAAGAAACTATGAGTGTGGTCTTCTACTTAAAAAATGGCCATCACTAGACAGGCGAAACCCTCATTTGAAGCACAATTTGACATCGAGTCTTCACAAGTGTCCCTCATGCAATGACTGGGGTCTTTGAGAGGGGGACATTCCTCCTGTCAGTGGTGATACTGTTCACAGTGCAGAGTCTTTTATTTATTTATTTATTTATTTATTTATTTATTTATTTATTTATTGGTTTTTTTTTGAGACAGGGTTTCTCTGTGTAGCTTTGTGCCTTTCCTGGAACTCACTCTGTAGCCCAGGCTGGCCTCGAATTCACAGAGATCCACCTGCCTCTGCCTCCCGAGTGCTGGGATTAAAGGCATGTGCCACCACCACCACCACCTGGCTGAGTCTTCTGTCAGCATCTGCTGGGACAGTATGAACCACAGTACCAATTTCCAACTCTCATATATATATATATAATAGTATCTGAGAGCTTTCATTACTCTGTCTCATTGTCAAGAATATCAAAAACTCTTTTATCTCAATAATTGAAACAATTTTAAAACTATTTACTTTTATATGCAGACTATTTCATGCAATTTAGTTTCCACTGTCTGGTAGTCTTGCTCTTGAAATTGGTGACTTATATGGCTGATTATGTTTCATCTTAAAAAGAGAATCCCAGCTGTCCTTAATAAGCTTCTTTATTAGTTTTATATGACTTTAATATATTTAATTTGCTTAAATTACATTTATTGAAAACATCCCCTTAAAAATTAAAGCATTTCTTTAAAACGATGAAAAGCACTGACATGTAACAGAATGTCACTTGTAAGAGCCAATATCACGAACTAGGATTTTCCAAGTGTCTATTCAGTGGCCCACTTCATTCTCTAGGATTGTTGGATTGATTCACTTTATGTTACAGAATTCACGGAATCAACCTGTGTGCTAGGCCCAGTTCTAGGTCTTGAAGACAGATGGTGAATGTCACAAGGAGTGGTTCCCATGAAGCCTGTGTTCTATGCAGTCCCGGTTTGCACTCCCACGGTGTCTTCTGGGTGAAGCAGTCTTTGCAGAATTTCTACTGAAATAAACATGCTCTGCAAAACCCACTGTTTTGGATTTCCAATGCTAGAGATTGGTCATCAGATTCAAATAATTTTCTGTTTGTTATTCCAACCCCAGATTGCACATTCTTTAATTTCCTATGATGTTTAATTAGTTTTTAACAGAAAGGACTTCAGATTTACTTGAATTTCACCTTTTATGACATCATCCAGGAAATGAAGTGTTGAATTAAAACAATCAGAAGCCTTTAAAAAAATGAGCTAAATCTGCACTTTCTCCACTGGTATTTCCCACAAGATTCCAGTTTTCGCAAACAGAAACATTTTTCATTAAAGCCATATTTTTCTCAGGCTGATCAGAACTCATTTCGTATCTATTTCCCACCTTTGTTGGAAGTACAAAACCATAAATATTCCCAAATACTGAATTTCATATTTAATTAAAACGTTAAAGCATTTTTATAAAAAAATTGAAATGTGGTTAGAAATGCTAAATTGAAGAGTTTACTAAAAATGTGTTTTCTCATTTCAGTATGTACACATTTTGGTGTGTAAACACGTACACCACCTACCACATTTGCAGGCATGCCCATATAATTCATGTTTAAAAGTTACAGTAAATCTGAAAAATGGCAGATTGCTTTTGCTATATAACATGGTATTATAATTTATACTTTTTCTTCATGGCCCATGTCCTTTAATAGGGCACTACTGCCATTTTGATACAATAAATAAATGTTAAACAAATTTGATTTTGAAAAGCATTTGAAGCAGTATTGGGCATTTGATATTTGTCCATGTTAACACCAACTCATTCGTGGTTTTGCTGAAATAATCTTATTTTTCACTCCAGAAATACTCATTGTATGTTTCATTATCTACTCTCATATACCGTATTAGAGGACTTGGGCTATCCTTACTTTTCCTATCAAGTTAGAAGATGACGTCGCCCCAGATTCATCATAAATCTCATGTTTTCTTTGTTCTGCTGCACTTTTTCAGGAAAGAATCCTCAGAATACTTCAAAGGACAAATGTAAACCTTGCACACTAATGACCAGCATGGGAATGAAAAGGCTTTGACAGAGAAAGTCATCGGCTTGAGAACAGCCACACCTGGGTAAGGAAAGACAGGAGGACCCTGGGGGCTTCCCAGGAGCATGGTGCCTTGAATGAAGCAGGAAGCCACATGGCCTGTGACATTGATGGCGAGGTTTCTTAGGTACAGTGAGGGCTGACAGGCAACGGCTCCTTTACCAGTGATTGGCCCTCTTCTGACCTCCACATAGCAGTTTGAGCTAATGAATTCGTATTAGAACTGTGTCATTCAGAAATATTCCGATAGTGAAGATTTGAGGATTTTAACAACTGCTACCAATGTCTGTTTTCCACAGTCACATCGGTTCCGAGGCCTCAGCTTCTGACTCCTTGACTCACCTTAATTTCCTACTTCTTTCCTGATTGCCTCCAACTTGCTGAGCGATTTGTTGTCCCCTGAATACCCTGCTCCCTTCCCCTCTTCCCTCCCTTTAAAATGTCTTTTTTTTTTTTTTTTCTTCGAGTCGGGGTTTCTCTGTGTAGCTTTGCTCCTTTCCTGGAACTCACTTGGTAGCTCAGGCTGGCCTCGAACTCACAGAGATCCGCCTGCCTCTGCCTAAAATGTCTTTCTTCCACAGCCATTGCTTGATGAATTTGTCCTGTTCTGCTGTAACTGACTCAATGTCGTCTCTTTCATACCCCCGTCTCCATCCATCCAGTACTTTATATCACCTTTTTTATTTTTATTTTTTTTATTGAAAATAGATTCTTCTCTCAGACAATACATCCCAATCACAATTTTCCTCCCCTCCATTCCTCCTTGCTACTCCCTCACCACTTCCCCTCTCCCCCAGATCCACTCCCTCTCTGTTTTCCTCCTCAGAGAAGAGACGACAGCCAAAGAGGACAAAACAAGACACAGTAAGACAAGGGGAAACCCTCATATCGAGGCTGGACCAGGCAAGCCAATCGGAGGAAAAGAGTCTCAAGAGCAGGTAAAAGATTCAGAGATACACCCACTCCCACTTTTAAGTACTAGCTATTTTCAATGATAAAGGAATATAATGAAGCCACTTTGCCTTGTGAATCTCTTTCTGAAAACCCAGCTCAGCTCAATCTGCTGAGGCTTCTCTAGCCTCAGAATGAGGAAGACCAATGAACTTTACATGTTTAACATTATATTGTAGCTCACAATCTGGGCCATAACTATTTCAGGTAGGGATATTTTGAAGATATTTTCAATCTCATCTACTACCTACTATATTGTCCTACACAAAATGATCATTTAAAACGTAGTATATGATGATGGGTAGAATCAGAAAGAATAAAGCTTTAAAATTGCTTCCTTTAGACCATTTATGCTATAAATGTTCTTATAAGTTCCCACTCACTTTTTCTAGAAGGTTCTTTATCAAATAACTTTTTGCAAATGACCTTTTAAAAACACTTTTATTTACATATCTTTATGCACATATCTATCTACACCTCATATTCATTTCTATAGATTTGTTATGAGTTTAGACCCATTTTTCCCTGTTAGTCCTGATCACCTCCCTGGGGTTACATCATCAGCTTTTGCCAAAATAGCTCTGTTTCTGAGTTTTTCTGTAAGACATCAGAGAACTTGGAAAGTACATCCTCTTTAATATAAATGTTAAACTTGGAACATAGATACTGAAATAAGCCTTGAAATTATTCATGTGCAGAGGATCTGAAAGCGTAATAAGTCATTCAGGAAGTAACTCTTTTTTTTTGAGGAGACAAAATAGGATGCAAAGTCTGGGGTGTACTTTATGAAAACCGTGGAACTAGAGAGTAACAGGTGGTTAAGGTCATCAATGTGTGGGTGCCGAAATGTGCAGTGTTTTCATGAAGAACAAAATCAAAACTTCAGTTTGGCCAGTGAGAGTTTTTGAGAAAAACAAAAATAAGAGAGAAAAACAGTTGTAGATGAAGAAAACCAAAAGTCTTTCACTAAATTCACAATAAACTATGATAAATGCTAGCAGTGTAGAGTACCCATGACACTGTAGTGTCCCCGTCACAATGTAGAATGTCTGTGACACTGTAGGGTGTCCATGATATTTCTGGGTGATGTTCATGACACTGTACAATGTCCATGACATTTTAGGGTGTCTATGACACTGTAGGGTGCCCATGACACTGTAGGATGTTCATGACACTGTAGAGTGCCCATGACACTGTAGGATGCTGTGATGCTGTAGGATGGCCTTGGAAAGTGATGAGAGGCTCTGACAGAAACGTTCTGAAGAACGTTGGGAATGTGATAGGACGGCAAGGCCATGATGGTGATGACCCTTTCATGTATTTATACTCATTGCCAAAGTCACTGGGTTTTGTATATTAACTATCTATAGGATGTGTGTGTGTGTGTGTGTGTGTGTGTGTGTGTGTGAATCATACTCCCAATGAACTATTTGTTATAAAATACTCTAGTTTATTCTTTAATGCTGATATCAACTTAAAATCTTAAGAACTCAAGAGATCAGTTCAAACTGTCATCCATTCTGTCCCTGGTGTCAATTCTGGTCACCTTCATGTGGTCCCATTGCTCTCTGGCCTCTGCTAGAATACCTCTGTCTGTCTGCTGCCCTACAACACAGCTCCTAGAACAGGCATCCCCAGACTTTCCTCAATGGCCGCAATAAGACAAAATGCGTCCTTTGCTCTCCCAGTGGCTTTTTGGTGGGTAGTAGGCTTTGATAATGATTGAAAGAACACGGAGTGTTTGCCCCCTGGCACTGTCAATAGCTTCAGGTGGAACTTGAGACGATTTTCTTTTTTCTCAGCAGTCTCTTAACTTGACTGTCGTGTGAACATTTACTCAACTGCTCAAAATAGTGAAAGCAGAGGAAAGAGCCTGCACAAGGATCAAAGGGTAAACCCGAGTTGCCGCCTCATGCTCTCTGCCTGCAATTTTAATATGAGGTCAATTTAGGTGATTGGTTTCAACAGCGTATTTTCAACAGCTCTGTGCTCACTCTTATTAGATAGATGTTCACCAGACACTGGGACATTACATAATGCAATTTGCGTTATCAGTTTCATTCTTTAGCTGTGAAGAAAATGTATGTGATCAAATTATAAATGCAAAGAAACAAGAATGAACAGACATTTGTACAATTTTACGAGTTTCAAACAAGTCGGAGAGGCTAAAGAAATGGATGTGGGATAATGAGAGCTTTGTCCAATTTCCAGACGTGAGGCCTCAACAGGAAGTATTGAATTTTGCCTCTCTTCCTCCCAGGACTTGTATTTCCCAATGTCCTGTTCTTCATTTGTTTCCCAAACACCTAAACCAGCCAGAAGTGGGAGCCGCCAGCCTCTGCTTCAAGGGAGTTTCAGAGGTGTTTGGTGTGGTAACGCTAATCTCTCCGTTTCTAAAAGATGACTTCAAAATTTTTGTTTTTAGACATTAGGACTATTATTTTGAGATTTTTTTTTCCTAATCAAGATGTGGAAATATACGTTAAAGGAATTGCCAAGTGTTTCAAACAATGATCTGATATAAGCAAATATTAACGTGTTGGGAATTTTAAAGTGGGAAGGTACCTTTTCCTTCAAGGATTTCTTATGTACAAATGAGCTCCTCTAAGGGGCCTTGCTTCTGGTGTTGGATGTGTAAAAACAAACAAACAAACAAACAACCTAGTTTGAAGTGTGTTGGCTTAAAAAATCCAAAACAACAACAACAACAACAAAATTATTCACGGCTGGAGATGGCTCAGTGGTTAAGGGAACTTGCTGCTATTGTAGAGGGCCAGGGTTCATTTCCAGTACCCATGGCAGGCAGCTCACAACAGTTTGTAACTCTAGCTCAGCAGATTCAACACTCTTTTCTGGCCTTCAGGGATACCCGAACGCATGTTGTACACACACACACACACACACACACACACGCACACGCACACGCACACGCACACGCACACGTACACATACACACGCACATGCATGCATGCACATATGCATGCTTGCACACATGAATAAAAATAAATCTTAAAAAAAATAAATTTACAAAACCAAAACCAAAACAACAACAAAACCAAGTGGCTTGCTATTTTCACAATTCCTTTGATTCAGTCACTTATGCTGGGAACGGCTAAGCTGATCATGTGAAAACATACCAGGTATGCACATCTTCAGGTGATCCTTTACTTGAATGTTTCACTGGGAGAGTTTTCTGTTGCCCACTGTGTTTCTACCACACAAACTTCTCTTCCAGACTAGTTTGCACGACTGTCTTTATGGTGGGCAGAATAATGTTCCCTCAAAGTTGTCTTTATTCCTGCAATGTGTACATGTGCTGCTTTGCATGTCAAAAGATCTTTGTAGAGAGTGAAGAAATCCCTTGAGATGGGGAGATTATTACCTAGGGAAGTCCAATTGGTTCACACAGGTCCCCAGAAATGGAGAGCCTTGTCCAGCTGTAGTCAAAGTGTGACTGGGAATGTTTTAAAGATGGAGGCCAGAACAGAGCGATTTCTAGAAGCTGGCGAGACAAACGAATGGATTCCCCCTGGAGCTCACAGAGGGAATGCAGTTTTGTCAAAACCCAGACTAGCCTGTTGAGACCTGTCAGAGTTCTGATCTATAAGATCGGAAGTGAACACATTGTTTTACCGTGGTAATTTGCTACAGCAGCAATGAAAACAAAACAAAACAAAACAAAACAAAACAAAACAAAACCGGATACAGCTTCCTTCTGAGATGATATGAGCTTTACTGAGAAGCAGATGGGCAGAATTTGAGAATTAATTACAGACTACCTTTTCTCTCCTCATATCTAGAGGGATGAGGCTGGGGTTGCTGAACCACAGAGGGGACAATTGTGAAAAAGCCCATTTTTTTTAGGTGCCTTCAAGCCTTAAAATACATACTTTAGACCACAGATAGAAACTCTTAGCAGGCCACATGGTTAGATTTTTTTTTTTTTAAACTATGAAAGTTATAAAATCCTAAATCAGGGTTCCGTAGTCACTTTTCACATATGAAGGAATCCTCAGGATTTACATTTAAGAATTTGCTTTTTAGAGTAAGTAAGTTGTCCAAATCTATGTGGGGAATTATATAGGCCTCTATTCAAATGGTCGAACTGCCGACTGGAAGATGAACATGGGACCCAGAGAGGCATTTGTGATCATGCCTTGGCATACTCTTTCACCCAGCGTTTTCTTCTAAAGCTAGCAGTTCTTCTTAGCCTGACAAGGGACACGTGATAGACACTTGTAGTAGACCACAGTGGTGCAGAAAAGGCCACAATAAATCTAAATGTAATTCAGCTCCAGGGGACCCTCATCCAGTACAGCTGGGGGAGGAGAAACCTAACTCCCTTATGGATTTCATGGATGCTCAGGAAAAGCAAGGCATTTGCTTAAAGGTGGTTTAAATAGCTTTTCAGTGCCGAGGTTGCTAATGAATGCACACCTGAGTTCTCGCTCCTTCATCACAGCTGCCTTTTAATGTTCGCCTGCTGTGTATCGCCTACCCAGGGACCTGTTGATTCTTCTTCCTTTCCTGTGACATCTTCCTCGTCCCATGCCCTGATTGCCTGTCACGTCTTCCCTGTCACCACCTTTTCTCAGTGCACGGGTCTTACACCCTCTTTCAAGGAGGCTGATCTGTGTAATCCACCACACCCCATGGTAGGACTACCCAGTTTTCAGGCCTGTGGAGGGTCTGCTCTTTTGTTTTTACCCGTAATGCCTGAGGCACACTCTGTGTGCCAGCAGGGACAGTCCTCAATAACTCACATATGCTCCCTCTTATTTCTGTTCTCCTATATCATTTTTTTCTATGGCAGGCAATGTCTTTTTCACTCATTCTATCTGAAAATCAGGATAGGCCCATGAAGCCTCTCTTAGCCCTCTTTTTGTTACTGTGGTTCTGTCTAATAGATTCAACCCAGTTACTTTTTTCCCAAGTGTTTTTTCCCCCTTAGGCAGTTCTCTGTATGCAACCCAGGCTGGCTTTGAACTCACAATCCTCCTACCTCAGACTCCCGAGTAGTGAGATTACAGAGTGTACTCATGATCGTGCCCAGCTTCCAAAGACTTTCATGCAAACTCTTCCTTTGTCTTATGCACGATGGCATCCAGTTTAACTGACCTTGGACATGTATAGCCTGCTTTATGTGTACAGTGGAAAGATGGAACCATCTCATGGGGGAGATGTTGGGTTCCAGTACTGATGTGTGAGTCTTCAGAAAATGATGCTCAGGAATTGGATGCTGTTCCCCAAGGACAGTCTGATCAGACAGACTATTTGAAGACTGAGAATGGACTCTTGACAGGCGGAAGAAGAAGATGGCCCGAGCCTGAAAAAGACCATGAGGAGTGGCTGGGAAGAGAGTGAAGAACTTCGAGAGCCTGCATTGGGGTGGGAGAAGTACCTGTGGGTACTTTTCCAACAAAAGGCTTTCTGGAATAATAGATTCATTTTGGGTTTAGACTAAATTCCTCTAGGAACCAGCTTGTCTAAGACAACACAGAGGTGGAATAATAAATATATAGTTGCAGTCTAATGCTTATTTTAAAAATATTTTTGAAAGGCCTGTGGGATGGCTTGGTGGGTAGAGGAGCTTGCCTCCAAGACTGAGGACCTGAGTTTGATCCCCAGGGCACACATGGCCGAAGGAGAGACTCATCTCTGGAAAGCTGTCCTCTGATCCCTACATGGACACAGTGGCACCTCCCCCACAACATGCAACACATGAATAAACGCAATACGAAAAAATTTAAAATATCTGTGAAGATTCAGTCTTAGTTGGTGTTCCAAACATATAAGTAATTGTGATTAAAAAAAGACGTATCTTTGGTTCAAAGAGCGAGTTTAAAAATAAACAACAACAACAACAACAAGAAGGAAAGCGAGGAAGAAAAGATTACTGAGGCAAAGAAACTGAAAGCTACCAGCTAGGCTCTTCATTTTAACAACACAGCGGGTTGTTGGCAAATTACTTCTCCCACCACAGAACAATTTAGTCTGGCTGGGCTATTCCTTCGGGGAGATAGGCTGCTAATTGCAACCACCTTGGCAGTGACCTTAAGAAAAAGTGCTGTGGCATTGAGAGCAACCAAATTAGTTGTGTTTGATTTATTGTGGCAGCTAATTAGGCGAGCCTTTGACTCAGTGATATTCTAGTTTAATTGAGTAAACGAAGTACCTAAAGAAATCAGCGGAGTCCCTTGCATGATAAGCAATAAAGAGACGAAAGGTGGTCTTTGGAAAACCAAACCAGGCAGCATGCAATCACTCCCAGGAGGGAAAGATTATCATCATTATAGAGCTAAGTCTGGATGCCCCAAGTGTATTCCACCGCATGCTTCGGCTGGAGCAGTGTTCACTCTCTGTATAGGCTGCTACCTCAGAAAAGAACTTCAGGCGGCCACTTGAGCTTCTGACACATGCTTTTGATAGAAGCCAGAAGGGAGGGAAAACCTCTTCCATATTTGCATATGAAACCAAACTGTGTGTTTTATATTGCCCTGTTGGAAGCTGAGATGCGCATTGGTATTCTGAATTTCCAGCGTAAAATTCAGATCAGAACCTCTGCTGTTTTCCAATGTGTAGTGAGCTAAGATTAGCAGATATTGACAAACACGGCTGAAGTGTTCTGCAAAACTCCTGTCTACCTGGAATCTCAGAATATGGCTTTCTTTAGACACAGTGTCTTTGCAGATACAATTAATTAAGATGATGCATTGAGATGGGTCCCAAGTCTGATAACTATTGTCCTGAGAAGGGGAGAGAACACACAGACGTCGTGAACAGGGAAGAAGAGACATTGAGCCTTGACCCTTTGTTCCAGTTCATTTGCTCAGAGTTCCTGGGTCTATTCACTAAAATACCACCTTTGTGTCCTAGCCATGTGCCCTGCCCCTGTGGCTGCTCGCTGGACACCTCCTTTGAGCATCAGCAAGTATATTCAACTGCTCAGCCACCATGATTGCTTTTTATGTGATTCTCCTGGCCCTCAGAGGTCATGCAATGGTCATTTGTAGCCAACTGAAGTTACTGTACAACAGGGCTCAAGATTCACGGGGGGCTTCCTTTAGACAAAATGTCTTTACCTAGATAAAAGATCACTGCATTGGGGAAAGCCTGACCTCTAACTTCCTACTCTAAAATTCTTTGGAGGACTAGTGTACGTTCTATATTTAAGAAGTGGGTCCCTGGGCTTGCGATCATTTGTTTGACCAGATAAGGGATTGATGCTTTTTTTGTGTGTGTGACTCACAAGAATGGGATGGTTTCACAGACAGCCCAGAGTGCCCGTGTTTGGTTCCTGACTTCCCTGCAGCACAGTATTTACCACTCTCTGTCTCCTGTTTCTTTCTCCTCATAGAGTAGTTGTAACTCCTAAATGACTTAAACATCTAATCAATATAGAATACTGCCTGGCTCTTTGTAAACACCAGACACTCATGCTTTCTTACTGTTAATTCTGTGTAGTACACCTCAAAGAGAGATGCTACTTGGACACCGGTTGCTAAGGAATAGGTAGAGTTTTAAGGAAGCCAGTGTATTTAGATTTCTTGTCATTCGTGCCTGTCATTTTCCTAGAGCTATGTTGGAGGCGGTTGCAGCGATGTTCTGCTGGGTGGAAGAGGAGACAGCCATTCAAAACTGTTCAGAAAGTCCTGCTAACTGAACCTAATCATGTGACAGATGTCTACTAGTGAATCCCTCAGGATAATAGAGAACGGTCATTGAAAACACAAACAAATTGTTAAAACTACTGTTCAAATAAAATAAAGAGGTCTCATGCTTCTACACCTGCTGTGGTGTAGGTCTGCTTTGAGTACATCCACTCAAAGCTCATGTGCTAGAGGCTTTAGTCCAGCCTGGTGATGTCTAGAGATGCTAACACTTTAGGATGTATGGTCCAGACAGAAGTCACTGTGGATGCATCCATTGGTGGGATTGATGTAGTTTTTTGGGATTCCCATTCACTCCAGTAGAATAGATTATAAAAATGGGTAGCTAGCATATTCCCTGACTTCTCTGTGCCTTTTCCATGGTGAATCCATCTACCACAAGGCCCTCAGCAGAGCCAAGCAGATGGAACAAATTATCTTGGCCTCATCCTTCAAAACTGTGTGCTAAATAACCTTTCTTTAGATTTATATGAAGTGCTCAGGATAAGATATTCTATTATAGTAACAGAAAATAAAGTGATACAACACTTCACAAAATTTGAGTATGAAGATGTGAAGATGGACAGGAGTGTAATTTAGCAGTAGAGCATTTTCTTAGCATATGTGAGACTTAGGTTTCAATTATTAGTGCACACATATGTATATGTGCACATATACATCCCCCTCGCATCCCCTCCCCCGCCCCCGTACGTGTACACACGCACACACACACACACACACACACACACACACACACACACACCCCTACCTGGCTGTCCATCTGTTCACCTACCCATCCATCTGTCTGAAGAAGCTTCTATGGAAAGATAATTTCTTTTAATGTGATACAAGAAAAGTTTTGAAGTATAAAGCATAGCAAAACATGGCTTCTAGTTTCTGTAGAAGGCTACCACACTCTTTCAGCAAATGAGTATTTTCTCATTTATGCATCCAATTATTCATCTAATTAAAAAGTCTGAGTCCCAACTCTGTGTACAATATGGTGTTTAGTCTCTGTAATTCACACATGACTGATGTCTTTGTCCTTAGTTTCAAAGATCTCACTCTGAAGCAGAAAAAAATGGGACAGTAGAGGTGACCCAGTAACCCCAGCTAACAACACCCTGGCCAAGATGCCTCCTGTCCTAGTACCCAGTGTGGATTTGCCAGGGCAATAGAGTCCACAGTGACCGTATGCATTAGCTTCTTTTCTTGTGGCTGTGAAAACAGCTGACAAGAGCCAGAGTTTATTTCATCTCCCAGTTTCGGGGTACAGTCCGCATGGTGGCTGAAGAATGAGGCAAGTTGGCCACACGTTGTCCATAGTCAGGAAGGATGGAGAGATGAATGATAGTGTGTATCTCACTTTCTCCTTTTTATTCAATCTTGGACCTCAGTCCATGGAGTGATGGCACCCATTTTTAGGGTGCATACTCATTCCTCAGTTAAACCACTCTGGAAATACCATCATACACACACACACATAGGTAGGTTTCTTTCCATGGTGATTCTAAAGTCTGATTGACAAGGAAGATTAGCTATCACACATTGTGAAAATAATTCTTTTATGTAATACGAAACCAAAAGAATATCTGTGTCATGTTTTGAGAGAGTCTTGAAGTCTTGGAGCTTCAAAAAAGCGCAAAGTCCATTAAAAAAATAATTGGGTGATTCTTTATTGCTTCAGACCCTTCCCCAGCTAGCGGCTTTCCACACCTTTATGGTGCTGTAGAAATCCCATCTAGAGTGGCCCAGCAGCCAGACTGGCAGGACCTATCTCCTCAGTTACAACCGAAGCAGAGGCAGTGGGAACACAAAGCGGTATTGACAGATCCACACAGGTAACAAAGTCTTTCTATTATAGAGAAGGTGGAACAAGGGAGACAATGAAACCAGCCATGGATTGAATTGAGCCTTTTGGGGCCCTTTCCATGAAGATACTGTTTGTCTCTGACTTGGATAATTCTATCTTCTAGGGGTATAAAGATGGCGAACCATGTGCCTTTTTTATCACACGGCTCCTTTCTACCTCACTGTGGTAGCTGCATGCGTCACTCTTGTGTGGCTCTCACCAAAATGATTGACAGAAACAACAACGTAAGGAGGGAGAGATTTGTCTCAGTTCATCATTTCAGAGGGTCTTGGTCCATCGTATCCGAGAAGCCATGGTAAGAACTACCCAGTTCATGATGGCACGAGCGTGTGGCTGAGCTTTAAACATCATGGCGGACCAGGAAACAGAGAGCAACCAGAACCAGGGCTAGATTATCACCTCTAAGAACCTGTCCCTAGTGACCTACTTTTACCAGCCAGTTCTTGTGTTCTAAACCTCTTGCAGTCTCCCAAAGCAGCAAATGCCTGGGAAACAAACATTTGAAAATGAGCCCCTGAGGGACACTTTAGATTCAAGTCACAACACTAGCTTTCTTGGGTTTGTGATATAAGATTCTGGGACAAAGTTGAATGGCTGGTGGGTTGGTCAAAATCCTACCGGGAAGCACTTGGATTCTTAAAATTAAGATGCTTTTAGAAGGGCCAGCATCTATCTCTCTTTGATTGCTGGTCTGCTGAGATATGACCAAACTGCCATATTCTCCCACTGCCATGAAACTTGCCTGCTACCATGTCCTTCTTATCATGATGAACTGGATCCATCCAAATACGGGCTGAGATAAACCCTTCCTGCATTAAGTTGTTTTTGTAAGAAGCATTTGATGTCATTGAGAAGAAAAGTCACCAACACAGAAAGCTGTTAATGTGAGTGTGGTCGATGCTACTGCTGTATGAAACCTAATCATAGACCTTCAAAATTCACTGGAAGAGAAACATGGAAGGGTTTGGTGTGGAGGGCTGCAGAAACCCTAGAATGTTGTCAGCAGGGCTTGCTGAGTGATTCTGGTTAGAGTGAAAGACCAGAATACTGATAGAAACATGAATAGCAAAGAAAGGCCAGGTTTAAGATGTTTCAGAAGGAAACAATTCCTTTTAAAAGTTCCAAGTCCATCTTGAAGACTGGAACTTCAAAAGATCATAGAACCAATAAAAAATGATGGATCATTTCTTGTTTTTATTTATTCTCTGAGGATTTCATACAACGTATTTTTATCATATTCTTTCCTCTCCCCATACTTTTCCAGATCTTTCCAACATTCCCTACCCACCCAACTTCATGTTCTTTAAAAAACAAACAAGTAAACAAACACCAAAAACCATGGAGTCCTATTTGTGTTGGCCAGCTATCCCTGAGCCTGCCCTGGGGTGTGGTTGATATACTCAAAGTCACTCCATTGAAGAGAACTGATTTTCCTTCTCCCAGCAACTATAAATTGCTAATAGCTTCTTGACAAAAATGGAATGTTGTGAATAATGTATAGTTTGTTGAAAGGAGGGTGTTAACATAGTTAAAATTGTAGACAGAGAAGACAAAGTATATGAAGACTGTATGGCTGTATAGGAGATTGAAATCAATAAAGTAAAAATTCCATTCTGCCACACAACATTCAGAATGGTAACTTGAGGGACATGGCTCACCAAAGTCTTCAGGGTATTAAACACAAATTCATTTGAAAGCAGAATGCCAGAAAAGAATGCCTGAGAAGATGGTGTCTCCATGGCACCCTGCTGCATCTTGAACTGGCATTGCAAGTTCGTGTTTTTCACATGGTCTTGTAGGAATGCAGAAAGTATGAGTTATGAGGCAATGGAGGCTTGCACCAAGGTTCCAAAAAAAGCTCCCCAGGCCAAGCAATGTGTAGCAGAGACAGATACCTGCCTAGAGCTTGTGAGTGGACTGTGGATGGAATTGTGAAGGTGAAGCCTGAGACTCACTGGATCCCAAGGGTACTGAAGATACCAGAAATGTGTGAGTTGTCCTGAGGAAAGCTGCAGGCCACAGGTGGAGCAGTCCAGAGAGAGGCCACAACTGCTTCAGGCAATAGAACTCAGAAAGGCTATGCAAACCTGTTGAAGTCCAGATGATGCCATCATGAGTCCTAAGTTTCAGATATAAATGATTTGGTGTTTGTCCTTTGTAGGTTTTTTTTTTTTTTTTTTTTTTTTTTTTTTTGTCAAATCTTTCCTCCTCCAAATCCTCCATGTTGGATGAGGATATTTACCTTCTGTCACTGTATATTGGAAATATGTAACTTTTTTATTTTGTTGGGGTTTACAGGTAAGAGATTGTTTTGAGTCTCAGAAAAGACTATGGCTTTTGGACAGCTAAACAGTGTTGGAATTGTAAGACTATCGCATACACTGAATATATTTTGTATTTTAAGGTAGAGGGCCATGAACCTATGGTTATCAGGAGTTAGAATATTATGAATTGATGTGACAAGTTGGGACGTCAAGTTGATATGCAGTGGACTTGCAATGGTTAGTTTTCAATGCCAACTTGATTGAATTTAGAATACCCCAGATACTGAGGCCTTCTCAGTATTTCTTTGAAGACTTTTTCAGAGAGAATAAGCTAATGGGGAAAGATTCATCCTAAATATCTGAGGTACCATCCAATGGACTGTGGGATGGGTACAATAAAAGAGAAAAAAAGAAAAAACTATTTGAGCACAAACATTCATCTTTATTTTCTTGTCTGTAGAAATGGGAGTGACTGCTTCATACTCTTATTGCCATAGCTGCCAGTGACATCTGTCTTCTGCCATGCTGTGTCCCCTAAAACCAGGTTAAATAAAACAAATCCTCCTGTGCTGGTTGGTTTTTGTTGACTCAAACCTAGACAGAGGGAATCTTATTTGGGAAAATGCCCCCATAAGACTGGTCTGTAGACAAGTCAATAAGGCTTAATGATTAATGTGGGAGGGCCCAGCACACTGTGGACAGGGCCACCCTTAGTTCCTTAGGTTCTGGGTGGTATAAAGAGGCAGGCTGAGCAAACCATGGGGAAAGGCCAGTAAGAAGCATTCTTCCATGGCCTCTGCTTCAGTCACTGCTTGTAGGTTCCTCCCTTTGCTTCCCTCAACAGTCTGTAAGCCTTTAAATGATCCCTTTCCTCCCCAAGTTGCTTTTGGTCATGGCTGTCTGGGAATATTTGTTTAACTAGGCAAAAACGTGTTACATTTGTTTCTGCTGCCTTTGTTAACGATGTAAAGATATGTTGCATTTGTTTATGCTGCATTTGCTTAATTATGTAAAGATGTGTTGCTGTTTCACTTTGCCTGCCTAAGGCACTTGATTGGTCTAACTAAAAGCTGAATAGCCAATAGCTAGGAGGAGAAGGATAGGCGGGGCTTGTGGTCAGAGAGAATAAAAAGGAGGAGAAATCTAGGCTCGGGAGAGAAGAAGGAGGAGAGAACGAGGGAGGGACAGGCCTGGGGCCAGCTAGACATGGAGACAGAAGGAAAGTAAGACATTCATATAGAAAGAAGAAAGGAAAGAAGGAAGAAAGTACAAAGCCCTGAAGCAAAACATATATAAAGAGAAACAGACTAAAATAAGAACTAAGATAAGGCTGAACATTCATAACTAATAATAAGATTCTGTATCATGATTTGGGAGCTGGTTGGTGGCCCAAAGAACAAGCTTGTTACACATGGCATTTTATCACAACATTAAAAATTCTAGCTAAGAGACCTCTCTTCCTTAAACAAAAAGGTCATTTGAGGAGAATTTAACAGTAGTCATAAAGGTGGATGTGGATAGAGTAAGGAAACCATAACAATAGTGCAGGAATCTAGAGCTGTGCCGCAGACCGTTGTGACTTGTAGGTAAGCCTTCTGAGGTAAGCAGGAACCTTCCATAAAGCGAACCAGCTACCCTGTTCCTCCAGTTTCCATTAGTGCCGCCTTTGCCTGACTGAGGGCAGAGGCCCGAAAGTCTGCGGGTTTACTTCACACAGCGCTGGCTGCATCATAACAGGCAGAGCTGGGAGTCCAAGGAGGAGGAGCATGAGCGCCGCAGCAGCTGGGTTTGGCCAACTGCAGGTACACAGTGTTTTCTGTGGCTACCAGCAGCGGGATAAGTTTAAAACCTATAAATCCATGATCCACATGGGCCAATGCCAGCTGTGGTCATGAGCAAGAAAGCACAATTCTTGCAAAGAGGAGCTACCTCAAAATGTCAAGTCTCTTGGTTTTCAAAGGGATGAGCTGATCCACGGATATTTCTCAATACTCTTCTCTCTCTCCCTCCACACCCGCCGCCCCCCCCCCCCCCGTGTGTGTGTGTGTGTGCATGTGCGTCATGGACCAGAGGACAATGGGTAACTGCTCTATCATTTTTCACTCTGTTCCTTTGAGATGGGGTCTTTTACTGAACTTAGAGCTAGACTGGCAGCCAGCAAGCCTCAGAGATCCTCCTGTCCCTGCCTACTATTGCCCTAGGGCTAAAGATCTGTATGGCAATGCCTTCCTTCCTTCCTTCCTTCCTTCCTCCTTCCTCCCCTTCCCTTCCTCCTCCCCTCCTCCCTCCTCCTCTCTCTCTTTCTTTCTCTCTTCTTTCTTCTTTCTTTTTCTTCTCTTCTCTCTTTCATGTGTGGGGTGGAATTTGAACTCAAGTCCTCATGTTTATAACCTGCACTCTTACCCATCCCCCAACCCTCAAAAGTCTTACTTTGAAGGTGGGTGCTACCCACTCACCGACCAGCCTGAGCCCCCAAGGCCTGGGCTGCTGGAAGACATCCATGGGCCTGGCCTGCCTGGAACCTGGTACCTTATAGCACCAGGCATCTGAGTGGACATCTGTGGCTCCTGTTATAACTGAGGGCTGTGTGGTTGCCCAGGGTGTGATCAGCTACTCGTGCACATATTGGAGCCCAAGGGTCATGCTGTAGCAAGAGCCATACAGATCTGAATGGCACAGACATACTATTACCCAGTGCCATGGTGATATCTCGGCCAGGGCTGTATCTGGGGGCCATGTCTGGGTCTGTGGCCCTACTGCAGCCCGGGACTGTGTTGATGTCCACGTCTTCTGTTGCCGTTGAGGGCGGGCCATGCAGATTCCCGGGATCCGGGCTGCTGCCTGCGGCTGTGTTGGTGTTCAAGAGGGATGCTTCTGTTGGGGCAGTGTCTATCTGAGTGGGCTGCGCTGACACCTGGGGAAATGGTGTTGCCCAGGCCTGAGCTGCTGCTGAGGGCCATGTCTGGGTCCGTGGTTCTGCCACAGCTGGGGTCTGTGCTGATGTCCGTTGTCTCCATCACCTCAGAGGGCCGTAGGAACTCTGTGTGATGCTGGCCCTGTGAGAGCTGGCCCTGATCCTCATAGGAGAGCTGCCCTCCCCACCCCCACACTCAGGAGAGATGGCCCCACTTCTCATCACAGGTGAGGGAGAACCGACGCTGGTGGCATGGGTGTAGGGGAGCTGGCTCTGCCCATCGCATGATGGGGCGGGGGTTGGGGTTGGCTTCAGTGCCCCGGACTAACCAGCTCAGCTACCAACCAGGGCCACAGCTGGGTCTTGGGTTGGCCCACCCTAACATCTACCGCATCGAGGACCTGCTGGAGCTCATGAAGGGACTGGTCCTGTGGAAGGATACCCACAGGGTCTCCATGACTCAGGGCAGCTGTGGGATATCTGAGAGGAGTTTTGGTGAGGATCCTGTGATATGAGGTGCCAGAAACCAGAAGCCTTGGACCTGACCAATGGCTCATTGCAATGAACATTTACAAGTAAAGCTGATTGGACAAGAGGGTAAACTGTGTGACACACTGTGGCTCCCAGTTCCACCAGGACAAATGAAGAAGTGTTGGAGAAGTCAGGGAGATGGAGAAGTGAAGAGGTTTTTTTGTTTTGTTTTGTTTTGTTTTGATTTTTTTCAATTTTCTTTTGGGGGGGTGTTGCAGGGGTAAGGGGAGGATAAGGGGGGACTGGGAGGTCAGCAGAATTAGGGTGCATGGTGTGAAATTCCCAAAGAATCAAGAATGAAATGATGTTAAATAAGAAGTCTCTATTTTGATCTAGTTTATCATGTTTCCTCTGCCTCTTGCTTTAAAAGCAGCCCTCCACCTCCTGAAACCCACCTCGGCCATTCATTTCACATCTGGCCAACTGCCTACCCTTTCTGGCCCACACTCAGCTTCCTTTCTTCCAATCACAGTCTATGAAGGGAAGACCCTTGCTAGGGATGAAAGAGGGGGACATACGGAGGGAGGGGCACAGAGGTGGCGTGGGATTACGGTGGCGGGGTGGGTAAAGCTTCAACATGTTCAGAGATTTTTGTCTCTTCTCACAATCACAGGAGAAAATTCGGGGGAACTGGGCTAAAGAATTTTCTGAGGTATAAAACTGATGGCTTTCCCTTTATGTTTGAAATAAGATGACAAATAAGACTATTTTTAAAGGACCTCCCTTGAGGTCAATGCCAGTGGGGGCCAACCACATGACTACCCACATGCTTGTCCTTAATATTTGTTCTCAAATGGGACTCATCCCACCCAACAGGGGAGGAATAGGGGTCTGCAATGGCTGTACTGGGTTCAGGCTTCCTCAAGGCAGACTGAGCAAGGCTAGGAACGAAATGTCTGTCAGAATTCTTATCATAAATAGAGATTTTATGAGGATGAACTCTTAGGACAAAGTCAATGGCAGCAGAGCCGGCGATCTTTGAGAACTGCCACGATAGATTTATTTCTGGATTGATTTCCACAGTTCTAGGTGCAAGTATTGTTACCTGCATTCACTCCTTACTTCTTTGTGAGTACCTATCTACTAATGCTTACCCAAAGATTTTTTGTTTTGTTTTGTTTTATTTTAAGGTTTTAGAAAATGTGATCCCAGAAAAAAAAAAAAAAATCTGCTCCTTACTCAGAGCCTAGCACATGACAGGGACTGTGATTCATTTTGTAGCTGTGCACACTGGCTCATGACCTGTGCTTAGAAGATTCCCCTTTCACAAGTGAAGGGTATCAGACACAGACAGCCAAAATCTGCAGGTCCAGCAAGGATGATTGAGATGGAAAGCCACTTGACCAACCAATATTCTTTTGATCCTGGTTACATACATTTCCAGAATTGCTGCTAAAAGTGCAAATCTGATGGTCAATTCAATGATTCTCAACACTGGGTGACTGGGTGACAAACTTTTTTAAAGTCCAAGTCTGTCATTAAGATAGATGTCACTCCTAAGTTCTGTTTAGAACACTTACTCTCACATTCATGTTTACCCTTATGTTTTTTTAGTAAATTTTAGCATACCATAATTCAGTGGGTGAAGAATGGTTTGTGGCCAGGCAAACTTCTAGAACTTTCGAGTACAGCAGTGAGATTTCTGGAATATCAAAGAGAACTGTACTTTTATAGTTCACATAAATATCTGAAATAATAAATGTAAGTATACTATTCATACACAATTATGCACAGCTTGGGTCTCTTTTCAAATTTTATTTCTGAGATCATAATATAATTACATTTCTTTCTACTCTTTTCTCCTTCCAAATACTTCCATACACCCCTCTCTGATCTTCAAATTCATGGCCTCTTATTTAATTCACTGTTATTGAATGCATGTATTGGGTATACATATATATTACTTAATAAAACATGATCAGTCTGTATAATATTCCCTGAATGTATGTTGTCAGGGCCTGACTGTCTATCACTGGACAATCACTTGGTGTGCTTTTCCCTTGGGAGGACCAACTCTCAGCTTGGATCTCTGGAAACTGGTAGAGACGGTTGTGACATCATCCTGGCTAAAACACTCAGAATTATTTGCTTTGGAGCTCTATGGTGATTTGTGAGGTTGTAAGCACTCTAAACCTAAGCTGGCCCTTGTTCTAGACCTGTGCACAAAGTATTATGTATGTCTCCAAGATAATATATAACTTTATGTATTTTTAAAGCTCTAAAATAAAAATTCTGTTGCATTCAATTTGTATAAAATTTGCATCTATCCGTGGACTCACATACAGGGAATTCAGATGGACAGAAAGGCTTTCATTGAAAGAATGGACCTGGACGTATGGTGGTTCGTGCCTTTAATACCAGCATTAAGGATGATGAGGCAGGAGGATGGCCATGAATTTGAGGCCAGCCAAGACTACAGTGTCAATTTTGGGCCAGCTTGGGCTACAGTGTGAGACTTTGTCTCAAAAAAGAAAAAAAAAAAGAATGGTAAATGAAAGAGAATTCACAGAGATATAATTGTATATAAACATATTCAGAGACTAGGTTCAATTATTTAAACATAAAGTTGATACTTTATATCATTTTAAGTATTATTATATCTGAAACATACACTAAAACAAAAAGTAGTAGGATGTTCAACACAAAATTCATGTAACAGTTCATTATTGCTATTTGTTACTCAATTGGTAATTTTGATATAGGTTTATATGTATGCATTATATAGGCCAACACATAATTAAAAACAGACTTTTCCAAACACTCAGCATTGAGTTTAATACTCCAGTACAATTTGCCAGTACACTTTTCATTTCCCAGATCCAGGTCAGTTGCGAAATTCTTTCTCTTCTGGACTCACTTGCTCAGCTGTTCTATCTCATATTTTTTTCCCCACTCACTTTTGTCTTAGCTGAAAATTAACTGTATTTCTATAAAAGAATCATGGCCTCCAAGAGAATATAGACCATTTTTAGAAGCATTAGTATAATGTTGAAGAATATTAATATTATACTATCATTTCTACGAATAAAATAATAAGAAGAGCTTAGAAATACTTACCAAAAAAAGTTTTAAAACTTTGAAATTTGAAAGGCAGATGCACATAGACTATTTAAGCTTTCCAGGTAATCATTGCAGTATTCAGAGCTGGACACAAGCAAGTGTGCTGGTTGTTTTTGTCTACTTGACCAAAACCTAGACATGTCTGGGAAGAGGAAATCTGAATTGAGAACCCATGTCTCCATAAAATTAGCCTATTGGCAAACCTGTAGAGTATTTTCTTGATTAATGATTGATGTGGGAGGGCCCAGCTCATGGTAGGTGGTGCTACCCTAGACAGTTTGTCTTTCGGTGCTGTGGAATAGTCCTCTTGTACACTGTAAAGATTTGTCACTCAAATTGGTTTAATAAAATGCTGATTGGCCAGTAGCCAGGCAGGACATATAGGAGGGGAGACCAAAGCAAGGATAATGGTAAGGAGAAGGGTGGAGTCAGGAGTCATCAGCTAGATACAGAGGGAACAGGAGATGAACGTGCCATGTTAATAAAGGTACTGCCACATGGCAAAGCATAAATAGAAATACGGGTTAATTTGAATGTAAAAGTTAGCTAGTGACAAGCATGAGCTATCAGCTGAGCAATTATAAGTAATATTAAGCCTCTGTGTGATTATTTGAGAGTGGCTTTGGGGCACAGGCAAACTTCTGTTTAAATTTGGGTGTATACAAAAGACAGCTATGTAAGCCATGGGGAGTAAGCTAATAAACATCACTCCTCCATGGCCTCTGCACCAGCTCCTGGATTCATTTTCAAGATTAGAGCCACATGAAAGTTACACAGCATAGGATGGACTAAATTAGCTGAGCCCAGGAAGTCATGATGAAGTCAAGTAGGAGAAATTCGGAGATGACTTTAGACCCTGTTCTTACCTGTGAGGAGCTGTATGTACCCCTACTTCTGCTTCTTTTATGGGAAGATAGGAATATGTGGTCTTCTACTTTCTTATGGGAATATTACCCAAATTGTTATCTAGATGAGATAGTCCAAAATGAACATTTTCTGTTCCATGCCAGGTTTAGCCTAGATTCAGTATAGTCTAATCCACAATGCCTTCTATTCTCATCTGTCAGCATATGGTGTTGATCATATGGTATGCAGTAAGACAGACACAAGGTTTCCAAAAGCTGGGAAGTATTTTAGAGGCCTGAGTGCTGCAAAATAAAAAAAAGTCACATTAGAGCCCTGTTGCTAGGCAAGTCGCCGCCAGCTGTGTGCAGAGTCTCTGACAGCAGGACGTTCCATTCACCGCTCTGCAGTGAATACCAGCGTCTCTTCGGAGGTGTGGAACCTATTATCAAACACACCGGTAGAACAGCTCTCTCTACACATGCTCTGGAGGCGTACCCACAGAAACACGGGGATGTACACATAGGAGGACTTCCTGTCGAGCCTTCCTACTCTCTTCAAAATGACAAGTTGCAGCATGCAGGAGAGCGATGGCAGCTGACAACCTGCACCGCTGCTTTTCATTCCCGAGGAAGGAGAGTGCAGTACTCAGTCTAGTTATCACTGTCTGATGAAGAATTTTGTTCTTGGAAAACTATGGACAAGTCAACCAAGACTTCTGCTCATAGATGATACCACTGATAAGAAAATTTTTGGTTGTGAGCCTAGCCTTTAACGGCTGAGCCATCTCTCCAGCCGGGCGGTGGTGGCGCACGCCTTTAATCCCAGCACTCAGGAGGCAGAGCCAGGCGGATCTCTGTGAGTTCGAGGCCAGCCTGGGCTACCAAGTGAGCTCCAGGAAAGGCGCAAAGCTATGCAGAGAAACCCTGTCTCGAAAAACCAAAATAAATAAATAAATTAATTAAAAAAAAAAGAAAATTGTCAAAGCAAACATAAGAGTGGTTCACTGGTAGCATTTTATTCATCAAATAATTTCGTGTGGAGGGAAAGCCATTTATTGAGTATTGTATAACTGGTGCGCTGTATTGGGGGTGGTGGTGGTCATAGGACAAGTTCTGCCTTTGCTCAAAGAAACCCTGTCTCGAAAAACAAAAAAAACAAAACAAAACAAAACAAAACAAAAAAAACAAACAAACAAAAAAAAAAGAGACGCCATGGTTATGGTGTCTCTTCACAGCAATGAAAACCCTAACGAAGATGACAGTGTTTACAGATGCATGTTTAGTTTCTCGTGTGTTTGAAAGGTAGCATATGTTGGTGGGGAAATGGCTTGGCGTATAAAGCACTTACCAGACAATCATGTCCAGAGGTCAGATTCCCAAGACCAAAGTAAATGCTGGGTGGACATGGTAGCCTGCCTGCCATTTCAGCATTTGAAGGTGGAGACAGTGGATTCTCAGAGCAAGCTGGCTAGAGAGACAAGCTCTGGGCTCAGTGGAGATACCCTCTCAATGAATAAGGTCCCGAGGAAGACTCTTGATGCCAGCCTTAGACACACACACACACACACACACACACACACACACACACACACTCCTGTACACATATGTGTGCCTACACACATACAACACACCCCCACATATAAGCATCTAAATATGGAGTGGTAGCTATGATTAACTTAAATGTTAAGATATTGATTTATGTTTGAGGGGAAGGAAGGCATGGTGGTTATGCATGGCCTTCTGGATTTCATGTAATATTCTCTCCTCATATTATTAGGTAGGGTGTTCACTTGGGGACAAATACAAGTAATACTTGTTTTCACTGTGATTTTTTTTTTTAGTACAGGTGTTTCATTTCATAGTAAACCATAAGCTGAAAAAAAGCCAGGCATATGAGAGACATTCTGATTTAGGATTTAGTGTGATCCAGCTGCTGTGATGAAGCTGCCTGGAGCTTCTTGTCATCTTTCTGGTACCTCCTTCCACTGGCTGATCCCTTACTGAGTGTTACTAATGGAGAGTAAAGTTGGAGGCATTCTAAATCAATTCCACTAATGTGTTTCCCCCACAAAACAAGATGGCAAGCTGAAAACTCTGCTCCATAAAGAGTGCAATGCACTCAGAGTTGTGCTCCAAATAAGTCAGTTTTGAGAGGAACCCTTCCCCCAGCTCAATTCTACCACAGCCGAGAAGGTCATCGCTCACTTGGTGGAGTGTGGCTTCGCACAGGGTACTTTCTTCTCTCCTTGTTCCTCACTGTAGACTCACCGAGAGTCACAGGTCGGCTTCTCCCTGCTGTGCTTGCCCATCCTATCTTGGAGTCAGTGAGATTGCTTATTCAGTACATGGAGCCAGCTTCACTGAGGCATGCTTATCTCATCCTCAAAATCACATTTATTCCATTGGGTGGCAATTAACATTTCTATATTAATTGGACTCTTTTTTATCCTGTATATCTCAATTAAAGATCAAATAATCTGACTAATGTACCCTAGAGAAAAATGATGTAGTCTATTTGTGAATTATTCTTTTAATCTTACTCTGGTTCCAAAGCTTTCTTTTTTTCCATTTTTTTTGTCTTCTTCTTTGTTCCACTTTAAAGAAATAACTGGTTTTGTTCAGGTCATTTGCTCATGAGAATTTGTTTAGCTTCTATTTCTATTTTGAATATTTTCAAAACCACAAAGTCCCTTTTAGTTTTTTAATAGTATATGCCTTTTCTCTATCGATGGTCTCTTTAAGCAGACCATAGCTTTCCAACTTCACATATAATCCTATATCCAGAGCATATCACAAAATCCTTTTTAAAAAGGTAACTGGAAAATAATTCAAGCTGAAATCCCTTTTTATAAAGCTCATTATTGTGTCTTTGAAAATATAATAAATGTCATTGTAGTGGTTTGAAAGAAAATGGCCCCCAAAGGGAGTGGCACTATTAGGAGGTGTGGCCTTGTTGGAGTAGATGTGACCTTGCTGGATGAAGTGTATCACTGGGGGTGGGTTGGGTTTGAGGTCTCCTATGCTAAATCTATGCCCAGTGTAACAGTTCATTTCCTGCTGCCTGTGGATCAAGATGTAGAACTCTCAGCCCCTTCTCCAGGACCATGTCTGGCTGCATACACACTATCATGTCCCACCATGATGATAAAGGACTAAACCTCTGAACTGTAAGCCACCCAATTAAATGTTTTTCTTCATAGAAGCTGATTGGTCATGGTGTCTATTCACAGTAATGGAAACCCTAACTAAGACAGTCACTACTCAATGAATGAGACTATCAAACAAAATCAGGAAGTATCTACAACCAACACTGGGGTGATCTGAAAAATGTCCAGTTGTTAAATTGGCTTGTTTGCTGCTGTTTCTGCAGGAACCAGTCTGCAAGAAATCTAAAAACTATCCCCCAAACCACAAACAAACAAACAAACAAACAAAGAGCAAAAAAAGATGTGACCCAGAGATAGTAGGGTTTTTTCTTTTCTTTCTTTCTGTTTATATTTTTGAAAATTCTTTACTATAAATACCCAGAGGCTTACTTGTATGCATATAGTCACATATACTATGATTTGCAGTGAAAAGATAACTATTCTTTTTTTTCTTTTGGTTTTTCAAGACAGGGTTTCTCTGTGTAGTTTTGGTGCCTGTTCTGGATCTTGAGCTGTAGAACAGGCTGGCCTTGAACTCACAGAGATCCGCCTGGCTCTGCCTCCTAAGTGCAGGATTAAAGGCATGTGACACTACAGCCTGGTGATAACTATTATTCTTATTGTTTATTATTACAGTTCATTATGCTTTGTTGATGCTTTTTTCATTATTTCATTATTTGATAGTTTCATACATGTGTACAATGAATTCTTGACACTTTCAAACTCTACTCCTGTCCCACAGTCCCCTCCTTCCAGCACTGGTAGTCTTCTTCTCAGAGTTCCCCTCTAAGATCGTGTCCTCTTTTTGTGTGTGGGTCACTAAATTTATTATTTACTCACTGTGTATGTGGGGGGGGGGGGTCATAGCAGAGCAACAATAACTTATCTGTGGTTAAACCATTGACAAAAAAAATGACACTCATCCACCATCAAGCTTGAATGGTCAATAGTTGTCCTGAAAAGGTAGGGCTTCCTGGGCCATTCTTCATCCATGAAGACATGTTGATGGGCCCAATCTTCTGCAGCTTCCTTGTGTAGTGAGTTCTCTAGAGCAACAGCTAATAACACATCCCGAAGACTTTTTTTCCCTGTACATTGTACTATGCTCTGGTTCTTACTTTTTTTTTTCTGACCTCCCCCTGTCCGCCACCTCCATGATGTTCCCTGATATTAGGAGGGGGATATATAGTTGTTCCATTAACTAATTATTGCCCAATCCTAAAACACTTCAAGTAATCAGAACAAAAGCAGAATATTTAAGGCATTGAATAATAAGTAGAAAACAAAAAAAGTCTACTCCAATAGACTTTGAAAGTCTCTAATCATAGAGAAGGCAGTGTAGGTTAGTCCCTTCCATCAGTTCATAGTTAAACTCCCAATAGTTAATTGTTTCCTTCAAGGAAGAGGTTTGATTTTGTGATTTTAGAGTGCTTGGTCCTTAAGATGAGTATCCTAAACACAATTGTCTTAGTGTTTCTATTACTATGAAGAGATACCATAACTATGGCAACCCACACAAAGGAAAACATTTAGTTGAGGTGGAGGCTTGCAGTTTCAGAGGTTCAGTTCATTATCACAGTGGGATATGGTGACATGCATGCAGGCATGGTGCTGGAGAGGTAGCTGAGAGTTCTACATCTTGCAGGCGACAGGAAGTGAAGTGTCACGCTGAGTGAAGCTTGAGCATTGCTTCTACAGCGACACACTCCCTCCAATAAGACCACCTTCTAATAGTGCTACTCCCTTTGGGGGGCCATTTTCTTTCAAACGACCACAACAAACAAAGGAAGTTTGGAGCGAAGGCAGAGCACACTTCCCCTTGGCCAGTCAGAGAAGATCATTTTTGTTTTCTTTTCCCTAGTTTGTGTTTTTCTTGAAACAGTGTCTCATTCTGCAGTTTAGGCTGGTTTGGAACTCACTACATATCTCAGACTGGCCTCTGACTCATGATAATCCTTCCTCATCCTCTTGAGTGTTGGAGATAGAACTGTGAGCTACCATACATGGTTCATTTTTGTTTTTATTTATTTTCTATGGGGTCTTTATATATTGCTCTGGTTGGCATCCAATTTTTTGGATCCTTATGTCTCAGCATTCTTAACAGGCACATACCACTGTGGCTGGCTGAGAAGATAGATGTTAAGGTTGTGGGATAGCACATCACCATTAGATATGGCACAGTAGCAGCAGTAGTAACGTACCTCACTTGGATATGATATCATATGAGAATTTATAAATACTTATCTTTATGCATCTGTGAACTATGTGTATCCTAAAGAACTTGTCAGGTACAATCATTTCCTTTTCCAGCTCTCCAAAGCTCGATGGGCCTTTATTTTTGTTTTGAAGTATTGCTTCTTCTTACCCATTGAGATGGAGTTGGGAGGTAAGCATTACAGAAATACATGGCCAGAAAAATTGTTGGGGCTATAGGTCATGGAATCCATCAGTAGATGCCAAAACCAAAACAAAACAAAATAAAGCAAAAAAGAAAAAACAAACAACCCACCCTAAACAAAATGAAACAAAACAAAACAACACTAACTGATTGACATGGTAAATTTCTGCAGAAAATGTACTACTTTATGTCTTCATTTTAATTAATGTGGTGTGTGTGTGTGTGTGTGTGTGTGTGTGTGTGTGTGTATGTGTGTTTGTGTGTGCATGTGTGTGGAAGCCAGAGACTGACGGTGTTTTATTTAGTAACCACTCACCTTGTTTTTTGAGACTGTATTTCTTACTGGCCTCATCTTTGCAGCTAAGCTGGCTTCCAGTAACTCCCTGGGATCTGCTTTTATCTAGGCCACAGCACTGAGATTGCACACACACTGTTGTGCCTGGCTATTTACCCAAGTGCTAGAGCCCCAAACTCAGGTTCTCATGTTTGTTTGGCAAGTACTTTAAGGACTGAAGTATCTTCCCAGTGTTGTGGAATATTCCTTTACACTGTGTAAAGATATGCCACTGTGATTGGTTTAGTAAAAGACTAAACAGTCAATAGCTAGGCATGATTCTGGGGGCAGAGAGGACACTGGGAAGAAGAAATGTGGAGTCAACAGTTAATGCAGAGCAAGCAGGATGGGCACTACAGAGATGAGGCAATAAAGCCACAAGGCAGAAAGTATGTTAATAGATATGGGCCATTTTAAGTTACAAGAGCTAGTTAGAAACAAGCCTAAGCTATTGGCCAAGCTTTCATAATGAATAAGAAGTCTTTGTGTGGTGATTTGCAAACTGGCTGGCAGGACAGACAAAAACCTTGCTGCACCTCAATTCCTTTACGACTTTATCATTAGAAAAATCAGTACTACCGTGAAAAACTCGATCAGTGTCCCAATAGGTAGTTTTACTAGCTATTGTATGTACATGGGAGTGTGTGCGAGGTACTTTATATGTGCATGTATTGTGCGTATGATATAGTATGCAGAGAAAGGACCAGCAGGTGGATTGTGGAGGGAAAGGAGAAAGGAGGTGGAAGGGGAAGGATCAAGGTGGGCCACTCGCTGTGTCCGTATGTGGCTGTGTTCTGCCCTGGTAAAGAAGGACTTTTTTCTCAACTGGAGTTGGCTCCCCGAAACACGTACAAGGCATTTCTTGTTTGTGTCACCTCACAGACAAGACAGCTGTAATCTTTCAGGTTTCTCCTCCAGCAGGCAGAGTGCCTTATGGCAGGATTTTCATTGTTGTTGTATGAGGAATCAATATTTGGAGGGAACTTTCATTTTAGAGAAGTGGAGTCCAGCTGAAGCCAAATCTGTCTGACATATAACTCTTTTTTTTTCTCTCATGGGAGTCCATTATGGCTTCAAATAAAATACATTTTTTCCTTTTGAAATAAATGACCTTGCTTGTGGGAAAGCTGTCCAAGGTGAGGATGGAGTACACTTGGCTTATGAAAGGCTCCAGTTCTTCAGCTGCCCTGAAAAAAATTCCATTTGGGAGCCTCGGCCCAGTCAGCATCCCACTCCATCCTCATCTGCTTGCAGACAACACGGGTGTAAATACATCTGTTGCTTATTTATAGAGTCTAAATTTAAAACAAGGAAACACAGAAAGTTTGCTTTGAGACTTTTTGGAGGTGAAGTCTAGTTTTAAAAGTCTTTACTGAAGGTCACATTCTTGGTCTCATTTCAACTCATCAGAGACAGTATTTCCCCCTCTGTCCCCCAGGCCCCCGTCTTAGGAACTGCTTCTCTTTCCTCCTCTGTTGGTTTGAAGGGAGCCTTGAGTGACAAGTGTGACCTCAGTCTCCAGGCTTCTCTGTGCCTGCTTTATAGACGGGGCTTTGACAGCTTCCTGACACATGTTGTTTATTTCTGGAATATTTTAATTTTAAGCACTGTATTTTGGCTGAAACTACTTTAATTGGATCATTGGCTTATTCTTTACTGATATTTTGCTTTTTTAAATAACAGCGATTGTCTAATTATGTTACTTCCTATAGACTTGTAAGTTGGATCTATTTGCTTGTACTTTTAATTGATCTTTATTGTTCTTATTTATTTATTTTTCTGAGACAGTGTCTTGCTATGCAGCCTTGGTTAGTCTACTATTCACTTTGTAGCCCAGTCAGTTTTTAAAATCAAGACAATCCTTCTGCTTCAACCTCCCATAAACTGGAATGGCAGGCACATGCCTCCACAGACATGCTTCATTTTTTTAATGATAAAAATAATATAAAATTATGATTTTCTAAAAAGCCAAGTGGCACCAAAGCCTGTGAGGTGGTATGTAAGATTACACATCTCTACCCCCTTAGACAGATGCAGCTGAGATAAACAGCATTTGTGTGTTAAAAGCTCTTTGCACCATTTTTAAAACCAAGTGTTGGGTCCTGCCTTTGTCCACACTAGTAAGTGAAATACAGGTTCCTGAGAATGAGATTGAAGTGCCAAAGTGCATTTTAGAGTTTGAAAGACATTGTCAGGCAGCTCCCTATCCCTGCCTGTAGTGTCTCCTCACGCTAAGGAGGCATTGCTAATCTTTGCGAACCTGATAGATGAAAGTTGCATATTGTGATTCTTAATTTTTACTGACACTTAACATTTTTCCAAGGACTTACTGATTACCTGTATCTATTTCCTTTTTTTTAAAAATAATCATTGTTCATTTCTTAAATTTTCTTTTTGGTCATTTTTGTAATTGATTTATGCGATGCTTGTGTTTGTGTGTTACAACTTGACAGAACCTGGAGTGGCCTGGGAGATGGCATGTAGCTGTGCCTGTCAGAGATTATCTTATCATCTTGTGCTGGGAAGACGTACCCACTGTGAGCGGCAGCATGTAATGGGCTGGAATCCTGGACTGTATAACGGAGAAAGGGGCTGAGCGGTAGCAGCATTCATGAATCACGGCTTCCTGACTGTGGCTATGATGTGATCTGCTGCCTCAGGCTCCAACTGCCTTGATTTCCCTGCCATAATGGACTGTGCCTTGACCTGTGAGCCAGAATAATTCTTTTTCCTCTTAGGTTGCCTTGGTCTAGAGTATTTTATCATAGAAACAGGAAAAGAAACTAAAATATCTCCCTTTATATTATAAATTAGGCCTTTATGTGTAATTATGGCCATTTTCTTATTAAACTGTAATTTTTGGGCAGCCACTTTTGGGTTCAATTTGTTAAAAATTTTTGCATAGACAAATCTTTTACTATAGGATCTGGGTCATGTATTGTACTTAAAGGGCTTCCCCTAGAACATATTTACAACGATTGATCTCCAGATCTTTCCTCCATCTCCCTCCTTATTTCTTTCCTTCTCTTACTATTTCTAATTTTTGTTTTCTTGTTTTTTGTTTTCTGAGACAGGGTTTCTCTTTGTAGCCCTGGCTATCCTGGAACTCGATTTGCAGAACAGGCTGGCCTAGAACTCACAGAGCTCTGCCTGCCTCTGCCTCCAGAGTGCTGGGATTGAAGGCGTGTGGCACCATCATCTGGTTCTTCCTAATTTTTAAACACCCATTCATCCAACATTTATTTTAGCATGAAGAATAAAGGATTCATGCTTTTCCTTAATGACTATTCAGCTGCCTTACATAATTTACTTAATCATTTGTCATTCCTCCCCATTTCTCTAAAATGATACAACATCAAATTCCTAGACAAATAATTTGGCCTGAATATTCGAAGTTGGATTTTTGTTCAAGCTTGGGTTGCCATAACAAAATGCTTAGCCTGGTTAGTCTAAACATATGAGAATTGTTTCCCTCAGCCTAGTGGTGGCCTGGTTGATTTCTGATGCGGGTTCCCTTTCGAGTTAGCATTCATCTGTCTTCTCACCCTGTCACCAAATGGTGAGGAGTCTCTGGTTTCCTTCTCACAAGGGCAGCAACCCTGTTGTGACCTGTATTCTCACGACTTCACCTAAAGCTATTAAAGGTGGCACCTCCAAGTGTTACCCAATGCGACGGCTTAATATAGCAATTTGAAGAAACACCTTCAATCCATAAGTGTTTGTTTTCAAAAAGCATTAAATATAACTATTAGCTAATACCTGAGCAGAATAAAGAGCTTTATTTCAGGTCTCCAAACTCTATTTAGCATATACTGAATTCTACTCAAATGATCTAAAGACATACGGGCTGTGCCCCTCTGACAGGTAGCTCTTAGTGTTTGTACCAATGGGGCTGTAAGCAAATCCTTGCAAAGCAATGTGTTAACAACTGTCTCATTCATTCATTCATTCATTCATTCATTCATTCATTCATTCATTCATTCAACAATCATGTGGACAAAGGACCACGGAGAGGCGTGCGGCCTTGATATCTCAGGACACTGAGCCTTGGCTGAGCCATGGGGAATATGAAGGGTGATCTCTGTAGGGCACAGTGTTCTCAGTTAAATGATTTGTAGAGATAAGGGTTGTTTTCACCCTGGTTTATGACAATTCTTACCATCAAATAAATGTCACATATAAGTGCTACAAGAGAAAGCAAGAAATATTTTTTTTTAAACCCAGTTGTTATTAGTTCACATGTACATCTGTAGGAAGATTTCTATCCCATGTGAATTAAAAATGACACTTGAGGCACCTTTGAATTTCCTGCTTGAGACTTAATTATCACATCTTTTCAAAGGTTTCCTCATTAAAAGTTTTATACATACATATATCTATATCTTTATCTATCTATCTATATATATCTCCAGGAATAGTAATGAATAATTAAGGAAAATGATTTTCTGTTCTATAGAATCTGGTAGCAACCAATTATCCTAAGAAACCAGTAAGCCACATAAATATTGTATCTGGGTCAGCAGCAGCTAATCAAAAATATCCATGGTGTATGCTGTTTACTTGAATTGCCTTGTCATAGTCACTAGGCAACAGGCCATGGTGCATTGTTTGTGGCCACTGGCTAGATTATTATCTATCATGTCTAGATCTGATGCCCATTGCAGCTAAAGTGGCCTCTCAATGAAGTATGCAGTGGAGAAAAAGCCAAGCAAGTGGAGGAAAACACTTTGAATTCCTCAGTACCTTGTACCAATATGTTAGTGATATTACTCGTTATCTCCAAACAAAATAGGGACTAAACAGAAAAACAAAACAAACAAACAAACCCCCACACCCACACACGTATTGCTAAAGCTGAAAGCATGTCACTTATGTCTATGGTTTTCTGTGGAAAGTAACATGTGCGTTACAGATGCTGTTCATCTCAGTTATGCATGTGGTGAGCCTGTGTCCAGAAAAATGACAGGGTGAATGGTTTTTTGTGTTGTTTGTTTCACCTTAATTTTGATGCTGAGGATCTAGCCACAGGCCGTGCACACAGTAGGTCAGCAGGTATTCTGTCATTGAGTTGGATCCTCAGGTCTTACAACCTCTCACCCCTATTCTTTCGTTGAAAATAAGATTCAAAATTCCCCAAACCACAAAAATACAGTTCTCTGAAATTCACAGACTATTGCCCAACTCAAAAAAAACAAAATGTTGCTCCTGGGGAGCAGGTTTCACTCTCATCACTGGCTTCCAGTGGTCCTATGAGCAGACGAGGCTCAGAAAACAGAGAAGAGATGAAGGTAAGGATTCTCCATCATGGAACAATTTCTCCTCCTTAAAGATAGGCATGCAACCACAGCACTTTGCTAGGAGCCCTCATGGCTCAGCTCACAGTGACCAGGAAATGCTGCCAACAGGCACCTATGTATGAAACCACACCCCACCACTAATATCATCAATGATGACTCAAGGAACATTGGCCCAGTGTGGATGCTAATGCATGTAGCTGAAGTGTACAAGTGTGTAGAAGAATGCAGGATGAGAACAGCGGGGGAAAGGAATGGGAAGGCCCCCCTCCCAAAGAGAGTTCCAGAAGGGAGGAATTGCTAGCTCACGAAATAAATCAAAACAGGAAAAAAATGTCCCTTATGTCTATTATCATGTACATATGTTTGCCTGGTTTTGAAAAATAAATTCTTTTGTGTCTATGAGTGTGTGCTTATGCCTGGGCACCATGTGGGTGCAGTACCCACAGAAGCCATAAGAGGGTGTAAGATCAGCTAGCCTGGAAGTGGAGTCAGAGTTGGTTGTGCCAAAATGAACTTGAATGCTCTGGAAGAGCAGTTGGTACTCTTAATCATTGAGCATCTCTCTACCCTCTTGATTGTTGTTTGTACAGATACTGGTCATCTTATAGTATAAGTTCAGTTTTTTTTTTTTGCATACATTTTGTTTTTGAGACCAGGGGTCTCTCTATGTGGCCCACGGTACAGGAAGACAGGCTAGACTATTTTCCTCTTTCAACCCCTGTGGGATGAGATTACAACCATGTGCTACATACACGGACAAATTCTGTTATCATTGTCTTTTTAAATACTCATTTTATTTACAAAATTCCACCCCCCCAAAAGACAGCTTTTGCATTCTAAAAATTAGCTGTTAAAAAAATGCTACTTCTAGCAATGATTGGAAGTCAGGTAGGTTTGAGCACACAGGCCTACTCTTCAGAATACAGAAATAGAATGCAGACAAATAAACGTGTTGTTCTTAGTAGGTGAATGGTCTGTCCTTAAATAGCAGGTATCAGAGCTATCCTGAGAGAATGGACACTAGACAAGAAGGAAGGCTGAGCTCTGATGTGGTTCCTAAACGACACCTTGGCGGCTGAGAACTCACTTCTGTTGCGCACAGGGATCAGGAAGTGTGTTTACGCCTTAACCAAAGCAGCCGTTAGTAAAAGATGCTGTTTCATGGTGTGTAGCCTATTAAGCTATTCAAAACAAGCCTTTGTTTGGTTATATTAAGAATTTATTGCTATAATTTAGAATGTAATTACACTTCAGAGATAATTTTACTGTATTTTGATGTAAAAAAAACCAACAACCTTAATTTTCTATACCAAAGAGATGACGAAATTATATGTTAAAGCCATAATTAAAGTAGTAAAGAATCCAAGACTCGGTGTTCTTTAGAATTCTAATTCATGATGTTAGTTAATACCACAGCGTAGCTGAAGGCGTTCTCTGAAAGGGACACTGTTGGGTAACTGGTCTCTGTAGTATATTTATTGGTGCCAAAGGAATGAGTGTAGAATTGTAGTGTTAGTAAATAGACATTGTATATTTGAAACTCGAGAACAATTTGCAAAATATTTTGGTTTTTTGAAGAAAATTCAAATCTTCCTAAATCTGCCCAATTAAGTGAAATGATCTGGGAAACAAATGCCTAAAATGTGCCTGAGTAAAAACCCCCAGTTTACCCTGATTTAAGCTTTGTTAAATTAGATCGTGCCTTCTTGTCAATTTTTTGTCCTCTCCCTTTACTTCCCTCCCCTCCCCCAATTCATTCATCCTCCCCTCCTTTCCTGCATTGTTTTCCCCTTCACTTCTTTTTCTTTCATTACATTATGTTAACATTATGTATATTTGGCATCCTGTTCCTCTGCTCTCAATATCTCAACTTCACACTCCAGGATGTATGGCTTTGTGTTTTGGCAGAAGTAAAAACCTGTATGAACAAAACTGTATTCTGTAAGACGAATTGCTAAATGGCCTTATTAATTAAAAACCCGGAGCCAGATATTGGGAGTAAAACTGAGAGATCAAAGAAGCAGAAAGAAGCCAACCATGTTCTTACCGCTAGAACATTCTCAGCCAAACAGAGCTACTTCTTCTATATTCACACCTATATCCTTTCTGAGCCCTGCCTTCTTACTTCCTCTTTCCTCCCATCTACATCACTTCCTTTCCAGCCCATCTCTATCACTTCCTATCTGTCCGTACAGACCTCCAGACCTCTATGGCTAACTAGTGCTGGGAATTTAAGGCATGTGCCACCATGCCTGGCTCTGTTCCCAGTGTGGTCTTCAACTCCAGAGATCTGGATGATTCTCTGCCTCCCGAATGCTAGGATTAAAGGTGTGTGTGCTACCACTGCCTAACTTCTACGTTTAATATAGTAGTGGCTGGCTTTTTCCTCTGATCTCCAGATAAGCTTTATTGGGGTGAACAAATAAAATATCACCAGAGTATTCTATTAGAAACTTAACTTGAGTAAAAGGACCTTCAAAATGAAGGCTACTTGCAAGCCTAGTGGGGTACAAGTGCAATTCTAGCATCAGCGGCTAGAGGCAAGAAGAGCAGGCCACTCAGGGCTCCATAGCAAGTTGGAGGTGAGTCTGGGTTACATAGTCCTGCTTTCAAAAATTCATACCAAAGCAATAAGAACAACAAGACCACCAAATCCTAGTGTAACAATCAGGATTATTAGGTATAATGATTTATATATATATACATACATACATACATAAATTACAAAATTTCCTGAGAAACCAAACTTGTTTCCTAATATTTCCCAAGAAACCAAGCCTCCCATAGCCCCAGTGTGTGTCTAGGGATATTTACACAGGATAGGAAGTCTTCCTTTATTTTAGATACATAAAAAAGACGACAGAGGCTGAGTGGTGGGGCACGCCTGTAATCTCAGAACTCAGGAGGCTGAAGCAAGAGAATTGAGAGTTTGAGGTCAGCCAAGCTACTTGTGAGGCCTCGCCTTCTCATGAAAAATGAGGGAAACATGTTATTCAAGCCACCAACTACAACTCCTTGCATTCTGGCAAAGAGCTTTTACCTAGAACATGGTTGGATAGATTAGCTCCGACAAAATCAGGAAGAGCAGCCAATCAGAGCCAATATGCAAATATGAAAGCAGGCTGAGCAAGCCACTGTTGAGCAAGCCAATAAGAAGTACCCATCTGGACTTTTGCATCAGCTCCTGCCTCTAGGTTCGAGCCCTGCTAGAGTTCCTGTCCTGACTTCCTTTGATGATGAACCATAATATGGAAGGATAAGCCAAATAAACCGTTTCCTTCTTTCTTAGTTAGGGTTTTATTGCTGTGAAGAGACACCAATACCATGGCAATTCTAATAAAGAAAAACATTTAATTGGGGCTGGCTTACAGTTTTAGAGGTTTAGTTCTTTATTATCATGGTGGGAAGCATGGTAGTGGGCAGGCAGACATGTTGCCAGAAAAGGAGCTGAGAATTCTATATCCTGATCATCAGGCAGCAGGAAGTGAAGGAGACACACTTCCTCCAGCAAGACCACACCTCCTAATAGTGCCACTCCTTACGGGCCTACAGGGGCCATTTTTATTCAAACCACCAGACCTTCCCAACTTGCTTTTTGGTCTTTGTGTTTCATCATAGCAATAGAAACCAAAGACCTTATTTTTTTAATTCTCTTCTTTCTCTCCCACAGAGTCTTAAGTAATTTTTATGTCACAAATAGACATTGAGTTAAACAAAAGTGAGTTCAATTTTTAAAGACTTATTTTTTATTTTTATCTATGTGTGTGTGTCTGTCTGTGTCTGTGCATGTATGGGGGCCCAGTGTCCAGAAGAGAGTCGCTGTATTCCCTGGAGCTGTCCCTGAGGTAGTTGTGAGCCATCCTGTGGAAACTTGAGTCTACCAGAAGAGCATCAAGTATGTCCTCTTAACCACTTGGCCATCTCGCTAGCTCCTTGGATGTAGCTTTAGATCAAAATAGGAAATGAAAGTGAAGCTTTGAGTGTATATACAAATAATAATCTATAATGCTAAATTCCTGATACCACTTGATGATTCTAATCAAATATCCAAGTTAGGTAAACTGGCGCGGCCTGTGTTAGACTGTAAAGGACCAAATCACACCTATGTCCTCTGGGTGTTTGTGAGTATGGTGAGTGTGAGGGCTGGTACAAGCTGCTCTGCCCAGCCTTGTTTCTCAGCTTGTTTTGCATTTGTCAGAGCTGGTGACAGACTGAAGTTTACTGCTCATAATTGAGCAAGCTGAACTCACCCAGAGGTGGGTCAACAGTCCCGGTGCTTGCTAGCACAGAGGGAAGCTTAATTTTCTGCAGAGGCCAGCGTTGCCCACATGACATGGCAGTACGCTGACGTTTTCCCCTTAGAAGTCAGGGCTGGTGTCTGAGTTCTGCAATTTAATCTGAGGCCCCGAGGATCAGGGCTATGACAGGGGCTAAGGATAATAATGCATCAGGAGTGCCAGCATTGGTTTCAAGCTCACGACAGACTCAGTGCTGTTGACAAAAGGAACCTGGCTTTTTAAGGCACACATGTTACCATCTCATTGCCTGAAGGACAAGAGAATGGCTTTTTATTTCCCATCTCATCATTGATGTGTGAGGATGGTAGTTAAACACTCAACATGGTCTTGAGTTTGTGGCAAGGATGTAAACTTATTTGTACTCTGAATCTTATTTCGCTGGCAATTGAAATTATTGAAGATGAAGGTATGTTTTAGATAAGAATTGCTAGAGGTGACATATTTATGACTGTATTACTAGGGCCAAGGGCTGTTCCTTCTATTTATCAACGTCTCAACCTTTGACCCCCCACCCCCAGGGCAGTGCCACACTGTGCCTACTGTAGATGATGAAGGAGTGGGTATGGTCTCGGGCAGGTTCCAATTTCATGGAAAGTTCCCATACAGTTTAGTTTTCTGGTAGATGACAATAATTATAACACTGTAATGAACAAAATAAGCTTCCAAATATTTGCATTAAAAGATGTGTATATAACCGACTAGTCATTTTAAACAGCTGAGTAAGAAGTGTCATACCAAAAATAAAGTTTCAGTCAGTTTATTTGTTTTTATGCAGCTATAGTTTTAGAGTGGTAGAATAATATCCATTTTATGCATTTTTGATTGTCAATTTATCTTTTGTCAATATTGATTATCTTGGAAGAGATAAAGTTACTAAGGAGCACAAATAATGAATTATCTTCACCTTGAACTCACTATTATTGACTTCATTTTCTTTCTGGCGTAAATACATTAAGAATATTCCTTAAAGACCCAATTTGTGAGATTCTTTTTTAACTCTCCAAAGCAAGCAACTTTGCCTTTTAATTCTGATAACCTTAAAAGCTACTTTATTAATTACTAGTAAAAGTTTCTGTGAATTCTTCAACGGGTTTGAACACCAGTAGCTGGGATTCGATGAAGCTTCAGGCTCTGGGAGTCATGGACAGCATGACTATCCTGTTTGATCCTGATGCTGTCTGGTCCACGGTATCATTGATAGAGACTTCAGTCCTTTGAAGATCTCCCAAAGCCTCTTCCATTATTCTTTCAGCAGTTGGGGGCACTGCACCCTGCTGAGCGCGATCCTATTTCACCAACAGGAAGGAGTCTTCTCATAGTCCTGCTAATGGGCTCTTCAGTCTTGTTGCAGGAACTTGTGAGACATGAAACATTGATTGGATGTAAATATTCTCTTGTTTTTTGATATATTTATTACCTTAAAAGCAGTAATAGGCAATGATAATAATAAGAACAGTTTAAAAAAAATGGAGAGAATTTAGCTGTTGGTCTGTATGCTGCAGGAAGCAGAGCTGGATGGATGGGGCCAGGTAAGCCCTTTGGAGCCCAGATGATTCCATAACAAATTCCAGATGCCGAACATGGAGATGCAGAGCTTGGTGTTTGCCCTGCTGGATTTCACTCTTGCTGCTTGGTCTAATCATTCCTTTCATTGCCCCTCCTTCTCCTTTGTCTCTTTCGGGAGTGTTTATCCTGTGCCTTGGTATAACGTAATGATATAATTTTTTTTTTTGAGGTTACAGGGCTCACAGTTAAGAGATTGAATGCATTTCAGAAGAGGCTTTGAAAACAGTGTTGGAGCTGTTAAATATATGGGGACTTGTGATGCTGGAATAAATGCGTTTTGAATTTTGAGATGGCCATGGGCCTATGGAGACAAGAGATGGGAAGATATGGCTTAAAAGCAATGTGTTTGGTCAAGTTGATAAACGATGGGCTTGTGGCAGCCAATATGGATTGGCAACTTGACAAGATTCAGAATCACTTAAGAGACAAGTCTCTGCATGTGCCTTGAGGGATTATTTAGAGATAAATCGAGGTGGAAAGATTCAGTTCCACTCAAGGTGGCATCATTCCCTAGGCTGAGCCATAGCCTGAAAAAAACCAGAGAAATCCAGTTGAGCACCAGCATTCTTCAGGCTCTGTTTCCAGACTGTGGGTGCAATGTGACCTGCTGCCTCCAGCTCCTGCCACCATGACCTCCCACCACGAGGGACTGCACCCTAAAACTGTGAGCCAGAGTAAGCCCTTTCTCCTGCAAGTTGCTTTCTTGAATACTTTATCAAATGTAAGAAAAATAACTAAGGCAGATGAAAACAAAAGCAAAGGTCTTGCTTTTCTTTTTAAATTTTAAGTTGAGAGGTATATGCAAGTTGTGATATGTTAGTTTCCTAGGCTGAAGATTCCATTTAATTTGACTTAGAATGTGAGAACAAAGTAACTGATTTCTTTGAGAGCCATACTTTAAAATATCATTTGTCTTTTTTAAAGGTCACCTGCAAGATACATTTGAGAGTCCGCATTTATAGCTTTCCTATAGTTAGTGGTAATATCTGTTTGTCATCCAAACACCTCAGTAAAGAACTTAGAAAATAAGCTAATTTACAACAGAAAACAAACAAAACAAAACAAAACAAAAACCCCACATCAGACTACCCAGGAATAAGCTCAACCGAGGAGATAGAAGATGGACTTTGAAACATTCAAAGCACTGCTGTCATCAGGTGAACTGGGCAAATGAAGCAGAGATCTCTCATGCTGGTGGATTGGAAGAATCAATATTGCAAAAGTGTCCAGGTTCCGAAGGGATTTACAGATGCAACACAATCTCTACTGGAATCACAATGGCATTTTTCATAGAAAGAGAAGAAATATCCACCCAGAGCCACAAGCTCATAAGAGCCAAATCGATTTGGAGTAAGAAGAGCGAAGCTACCAACACTGTACTTGTCAATATCAAGAGATGTCGCAAAGGTACAGAACTGAAAGATGGTGCTGGCATTCAGGATGGACACAGAGCGGTGAATGGAAGAGAGGGGCTGGAAGGAAACCCAGTGATAGCCAACCACTTTCAAGGAGGGAACCAAGGGCATGTAACAGCAAGGGACAGTCTTTTCCACAAGTGGTGTTGAAAGAAACACATATCCGTGTTCAGAAGAGTAAAAACTGATCCTTACTTTATAACACGCACAAACTAAAATAGACCGGAGACTAAAGCATATGACAGAAACTAATCCACCTGAATAGAGGAGATCTTTCTTTTGGCAACTGTTTTCCGGATATTATACCAAGAGCACATACACTAAATAGTGCACAAGCAAAGTTCTATCAAACAAACAAACAAACAAACAAAAACCCCAAAAAACAAATAACAGCAACAAAATAACAACAAAAAAATCAAAGAAAATAATAGGAGGAAAAGGAAACTTAGAGAGCGGGAGAAAATATTTGTAGTAATATACCTGATAAGGTTAACAGTCAAAATATATCAGAAGACAAACAATTCAATAGCAAGAAACAAAACAACAAAATTCCCATCTAATTAAGAAATGGACAAATGGCTTGGATAGTCTCTCCATAGAAAACAGACAAATATGCCAGTAGGCATAGGGAGAAAATATTAGGCCTCTGATTATCAGAGAAATGGAAATAAAAATTCCAGTGTAGACCATGTCACACTTTCAGGATGGCTGTTAAGAAAAAGATCCCCAATGTTGACAAATGCCTGCAGGAATGTGCCGAAAGGGGAACTCTTGTTCATAACTCTTTGGTAGAGAGTGCTCTTTCTTTTTTCATAGTGCAGCAGTTCTGGAAAACAATAAGGAGGTTTCTCAAAATAAAATTAATACCACCATGTGATACAGACTCTCATTCCTGCATATAATTAAAAATAGAGATCAAGATCTCAAAGAAATATCTGCACTCCCTTCTCTTTGCATCATTTAAAATATTTTTACTTAACATTTTTTTTTGTTTTAAAATAAATCATTGCATTATTTACTGCACAAGGTGCTGTATTACAGAAAAGCATTTTCCTGCATGCATGTATTGTGCACACACATTGATCATATTCCTTCCTCTAACGCCCAGCATCTAACTATGGCAGAAGTTTATAACATGACGGTCAAATCACTTGCCACAGAAGTTGCAATAATTCATTAACAGGTCGTTTGGTGTCTGGAAATGATATCTTGGGCCAGTTATTTCTGTATTAACATGAAAAATAGAAATATCAGATGCAACAATCTGAAGCCTAGTAGTTCCGGTGACTCTGGTCTTGTTCACCTCTTGCTTCTCCATATGATCAATTGCATACATCCCCCATTTTGCCACTTCGTTCTAAGTTGTATAGTTCCTATTCCCTAGAGTGTGATTTATGATCCTGATTAGACGGCTATCTTCAGAGGGCAGGAACTCCAGCTTCTTCCCTTTGAGGTTTGGTGCCAAGGATGTTTTGTAACATGCACTAGATTAAACTAGATCCCTCACCTCCAGAGCACTGGTACAGGTGTGTGTCACCATGCCTGGGTGACACTTTTATCTTCGAACGGTTCTGCACAGTACTATCCCCATGGTTTCTTTTTGTTTATTTGGGACACCAGATGATTATTAGATTTTCTTTACTTGGCCTGCCCTAAATTAATAAGAATATTCTCTTTCTAATCAAAGCATTTTTTTTCTAAATGCAGTATCATTGAACAAAACAGAACCAGCACCATTGCTAACACAAATCTTTTCAGTATGTATGACAACAACCTCCCGACTGTTCCAGAAGGGAAAACTAAATGTGATTAGTCTTTCTTTCGAAGAGCTCTTCTGGACTGATGGGTGAGTATGGGGCAGGTTTAGAGACACAAAAAGCTGAAGGAGTGAGTGGCATCTCAGGTTTCCTGAATTAATGAATGATTTAGACACTTTCTAATGAAAGATTCTTTTGCATTTCTCTTTCTGAATCCATTGCCAACCAATCTTTCTGTTAAGAGTTGAAAGTGGTTTTGCTTGTTTTGTTACAGACTGAACAACTGGAGTAAGTGAACACCTTGTACAGGATAGGGTCTAGATCCATGTAAGCTGATTGCATCCTCATTGACTCTCTGTCATGTTGCAATTACAGGGTATTCAATGCCCCCTTCTGGCCTCTATGAGCACTACACACACACACACACACACACACACTCAAATATTCTTGAAGTACGGTGACTGGAGAGATGGCTCATTGGTTAAGAGTACTTGTTCTTGCAGAGGACACAGGTTCAATTCTTAGCACTCACATGGTGACTCACAGCCACCTATAATTCCAGTTCCAGAGGATCTGCTGCCCTTTTCTGATTTCCTTGGGCACCAGGCACATGCAAAGTGCATACTCATACATGCAAAAAAACACACATACAGCTGGGTGGTGATGGCACATGCCTTTAATCCCAGCACTTGGGAGGCAGAGGCAGGTGAATGTCTGTGAGTTCGAGGCCAGCTTGGTCTACAAAGCAAGTTCACGGACAGCCAGAGCTGTTACACAAAGAAATTCTGTCTTGCAAAACCAAGACCAACCAACCCCCCAGCCAACCAGCCAAACAGCAAAGAAACAAACAAACAAAAAACCCCTCGTACTTATGAAATAAAATAAACCTAAAATATGCTTATGTGTCTAGTATCATTCTCAGTGTGTCATTTATGCAACTTCATATTTTACAGAAACTTATTTTAAAATATTGCCTCACTATTGTGGAAAGTGTTTCTGTTTTAGTAAATGCTTTCCATGCAAATTTGAATAGCTTTTGTTAGCAGATTTTCATGTGAATTGAACAGTTTATAATAATGACTCCAGTCCAGTTCCTGAAACAGAAACAGCTTCTTAATATGTAGGACAAAGAAGTACACGCCTTTTATTCCAGCCCTACCAATCCAGTCCATTCTGCAAAAATAACCACTACAAAAAGCAACTGTGTTGCATCTCTTCCCCCATTTTCCTATGACACAACATTCCTATGCATGAACTGAATAAGATACAACTTTACATAAGCGAATCATACTGAATGGATTGTTCCATAACATTTTAAAACTTAAAACTGTGTCCTGAATATATTTTCATGTCTATCCATTTTTATCTCTTCCTTCTTTTATTTAGTGCAGCGTGACAAAGTATTATGGTTTAGGTCTGCAATGTCCCCTGGAGCTCATATACTGAAGGTTGGTAGCTCATATACTGAAGGTTGGTTAGGTGCTGTTTGGGGAGTTGCTGAAAACCTTAAAGACACAGGGTCCAGCTGGAAAAAGTAGGTCACAAAGTGCCTTTTCCTGTGTGCTCTTACCATGGCCCAGAAACAATGAGGCAGCTGACCATGGACTGAAAACAGTTTAAAATAAATACTTTCCCCCTTTCAGTGGTTCATGTCAGATGTTCATTACTTCTGTGACCCACATTGGGCCGTTGCTCTGAATATTTTCCATCAGTGAACATAGCTATAGTTTCTGTCGTCTGTGTCACTCACGTGGAATACCTTATGTAGCGGTGATGTTCCTAGGTGGGCTTTGCTGGGATGATGATGGCATGAGTGGTTAGTGCCTCGTGAAAGGCTTTCTGGGGTCCCTGAGCCTTTTTGTCCTTCAGCTTCACAATGTGAAGACACAGCACTCTAGAGGTTGCAGCATCAAGACTGACATTTGAAGACACACAGAGTGGTTCTCACCAACATGTCGGTTGTCTCTCTTTGGTATGTCTCAGCCTTTAGGACATTCTGGTAAATACATCTATATCATTTATAAATTAGCATGTCTGAGGTTTTGTTTGTTTTTTGAGAGGTGGTTTTTCTCTGTAGCCCAGACTGGCTTCAAACTTGTGGTTTTCCTGCCTCTGCCTCCTGAATGTTGGGTTTATTGGTGTGTGCCGTACTCCTGGTTCAGTCTGTGGCATTTTGTGGTAACAACACAACTGGATGGAGAGAGATAAGGATTTATTTGTAATTTTTTGCCATTGCAGGTAGATCTAAAAAGCACATCCCATATGTATTTCTTTCTGCAAATGTTGTGATAGGATACTTAATGGGTGTTTAAATATTTTTCATTATACATTAGAGTGGTCTATGTACTTGGAGAGAAAATAAAGACTAAAGCAGGTTTCCTACCTCCACAAGATTTTAGCCTATATGGAAACATATTGATGTACTCACAGGCTTCTTTTAGAATCCCAACAGAGGGAGTACCTGGTGATCTTGGGGAATTGGGAAAGGACTTATGGAAGAAGCGACTAAGAAGCCTTGTTTGGAAGAACAAGTGGAATTTAGCTACAGCAGACCAAAGTTTATTTAAGATGTTATGTTGTAGGTACAGATGTGATCATATTATTTCAGGCTGGAGATCCAGGAAACAGACAAGGCAGGCTTGAGTGGGGTCTTTAAGGAACCCACAGCCAAGGGGTATCCAGGGAAGGTGGTCTTCATTGGAATGGACAGAACAGAAGCAACGGAAAAGGAAATACATTTCTAGGAATGATGAATAATTGGATTTAGCCACAGTAGAAGATTTGTGTAAATGACAAAGAAAGATCCAAGGAAGGAAGAGAAGGTTAACACCAAGTCAAAAAAGCCTTGAAATTTTGGTTAAAGCCTTTGGATGTTCTCCTACATAGCCTTGAAAACATTTTTTGGGGAGAAATTGGAAGCCATATTATAAAAATAAGGTAGAATTCTGGGGAGTGTCCCTGTATTATAGGAAGGAGTGTATTTTAACTGCATTCAATTTCTTAAATTATGTTAGACAAAATTAGTTTAAAAATGCCTCACATTTTAGAGTGTTCAGGTACCTAGTAACCCATTGCTGACTAATTACCTAGTGATTTTGCAAGAAATATTTAAAATTCTCACAGAGAAAGAGCAAATAGCTTTGCATTTGATTCATTAAGGGTCTCTCTGGCTGCTATGGAAGATTGTTTAAAGGAGGGTAGAAATGGAAGCAAGAAGAACAGCGGGGAGGCTACTGCAATGAACCATGGTGGCCTGGGGAAGGAGAGGAGTGTAACAGGCTTTCTTTTGAGCCAACCAGCTCCCAAATCGTGACATGGAGACGTATTAGTTATGAATGATCAGCCTTAGCATAGGCTTGTTTCTTGCTATCTCTTATCACAATCTATTTCTCTGTATCTGCACTTTGCTCAGATTTTTTTTGCCATCCTTTCTTTCTTTCATCCTTCCTTCCTTCCTTCCTTCCTTCCTCCTTCCTTCCTTCCTTCCTTCCTTCCTTCCTTCCTTCCTTCCTTCCTTCCTTTCTTTCTTCCTTTCTATCCTACTTTTTCTACTTCTTCCATGTCTGTCTGTCTGGCAGCTGCCTGGCTGGCTTTGGGCCTCTCCCTTTCTCCCTTGTTCTTTTCTCCTTCTTCTCTCTCGAGCCTAGATTCCTCCTCCTCCTTCTTCTGTCTGTCCGCCAGCCCTGCCTATCCCTCTCCTGCCCAGCTATTGGCCATTCAACTTTTTATAGACCAATCAGGTGCAGGCAAGGTGGGACAAAAGCAACACAATTAAACAAACGTAGCACAGACAAATGTAACACATCCTTACATCATTAAACAAATGCAGCATAAACAAATGTAAGAGATCTTTACTTAGTTAAAGGAATATCCCACCACTCAGGAGGTTTGTGATAAGGTGGTGGGACATGGTGGGAGCTATCTGCTCAGAGAAGAGAAGAATAGTGTCAAGGATGACTCTAAAGGAGTGAGGGGTGGGGATGGGCAGAGAGATAGTGGGAGAAGACTATGTGTTGACTTTATTGACAGTTTCATATCAGTTTGCTCAGCAGTAAGAAATATTAGTTCTGTCATATTTACTACTATTTTCTCAAAATTATACTTTAAAAATCATTTTGAGATTTGTTTTACTGATAATTTTAATATTTAGGAGAAATGTAAAACTATTCTAACACAACCCCCAACATTTAGAACTAAGGAGTTTAAGTTATCTCTCAGAATCACTCAACAAAAATCTTCCAGGTTTGGTTAGGGTTAGTCCATATTAGAGAAAGGGACTCAGGTTCCTTTATGTTGAGGCCCCTTCATTTCTGTCCTGCTCTGAGTTTCTGGTCAAGACTGGGTCACAGCTATAATTAGATCTTAGCCAGAAGGAAGGGGGCTAAGACCTTGGCAGTGAATTCTAGACACACATCATTTTTACCCATAATCTATTGGTGAGAACTCTGTTACAAGGCTACAATCTGCCAGCTAGTCTCAAAAATACAGTGTAGCCCATACATCTGGTATGGTTTATTTTTTTTCTGTAGATGATTAAAGGAGCCAGTTTTGGAGGCTATTTATAAGTCTGCTACTTGTTCAGTTCATTGAGGGCTAGTTTCATGTCACTGTTTATATATTCATGGGAAAGTTTATGAAATAATTGCCAGATGTGCATATGAGGCCAACAAAAGTTTAGGAACTAAAACTGTAAGCTTATCCATTGCTTTTTGCTAACTTTGTATCTAAGTCTCTGAAAATAGACACTTTGATTCCTGGTTAAAGTTACCTATTTATGCAAGTATATTACATGGCAACAATACCATCAATTTATCAAACAGCTCCTCACCCTAAAGCAGTACACTATCAAGATGGCATGCAGTCAGCCTTAGTGAGCTCGGCATTGGAAACCTAGTTCTCTCCTTAATGATCTGACATGGTGTGCTGGCTGGGATTTTGCCAACTTAATCCAAGCTAAGGTTGTCTGGGAAAGAGTAAACCTGTTTGGAGAAAATGCCTCCATCAGATTGGCCTGTAAGCAAGTTTGTGGGGCATTTTCTTGATTGATGATTGACATGGAGGGCCCAGCCCACTGTGGATGGTACCACTCCTGGGCGGTACCCCAGGTGGTCTTTGATTATATAAAAATGGAAGCCAAGTGAACCATGAGAGCAAGCTCATCATCATCATTATTCTCTTCTTGGCTTCAGGTCCTATCTGCTGCTTCCTTGGGTCCCTGCCCCAACTTCCCTTAGTGATGGAGTGTGACCTGTGATGTGGAAAGGCAAATAAACCCTTTAATCCTCAAATGTTTTTTTTTTTTTTTTATGATTATCACTGCAATAGTAAAACAAACTAGGACACATAGATCATCAGGATTAGATAATCCTCTGTGGCTTGTCTGCTTGCCTCCTAGTTCTCCTCTCCCTCCCTCATGGTCAGCTCTGGACAGTTAATAACCGGGAGAACTGAGCATTCTTTGATGTAGGAAATTTCTTCCTCGATTTAGATCAACGGTTTGCATTGCATAGAAAAATCATGTATTTCACACATGAGGCATCACATGCTTCTGTGACTAGAGCTTCACTTTCTTCCCTGTACTTTCCTCAAAATCGTGTGCTTTTCCTTTCTTCCTTCTTTTAATTAAAAGAAAAAAAAATTAAGACAGGGTTTCCCGATGCCGTCCAGGCTGGCATCAAACTCACAGCCCTCCTGCCTCTGACTCCCCAGTGATGGGATTACAGGTATGTGCCACCAAGTGTGGCTTAAAACGTAATGTTTTAACTTGGGAATGCAGAACTCGGGAGCAATAGACAAGTGCATATTAAATATCAGGGGACGGAGTAGGCGCCACCCCCCGTTGAGTGCAGCTGGAAGGTGATGTGGTTCACGATGATAGGACGCCTCTAAACACAGTGTTTAAACACACAAATGTGTGGATTATTGCTTTTATTCCTTCTGCCATTGTCTTTATGTGCTCCTCTCACTTTCGATGAAGGATGTATCGGTTTACATCTAATTTGCTTCTTCCCTACTCAGATTCTATTATCTTTATGCAAATGCCAATGCTTAATTATTGCTCATGCTTCTGTTGCCTGCAGGCTAATAGCAGCTACCCAGGTATCACACAGGGAGGGCCCAGAAAGGTTTTATTCTTCTCCATGCAGCCTTATTCAAATCACTACCTTCTTGGATGTGGACTATTGTTAAATGTGTCACCTGGAGGATCTCTGCCTTTTCATGCTTATTCTCTGAAAAAGATCAAACCTGAATGCAAAAAGATACGGGGGAAAAAAAAAAGTGCATGTCGCTGGATCCATCCTGAGTCATGTGAATTTAGTGCATGCTGCAGCAGAAGTCTCATGTGTAGATCCAGGAAGATGCCGTGTTAGAAGCTGGATCTATCTATACAACATCTCTGGAGAGATCAGCTCAAAATGTCAGAGCACCACAGGTGTATTCTCAACTAAATACCATCTGCATTCTCTTGTGTGGCTAATGCCATGGGTCCATTGGTCCTTCCAGCATCATCAATTTGGCATCTCTCATTCCTGACATGCCCCTCTCCACCTCCTCTACTACATTCTTGTCCTCAGCACACTTAGTAGGCGCTTATCTAGTATTTGTTAAAGGAATGGAATTAACTAATGTCTTTACTTTTACCTTTCTTCAGCCCAGTACATACATTTTCTCTCTCTCTCTCTCTCTCTCTCTCTCTCTCTCTCTCTCTCTCTCTCTCCATCTCCATTGATTGCCTTTTAACTGTAAAGTCTTCACTCAGGCAGGGTTCTTTTTGCTACCTGGGAAAGATGGGTGTTTGTTGCTGTTTTCTTCTATCATTCCTGTAAGGTCTGTACTCATCCCACCATTCTATACTTCCATTCTCCTCAGAAGGCTGTGAGCTCTTTGGGGGGTCAAAGACAGGATTGGATTGTCACTGGGTTGCTTAGATCTGAGGAGAATGCCTGGCACACTGTCAAATGCATGAAATTATTAGCTGACAAGAAAATACAGATGCAGAGGACACCCCTCTCCCCCCCCCCCGGGATGTTCTTGGTAGCCAGTTAGCTCATTCCGTTTGCAGTAGATAAGTATGCTTGGGGATGCTAATGGCTACAGAATCTTCTGGGCGAATATGAATGCAGGGTGCTGTGCAACCTTCAGGGATGTCTTCATTAGGTTGGGTGAATCACTCTTCCTTTCCTTCCTATAATAATACCCTGAACTGTCAAACAGAAGTAAATGCCCATGTCAGTGAGCTCACCCCGTCCTCCAAGGAGTGCTACACACACACTGCTGGGTTCCTAACTCCTGCCTACCCGAAATAGCATCTGCTAATGGGGTTGCTCTAGAGTTGCTTTTGAGATTTTCTCCAGTTGTGACTTTTAGCTACCAAAGGCTTTGAAATGTCACAAATCACCCCAAGCCTAGATTCCACTGTAACTCAGGACAGGCACGGGCCACAGAGTCCAGTAATCAGAGCATGCCTCAAGCTTGAGTTGGAAGAAGACTCGTGGGAAGACAGTCCTGTGCAGGAAAACATGGCTGGTGAGTGTGGCAGGGAAGCAAGGGGTCAGGGACCCAGATTCAGCATCCACACCATGTCCTCTGGGCCCAGATGGGGTGGCTGGGCTGGGCTTGCTCCTCCGGTATGCTTGTCTGTTTTGAATGCCTAACCTCTCAGTAGTACCACCTGGGGCTTCTCTTCCTAACCAAACATTGCTTAATAGCTGCTTCCTGTTTCAACTAGGCAGGGCAGAGGTCAATACTTGCAACTCACTTTCCTATTCAACACTCATAATGATCCTGTTATTTAAATGGCCATTTCCAGAGAAATGTTCCCAGGATAGCTCCTTGATGGTATTTAGAACTTCATTCCTTCTATGACCTGCCATTTCCCTAAATTCTGTTGCTCTTCTCATCCACTACCTCTCACTTAGAACACCATTTAACCAGTGCAGAGCATCAGAGGGAACATAGACTGTGTTTGCGTCCTGGCTTGCTGCTTATTAGTTATGTGACCTTGGACCATTAGCTCTTCTGAGACCGTTTTAGGAGATAAGGTAATAGGATCCTGAGGAATTGCTGGGTTAGAATGAAGAGAGAAAATGTGCCAGGTAGGGTGCCTGTCACCTCAGCCCTTGGAAGGTAGTGACAGGAGAGCACAAATTCAAGATCTACCTCGATTAGCTACCCAGTGATCTTGAGGCTGGCTTAGGCTACATGAGCCCCTATCTCAAAAACAGCGGGGAGTCATGGAACACATCACTCCTTGTACACTGATTTCCATGAATGGGACTTGTGTGGAAAAGACCTTGCTGGTTCTCCTAGATAAAATTTGAAAGACACTAAGAGCCAGTCACTCAGAGTAGCAATGTGGCTTTTCATTGTTTCTATTTTCTATTTTTATTGGGTTAAGTTGCCCTACTGAAGACTTGATCACAGTCCACTACTGAAGACAATGACTGTGGTTTGGATATTCCCATGCTTAACTGGGAACTGAAGATCATTGCTTCTCTGGTCCTACCCAGTTTGGGTTCTTCTGTAGATTTGTCTCTCACAACCTGCTTGCAAGAGTCTTTTGCTTTCCTCAGCTGAACCAACCCCCTGCCTCCCGTTCTACATTCTTACCGAACCAACTGGTCCCCTCTCTTCATCTCTGACAAGTCAAGTCAAACATGAGTAACATACTGCAACTATTGCATGCACTTAGAGTGCATACATACACACAACATGTATACATAACATTCTTCATGCTTAGCTTAAGATCTGTGCCAAAAAACACTCTGATTTCTCAACTGATCAATTTTGACACTGCTGATGGTAAATCCATTACTCTTAATAAGCAGCATTTAGAAGCTACTGTTAGAGTCTTCCTGTTTACCAGAAACATGCTTTCCAGGGAACATCTTGCACAATCCTCACAACAGCTTAATGAGATAGGTGTGGCATTTTACCCATTCTGCAGATGAGGAAAAATCAAGCATAGAAAAGTTAACCGTGGAGTTTATTTAATTTACGTCAAAGTCACACAGCTAGTGAATGGCAAAAGCCGTGTTTAAACCCAAGTAATCTCTTGCTAGGGTTGTACTCCTTTAAATGCTTTACACTCCTGAGGGCAGAGGTGTTTTTAGACGTCTCTTCATATTGCTTCCCTTTCTACTTGAGAGACATGCTTAAAAGAGTGATTTTTTTTTTTTGGACCATAGTCAACACAATGAGATTGAAATGAAGTGAGGCCTGGAGGCTTGACCACCTGGGGACTTGTGGGGACTTGGAGGTCACGATCTCACTGACAAACACTGACACTACCATCTCCACTGTCTCCATAGACTGAGTGTAGAGCAGAAAAGGCCACAGTTCAGTAGGAACAACAGGCGTCACATACTGGTTCGAGAACATCCTTCACCACTTTCTTTCCTGCCTGAAAATGACGTCATTGTTAGCGTGACTGACTGGCTCCCATCTTCTGCTCGTGCTTCAGAGATTTTATAAGGATTTATAATGCTGGCTGGGAGTGTCCCTCAGAGGAGACCTCCCAGGACTCAGACACTGAGGGTCTTGGGTTCCAGCTTCACTGCTGTTCGGAGCCTTTAGCGAGGCTCGCAATCTTAGCTTTCCTAAAATGAAAGAAGAATGTCAGTAGCACAGGGGTGATGGTCAAAACGGAAATGCAGAGCTTTGTTTGTTTAAGTGAAGGGATAATTATTGCGAATGTGAAAACCATTTCCACGTTCACGATCTTTTAAATGAGAACCTACTCCATTTTAGCAGAAATGGGAGTGACTTTCTTTCAGCAAATTCGTCAAGACTCACTGTTATCATGAAGTCGAGATGTGTCACAGACAACTGTGGCATTTTAGAAAACATGGAGGAAGTAACAGCCTTTTAGGGGATTTTGAGTTGAAATCTGAATCGCAGACTTTATTTGCAGACCTGGGTAACACATGTAAAAAGCCCATTCCCAAGGTCCTCTGGACCCCACCAGATGGTCTTTAGGATAGGAAATCTTCCACTTCCAAATAGCAATTATAATCTCCAACAGTCTGAGTCATATCATTATATTACATTTCTCTAAAAAGGGTCTCAGAGATTTTGTGTACCTTTTGTTTTTTTTAGGTGATTTTTCTCAAGGAGTCTTTTCCATTTGATAATGCAAAGGAATATGAAAATTGACTCAACAGGAAGAGTTTGCTTTAAAATAAAAGATTTCGAAGTTGAAAAGGAAACCATATCCCCTCCTCTTATTTTTGCTGCTGGTTTCAGTGTTAACGTGGGAATAAACAGCTCTTCATAGAAAGTCAGGATGAAATGGTTTTACATTTAAATTTCAATTTAAAACAAACCCTCAAATTAGTTAGGCTCTAAAATTTATACCCGTCTTTCCCTCTTGATGCTAAAACGCCCATTAAGCCTTTCCGGTGCATTGCCGGTGTCCACTAGCATCAAGAATATCATCATGCACACTGCTTATTCAAGCAACTGCTTTCAAATGAGGGACCCCCAAGGGGATCAGTTCTTGCCTAGCTTATTTTTTCTTAATAATATTAGTTTCTGTTTCTATGGAAACTGTCTGTCCTCTTTGGCTATTTGCATAAGATGCCTTTAGATTTATCAAAATTGATTCAAATAGTTGAAACTAATAGTCACATTCTGCTTTGAGGAAATCATCAAATGAACATTTTCACAGATGAGTTTATAAACCAAAATACATTATGTGAAGTTATGTTGATATAAGATGCCCATTGCAACTGGAGACTGAATTTCTTCACGTTTCTAAAATGCCAGCATCAGGATTCAAGAAAGGAAACAATTGCTAAAAACATAATTTAAAACAAATATAATAATGCATGCAAAGAATGAATGAAAATGTGTTTGCATACACATATGCGTTTAAATGTAGAATGGCTAATGAATGTAAAATGCATAATAATGGACATGTATAATTTATATTTCTAAATACATCTTATATAAATATATAAGTACACATAAATAATAAATAATGTTTTCAGTTTGACCAGTAATCAAGAAATATAGTTCTCGATAGTAGCATCTAAGTGTTTATGCACTGACTAGTCTAGATGAGAATGAACGAGAAGCCCCAGGTGGAAGAGTTGTGGGGAAGCAGGGACTCAGAAGGTGAGCAGAAAGACTGTGCATTACTGCATTTTTCTCAAGAGCACATGCACACCGTCCATCACGAACCTTAAGCCTACGTAGGTGACCCAACTCAGAAGCTTCACATGCAAGAAATTTACCAGGGAATTTATGAAAAATTAATCATAACACCGATTATAGAAAAAGTAGAATCTGGATATAAACAAGATGTGTTTTCAGGATATAATTTACACAATATAAAATATGTATGAAGAGTAGCACAATTAAAATGGAAGCTTAAAATTGACTATTGTTACCTTTTTTTGGAAGGGGGGGGATGATTCTCTAGTCCAGTTTCACCTAAAATTCTCTATGTAGCTGAGGATAACCTTGAACTTCTGATTCCACGACCTCCATTCCCTGAGTCCTGGGATTGCAAGTGCACAGCACCAGGCCCAGTTCAACCACCGCTGGAGATGGAATCCAATGGCCCGTGTGTGCCAGGCCAGCACTTTACCAAGTAAACTACATTCCCAGCCTTGAAATCTTGTTAAGTAGTCCTTTTAATAAGTACAAAACCTGAAGTCCTATGTAATAAAACATTATATAAGTAGTAGTTTTTTCTTCAGAAATATATAACCTATGTACTTGCAATGCCATGGGTTGTTTCTCATTATGACTCCTGTATATTGAAATTCTGTAGCAGAGTCTCACTGATTACTTCCAGTTCATTCTTCCTATTCAAACTAGGCTGATATTCATAAGAATCAGTCTTGTGGTTTTAGTTGCTGTTTCAAAGTTGTCATTGTCATTTGAATGTATGATAAAATCTATTATAGGTTGATTGAGTTACCCCTCAATTCATATGCTAAAGTCCCAGCCCCAAAAGAAATAGTATTTGGAGGCAGGTACTTTTAGAGGTAGCTGGATCTAAATAAGATCACAGGTAAGGGATGCTATCATGGGCTACATGAAAATTTAATGCAACAGTGGTTGTTTATAAGCAAGGAACAGAGTCCTCACCATAAACCCAATCATCTGGTCCCTTGGTCTTGGACTATCTAGCTCTAAAGCCATGAAGAATAAATTCTTGTTGTTTAAACCACCCTTTTGGTTAAACCATCAGGATTTTGGTCAAACTCTCTCAACAGGCCTTCCAGGATGAGAACTTCTTGAGTTCCTCAGCCATTCTCTGCATAACTAGCACATCCATGTTCTACACCAAATTCTCCAGCATCCTTGGGATTTGCGCATGATTCCTCCTGTGTTTATGTTAATCTGTTCATTCAGATTGCCCTTTTAGATTCATGGTCTGGAAGGAGAATCCACTCTTGTTTCAAAAGCACTACTTTCATGTGGTCTCCAAGATTTTTCTCATTCATAATCAAACTTGTGTTCGGATAACATTATGGGAGCTTGAATATTGCAATGATAAAAATTACCATGTTTAATTGTTCATTGTGAGCATATTGGAGTGCAAATCACTTCTTAATTGACTCTTTTTTTCTTTGCTTCTCCACCTGCCCAGGTAGCATGGCCAAATCTGAGCAAGTACAAAAGAAATATTAAGTAAAAATCTGAATTAGTAATCCCTTTACTAGGGTTCAAAACAGTTTAATATACACTAACTTATATGTTTAAACACAATGTTTTTATAACAATTGCATAAATCAGATTTCTCATTAGTATCTATTTCCTTAAAATATTTTAGAAGAATAGTGCACGCCGGGCGGTGGTGGCACACGCCTTTAATCCTAGCACTTGGGAGGCAGAGCCAGGTGGATCTCTGTGAGTTCGAGGCCAGCCTGGTCTACAGAGTGAGATCCAGGAAAGGCACAAAGCTACACAGAGAAACTCTGTCTCGAAAAACCAAAAAAAAAAAAAAAAAAAAAAAAAAAAAAAAAAAAAAAAAAATAGTGCACATAATTCTGAACGTTTCTAGGTAAAAATTAAGACTTGCCTAGCACAATGGTTAGTATTGATTGTCCATTCTACAGAATTTAGAATCACTTAGAGGGATTTTTCCAGATTAAGTTACACTGGGGAGACCCATTGGAAATGTGGGCAGCCCTATTGTATATGCTGGGCTCCTGCACTATGCAAAAAAGATCAAAGCTATCTGAGTACTCCTCTCTCTCTCTCTCTCTCTCTCTCTCTCTCTCTCTCTCTCTCTCTCTCAGATACAATATGCAGATGTGTTAAGTTACTTTTGTCAGGTTTAAGTCACACCAGTTAGAAAAGTTACTAATGAACCTGGCATGCACAAAGCCCTAGGTTTGATCCCCAGAGCCCCCTCCCCTCAAATGGCCCATGTACCATTAAAGTAAGTCAGATGAGATTTAATTCCCTAGTAGGGAGGAAAACATAGTCTGCTTGGACAAGGGCCTGTGCAAGAAAGGAGGGGACTTGCACTGGATCCTGTGAAGAAGTAGATTTTGCCATTTTGTGTCTCTAATAACCTTATGGATACAGTATAGGCACGATGTCATACCTTTTGCATACGGTATAGGCCTGGTGTCATACCTTTTGCATATGGTATAGGCATGATGTTATACCTTGTGCATACAGTATAGGCACGATGTCATACCTTTTGCATACGGTATAGGCATGATATCATACCTTTTGCATATGGTATAGGCATGATGTCACACTTTTTGCATACAGTATAGGCATGATGTCATGTCTTATGCATACAGTATAGGCATGATGTCATACCTTATGCATACGGTATAGGCACAGTGTCACACTACAGCTAGAGCTGTCAGGAAGGCAGAGCTCACCTCAGCCAGGAAGAGGCAGGTTCAAGGATTTGATGTTTTTCATCAGTCATTTTTTTTTTTTTGGTCTGAGTTCACACATAACATGGAAGAAGTCTAAATTTTGTCATGATCCCAAGATCTTGACGGGGAAACCTACAGAGACAACCAAACCAAGCTGGTGGGAACTCATGAACTTTAAACCAACAGCTGCGGAGCCTCCATGGGACTGGACTAGGCCCTCTGCATAAGGGAGGCAGCTGTGTAGCTTGATCTGCCTAAGGGGCCCCTGGCAGTGGGATCAGAATCTGTCCCTGGTGCATGACCTTGCTTTTTGGAGCCCAGTGCCTATGGTGGGACACCTTGCACAGCCTTGAGGCAGGGGGAGGGGCTTGGACCTGCCTCTACCGAAATGTACCAGGCTTTGCTGACTCCTCATGGGAGGCCTTATCTTGTTGGAGGAGGGAAGGGGGAGTGGGTTGGGGGAAGGCTGAGAGGGGGGGGGGGAGGGAGGAGAGGGGGATCTGTGGTTGCTATGTAAAATGAATAAAAAAAATTTCATCATGATCCATCAAAGTAACAGTGCTCTTATGAGGTACGAGTGATCTGTGAAATTGTGCTCCCCAGAGTACAATAACTAACTCATGGACGTGCTGGGCCTGATCCTGGCTGAGGGATCTGGCATCTCCTCTTCTTCAGCATCCTCAGTCATATTTAAGAATCATTCAGGTCAGTTGCCTCCCACCATCAGTATCATTAAGCACCAGTTGGATGCCACTTTCTCCTTTCTCCTTTCTCTGCTCAGCTTGGCCTCTAGGATTTTTTTCCCTCTGCATCAACAAACGCAATCTTTAAAAAACATAAATCTAATTTTAAACCTGCTTAAGAAACCATTATCCATTAGCAAAGTATGTTCCCTCACTTCCAAATGTACTGCCTTTCAGTTTAGTTGTCTCAATTAGCATAATTTACCAACACTAAAAATAATTCCTAAAACAAAATCTTCTGAAAATAGAGGTAAAGAGAGTGCTTTTCCTTCTCGTCTTAGGAATCAGTCTCCTGCTGTTTCACTAACAGACCTTTAAACAACTATAATGAAATACTGACACTGATTTAAACTCCAAATCCTTTTCCGATTACTCCCCATTTGAAGTTCCCATCAGTGAAAGTACAGCGCTGAAGAGGTGAGTATTTTCCCGATAGCAGTTTTCAGGTGCGGCATTTTTTTAAGATTAGCATTAGAAAGATTAGAAACACAACCCTCAAGTGACCTTGGCTATAACAGTGATCATTGCTTACTACATGTGCACTTGAATCTCACTGTGAAAAGAAGTCACCAGAAAAGTGGGAACTTTTGTTGACAGGGAGATGACTCAAAAAAAAAGATTTTGATGACAGTGGTCATTCATTCTCCAACAAAGGATTATCAGCCACCCAGTCGTTGATGAAACGCAAATTCATTGGATTTCAGGTCTGAGGCAGGGTTGGTGCTATAAGTTGGATGTCAGTGGCGTAGAGAACAGTGTAGCTATGACAAGAGAAAATGGACTTGGATCAGATACACAAATTCATGGCTGTGTTATTGTAAACAGGAGTCCTCTGGATGAAGGGAACTTTTTTCCACGATAAGTATGGCATAGTTGTACCTGAATTAAACCAGGCTTTAAGAACAGACTTTCCTGGGAAAGTGACCTCTAAGCTAGAAAATGGGATGAGCTACTTAGGGGATGACGGATCTGTGGATGGCTGAAGACTGTTCTGGGTCGTGGAAGAGCATGGACAAAAGTTTTCTGACCAGATGTAGGAAAGGCTTCTTTCTTAAGCTCGGCTCTCTCCAAACAGATGTTGAGATGATTTGCAGCCAGCTGTTTATAGGTTGTGCTTCCAAGACTAGGACCTGTAAGGAGAGGAGAGTGGCTTGAAAGCTGTGATGCCCATTCAAACTGCTTCCAATTAAGGACTTTGTGTACTACATGGAGTGATGCGGCTCTTGCCCTTATGTGGGGCAGGACTCTGGGAGCACGGCAGTGCAGGAGTGGACCTCAGCTGTGAGCACAGCAGCCCAGACTCTGTTCACTGGGCCTAAGAGGGAAACTGTGGGCTGTTGCAGCTTTCTTGATGTTTGGCCTTGGGTGGCCGAGGTCAGTGACATAGAGGGTGAGTGAGCAGCATCTCAGGAGGCTGGACTTGAGGGCAGGGGGTGTGGGTTGGGGGCTGGGGTCTTGTAGGTTTTCTCAGGAATGCCTGTGTTGTCCTAAGAACTCCCAGGGAGAACACAGATGGTAAGCTGCAACGCAACTGGCCTGTGTACCTCTTGACCTCTTCCAAACCGGCTCAGTGATGGTATGGGCTACCCTCTAGGATACCATTTCAGCCCTCCTGGTTGTTCTCTTTAAGTATTTCCAAATCAGAAGCCAGGCAATAATATAAATGAGAGAATTAACAATGTCTGATGGGGGGGTGTCTTTCTGTACGCTGCAAATATGTGTTGCTCTGATTGGTTGATAAATAAAGCTATTTGTTCTATGGCAAAGCAGCTTAGAGGCAGGTGGGAAATTCAAAGAGAGAGACAGGAAGAAGGCGGAGAGAGACGCCAGCCAGCTGCCCAAGGAGCAACATGTAATGGGACTCAGGTAAAGCCACAGAACATGTGGTGATACATAGATTAATAGTTATGGGCTAATTTAAGATATAAGAGCTAGCTAGCAAAAGGCTTGAGCCATGGCCATGTAGTTATAATTAATATAAGCCTCTGTGTGTTTACTTGAGAGACATGAGTGGGAGAGATTTGTCCCAACTACTGGCAGGCCAAGACACAGGGGATCTTCCAACTGCAAATGTCTATGGCTGTGACTTATGAAATACTGGCCCTCTTGAAGAGTGTTTAAATACTAACATTTATGAAAGCTTTAGCTATGATTATCTTATATATTCACTGGCCATTTCTCAGTCAGTACCCATGTGGCTATATTCTGCATATCCAAATAAATCACTAAACTCACCAATAAAATGACATTTTCAATATTTGCCAGAAAGACCAAGTGGCTTTAGGAAAACCACATACTGTGTTGGATAATCAGAATTAGATATCAGGAGTATGTGCTTTATGTTTGGACGCTCGGTCTGATCTCCATGATGAATCATTTCTACTCTAATGCTCCAGTGTCGGGTCCTTTGGAAGCTCCCGAGAAGCAGCGGAAATGACTCTCCTTCAGATCCTTTCCCTGGAAAGATGAATCATGCTAATTCATAAAAACCACTCCGAGCTCTGGCCTGACAGTTTAATAGCTTTCCCTTTAGTCAGTTGGTGTAAGAATCTAATTTTGAGCCTATTCATTTGTCCAAAAAGGTCAATGTAATTTCCTGATAGCTCCTGTTGCCTCCCCATAGGACGAGTTGTCTTCTGAACACGGCACTGGTGCTGGTACCAAGTTATGTAAAGTTAGAGCTCTCAGGTGTCTTTCTTGCTGAGTGCTGCTACATCTGTCCAGATTCTCAGGTACAAAACCTTTACCTGAGCATCCTGTGAGGCCTTAATCTCCACTCCCAATCAAGCTGTTTGCCTAGCCATTTCTATCCCCCCAGAAACTCTCTTCATTTCCCCTGTCACTAAGGACAAATTTATCACTGCCACCACTTGGCTTGATCATGTCCCACATCAATTTATCCAAATAGCCCACAGCTGTTTACATCTGAGGCAAATCCCCAGATTAAACTCTGTCAGCGAGGGTGCTCTTCTTATAATAACCTGTGAGGGTTTCCATCAGCCTAGTTAACATTTTCATTAGCCAAGACTTGTATATCCTTACTATTACATGTAACATTACATGTCATTATGTAATATATACATTATATTATGTATTATAATGTATATACATGTGGTATATACATTACATATCCTATCTCCATACACACCCTGCACTGTACATTGTATAAAAAGAGCATCGTTTGTCCTTAGAAAAGCCTTTCAAATGAAATTATCACTTAGATACTATGGTACAATGGGCAGTGTTTCTACCTGGAGAATAGGGTAAATTGTTTTCTTGATGTGAAAAAGCTTGCTGGAATTACATTATTCAATGAGCTCTGAGATTATATTGTTTTGAAAATTATAAAGATTAAAACCCATCATCCTTGGAGTTAAGATTCTGATTGTGGAAAACAAAAACAAAAACAAACTCCAAAGCAACTAACTACAATTGCAGTTATTTCTGTATTAGAAATAGAACAAAATACTCTGACTGGAGTATTTGAAAAAATAGCATTTGATTTGGGTATTGGAGCATGTGGCAGTTTAAATGTAAGTGGCCCCCATAATCTCACAGGGAGTGGCACTATTAGGAGGTGTGGCTTTGTTGGAGTAGGTATGGCCTTTTTGGAGGAAGTGTGTCACTGTGGGGGTGGGCTTTGAGGTTTCCTATGCTCAGGATACCGTCCAGTGTCTCAGTTGACTTCCTGTTGCCTGCAAGACGTCGCAGTCTCAGCTCCAGCACCACATCTGCCTGTATGCCACTTTGCTCCCCATCATGATGATAAGGGACTGAACCTCTGAAACTGTAAGCAAGTCACTACAATTAAATATTTGTCTCATAAGAGTTGCTGTAGTCATGGTGTCTCTTCACAGTAATAAAAATCCTAACTAAGAACAGAAACACGAACAGAAGGTCTCAAAGCAGTTCTAACAGAAGCAGAGACCTAAGTTCCCTGGGGAGATATGCTACCAGTAGCAGTGGCAGAGGATGCAGAGGTAGGGTGAGAAATGACCCAAAACAGATGAATGGTTACCCTGTCAGAGGAGACTTGGATGCTATAAGAAGGAGTTTTCATTTTACTCTTTGTTGAGTGTTCTGAGTGGGTCTGATTTGTATTTGTTACTCAGCTGTGAGAAGGAGTATCTCAAGAAGCTCAATTTTGGAGAAGGGAGGGTAAGACAGAGGGGTGGTTAGGGCATCTTCATTTGGAGTATGAGAAGACAGCCTTGGAAACACTGAATCACAATAGGGTAGTCTTACAATGGGATGTACATGGAAGTGGGGAAAACAGTTGAAAATATCCTGGAACTTCTCGTCTCAGCACAACAGCCAGTCCCAGATGGTCCCTTGTGATCCCCACCACTGGGCTTCCCCACACTCATATGGTCCTTTCCCACACTGAACCAGGGTTGTTTTCTTTGGCCAATCGACTATGGCAGAAGTGATGACATGCAGCTCAATATTAGGTCACACAACACTTTGCCCTCTGTCTTGGTCACCCCCTCCTGTATATCTGCTCAGAGGAAGAGCTTCCTTTCAGTGAGCAGCTGATGGGAAGCACATGTGGGTAGAGAAGTCTGGGACCATATGAATGACTTGATCTATATGAGTTGTTGTGGGATATTTGTACACTGTGAGAAAATGTATTGCTGTGATTTGTTTAATAAAGAGCTGAATGGCCAATAGCTAGACAGGAGGTATAGGCGGGACTTCTGGGAGAGAGAAGTAGGAGGAGATAATCAAGGCACAGTGGAGATGCCAGAAGACACAGAGAGGAAACAGGAGGTGCAAGATGAAATAAAGGTTAAAAAGCCATATGATAAAATGTAGATTAATATAAATGGATTGATTTAAGTTATAAAAGCTAGTGGGACAAGTCTAAGCTGTTCTTTAATAATTAATAAGAAGTTTCTATGTTGTTATTTGGGAGCTGGTTGGCAGGACAGAGAAAGACTCAGTGAGTCAGCTTGCAAGTCAACTCTCCAGCCAAAGAAGACTTTACATGACTAAAATGTTATAATCTTTATATGAGTATGACTCTGTTGACATTTGGCCACAGCCAGGAGAGATCCTGAGCCTGAACTACTCAGCCAAGTTCTCCCCAGACTTCTAACACTCAGAAATGATATCAGATTGTGGTTTTTTTTCTTTAATGTTACTTCTACATTTGTAGATGTATTATTTGACAGCAGACACCAAATACCTAGGGTGACCAGGACAGATTTAATTAATTATGAAATGAAGCAAAGGAAATGGGAACTAGGTATTTCATGGAAATGAAATTCTAATTTTTAGAACACACTTTGGTTGTATCAACTCTTTGCCTCCATGTTCATCAGGCATCTGGGAATGGACAGACTTGGAATTCATTCACAGGGTACAGACTGTCCTTCCAAGCTGAATAATTGATCAGAATCACCCAAGGACTTGGCAAATGGGTCACTGGGTCCAACTACCTAGAGCCCTGGTTCTACAGATTTGAGGATGGATCTTGAAATAGTTTTCTAGGTGGTTCTGATGATTTGGGTTTAGGGATCAGAGTTTGGGAACCACTAGTACAGCCTAAAAGAAAGAAATGCAAAACACTAGCATTTATTATAACTAACAGCTCTTTCTCTAGCAGTACTTACACATTATAGAGCTGAAATAATTTAGTTGATCTCTGTAATTTGGATTCTGACTATCCCCCAAAGTTCCAAGTGTTAAAGGCCTTATCTTCTATCTATCGTGCTATTGGGAGGTAGGTGGAACTACCTTAGGTCACTGAGGTGTGCTCTTAAAGGGGATTGCAGGGTCCTAACCTGTCATCCTCCGATTGCTTTTGGTCAATGAAGTGAATAGTTCATTCTGCCCTACCCTTCCCATTTGTCACGGCCACCAGAGGCCTAAAGCAATGGGCCCATCCAACCGTGGACTGGGACCACCAAAACTGTGAGCCAGAAGAAACCTTTTTTCATTACAGGTTATCTTAGGTGTTATTCATAATGATTAACTCAACTAAGGGTGGTGGTTGTTGTAAGCAACAATTAACTTAAAAACTTGTGCAGTTTCATGGGAACTGGTAGTGCTCAAAGTGGGAAGATGTTGATCTTCAGCAACAGGCTCTGCCACCAGCCACTGTGGGCACCCACATCTGCACTCAACAGTCATTGTCAATGGCAAAGTGATTTGAGATGAACACGGTATTAAATTAATGATAAAAAATTTGGGTATTACTCATGAACTATGGACCAATAGCTGTGGAGCATCCATCCATGGGACTGGACTAGGCAAGACAGTTATTTAGCTTGACTTGCTTAAGGAACCCCCTGGCAGTGGGATCAAAATCCATCTCTGGTGCATGAGCACGCTTTTTGGAGCCCATTACCATTGGTGGGACACTTTACACAGCCTTGGTTCAGGGAGAGGGGCTTGGACCTGCCTCAACTAAATGTACCAAGCTCTGCTGACTCCCCATGGGAGAACTTGCCTTGGGGGAGGTGGGAATGGGGGGGGTTGGGTTGGGAGAGAAGGACTGGGGGTGGGTGGGAGGAGTGAGGAGAGGGGCATCTGTCGTTGGTATGTAAAATGAACAGAAATTTCTTAATAATGAAAAAAGAAAAAAATTGGCTATTATATTTTATTTTTAGCTGCCAGGAGAACATTCATCCTTAACCAAATACACATAGCTTTTTGTTTCTGTTTTTGGTTTCTTTCCTGAGTACAAAGGTGAAATATTCAGATATAGAAAATGTTGTCATTCTCATAAGACCGGTGCCTGGGTGTGTTGTAAAATACAAGTTTGGGGTGGAATTTAAAGACTAGGATTGTTTCAATAACATTACTCACAAACTATAAGATGTGGAAATCACATCTGTCGAGGGGGAAAGGCACTAGATAAGAAAGCAAATCTGGTGTAAATTTCACATGAGTTTGGACACAAACACACAAAGTAAACATTGAACTTGCATTATAGGGCATAAATAAAATGGCAGTTCTTAGGGATTCACAACGAACACGGCTTCCCTTTATTCTGTTGCTATTCTTTGCTCGTCATGTCGCATATTTATAACCTAAAAGTGGGTTTCAGGTGATTAGGATGCACATGTTTAAAGAAATTCTAGAGGAAGTTTTTAGTATTCAATTATGCACCACAGGATTTTCATTTCTCTTCTTAGACTTCTAAGATAAGTCTCTAGAGATCTATCTTGTTTTGACAACCAGGAGGGCAGATGACATAAATCCAGTATCAAAACTGGGCGGCATCTTAGCACACAAAGCAAGCAAATTCTAGATGGGAATCCATTTCCATAATGAGTAGCTGCTGGTCGGAAGAGAGGGTTATGTTTCTTTACCCTTTTGAAAGTTCACATATATACCAAGTAAATGTTTGATTCATATAATTAGCTAACCAGGGAAAGACAATTAGTTGAATTTTAGGTTTTCAAAGCTGTGTGTGTCTGTGTGTATGTGTTTGGATGTGTGTACGGTATACGGGTGTATGTGGTATGCATGGTGAGTGTGCACGTGTGCAAAGGTCTTTAAGGGTTGACTTATTTTTTTTGCAGAGCTAGTTTTACATCTTCTTTAGCCATACTGCATTAAAATGAGAACAGAGTATGCAATCTCTGATGTTTTGAGAGAGGAGGTCGATTCCTCTTAGACTCAGGTACTCCAGTTTCCTGGTAATGGACCTTCTATCTGGCTGTTTGAGATAGATTTCCAACCTTGTTGCCAGGTGGTGACTGCATTGATGTGGATTTCCTGCCAGTCAGAACCGAGTTCTTGTGCCTGGACTCTGATGACAAATTTGTCTTCCAGATCCTGCACCCATTACTTGCTGCATAAGAATCCACACATCACACATCTTGCCATGCATGACATCTTCCTTACCCCTACAGTGTCACCACCCAGTCTGGGACCTTACTCTGAACTCATGTTCTGCTCATTCTGTCTTTGGACCACTTCTTAGGCTGGTGACAGTAGTCATTTTTTTTGACTACTGTTGTCTCATTTAGACGCTTAGCTCCTAATTTCTCCAGTTCATCTCATCAGCAGCCAAGCCATAATACGTGCCCTGGGAAGACAAAGGGAAGACTGAGTTTGGGATGGTGTAGATTACGGAGAAGCAACAAGGACAGCCCTTTGGTGTGGTGTTTCACCTGGGAAGCTGAAGACTAACCACACTGCAGAACTGTAATTCCATTGTGTCACTTTACTTGTTCAATAAGGGAGAAAAGATCTACTCGAGATTATCGCTTAAGCTCAACGAGCCAATTAAAACGTCTCATTTTAGCAGGTACTTTACACTAATCAGTTGTCTTTCAGCTATTTCCTGATGCACACAGACTGGCCTGAACATCAATCAGGTTTTTTTTTTTTTTTTTTTTTTTTTTTTTTTTTTTTTTTTAATGAATGTGTGCTGAGAAGAAGGAATGGCTGTCTTTACTGAGACCCCCATGGGGAGACACTCTACATAGCTCTCACTTCCTCTGTTGGTTCAGTTCTCCTGCTTCATTGAAGGCACGGGCTGTGCCATCCAGAATGTTTTTGGCACAGAAGGTAGATCATACTCATCTTCCACAGGCAGGAAGAGCAGGGCAGCTGTTTGATAGCCTCTTGCTAGTGTAATATGTATATATGTATATCTATGTATATGCATATACAAAGAAGTCTCCTAGACCCATGAAAGGTAGGGAGCAAAACTCAACAGCCTTCAGATTATGTATGTATATGTAGAAGCTTTATGGCCTCGGATAAGCAAGGTTGCAATTTATATATGGAAAGTAATTGCTTTATCTGAATATTCACATTGAAATAAATAGGCACATGCTACCTTCCAATTTGGGCTAAGAAGAGTCTTCTAATATGTCTTAATTTAAAGGTCTCCATCTTACAAATATTGTCACCAAGTGTAACCCTGTAGGATTTAGGACAACAAAGCACACTTACTTGTGGCATGGAGTAGAGGTAGTTTGTGTGTGTGTGTGTGTGTGTGTGTGTGTGTGTGTGATACATAGTATGTGGTATAAGTGTATGTGATATGTGGTGTATATGAGTAGCAATATATGTATATATAGTGTGATATATTTATATGTATGTAGTGTGTGGTATGATGTTTGGAGTTCATGTACTGTGGTATATACATGTGGTATGTGTGTATGATGTGTAGTGTGTGTATGTGGTGTAGTGTGTGTAGTACGGAAGGGTAGAGTCATCCAAGTCCTTTGGCATCAGTCACAGAGCTACATGATTCAGAGTTTGCCATGGTGCTGGCTTTTAGTCTTATCCTGTGTGATGGTTTGGATAAGAATGGCCCCTATAGGCTCATATATGAATGTTTGGTCACCAGGGAATGGTACTACCAGAGTGGATTTGGGAGGTCTGGCCTTGCTGGGGGAAGTGAGCCACTAGGGGCGAGATTTGGGATTTCGAAGTCAGTCTATGTGTCTCTCTCTTCCTGCTGCCTGTGGATCCTGATAGAGAATTCTCAGCTCCTTCTCCAGCACCATGTCTGCTGCCGCCAAGCTTCCCACCATGCTGATAATTGACTATACCTCTGAAACTACAAGCCAGCCCCAATTAAATGCTTTCTTTCATAAGAGATGCCATGGCCATATGTCTCTTCCCAGGAATAGAACATGACTAAGGCACTTGGTCTAGTATTTCTTTACTGTGCCTTCATTGCTCTCTCTCTCTCTCTCTCTCTCTCTCTCTCTCTCTCTCTCTCTCTCTCTCTCTCTTTTCTGGTTTTTCGAGACAGGGTTTCTCTGTGTAGCTTTGCGCCTTTCCTGGAACTCACTTGGTGGCCTAGGCTGGCCTCGAACTCACAGAGATCCGCCTGCCTCTGCCTCCCGAGTGCTGGGATTAAAGGCGTGCGCCACCACTGCCCGACCATTGCTCTCTTTTGGTATGATAATGTATCTCCTATGCCGTCATACGTTGGAAGCATGTAATTTGCTTTTCAGTGTTACAGAAAATTACAATTAAGAGTTTGCCTTGAGTGTCAGAAGAGACTTTGAACTCTTCAGAAACTTAAACAGTCTTGAGACTGAAAGACTATTGGTGGGGGGGGTCTGGAGTAAATGCGTTTTGCGTTATGATGTGGCCATAAGCCTATGAGGGCCAAGGAGTGGAATGTGGGGGTTTGAATGAGAATGACCCCATGGGCTCATGTTTAGGAAGTTTAGAGCAGTTTAGGAAGGATTAGAGAGTTTTGACCTTGTTGGAGGAGGTGTGTCACTGGGGTGAGCGTTGAGGTTTCGAAAGACTCATGCTATTCTCAGTTAGCCTTTTGTTTGCAGATCAAGACATGAGTTCTCAGCTGTTCCTGCCACAGTGCCTTTGCTCCACCATCATGGACTCTAATCCTGAAACCATAAGCCCAATTAAATACTTTATTTTATAAGTTGCCTTGGTCATGATGTTTTGTCAGGGCAATAGAAAAATAACTAAGACTGTGTGTGTGTGTGTGTGTGTGTGTGTGTGTGTGTGTGTGTGTGGTGTCTCTCTGTGTTTATTTCCCAGGCTGTTAACAGTACTGAGTCCTCATGAGTAAAATAACGTAGATTTACCTATATCTATGTCTTCTAACCTACTTTACCATCCAAGCATAGCTTCCTGACCTCACTCTCATCTCTGTATTCTGGGCCAGAACTTATCACCAAGGCACCCAAACCTCCAGGAAAGTCATGTATGTCACTGCCCGGCTGACCTCCTAGGTAGTACCTAGGATCAAATATGCAGATGGAATCCTGCGAGAATGGGCCATTTATGACCTCTAGGTTTTCTCTCAAAGGTCCTTTCTTTCCATTTTTGACAGTCTCACTGTTTGGGATTAGAGGCATGTGCCACTACATCTAGCTCTTTTAAGGATCTTGGGTAGTTCTGAAGTCTCATTGGTGGCTGCTTACATACACATGGTTGTGGTGGTCGCTTGGTTCTAAGGCAGTGCGCTAGTTACTTGTGTTGCTGTGATAAAGACTCTTCCAGAAACAGCTTAAGAAAGGAAGGGCTTCTTTTGCCTCACAATTCCAGGGTACAGTCCACCATGGCAAGGAAGTCACGACAGCAGGACCCTGAAGCAGTAGGTCACACTGAATCTCCAGTCAGCCATCAGAGGGAGAGGACACACATTCTCAGCTCACTTTCTCCTTTTAAGTCAGTCCCAGGGAATGGTACCACTCACTCATAAGGTGAGTCTTCCAACTCAAGTGACCCGCTCAAGATGATCCTTCACAGATGTGCCTGAAAGTTTGTCACCTGGGTGATTCAAGATCCTGCCAAGTTGACAACCAACACTAAGCTCACAGGCAGATCCTTTAATCTAACCATGGAGATGTGATGGCCAAGTTATTGCACAGTTAGCTATCAATACTGAAAATACAGTAACACTTTTAGATGGAAAAAGATGGAAACTGTGTTCCTGTTACCTTCTTCAGACCCTTAGGAAGGCTCAGCTGTGCTTGCTCTATAGAAGACAGTTGTTGGGACAAAGAGCAATGCTTTCAAGGAGCATCAGAAGTAGGTCTTTTTGGAGGGTCTCTTCTGGCTTGTGGTTTGAGGGGGTCATTTCACTATGGCTGACAAAGCACAGCCGTGGGATTCGGAGGCTGGCTGGTCACAGTGTACCACAGTCCAAAAGCTGAGAGGAATGCTCATTTGCATCCTCCTTTTTATTGGCCTAGCAGTTAGGATGTATTTTCTCTTCTAATTAACCTACACAGGAAAGCTTCATGGACCTGCCCAGAGGTTTCTTTCCAAGCTGATTCTGGATCCTGTCAGACTGAGGGTCCACATAAACACCCTACTGCTCCTGGGGATTTGATCATGTATAAAGTAGTGATGATTTAAACACGACTCTATGCAAGGTTGCACGCTAGAAAGTTGTTCACAGTTGGTCACATGGGAAAGGCAGAACATTAGTTTCATAACACAGAACCTGACAGCTGTTCTCCTGACCTCTTGGTATCCTGTTAGACTCATCACCGCAGAATAGAAAGCCCATGGGACTTGGACAAGGCAGTTATTAATTTGAATTTCTGTCCCTGCTAGTTATCTTGTTATATCACTTAACCTCTCCAAACCACAGTTTCTCCATATGTAAAACTGAACTATTAGTTACTCCATTTGAAGGTGGCAAAACATGTTAGATAAAATAATGTAAGGCCATCATCAGTTCAGTGCATAATACATGTTAAAATCTCAGTAAGTATTGTGTTCACACAGCATCAGTTACATGATTCTTGGGGCCCAGTGAAAAATGTAAATGTAAATCTTTCACATGGCACCATGGTTACTTACTCTCAGATCATTGTAAAATTCAAGATCATTAAAAGACCATCAAGGAGTTCATTCAGCACCATTTAAACCAATATGTCAATCCCCAAATATATTGACCAAAAGGTATGGAGGAGATTAAAGGACTAGAACTTTATGCCCAACATTAGCTATTGGGGACATGGAACTGAAATACATTATGTTTAGTGGATTCTGGAAATTTCCAGTCCACAGTCAAGGAGCTGGAAGTGATACTGGGGAACATCAAATTCTCCTGCCCTGAGACCACACAAAGCATTTCCTCTAAGAACTACAAAGCCAGTGTGGATAGAACACCTCAGCTGACCAAAAGGGCACAAGTTCTAGTACCAGATAGTGCAGCAAAGGAAATGAACAGATGGCCCTCTTGCAAATTTTATTTCTGCTTAAATAAAACCACCAAACTGCCAAACAACATAACAGCAAAATGAAAATGTATGCTCCCTAATTCGGACATTAATGTGAATGTCAAGACTGTAAGACATACTCTTAAGTACAGAGCCCTTATCAGAACTGGGACCCTCTATCTCCACATGTTATCCATGAAGCCAGTGGGTCATCCTAAGGCTGTGATTGTGCCTCATCTTGGTTTGTCTTAAAGTCAGGTCTGAAGAACTGCAGACTTTGACCTGTGTGTCTTCCTAAAACAAGGCTTTCCATTCCTATCTAGAAGCCTGGCCATTAGGTTATGAAAGGAGAATGGGGTTTTTAGATGACATTTATAATGGTGATACAGGTAGGACATGTATTCTATCAGGTTTGATTGCTCATAACTCCTAAGACCACTTCAAAGATGGTTTACAGTCTAATGTCCAAGATCCAGGCTCGAGTATTTCATGCTCTTTGGCAAAATAAATAAATAAATAATCACTATGTGTTTTCTTTTGCAAATTCTTTACAATAAACTTTTAATTAAAAACAAAAACAAAGAGTATGCCAGCTTTCTTTCAGATGAGGCAGATTTCTAATGGTGACTAAAATGATCATTGCCACAAGTATCCCTCTTTTCACTCATATGATGGAAGAGGCTGGGTTTATTTAAGTACCAGAAAAATACATTTTTAAAAAAAAAAAAAAACCCTGAAAAGTTATTTACTACCTAATTTGTAGACATGTCTTATACTTGTATAGCTCAAACCAAGCTTCTCAGAGGACATACGCGGTAGAGACGAATTAAGGTTGGAAATGGCTCTAAAATCTTTGAGTAAACTGTTCTGTGTCCTTTCTGTCTGAAACACCCTTCACATTTTTCCCTCTGGAAAAACAGACAACCAGAGAACAGCAAGAAAAACAAACACAAATTAAAACACCTACTCATGCTTCCAACTTCAGCTTAATGCCATTTTTGTTTTGTTTTGACTCTTCAAACTAAATTCAGCATCATGCCACCCAAGATTAACTTCTTAAAATTCCCTACTCCTATCTGTCATCACACACACCTCAGCTCCTTCACACCATGCTTGTGTAGGTTTACTTGGACAATTCACACCTCCTCCGCTCTCTGTGCCTCTGTCTCTTTCTCTTTCTTTCTGTCTCTCTCTCTCTCCATGAGTGCACACTCTTAAGAAAAGAATCTTGGAGGTTTTGTTGACTGCTTTTCCCGTGAATCGGACACAGTGTCTAAAACATTGAGTAAGTAACTCATTACCTATTCATTAATTGGGGGAAGGAATGAAAATAGCCGAAGATGTGTACTCTAGGAAAATTTTCCTGTGCTACGTTTACTGGAGACATTTCCAGTTACACGTCACCATGATTTCCTAGGAAAATAGCACTTAAAGAAGTTAATACCCAATTCCTTAGAAGGCCTCTGTGTTGAAAAGGGGGTAAAATACTTAACAAAGAGCACACCAAGAAAAATATTTTCTGTGTGTTGCACTTTCACGACACATTAGATAATTCCTTGACCTTAGACTCATGGCAGCAGGCAGCAAGATTAAGGAAGGTTCTTTAGAATTGAGTTTGAGAGCCTCACTGAACTCTTAGTGACCTGATATGGATGCTGTAAAAGGCTAGCTTTGCTGCTGAATTTATGAATAAAACAAGAGGATAACAGGTCATTGTTCTGAAGACAACCAGCTCTCTCAAGAGGCATCTTTCCACATTAGAATACCTGAGTGTTTCCCTATAGTAGTCACTAGACTCCATGCCATGGTTGACAGGACAAAAAAGTCTAGCTTTTTTTTTTTAAAACAATTTATTTGACAACAAGTTCATGCTGTGTTAACAGAAGTCTAGATAGATCTTAGGTTATGATAAAATCCCAGCTGAACTCAACGTTGACAATGTAACCTTTAGAAAGTTACTTTAAATTACATAGTGGCATGCATAACTCTTTAAAAGGGAAATTCATAAAGGAGCATTTCCCCAGAGCAAAGCAGGGTAAGCTTCGCAGGCTGGAACCCCTGAAGATGTGTAGTAACCACCTAGAACAAAAAAAAAAAAAAAATAAGAAAACAAGATGGGAGCACTCCTGTCATGCTCCTATCAGGAGCTAGCACCTGGGTGTAACCTGCAGCACCCTGGGAGCCCACAGCCTGCACCAGTCAGGACAGGGGCCACAATGTCGGCAAGGACAGATTATCCTCTGAAGGATCATAAAAACCCAGGCTCCAGGCAGTTCAGGAGATGTTGGTTTCCAGTGTATCACAGCACGTATGGGCCACATCCCCTCTCATAACAAATGACCCTTTCGGTGACCATGTGTCCTGTCAACATCTCCTGCCTCTTGCCTAGTTCTGACCTTGGTGACCACTGGGTGTCTGACACTGACACCCAACGTCTGACAGGTTGGCCTGGCTAACCACACCTGAAGCCGTGACCAGCTAGCCTCCACCTCCATCACTCTCAATAAACATCTCTCTCAAGGAGCATCTCCTCAGAGCCAACATTCACTCGCTGCCTTTCCCTCACCTGTGGATATGGCCATGCTGGCTTGCTGCGCACAGGGCCACTGGACATGTGACTCGCTTGCTGTGCCCCTCCTTACTGTCCATGAGTGAGCCCACCTCTGAAGATTGGTGGCAGCCCTTAGAGCTAGATCATTAGGCTGTCAGCTTTGTCTGTGAGTTGTGTCCTCCCTTTATCTGTGAACAATCAACTGTGCATTTGAGAAGGACGTTAGACCGTCTGCCTCTCTGGAACACATGAACAAGACTGGTCACAGGATAGTTGTGTTTACACAGGACATGGGAGGACAGAGCTGGAGTTCTGTGAGGGTCCATTACATCGCAGCCTGGCACACCGGTGTCACTTTAAACAAGAACTTTTCAGGCAGGCACAGTTATGGTGATATTTTATTTGTACTGAAATGTGATTTTAATTTTATGTTAATAAATAAAGTTGCCCTGGGGTCAGAACTATTAGAGCCATAGCAAGAGCGTGGTGGTTAGAAGAGCTAGGTAGATTTCTGTGTGTTCAGGGATACAGCCAGTATTGGAGACATACGCCTTTAAGACCTGGAGGGCGGTACTTACAGGCAGTGATGAGGCAGTCATGTGGTTGGGTTTACAACCAATGAGAAGGCAGAACAGAAAGACTATTTAAAGACAGACAAACAGGAAGAAGCTCTCTCTCGGGGTAGTTAGGAGCACTGCAGGAGGTAAGATTTTATTTCTGAGCTCTGACCTCTTGGCTTTCTCTTTTACATTGGCTCTGTGTTTCTTATTTTAATAAGACGATTGGTTACATCTACACACAGTGGCTTGCAGCTCTAATCCCAGCACGGAGACGGTGGGGCTGAGTTTTAGGCAACCTGAGACCTTATCTCAAAAAACAAACAAACAAACAAAAAAAACCAAGAAGGTGTTTTTCCACCACAGAGATGATGAGCAATGTAGTCAGATCCCCCTTGGACCCAGTGAGTGCCCACCACACAGAGACTGTGTCCTCACAGTCGGATGGCCCTTTGTGGCTTACAGTGGGTAAGAGATTTATTCCTAATTTTTAATTATGTGTGTGTGTGTTGGTAAATGTGCGTGTGGGAACATAAGTGTCCATAGCTCCAGAAGTCATTGAATCCCCTGCAACTGAAGGAGGTTGTGAGCCGCCTGATGGGAACAAGAACTTGGGTCCCCTGTGAAAGCAACGTGCGTTCTTAACCACTGAGCCATCCCTCCAACCCCTAGGATTTGATTTTAAGATTACTTTAAATTCTGATTTTTTTCTAATATTCTAAACTCTGAAGGAGTGGACTATATGTAGATTTAAAAACATGGTTGTCATTATCAACATCTCAAACCTCTTCTATACTAAAAAATAACAAAGCACAAGTCCAGAACCTCTGTTTTCTCCTCTCTTCCTTTTATAGCTAAATATCACTTGAAATCATTCGTGAGCATTAGCTTCCCTCACTGGTATCTTCTCAATTTCACCTTTCCACCCCACTGTGACCTATCCTCTGGAAGTCATTATGTTCACCGATCATCCTGAGAACTTCTGTGTCATTACAGACCATCCAGAGCATCTAATACTGCTGGAGATACACATCTGTATAGGATTCTCTCACCTCTGTGACACCACACATTTCTCATTTCCTCCCAATTTCTGTCAGCTTGAGGGTGCTACTTCTTTTGCCTATCTCTGAAATGTGGCATTTGGCAATCTGAGTTCTGGTTTCCCTCTACCTCCAATTACTTCCAAGGCTTCAATAATCCTCTATATATTGACGACTTGTGACTCTGGATCATGGACCCCAAGGTCCTTGGCATGGGTTCCACATCCAGACCTCCCAATGCCTTGGCTTTCCACTGGGGAGACACTGTTGGTCACTTTTTCCAAGCTTCTCACTTCCCCAAGAGCTGTTCTGTGGCCACGCCCTCAGTTTCAAGGATTTGTCTCCATAGTTGCTCAAAGTAGAGACCCAGATCTCTCTTTCTCTCTTTACCCATGTACCAACATCAGTCTGTTTTAAATACTGAAAAATTTCTGTTTTACCTCCTTCATATTGCATGAAGCAGTCACATCTTTCCGTTATGCATTAGTCTGGAACATCATCATTTCTCATCTGGTATGCTGCTGTGGTTATAAAGATCTCTCCTGCCTTTGTTAGGACATTAGTCCATACCATAGCGATTTTTTTTTAAAGTGTTCTTTTGTCTTTTTACTTAAGACCCTCTAATAGGGCCTAATGCCTTAATAATATAATATAAACTCCTAAAAACAACATGTAAGACTTGTTATAATCATCTGAGTGGGGCTGGGTGTTGACAGAGCACACCTTTAATCTCAGTACTCAGGAGGCAGAGGTAGGTGGATCTCTGTGAGTTCAAGACCAGTCTGGCCTATATAAAGAGATTCAGGCTAGCCAGGGCTACATAGTGAGACTATGTCACAAACAAACAAACAAACAAACAAACAAACGTCTGATCAATGTCCTCATTTTCACCTCTAGTCTGTTTCATATCCCTGCATTCGTACAGAATTTCATATATATTTGTTTCCCTCAGCTTAATCTTTTTTCTGTCCTTACCTATGTCCCTACACCCCTCCACCCATTTCTTATATGACCAGACTCAGACTTCATCAACTTTAGAGCCTCATTTTTCTGTAACTACAATCTCCACACTGCCAAATGGTTGGAGGCTTTTGACAAATGAGATAATGACAGCCCCAGGGAAGGATTCTTTTATTAGGGGAAAAAAAAAAAGGAACAGAAGAAAATTATTTGACAAGTGAAAGCCATGAGGTCCTATTGATTGATTCCAGGAGCACCGTCTACGTTCTAAAGAACAAAAGAATTGATTAGGTGACAGCTAGGGTAGACTGCTCTGTTTTTATTTTTATTTTTATTTTTCAGTGTTAGGAGGGAGCTCAGTGCCACACACATGCATGCTAGACAAGTGTTGAACCACTGAGTTACAGCCCCGGCCTCAGGTCTTTTCTTAAAACCTAATAAGAGAAAAATCTTAGTGCATCAAAAGTGCAACCTTTTCTCAGGATGTTCTCATCTCAAGAAAGACTCCATAGCCTTAATTATGAAGTAACATTAATGATTTTCTGGAGGTAACAGCTTTCATTATTCTATTGTGAATTTATAAATACGCCCAGGGAATATTTATATATGAAACTGTGTCATAACCTGGGAGGTTTATTTCATTTTACTCACACACTCCTGAATTTCTTGAAGTCTGTTTTAATAATTCAGTGGTATACAGCATGGAGAAGCCTTTATAAAACTCCCAATCTTAGTTGTGTATTGTAACTTAGTTTTACTGCAGAGTCTAAAGCATTTAAATATTTTGCTTATTTTGTAGGTCTCTAGAAAAAATGAAAGTACAACATTAATCCTTTTTTGTAAATTTTAGAACAAAGATTTCCCTGTTCCATGTCATTGCTGATATCAAATCTGTGTAGGAAATGATCAGTGTCTTGTCTGTCAGAATCACCTCTTATGAAGCATGGACTTGCCTTTGGCTCTCATGAACAATAGAGTAAGATACATGTCCCAGGAAAATGTAAGAGAAGGAAGTTGATAAGACGTTTAGATTGGGTGCCTGGGGATATAGACAATGGGTAGGGTGCTTGCCCAGCACAGAGGTCTTGGGTTCAATTCTCAGCACTGTCCCTGATCCAGGCACTCAGGAGGTGGAGGCAGGAGTACCAGCCACTCAAGGTCATTGATGGCTACAGCAGTTTGTAGGCCAGTCTGGGCTATGTGACACCCTGTGGAGCCAGGAGCATAATGTTTTTAAAGTATATCTTGTTATGTCTAATCATGTTATGTAGAAATTATATGTTTTTTATTTTTAAAAATATTTATTTTATGTATGGAGAAATCTCTTAAGTAGAAATTATATATATATAATATTTATTTTATGTATGTTTTCCTCTTTTTTCCCTTTTATTTAAAATAGATTCTTTTCTCATACAATGTATACTTATTACGGTTTTCCCTCCCTCTGCTCCACTGAGATCCTTTCCACTGCCCCTCCCATCTGGTCCACTCCCTTTCTGTCTCTCATTTGAAAAGAACAGACTTCTAAGAGTTGATAACCAAACACAGCAAAATAAAATATGATAAGATAAAAACCACCACATCAAAATTGGACAAGGCAAACCAACAGATGGAAAAGAGCCCCAAGAAAAGGCACAAGAATCAGAGACCCACTTGTTCACACACTCAAGAGTTCCATAAAAACATTAAACTGAAATCTGTAGTATATATGCAGAGGATCTGGTGCAGACCAGGGTAGGCCCTGTGTTTGCTGCTTCAGTCTGTGTGAGTTCATGGGTGCACTGATCCTGTTGATGTAGACAGCCTTGTTCTCCTGGTGTCCTCCATCCCCTCTGGCTCTTACACAACTTCTGCCTTCTCTTCCTCAGGGTTCCCTGAACTCTCAGGGGAGGGATTTGATGGAGACATCTCATTTAGAGCTGTGTTCAAGTCAAAGCCACAGCGCTCTCTCTCTCTCTCTCTCTCTCTCTCTCTCTCTCTCTCTCTCTCTCTCTCATGAGTATCTGTGGGTCTTTGTATTTGTTCCCATCTGCTGCAGGAGGAAACCTCTTTGATGGTTTGTTGATGGCTGAATAAGGCACTGATCTATGAATGTAGCAGAATATCATTAGGGGTCATTTTATTGTTGTTTGTTTACTTTAGACAAGTGATGTTTGCTTTTACCCTAGGTCTCTGGGATATCTAGTCTCTGGTTCTTGCTCCGCCAAGCAGTGTCAAGGTATGAGTCCCCTCTGGTAGAGTGGACCTTAGATCAAATTAGACATTGGTTGGTTACTCCCACAAGCTTTGTGCCACCATTGCCTTAGCATATTTTTTTCAGGCAGGGCAGATTGGAGATCAGAGGTTTTGTGACTGCATTGGTGTTTACATTTTTCTTTTGGTAGCCTGCAGAGTACTGCCCTCCCCCCCCCCGCCCCCAAAGATACTAGAACATGGGAGGCAAAGGTTCTATATAGGCACCAGCTTTACCTCTCCATGTTCAATGAGTTGTGTGGGTGCTGTCTTCAGCAAAAGGGCTTGCTGCCAGTTTGTGGAGAGCAAACCAGTATATTGGCAAAAGCCTGGGTTGTTTGGGAATTTCCTGGGGACCGTTTTGGCCAACAACTCAATTGGATGTAACCTGATTCCGGTACTGAAAACTTCATTTGGTGACAAGAGATGGCCAGTTGGGACTCCATCTCCCTCATTATTTGGAGACTTCATTAGGATCGTCTTCATATACTTTAGGAAGTTTCTGCTGCACTAGGTTTCCATACTGCCCCTCCAATGCCCCTCAATTCCAGCTGTCTCTCCCTGCATTCCCTTTCTCAACTCCCCCCTCCTCCTTTTCCCCATTTGATCCTCCCCTTCCTGCCCCCTCTGCCCTTCGTCTGCCTATAAAAAATGTGAGGAATTGTATTTTCTAAGTAAGGGTTCCTTTGCTGTGGCTTTGGCTAGAGTGTGACATGCATCCTATTAGATGCTCAGCTGTGTCTCACACAGTAGATGATCTGGAAACATTGTACAAGTGGCTACCCCCTTTCTTTTCCTTGCTATACCTGCCCAGCATTCTGACCCTGACTATCGGAGTAGTGGGTGCCTGGGATCCAAACTCAGGTCCTCATGCTTGTGAGGCAGACCCTTTACTGGCTGTGATATCTTCCTGGCTCCCAATTAAAAAAAAAAAAAACTTTAACATTGAAGAAATCTTTTATTTATTAATTTTTTTTGGCTTTTGCTGTGTCTGTCTGACTTTTCACAGCTTGTGAAATATATATTTTATCTCTCCCAACTCCCAACAGCATCTTAAGCCTGGAAAATGGTTTAATTCTGCTTTAAAACTTATACTTTCCTCTATCTGAAATTTCTCTCTATCCTTTGCTAATGTCTATTATATACACACTTTCATCAGAATTCTATAAAAGTGTTTCAAATGATTGGGCCAGAGAGATGGTTCAGTGGGTCAAGGCACTTGCTACTAACCCCAGCTACCCAAATTTGATCCCTGGAACCTACACAGTGGAAGGAAAAAACCAACCCCCAAAAGCTGTCCTCTGACTCCCACGCAGGTACTGTGGCACATGTGTAAACACACACACACACACACACACACACACACTAAATGTAGTAAAAATTATTTAAAAATATCAATAATTGCTCAAATGATACTACTGTCATTATTTTAAAAGCAGGAGTCATCGTAAAATTCATTTACAACTTCTTTTGAATGGAATTATTGGCTAATTCTTGCTTGTGAGAAAGAATATGATGTAAGAATACACTAGGTCCAATGATTACACACTTGTTCTCCCCATTCAAGATAAAGTGCTTGATATAATAATTAGATTATCCTTGTTTAAACATATCTCCAGAACAAAGGATCAATGTAAGATAAACCTCCCTGGTCTGGGAGAATATTGACCATTCCACAGGAGATGGACTCAAGGACTGGGGCTAAGCCAAACGTGCATTTCAGGACTGTGGCAGCTGACATATCTTACTGGCAGAACAGCCTTCTCCACTGAAGGACTTGGCATTAGTATAGTCCTTCCAGAAGCAAGAAACATGACTCTAAAGTGCAACCCAAGATCATAAAACTCATGTCAGGGTGTTCTTCTTTTAGATGCATTCCAGGGATCCTTGGTTTAGTTGTGTTAAAGTCGGGAATCAAGGACAAGGAGTTAGTGAATCAGTCGTGTGTGTGTGTGTGTGTGTGTGTGTGTGTGTGTGTGTGTGTACATATACATACATATATGTATTTTCCTTTTTATTGAAAATAGATTCTTTTCTCATACAGTATAATCTGATTACAGTTTCCCTTCCCTCTCCTCCTCCCAGTTCCTCCTCACCTCCTCTCCCATCCAGATCCACTTCCTTTCTATCTCTCAGAACAGGCTTCTAAGAGACAGCAAAATAAAATATAATAAAACAAAAACCATCACATCGAAGTTGGACAAAGCAAACCAAGAGAAGGAAAAGAGTCCCAAAAGAAGGCACAAGAAACAGAGACCCACTCATTCACATACTCAGGAGTCCCCTAAAAATACTAACTGAAAATGATAGTATATAGGCAGAGGACCTAGCGCAGACCTGTGCAGGCCCTGTCCTGCTGCTTCAATCTCTGAGTTCATACGAGCTTTGCTTAGTTGATTTAGGAGTCCTTGTTCTCCTGATGTCCTCTGTTCTTCCTATCTCCTCCTTCCTTCTTCCTTCTCTTCTGAGGGGTTCCCTGAGCTCTGAGGGGAGGAATCTTGGGGCAGCATCTTGTTTCGAGCTGTGTGTTCCAATGTGTGTTTATCTGTCTGCTTCTCTCTCTCTCTCTCTCTCTCTCTCTCTCTCTCTCTCTCTCTCTCTCTCTCTCTCTCTCCATAATGTTTGGCTGTGGGTCTCTATATTTTTCTGATCTGCTGCAGGAGGAAGCCTCTCTGATGATTGTTGAACAAGGCACTGATCTATGAGTATAGTAGAATATCATTAGGAGTTATTTTATTGTTACTTTTTTTTAAAGTCTTTTTAAAAGTATTTGGCTTATCCCTAGGTCTCTGGGATATCTAGTCTATGGTTCTTGGTCACCCAAGCAGTGCCAGGTATGGTTTCCATCTCATGGAGTGAGTCTTAAAAGTCAAATCAGACATTACCACAAGGTTTCTTTTTTTTTTCTTCTTTTTTTCCAGCATTTCCCCAATCCCTCAATAGAACAAGGGATAAAGAAAATGTGGTGCATTTACACAATGGAGTATTACTCACCTCTTAAAAACATGACATCATGAAATTTGCAATCAAATGGGTGGAACTAGAAAAAAAATCATCCTGAGTGAGGTAACCCAGACCCAGAAAGATAAATATGATATGTATTCACTTATATCTAGATATTAGCCATCACATAAATGATAACCAAGCTACAATCTATTGATCCAAAGAGGTTAGGCATAGAGGAAGGGACCAGGGGAGGGGACACATGGATCTCCCTGGGATGGAGAAATAGAATAGATTTAATGGGACCCAGGAAGATCAGGTGGGAAGGGGGAGGGGATAGGGGATTGAGGGAGAGAATGAGAGGAAAGACAGCTAGAACTGAAGGGCATTTGAGGGGCTGTAGTGAAACCTAGCATAGTAGAAACTTCCTATAATATATGAAGGCAATCCTAATGAAGTCTCCAAACAATGAGGGAAATGGAACCCCTACTAGCCATCTCTTGTCACCAAACAAAGCTTCCAGTATGGGTACTAGGTTTCTTCCAGTTGAGTTATTGGCCAAGGGATCCCATGGAAATCCCAAACAACCCAGGCTGTTGCCAAGACAGTAGGTTGCTCTCCACAAACTGACAGTAGGTTCTCATTGCTGACTACAACACCCGCACAGCTCACTGAACATGGAGAGGTCAAGCTGGTGCCTACCAGCTTTCTTTCTGGGGAGATTTGATGCCAGCTGTTATGAGCAAAGGTTCTATTTATCCAATGAATACATATTTTCTCTTCATCAGGACTTAAAGTACTCTAACCTAGAAAATGCTAATGTATTTACACATGTTCACATGAGAGTCTCGGGGGAGAGGCTTATTGCTTCCTGAAGGGCTGCCCATGCTCTTGTCTTCTAAGTGAGCCAATCAGCTTGAGAGAGCCCTTGAAAAACTCAGGTTCCCATGGCTTCCATTTTGAGCACTGAAGTCATTCTGTTCCCAGAATGCATGCGTTTGTGAGCTGAGGAATGTAGCAGGACAGTAAAGGACCAGGAGAGCCTTCATAAAGGCTTCATTTACATTACAGTTACCGGACGTCTTTCTCCATGCTCTCTCTCTCTCTTTTTTTTAAACTGTTCTATAAATAGATTTAATATGTGAATAAAAGTTAAATAGATTTAACATGTGAATAAAAGTTAAAATAGGCAATTATAGAGTTCATTTTATAGATTCAACATTAGAGTTTAAGACAGTATGGGCTAGTGTTTTTCAGTGCTAGGGCTAAGGTTGGGCATATTTCAATATCTAACTCTTTTATTTTATTTTATTTTACAATACCATTCAGTTCTACATATCAGCCACGGATTCCCTTGTTCTCCCCACTCCTGCCCCCTCCCCTTCCCCCAGCACACTCCCCATTCCCACCTCCTCCAGGGCAAAGCCTCCCCGAGGAGGACTGAGATCAACCTGGTAGACTCAGTCCAGGCAGGTCCAGTCCCCTCCTCCCAGACTGAGCCAAGTGTCCCTGCATAAGCCCCAGGTTTCAAACAGCCAACTCATGCAATGAGCACAGGACCCAGTACCACTGCCTAGATGCCTCCCAAATAGATCAAGCCAATCAACTGTCTCACCTATTCAGAGGGCCTGATCCAGTTGGGGGCCCCTCAGCCTTTGGTTCATAGTTCATGTGTTTCCATTCGTTTGGCTATTTGTCCCCGTGCTTTATTTAACCTTGGTTTCAACAATTCTCGCTCATATAAACCCTCTTCTTTCTCACTAATTAGACTCCCCGGCGCTCCACCCGGGGCCTAGCCGTGGATCTCTGCATCCAAATCCCTCAGTCGTTGAATGGGGTTTCTGGCACTACTATTAGGGTGTTTGGCCATCCCATCACCAGAGTAGGTCAGTTCCGACTGTCTCTTGACCATTGCCAGCAGTCTATTGTGGGGGTATCTTTGTGGATTTCTGTGGGAGCTATGTTCATATCAGCATTGTTTGTAATAGCCAAAACCTGGAAACAACCTAGATGCCCTTCAACTGAAGAATGGATAAATAAATTGTGGCACATATACACAATGGAATACTACTCAGCAGAGAAAAACAATGACATCATGAGGTTTGCAGGCAATGGATGGATCTAGAAAAAAATCATCCTGAGTGAGGTAACCCAGACTCAGAAAGACAAATATGGTATGTACTCACTCATAGGAGGATACTAGATGTAGAACAAGGATGACTGGACTGCTACTCCCATCACCAGGGAGGCTACCTGGAAAACAGGACACCAAGAAAGACATGGGGGTTGCCCAATGATGGAAAAATGACTGAGATCTACATGAACAACCTGGACATGAGTGGGGATAATGAAGGTCAAGGGTCGAGGGAAAGAGAGCCTGTGGGAGCGGGAGATCCCAGCTGGATCAAGAACAGAGAGGGAGAACAAGGAATAGGAGACCATGGTAAATGAAGACCACATGAGAAAAGGAAGAAACAAAGTGCTAGAGAGGTCTCCAAGCTCTCTTATGCTCTTTTTTTTTTTTTTTTTTTTTTTTTTTTTTTTTTTTTTTATTTTTGGAGACAGGGTTTCTCTGTGTAGCTTTGTGCCTCTCCTGGAACTCACTCGGTAGCCCAGGCTGGCCTCGAACTCACAGAGATCCGCCTGGCTCTGCCTCCCGAGTGCTGGGATTAAAGACGTGCGCCACCAACGCCTGGCTTCTCTTATGCTCTTTTACTGACTTCAACTCTAAGTACTCCAGATGCTCTGAAGATTGTCCCCTAAAATCATCACAGATCACATTGCAATATTATGAGAACTCCACCTCCAAAATATGTGTATTTATTACTTTAAAATTGCAGAGAAGGGCTGGGGTGTTCAGTACCAGAATGCTTGCCTAGCATGTGCAAAGCTCTAAGTTCCATTTCTAGTACCAAAACAAATACATAAATAAGTAAATAAGATCGCCACGTAGGGTATAATATAACTTGTGGGGAGACACTAGTCCCTAGAAAGCAATCTAGGAGCAGGGGGAGAATCAACAATCCCAAGAATTGTTTCTTGTTGACTTCTTTACCAATGTCCAGCATTTCCTAGTTCTTTCTCATCTTCCCCAAGCCGTACTTGAACCCTGCTGCTCCTTGTAGAGACAAGTCAATTGTTTTCCTTAGTATCGCCGTGAAACATTTTAAAAGAGAGGCAACGTGATATCAGAATTGACCGTACAGGTCTTAGATGTAGGTCTGATTATGTTTGAATCTTGTATGTTAAGAAAGAGCCTTTTATTCCAGACATCTGTGTAAATTCAATACCAAAGGTCAGCTAATTACATTAGCTAGAAGATAATATCATCCATTCTTTATTCAAAGAACTTAAAACAGGTTCTGAAAGGCCGGAGGGAAGAAGAGAAGCTTGGTTCAGAGTCTCTGTTTCTTTGGCTGTGTGGGTGAGGCTGGGAATACTCTGGAGAAGGAAAGGTGAGTAACCTGTGCTGTGCCAGAGTGAATAGATTCACTGTGCCGCAACCGTGTCTTTTCTCACTCAGCCCCAGCAGCTCGACACTGACTCTTCTTACCATGCGCTGCTTTCCTGTTCTCAGAATGGGTAATCTTCATTTTTTATCCTCTGTGTCTCACTCCTCTCTTACTATATTATCTTCCTGAGAAATCTTCTTCACTCCCCTGTGATGGGGTCACAGTTGCACTGCGAATCAATGTCTGACATGAAATATGGTGGCACGTGACTGATATCTTACCCCTTGGGAACCAGAGGCTGCAGGACTACTGCAAGTTCTAGGTCAGCCTGGAAATTTCTAGGCTAGTCAGGGATATTTAGCAAGACTGTGTCTCTAAAATAACAAAACAAGCAAACAAATGGACAAACACGACTAACACAAACAGAAATGACCTGAATTGTTCTTAGTCAAAAAGAATGCAAACTGAGACTGTCATGGATAAAACCAATAGGAAATAATGGTGCTTGTCTAGGATGGCATCTCAAAATTACATGAGTATGTTTGGGTCTAATTTCCTAAGATATTCAGACACACACTTCTGGTTAGGACCGATTGACAAGCATTTAAGTGCTTGTATAATCTATTTCTCATCCCGTAGTCTGCTTTGAAATTTATCCCCAGGGAACTAAAGAAATGTTTTTAGATAATCAATCAGGATTAGAAAGTATCTGAAGGGAAAACTCATTGAAAAGACTTAGCACAGAGAAACGCTTAAGGTGACGAATTGATGCTTTTGTCCAAAATCACATGGTGTAGGAGAATCCAAAGATTTTATAGATGTGTAAACATACTTCTTATCAAGCAAGCATCGATGCCAGTTGAATTAGTCTTAAAGAGATATGCTTTTTAATTATAAAAAAATTTATTTCTTTTACCTCTTGAGACTATTATACAATTACGCCATTTTGCCTTTTTCTTCCTTTCCCAGATACCCTTCCTTGTTTGCTTTCAAATTCATGGCCTCTTTTTTCATTAATTGTTGTTAAATGCATACGTGTGTGTGTGTGTGTGTGTGTGTGTGTGTGTGTGTGTATTTTTTTTTTTTTTTTTTTTTTTTTTCAGTTTTTTGCTGTTGCAGAAAAAGATTCATTACAGATGGTGTGAGAATGTGTGTGTTGCTCAGGACCTGTGGCGTCAGTGCTCTTAACCTCTGAGCCATCTCTCCGGCCCCATGTGTGTGTATTCTTAAATCTCACCTGCTCAGTCTGTATAAACGTTACTTGTATGTATGTTCTAAGGGCTGTTTGACCTTGGACAACCAATTGGTGTACTCCTCCTCGGGGAAGACTATGTCTCTCTCTCTCAGCATTCCTTAGTTTCCTGTAGTTCTTTATGTAGGGCTTTTCCATCACTCTATTGGGGCCATTCTTGTTCAGGTGAGCTTTAGGGAGTCATGTTGGTGAGATTTTGTGAGTGTAACTTCTAACTTACCTAGGAGATACCATCGCACAGCAAATGCTCCATTCTCTGCCTCTTACAGTTTTTTTCTGACTCTCCTTCTACAATGCTCTCTGAGCCTTAGATGTAGGAGTTGTTTTTTGGATGTATCCATGGGACTGGGCTCCACAACTCTGCATTTTGATTGGTTGTGCTTTTCTGTGAGGGTCTCCAACTGTTGTAAGAAGTTTCCTTGATGCAGAGTATGGAATCCTGTTATCTGTAGGCATAAGGACAAATATTTATAATGTAGTTAGGAATTATGCTGGTTGAGTAAAATGGTAGTTGTAAGTTCTTCTCCAAGATCCATGACTTCACTAGCTCTGCCGTGGTACACACATCTTGACAGTAACCAACAGCTCTCTAATTGAACTCAGGAGGGAAATCATGCCTGATATTCAAAAGACAGACAATTGTCTAGGGCTAGTGAAGTTAAAAGGGTGTACTTTTAAAGATCAGTGTTTCTGTGTTTGGTGCCATGTGTAGATTTTGACTTTTAGACAGATTCAGACTGTCCATATCTTAAGATGGTATTGATAAATCATCCCAGGACCCATCTATATTGATATTTCTTTTCAAACCTCTCTTTATATTTATATTCAGTGTATGTGTTGGTGTGCACACAACACAGAGCACCCATGGTGATAAGAGGACAGTTGTAGGAGTTGGTAATCTCACACAATGTGTGTTCCAGAGATTGAACTCAGGTCATTGGATTAGATAGGTGGCAAGTGCCTTTATCTGCGGAGTCACCTTCTCACCCCTACATTGACATATCTTAGTGGATCTCACCTGCAGGTGAATATGATACAAAGTGGCAGGAAAATAGCATTAACATCCTCACATGCTTACTATATAGACAGTAATAGACACGGATCTGAAATTAGGATAAATAAGTGAGTGTTACCCAAAAAATTCTAACTCAGTACAGTTAGCAGGAAGAGCTATCTGAACATGGGGCAAGCAGGGACATAGGGTTTTTTTTTTAATTGCCTGTTGCCAAGGAAATCCAAGTTGAGACTGCATGGAGACTAGCAGGGATGTAGGACAGAGGAAACACTGTGTCATTTGATTTGAAGCATGGCATACTTAGGGGGTTAAATGTGAGGGGGAAGGAAAAGGAGATGTGCCTGCTATACCTGAGCACATTCTTTCAGGCCAGTGCTTGGAAGACACTGCATTGACCGTGAGCACTCTCCCTGATAGTATTTCCTACTTACCACCTCCAACATACAATATTGAGAAGCTATTATTTCTAGAACACTGAAGTTCTAGCATCACCTCTGGTTTCTTCCCTTTCTTGCCACCCATGGCTAAAGCCGTATTCCCTTTAACCACATCAGAAACAAGCTTGAACTTCAAATGAACTACATAGTACATGGCTTCTCTGCTTTTAGTCACCAACATATGAGAGCAGGTTGCTCTCCTCCAAGTGTGACAGTGGCTTGGAATGAAAAGCCTTTGTGTCGCAGGAAAGATTCTTTGTTGTTCCTTTTACCTACAGGGCCCCCGAATCTGTCAGAGCAGGAGATTAGCTGTGATTAATTCACCCAGGAATTACTGTTAGCAAAGCCTGCTTACTTGTCACACAAATCCTCTATCTCTGTGGGTTTGGAAAACTCACTTTGGAGTTTGTGACTGTTTCTGGCACAGGTTGATCTCTATTTAGGATAAGATGTACTTCAGATGAGCCAATTTTCACATATACCCAGTATTTTTTTCTCGTTTAATTTCATAGGAGGATTTCTCTATAAGTCACAAAGGGAGTCATTATGGTTTAGATATGTGTTCTAGCTACTTTTCCATTGTTGTGATAAAACATCGTAACCAAGGCAACTTAGAGAAGAAAGAGTTTGGACTTCGGGTTCCAGCAGGCTAGAGTCCATGGCGCCAGAGCAAAGGCATGGCAGTAGGAAGAGGAATCTGAAGGCTCTCACCTTGAACTTTAAGTGCAAAGCAGAGAACACAAGCTTGAAATGGTGCAAGTCTCTTTACTATCAAAGTCCTGCCTCCCACGACACACTTCCTCTACAAAAGCCACATTTCCTAAGACTTCCAAACAGCACCATCAGTTGGGGACCAAGTGCTCAATGGCTCAAGATTATGAGGGACTCACTTACCGCTCAAACACCACAGTGTGCTTTGGCTGTGTGCCTGTGGGTCCGTATGTTAGAGTTGGGCTTCATTGTGGTGGTGGAAACATGGAATCTAGGCCACTGGCAATGAGCCCTTGAAGGGATTCAGATGAACCCAGGTCAGTTTTTGTCTGGGAATTGTTATGAAACAGCAAGACTCACTTTTCTACAGTCTCTGGATTCTCAGCTCACCATATATCCTAATCATCTTCAACCATCAACTTAACATAGCCCCGAGTTATCTGAGGGAGTCCAAATTGGAGGGGTTTCTAGATGATATTGACCTGTGGCCATGTCTATGAGAAACTGTTTTGACCAATAATTGATGTGGGAGAGCCCCGCCCACTGTGGTCAGTGTCATAAGTGGGCAGGGGTCTGGGCTATATTAGAAAGCTAGCTGAACATGAGCTTGGACCAAACTAGTAAGCAGCTTTTCTCCACAGCTCCTGTCCTGATTTCCCTCAATGATGTCTTGTGACCTGGAAGACCAAGCTGAAATAAACTTTTCCCTTTTCAAGTTGTATTTTGTTATGGTATTGATCGTGGTGACAGAAAAGCCAAGTAGGACACGAATTCGTCTCTTTTAGTTTTGTGTGCTCTTTACATGCCACCCACCATGATGTGACACAGTCAAGGGGAGAGGCCTAATTAACAAAGCTACCAAAGTTGAATTTCTCATCCCTCCCTACTAGGAAGCAAACTCTCTTTGTTACAAAGTACCCAACCTTGAAGTTTTTGTTATAGCAACAGAAATGGACTAGTATAGGATCTACTGTGCCTTGAAAATTTCAATCCTTCAAAAGCTGCCTTAAGCATCCCATCTTTGTTCATGTCCACTATATTAATTTTTATTCAGAGCCTGTAGCTTACAACTGTTAAAAAAATCATCAGAAACTTCATACAATGAAACACAGAGCTCAGATCAGAGTGGCTTCTTTCCTTATTAAGTGACTTTAAGTAACTTCTCATCTTAATCATGAGGATAATTACATCTCAGTAGTATTGCTGTGAGGATTAGACGAGATAAATATGTAAAGCTCTTACCATGGTGCCTGGAACTTGAGAAATACTAGCTCTTTTCCTTTGCTCTTCTTTTACTAAGTGATTGGTTTCATGCTTGGTCATTATTTCAGGTACTGGATTTCATATATGTATATGTGTATGTATATGTATATGTATATGTGTGTGTGTGTGTGTGTGTGTGTGTGTGTGTGTGTGTGTGTGTGTATGTGTGTGTGTGTATGATTTTTAGAGGGCTTAGGCAATGTCAATGGTCCTGATTTTCAGTGATTACAGACCCCTTCAATAGAACTTCCCTCGCTATGTGTGATAGTTTGAATGAGAAACATTCCCATAGGCTTACATATTTGAATAGCTGGTCCCCAGTTGGTGGCACTGTTTGTGGGAGGTTGTAGAAACTTTAGGAGGTAGAGCATTGTTGGAGGATGTATGTCACTGGGGGAAGGTCTTGGGAGTTAGTGAGCTCATCTCACTTAAGAGTTTGCAATCTCTGCTTTCCGTTTGCAGTTGAAGATGTGGTCTGTGGTGCCTTCCCTATCATTATGGACCCTCCCTCTGGAACTGTAAGTTAAAATAAATTTTTCCTTCCGTAAGTTGCTTTTGGTCCATAATCACTGAAAAGTAACTAATGAACCAAGGTGTGTAGAGGCTGATGACTGGTTAGTTTAAGCCCCAACCCTAACCTGATTGAAACACAGAAATTACAAAGACATTCGTGTTCCTCTCTCTCCCAGTTTACGTGAGTTTTCTTTGGACATTTACACGGCACTGTTCAAAGATATGTTCAGAGCAGAACATTAGACATAAAAACCACTTCCCTGCAAATCTAACCTGTATAAGGGAACAGGTTCAGTAAACGGTTCCCTCGTTTAGCATACACCTGGCTCCTCCTATCCAACTTTTTGTTACTTCTCAGTTTTTCATTTAATTTACTTGAAAATATTTCCTAATTCATAAACACTACCAAGATTAAGGAGTCAGGTACTCCTGAAAATCTCATTAGCTAAACCCATCAGCACTTTAATCCTGGTTCTTACCTCCTACTTCTCTGGGAAAGGGGGTGGGGACTTTATCACATCTTTTAACCCATTAGCGCCTGGTTGGTCTCAACTCTCTACACCAGAGATTATGATTGAAAAGTGTTTCAGAGAGGCAGTGCAGCTTTGGGGTAGACTACATACAAGGCCTTAGATCTAATTCCCAAGCACTACAGAAATATTTTAAAGATGATAGATGAACCACTTTAACAATATTATTTTATGTGTATGAGTGTTTTGGCTGCATGTATATCTGTGTTCCATGTGTGTACCTGCTGCCCATGGAGGCCAGAAAAGGGTGTCAGATCCTCTGGAACTGGAGTTAGAGATGGTTTTGAGCCAACATGCAGGTGCTGGGAATTGAACTCTGTTCCTCTAGGAAGAGCAGTCAGTGTTTTTAGCCTCTGAGCCGTCTCTCCAGCCCTTATTTGAGGGGAAATGATTTCTCTTGCTCCCACCTCATGCATCTGATGGCATGAATGAATAGATTAGACATAATGATATTCAACATTTAGAAGATTATAAATGTCTATGATGTAAAGTTAGACCGCAGAGTCTCATGAGCATGCTAGTCCTCCTTTGTCAATGATTTATTTTCCTTTCATAGCTGTATGTATTTTTATATTATTGTTTCCTACTCTCTTTCGACTGTTGTCTCTAAGCTGCTTCCTCCATATTTGTTTTGCTTCCAGTTTTCACACTTGAGGCCCCTCTACAAACATAGACGAAGCTGGAAAAGACTTGTCAGCTCTGCCTGTCAGTGGGAAGAGATGGTCGAGGTTTTCCACTAGGAATTCGGACTCTGTCTCCCTCATCTGTACCAGATAAATGGATTACCCAGAGAGTTCTCCTTTAGCCTTCTGCTGAAAGTCTTTCAGCACTTTCCCCTACATAATCTTCATTAAACCAACTCTGTGTCTTCACTTCTGTTTTCTGTAATCCTATACAACTGGAAGAAAACACCTCAGCATCCTTTTAGGGATTAAAGAACCAAGCTGCAACAGGACTGTAGATTATACAATGAATTAACCAGTGTTAGATTTTGCAGCTTTAAGGTGCATTCTGCATCCTTGAAGAGCTATATCTCAGCCCTCCAGCTGCCTGGATCTGAAGTAACCTTGGATCATTAGCTTCTCATTACCTTCTGGACTCCCCCATCCCTATCCAGAAGCCCTGTCACTCCTCAATGTTAGCTAAGTCACATGGTACAAACCTTTCCCCGACTTGGAAGCCTGTAAGATTGTTCAGTAGAACTGTATCATTGGTCTTTATGTGTCCCTTTAGGTCTTGAGAGTGTGACCTACAGGCTGATGCCATTCTTCTAATAAAGCTCTCATGTGAAGGATAATTCATGTCAGTATCATCTTCCATTTTATACCTAACAATGCCTTTTCCAAGATAAATGTAACAAAAGAATCTAGAAGCAAGTGTTCTTTAACTGATGTTCTCGCTGTCTTTGCATGATGTTTACCCAATGAGGTCAAGGTCTCATATACACTAATGGAAACTTTGTAAGAGTTGCTATTTGTCTTTTCCAGTTTCGTTGCAAGATACGCAGCTCTGCTGCATAACATAAACTATGGCGCTTGAAGATAATGACAATAAAATAAAGATAATTACTCAATTATGGGAGTCATAGAATTGACATGGAAATTTTAAAAATAGCTGTTTTATGAAGCTATAAATAAAACTTGGCTAAAACTCAGAACCTGTAGAGAAAAAAACAACTCAATCCATGGTGAGTAAAAAAAAAATATTTTATTTCTTCGTGTGTGTGTGTGTGTGTGTGTGTGTGTGTGTGTGTGTGTGTGTGTGTGTGGAGAGAGAGAGAGAGAGAGAGAGAGAGAGAGAGAGAGAGAGAGATGAGAGAGAGAGAGAGATCACTTGGAGTTGGAGCTACAGGCATTTTTCAGGATAACCAGCTTGTTACTTTGCATTTAATACTGAGATGTGAACTCCCATTCTCACGACTGTGCAATAAGCATCCTTAATTTCTGAGCCATCGCTCCAGTCCCTAACCATGGTATTTTTTACATAAAGGAAATTAAAAACATTCTTCATAGTGAAAAACACAAAAAAAGGTATAAGAAAAAAACATATTGGAAGATTTCTAGAGAGGCAGTTGTGGAGAGAGGGAGAAAGAGATACTGGCAAGAGATACTGAAAGACACAGTGTGTGAGACTGAGCTCACCACACAAAGAGATGACCCTGACCTTTGTGGTCAGGAACAAATCTCACTTGGGAATAACCCCAGGGTCTGATAGTTCTGAACTGTGGCCAGAGTCAAATTCTGGAGTCAACAACCATTGTTCACTGCTGTAGAGCCTGGGGATTCTAACACATACCTGATACCCTCAGGGGCATCCTAGCGAGAGACTAATAATGTGCAGAAAGCATTGAAAGTTGGACCATCATTTCTCAGCTTGTGATAATCTCAGTACTTCCTACATTCTCAATGCAAGAAGAAAACTCTATCTCTCTTCTCCCCATCCAACCCCATCTCTCCTTTGAAAGGGTAAGGCCTCCCATGGGGAGTCAGCAAAGCCTGCTACATTCAGTTGAGGTAGGACCAAACCCCTTCCCCTGAACCAAGGCTGATCAAAGCACCTCACCATAGGTAATGGGCTCCAGGAAGCCAGCTCTTGCACCAGGGATAGATCCGGATCCCACTGCCAGGGGCCTCTCAAACAGACCAAGCTACACAATTGTCTCCCTTATGCCAAAGGCCTAGTCTGGTCCCATGCAGGTTCCACAGCTGTAGATCTAAAGTTCATGAGTTCCTACAAGCTTGGTTCAGTTGTCTCTGTAGATTTCCCCATCAGGATCTTAACTCCCCTTGCTCATACAATCCCTCTTTCCTCTCCTTTTGACCAGACTGGAGCTTGGCCTGGTGCTTGGTTGTGGATCTCTGCATCTGCTTCCATCAGTTACTGGATGAAGGCTCTCTTGGTCCAATAGGAGCTGGTGGAGCTCTTACTGTTTTTTCTTTTGCTTTATTACCTCTTACTTTTCTGTCTTTGTTTCTTCTCCCTCTTATACATTTAGAAGTATTTTGACTTAATTATACTGTTTTGTAATGATGCTTCTACATTTTATTCACCTTTTAAAATCTGATTTTGTTACTGAAAATTTTCATTATTGAGAAATACTTTTGTTTTCCCTTTTTTCTCTTCTCTTGCTCTTTTCTCTTCCCTTCCATCCCATCCTCCTTGATTCCCTTTCTCCTTTCATTTGACTTTACTTTTTTTTCTGTTTCTCTGTCTTCCTTGTCTCTTTGCTTTGTCATACTCATTTCCTGTCTCCACACTTATCTTAAATGATAGTTACCTCCACAGTACTCAAATGATAGTTACCTCCAGAGTACTGTCAGCAACAGTTTTGGGGTTTTATGATAGTAGTTGATATATTAGCAGGTGGTAATTGAATTATGCCCATTTTATATACCTCCACTTTTACTTTTACTCAATATACTTAAGTATTTTTATTTGAAATACTCCAGAGTGTTTGCTAGAGCTACGATGAGAGAAGGAACCAATGAATAAAAGAGAAGAAGTCAAACTGTCTACTTTAAACAACAGGATCTCATAACTACAAGACCTTAAAGACCCAGTCTAGAAAGCTCTCAAACCTGATAAACTCTTTCCTAAAACTAGGAGGTAAAAAAAAAAAAATCAGAAAACAGGTGTTTCTATTTATGAATAATGAACTTAGTGAGAAAGAAATCAGGTCAAAAAATTTGATTCACAATAGCTTAAAAAATAAATTAAATGCTTAGGAACAATCCTTACCAAGGAGGTTAAAAAAAAAGTCCTACATTGAAAGCTTTAAAGAACCCAAGAAGGAAATTGAAGAAGGTATTAGAAAATGGGGGCCTCCCATGTTCATTGGTTGACAGAATGAATATTAAGAAAATGACTGTACTATCAAATATGACCTGCAGGTTCAGTACAGTCCCCAACTAAACTTCCAGTTTCACAGAACTGGAAGAGTTCATCCTTGAATTCATATGGAATTCTAAAATATCTTGAGTAGTCGAATCAATTTTTAGCAGAAAGGACAATGTCAGTGGTATGGAGCTATGGTGACAAAAACAGTCAGGCACTGGCACAAAAGCAGATCTGTAGACCGATGGACTAGAATGGAACCCAGACAGTAACCCGTATAGCTGTGGCCACCATTAGTGAAATGGCAGCCTTTTTAGTAAATGGTGCTAAGGAAACTGGATTTCCATATATAGAGGGGTGAAACTAGATCTGTATCTCTCACCCTGCAGGAAAATCCATTCAAAATGGGCCAAGTACTTTTTGTTGTTGTTGTTGTTGTTTTGGAGACAATGTTTCTCTGCCTAGCCCTGACTGTCCTGGAACTGACTCTGTAGAACTGGCTGGCCTCAAACTCACAGAGATCTACCTGCTTCTGCCTCCTGACTGCTGGGATTAAAGGTGTGTACCATCATTGCTCAGCTGGATCAAATACTTAAATACGATCCAAAGCTTTGAATCTGCTAGAGGAAACTTAGCAAAAATACTTCATTATATAGTTATAGGTACTTTTTTTTTTTTCTGAAAAAGCCTCCAGTTGCTCAGGAAATAATTCCAAGAATTGACAAATGTGAGTACATGAAATTAAAATCCTTCTGCAAAGTAAGGGGGAAAAATCCAGCAGAGTGAAGAGATCCTACAGAATGGGCAAAGATACCTTCCCCAAATATACATCAGACAGGTGATTTATGTCTGGTTACATAAAGAACTACAACAATTAAACATACAAAAAAACCTAAACCATCCAATTTAAAAATAGGCCAGTAAATTGAACACAGAGTTCTCAAAAGAAGAAAAACAAATTGCTGAGAATACTTGGAAAGATCTTCAGCATCCTTAGCCATTAAGGAGAGGCAAAGAAGTTAAACTCCATCTCACCAGTCAGAATGGCTGTCATCAAGAAAACACAGGACAGCAAATTTGGTGAGGCTGTGAAAAGGAAGTACTGTTTACTGAAGGTGGGAAAAGAAATATGTACAACCATTACGGAAATCAGCATAGCACTTCCTCAAAGAACTAAGAATAGAATTGCCATACCTAGTTCTGTCTCTCAGGCACATACCTGAAGGAAACTAAGTCAACATACCACAAGATAAATGAACCTGTTTAGAGATATTTTGTTTGCAACAACCAGCAAACAGAATCTACCTGAATGTTCACCAACAGATAGATAAATATAGAAAATCTAATACACATACACAATGGGATTTTATGGAGTCATACAGAAAAATGAAATCATGACAGTTGTAGGAAAATGAATGCAATTGGAAGTCATTATGTTGAATAGAATAAACTAAACTTGGAAAGACAAATATATATTTTTCTTATTATGGGTATTATATTTATATATGGATATACACACATATACATATATGTTTATATATGTGTCTATATGTCACAAAACAAGGAAAGGTCACGAGAGGGGAGGGAGATTTTTAAGTAAGGTTGGGAAAGGAGGTGAGAAATAGACTAATGGATGATATGTGTTGTCGGAAAGCAGACTTGGAGGCTAACTAGGAAAAGGAAAGGAGCCTATTGGAGAGATGACCTGTGCTATAACCTGCAAAGGCTTTGTCATCCCCATGGGTCTGCAACAGTGTGGTCTTTAACATGGCCATGTTAGTGTCAAAAATGCTCATTTACTCAGGACTTTATCAGCTCCCCTCAGTCTTGATTAATTTGTCAACTTGATGCAAGCTAGAATCATCTGATTGGAACTGACCTGGCTGGAGTGACAGGGAATGAAGAAATGATATATACACGTACAGAACATCTGGGATGAGTGGGCCATGCCCTCTCATGGAGACATCCACAGCTTCAACAGTGCATTTATATACAATTGAATGGGGAGGGGAGAAGTCTTAGCCTGCAGTCATTCAGGAGGAGGAAGCTGTGGTTGATTCTTTCTGCATACACTGTCAACATTTAGATCAGGGGAAGGCCTTGTCATTCACCTGAGCCTTACCCAATCACCTGACCCTGACCCAGGGAAAGCCTTGCCATTCCCACAGGTCTGAGGTATTGCCATCTTTAACATGGCCGTGTGAATGTCAACCTCACACATTTATTCAGGACTTCATTTACTCCCCACAGTCCTGATTAATTCTTCTGTCAACTTGACACAAGTTAGAGTCATCTGAGAAGAGGGAACTTCGATTGAGGAAATGTGCCCCCAACATGTTGGCAAGCCTGTGGGGTGTTTTCTTGATTGGTGATTGATGTGGAAAGGTTTAGCCTGGTGTGGGTGTTGACATACCTGAGAGGGTGGCTCTGGGGTACATAAGAAAGCAAACTGAGGAAGCCACTAAGACTCTTCCTTCATGGCCTCGGCTTCAGTTTCTGCTCCCAGATTCCTGCCCCGACTTCTCTCAATGATGGACCATGATCTGAAAGTTGTAAGATGAATTAAACTAATTCTTTCCTAGTTGCTTTTGGTTAGAATGCTTTATCACAGCAATAGAAACCTAGTAAGACAAGGAAAGGGGGAAGCTGGGGGACAGTGAGGGGGAAAGACAAAGGAGAGAAAAGGAGAACGATGCATGTGTGTGAAGATTCCATAGGGAAATTAATTTGCCATGATGATTAATTGTTAGTCATCATTAATTATTAATTAAGCCAATTAATAATTAATAGCTTGTATTAATAATACAAATAATTGAAATTGATTTTGAATTCTAGCCTAAAATATGAAAAAGCAATATTTATTTATGTAAACTTCTGTATATACACAAATTTCTCAAAATAAAAATATACTAGTATATTCAATCTTTTGTCTATTCACACTACGTCTCTTTCAAGTTCACATTAACACAGACAGGCAGGATCCCAGTTCATCCTCCTTCCCCAGATGATCACTCACTTTAGCCATAGTAGTATTGATAGGGTTTTGTTCATGGATTTGAGCTAGAAAATCTATTCCCCCCACCCACCCCCGTGAGTTCTAATGCCAATAGCTGTACTATTGCCAATAGCGTGTCATATTGGGTTAATTGATATTTTTTATTTTCTTGGGAATATCAAAAAAAAAAAAAAAAAAGATTCAGCAAGGCAATGTAACCAAGTAGATTTTAACTAATACTATCCACAAGGTTTTATTGTTTCACAAACATGTAACTGTAGTTTAGGGGTAGAAAGAAGGACTAATAGCATTCTTTTGAAGCTGGCCCACATATAACATCAGAAGAGGATGGCACAAGAAGCATTTGTCCCATCCTTACCTTTTCAGATAAATTATAAGATAATAAAACTGTGCCTTGTATTTCAATGGCAACTTAACAATAAGGAAGCCCGTCTTCTCTAAAGGATCACTGTCACCACTGGCTACTCACTGCAGAACCCTTCTTACGGATGTGGTGACCTCTTTAACCCCAGCATGTTAACAGTAAAGGAAATATCAAAATAAACATCAAGACAATACGGAAAGGACTTGGGAAGCGTGAGAGTGAGAATTTCCTAATTTTAAAGGAACCAATTTTTTTACTTCACAGAGGGGGAAAGAAATGAAGCTTGGATATAGCCCTTCAATGAAAAGATAGAAAAACAATTGAGGAGCAGATAGAAAGGCGTTCTCCGAGAGAAAAAGAAGTCAGTCTTCAAAAGTGGTTCAGTTGATTATAAAAAAGTCAATAAGTGAAAACATTTACCACCTGTCCAGAGTACATGTTATGGGAACGGGTTAATGAATGACTCCTGTGTCCAATACACAAATTGAAGGTCTGTTTGAATATCCATGATGGGATCCAAGTCAGTCTTGAAATGATTTCGACCACAGTGGCCAGCCTGGCCAAGCATGGCTACCCAGCAGGAGAGGTGAGAACAGGGTTTGAGCCTGGAGGGATTATGGCCTAGAGGAGTGTCTGTGAGCTGAACATGGACTCATTGAACCTATGAGACTGTGACTGTTGAGGGTCAGTAAGAGAGAGGCCTTGGGGACATAAATGTAATATTTCTATGTTGGGGGAGAGGCTACCAGTGTGCTGTTGCAATATTTTATAACTGGTGTTTAGCTAAGAAGAAAATACATCATTTGATATTTTTGATGATAAAACTGAAGCTGTAACAGAGACCTGCCTCGACTGCCATTTGTTTTGAAGTTCACCATTTCACATTTTTAGAAAAGCAACACATGGATTATACATAAATGCCACTTCCTGCGTGAGTGGAGCCACATCGATCTCATCATTGCTTTCTGAATAATGCATATTAACAGCATGAAGCACAGTATGCTGGGCGCTGCACTTGTTGGCAACAGAAAGTATATATATAAAAATCCTCATGTGAATTGTTAAAACTGTCACTTAGAAGTAGAATAACAGACAGAGGACAAGTAACCCATAAAAACGTTGAGGCACAAAATATGATTTGCTCCACACTTGCAAAATTTCAGATTGAAGAAAAATATTAACTGCTTAAATGTTTAAATAAATAGAAAACTGTCAGAAGGAAATTCAACCAGACACGCAAGGACAGGGACAAATGTCAATTTATCAGCAAGAAGGAAAATCAAAACCCACTACTGCTGACACAAAGTGATCTATGCCCCTTTATGATGTCTTTATTTCATAGGGTGTGATACCTATTATGTGGATGAGAGTTTGCTTAATATTAGAAATAGCCAATTCCACACTTGGACACAATGATTCCCTCTCCTGTTTTTGTTTTTCTTCTGAGATAAAAGACCTACAGTGAGATCAGAAACACGGATACTGGCATCTTTGGGAAAATCATATACTTTTATAGTAATTCAAATTGATTTAAAGTTACATGAGAGCCAGAACTAAACAAAAACCTTTTCCTTTTCTTTTATTATTCAGACCAGGTACTTTTAGGAAAGGGAACAGGCCTCCCACCTGATAGTATAAGACAAATGTAGCGTATTATAAGTAGGCATATGTTACTGCTCTAGTTGATGGTGTGACCCTGGGAGAGCAGAGCCTAAAATTGAGATGGACTAAAGTCTATTGCAATAGCCAGTTTTATTTAGGGTATCAGACAATTCATATTCTGAGGGTTAAGCAGGGTCCTATGAGCAAAATTCACGTGAGTTCAAGCTGTATACAGTCATAAGAACAAGGTCACATGAGTTTAGGCTGTATAAAGTCACAAGGACAAGGTCACATGAGTTTAGGTTGTAGCAAGCAGCAGTGCTTTGCTGGATGACCAGGCAGCTGAGCTTCCTTGAGTGTTGGAGATATCTCAAGTTAAATTATAAGTGACCCTAACCTCCAGGGAAAGTGCCACATGCACAAAAGAGAGGGTGGGAAGTTGCTGAGTGCGTCCCCAGACTAGGGAGGCAGGTAGACAAAGACGGGGAAAATGTTGCCTTACTGTTTTGACTTTGACCCCATTTATGAGAAATGTCACCCTGCTGACTCCTATTGATTTTCGCCTGTTCTAGCGGGTCAAAGCATTAACCGTACATATATAGACTCATTGCACCACACCACAAAGTCCTATTGAAATAGGGAGCAAGGGAAATGCTTAACTATACAGCAAGAAACCTCAGAACAGCTACAGCTGAAAAGGTTTCTAAAGAAGGGGCAAAGCAATTCCCTGGCAGCCCCTACGGCATCGAGACAAGGACTTCTTTTTTTTTTGTTTGTTTGTTTTGTTTTGTTTTTTTGAGACAGGGTTTCTCTGTGTAGCTTTGTGCCTTTCCTGGATCTCTCTCTGTAGACCAGGCTGGCCTCGAACTCACAGAGATCCACCTGCCTCTGCCTCCCGAGTGCTGGGATTAAAGGTGTGTGCCACCACCGCCCGGCCGAGACAAGGACTTCTAAATGCGTCTTCAACAGTGCCCTGAAACTACCAGGAGTTGCACTCATGATAGACGTTGTACGTTTGTGAAACAGGAACGATGCTGCTCAAAGTCATAGAAATGTGGCTGAAAAAGTCTGTGTCATCCGGTCCCCAAACTTACGAAATGTGAAGTTCCACACTTGTGGTTGCAAACGGAGACACCGAGAGCACCCTGAAATCAGTTTATAGGATACAATTGGACTAGCCTAGCCGGAAGCCTTCTGTGGGAGGGGGAACTCAGGCCCTTTGGGATGTGACTGGCTTGTCTCCGAGCCTGTGGACCACATCTAGTCTTGTATTCTCCACCAAAGCTTGCCAAACTCTTTACAGTTCTCAGTTGCATCCTATGGTCTCCACCGAGAAGGTGCTTCTGTCTTTTCCCCTGCTTGCTATCAATGGGTTGAAAGCCTCTGCAAGAAGCCCTGTACCAGTTAGGACAACCTCCCCCAGAACCACCTGTCTCCTGGCTAAGCTCTCTGGGGAGGCTGTAAGCATACTTGTCACCTAGCCATTCATTTATAGGATAAGTATTTGACTTTCTAAGCATGTGTCCCAAATAGACCTTGGCATTCAATGGTGAACCAGGCAATATAGTCCCTATTCTCATAGACTTTAGACCTAGTGAGACATCCTGAAATCTGGTGCTCCAAAGCACCCCCAACATTGAGAGTTAACACAAATGGAATAGCTCAGTGTTTAGGATTTTACCACTTCGGTAAGGCAAAAAGCCATACCTAGCACTTGAAAATCAACAGGCCGCTTGCAATTGAAAATTTAATTTATAAGTAAAGATTTCAGATGCAAAGAAGTGAGCAGCCAGGCAGCCACAGTGCTGTCAGCAACTTAGGCTCTATCACCTTGCAGACGCTTTGAGCATGCAGCTTATATTGATGCCTCTTGTGGGATGAGTGTGGTCCACCCTTAGCATCATGGAGCATCTTAGCCTAAGCAAAGCTGCCCCCTCTGGGGAGCTCTGCTTACATCTCATACAGTACCATATTACAGCCATAAGGAGGGCTGAACAGTCTACACATTTCAAACTCTGCACATATTGATAACACAAGCAACACTGAGATTCTGCTTATTAAAAAGGAGGAAAAAAGAGTGAATGAGTAGACAGCATGCGGTGTGCTGTATAGATAAATCACTGTTGCAAACCATTTTTTTCTTCATTTGCTGGTACATGTTACACAGGCAATTGCTAACTCTCGATTGACTGATGCTGTGAAAATATATTCATTTCTGTGTTTATTGAATATAACTCAGGTTATACTGACTCAAGCTGAAATTGCAAAATGGGTTTTGAATGCTCATTTTATCCCAGTGTGCACCAAGTAATGCCGAACACCTAGGGATAATATTGTAGAAGCATCCTCCAAAAGTACTGGAGGAATCTAGCTCCCCTTGACAGCTGTGGGAAGCCTTATCCTGTTCGATAGACAAATGAATGTCTCAAAGGATATAGAAAACAACAGCTAAAAAAAAAAGTGTCATAGACCCAATTCCAATTAATAGGAAAAAAAAATGAAACAAATGATACTTAACACCCAGGTCTTAAAATCAGACGTTTATACCAGTTGGTGGTTTGACTTGACTATGGGGTGGTTCACTGGGAGTGTTAAATTGACTGGATTGAAGGATGCCTGGAGAATTGGTAAAGCATTGTTTTGGAGCATATGTACTAGGGTATTTTCAGTGGAGGTCAGTCGGGGTGGTCATTGGTCTAAGTAGAGTAGGTTCCCCCTCAACATGGGTTAAGGGAATCATCTAATTACCCAGGGCCCAGATGCGACAGGGGAGCAGGATGGGGAGACACCAGTCTCTCTGGGTCCTTCTTGGTTCTTCCTTTATGGTGTGTTTCCTCCTGCTGCTGCCCTAGGACAGAAGATTCCAGAGCTTTTATCTATTGAACTCTGGAACTCACACTGGTGTTTCTCCAGGTGATCATAGGCCTTTACCCTAAATGAAGTCCATATTTGAGGCCTTCTGGTTCTTCGGCTTTGGGTTTCTTGAACTGAGCTAGTCCCAGATTCTCTTGAAGATGGAACTTTTCAACCTCTGTGATTGATTAGGTGAGCCAGTTTCTTCCTATCTCTCTCTCTCTCTCTCTCTCTCTCTCTCTCTCTCTCTCTCTCTCTCTCTCTCTCTCTCTCACACACACACACACACACACACACACACACACACACACACACACGAAGTGTTTCTCCAGAGAAGTCTAACTAATCCATATTTTAATACCAGAAGTATTTTTTATGGGCATAGAACTTTAACTTGTTCTAATAAGACCCCCTATTTGGCTTGGAAGGTTCTGGAACTGACACTGAATAAATGTAAAAATGCTTCTGGGACTACTAGTACAGTGTGTACCCACAGTCCATGACACAAATTACTTGTAGAGATATGTCATGTGAACTGATTAATCTCTACTATCAATTTGATTGGAGTAAGAGGTGCCTAGGAGATCATTGAAGCATCTTCTGACTATGGTGATGTTTTGTTTGTGCTGAAATGTGATTTTATTTGTATGTTAATAAATAAAGTTACCTGGGGGTCAGAGCTAATAGCAAGCCACAGCAGAAGTCTGGCAGTGGTAGCACACGCCCTTAATCCCGATCACATGACAGGCAGATCTCTGTGTGTTCAAGGATACAGTCAGCATGGAGACACACGCCTTTAATCTCAATACCAACCACAGAGACCTAGAGGTCTGTATAGACAGGAGATCATGTGGTTGGGTTTACAACCAATAAGAAGGCAGAACAATAAATAAAAACCAATAACAACCAAGAAGGCAGAACAACCAATAAAAAGACGGACACACAGGAAGTAGGCCTCTTTCTCAGGGGAAGGACGGCAGCAGCAGTGAAGGGTAAGAAAGGGTCTTTAGTATCAGCTCTTACCTGCTGCTCTGACCTCTTGGGCTTTTAACTCTGCATTTGGCTCTGCGTTTCTTATTTAATAAGACCGTTACATCTACATCTGACTGTGTCTGGGGGTGTTTCCAGACTTGTCAGTGGTTTAATGTATTGGTACATTCAAAATGTGAATGAACTACTGAAAGGTGGTGGAACTGTGGGAGGTCAGGCCTAGCTGGAGGAAGTTGGTCCCTGCAGGGGTGTCTTTGAATCATGTCCCTGGCCCCTTCCTGTTACCCATTGCCCTCTCTGATTCCCGGCTGCCTTGAGATGAACAGTTCTTTTACCACACACCTCCACTGAGATATTCTGCCTTCTCACTAACAGTGGATCCAGCCAAACATGGGCTGCGACTTCTTAATAAGCTGCAAGAAAGTTCTCTTCTTTGAAGCTGATTTTCTCAGGTATTTGGTAACAGTGATGGAAAACTGATGAACACACAAAAAAAGCATTGGTTCTCTATGTACCACTTAAAAGAATTCAGGAGGGGAGCTGAGCAGATGTCTCTGTGGGTGAGAGTTAGCCAAGGAGCTGAGTCTGAATCCCTACCTCCCCCCCCACCCCCACACACACACAAGGAAAGAGCTGGCGAGGCTGAGTGTGCTATACCTGTAACCTCAGAATTGAGTAGTGTAGACAGGTGATCCCGGGAGCCCACTGGCCAGCCAGCATCCCTCAGAGAGCAGAGCTCCAAGTCAGTGAGAGTCCTGTCTGAAGATAACAAGACAGAGAGCTATAGAGGAGACGCCAATGTCCTACTCTAGCCTCCTCATACACGACGACACACACCTACACACTCTTGTTCACACACCAGAGAAACCAACAAACAAAATGAAATGAAAATCTCAAAAAATTAGAAAGGAAGAAAGAAAAGACAGAAGGACAGAAGAAAGGAAAGAAGGAAGGGAGAAAGGAAGGAAGAACAAAGCAAGAAGGGCTGAGAGAATGGCCCAGCTGCTTTCTTTGAAACCCCCAGGACCTGAGTCAGATGCCTAGAACCCATGTAAGAACAGCCTGGTATTGTTCCATGTGCTTGTAACCCCAGTGCTGGTGAGACAGAGATGGCTGGGGGCTTGGGGCTCATTGTTCAGCCTACTTAGTAAGTCCTATGTGTGTGTGAGAGAGAAAAACCTTGTCTCTCTTTCTCTCTCATACACACACACACACACACACACAAAGATAGACAGCTCCTGAAGAACAGCACTAGCGGCTGACCCATGGTCTCCACACAAGTGCATACACATTCCTCAAACTCTCACACATGCACATGTACACACATGTGCTCACACTCTCACAAACACGCATACACTTATGCTCGCACATGCACACATAGACTCTCACTCACATAGACTCTCACCTACAAAGAGGTAAGGAGCTTAGTGACCTGCTGTGTGTTACTTGGAACATTCATGGAAAACCGAGGAATCTTGTAACACTGGTGTTGGCTTCGAATGCAGCTAGTCAGAGCAGTGACCGAAACGGATGGGCTCAGGGAGTCAAATTCCCAACTCCAGATGTGCATCAAAAGCCTGAGCCCTTCGAAGTGTGCCTGGCAGGAAACCCTCTTTTCCTTTAGCCCACAGGCTGAAGCCGATGAAAAATCACAAAGCTCCATTATGTGATTGGCTGAATCATAAGAAGAGTTCCATCCTCCTGGGGCACCTACCTCTAAATTGTGGTCACTGGCTTGAGAAAGAAAAGGCTTGTGTAAGTTGGGGTGGGGATGGGTGGCAGGACTCTGCTAATACCGGGGACCCTGTGCTCTTAAATTCTGACTCGATTGTTATTGATTGATTGATTGATTGATTGATTGATTGATTCGTTCATTCATTCATTTATTTATTTATTCATTTACTGCTGGGGGAAGTGATAGCATTCCTGCTTCTGCATTTGCCTGGCCTCTTTCTGAGGAGTCAAATCCTGTATCACCTAAGGATGCAGGGCGATGACCTTTGTGATTCTCCTCAGGATTCACTACCTCCTGTATCCATTCCTTGTTACTTCTATAACCAGTCTCAAGCCCCGATGTTTCCCTGAAGCTGTGGCACACAGTGTAACTCAGGAGGTATATACATTTAAGCAAAACAATATGAAACAACCTACCTGGCTTTTCTAGTTTATAGAGGCAGAAAGCTGGGAAATTTGTATCGGAATCATTATGATTTTACATACACACACACACACAAGAAAACATGGCAGAGAGAGAGAGAGAGAGAGAGAGAGAGAGAGAGAGAGAGAGAGAGAGAGAGAGACTCAATAGCATGGTACTTTGACTGTCTTCTATTTGTCCATGGCACTTAATTAAATGGGGACTTTTCTTTTTATAGTAACCAACCATGTCACATGATTTTGTTGTGATTTATAGATTTCCTGGGGCAGATAATTTTTCTTGTGTGATATGTTGGGTGAGAGGCATGAGAAGGATGGTGTTCTCTCTTATTTGTGCCTTAAGAAAATGGTATACAGTTTATAGTGAGAAACACACAATGACCTCTACACCAAGTATTTGTAGAATCAGTTATAACTGTACTGTCCTTCCCCCAGATAACGAGTTTGTTCATCTATGTGACAAGAAATACAACTTTATCTAGTTTCTATTATTTAATAAATGCCTTCAAGTTCATGGAATATGAACAACTACCCCAGATTATTTTGCAACACATTATTGCATAAGTAACATGATAACTTAATTATAATTAAGATAGACTATTTTTTTCTCAGTGCTGGGAATGGAGCGCAGAGCCTCATACTTTCAAGGCTAGTGCTCTCACACTGAGATAAATCCCCAACCCCTGAGACATCTTTTTTAGTTGATATTCTTATTCAGATACTTATAGCTTCCAATGTAATTGTAACAAATAATGATGAGACTATATAGATATATAGATATTGCCCAGGTGCCTCCAAAGGAAGCACTTTGGAAATTGACATACATAGAGTCTGCTTTTGTTATTTAGATTTCCCTGGGCATGCTTGCACTCTTCTGTGTAGACAGCTCTGTACAGGTCTATTGCCCATGTAGGTTCAGGGACCAGTCAGTTCTAACATCAATGCATTGATCTCCTGTATTGTCCTCTTGCAAGCATCCATCCCCATTTGCCCCTGACTCACTCCTGGCCCTTACCTCTTTTGACTAGCTTACCCAGACTGCTTTAAAACAATTAGAGATAGCTGATAAATCCACCACTTATGTATTTAGTTTGTTTGATCCCTCTGTCTCTTGTCTCTCTGTTTCTCTTTCTTGCTCCCTCCAGGCTCTTTGAATTGAATGATGTGGAGCTTTTTCTTCTGTTTATGTCTCCTTTTCTTTTCTGGTTTTGGAGATCACGGCCCTGGGTATCAGATGGTGTTATCTCTTTGTTTCAATCATCAAACACAGCTCATGAAACTCATGAGGGAAAGGATGGCTCCCTAAGGGTACACGTCCTTCCCCTTTCTTTGTTCCTTCTTCCTTCTGATGCTCGAAGATGTCTGACTGTTTGTCTGCAGAGCTTCCTTTAGTGAGTCCTTAAGGACAAGTCTACTGAGAATGAATCTTTCTCGTCTTCCTTCAGCTAAGAATGTTTTCGTTTTCCCTCATTCCTGAAGGCTTTTACGAGGCATGCAGCTCACGGTTGGCAGTTCTCTGCTTTCGTCCCTTGATGAATATCCTGCCTTCTGCTGTCTCCTTGGTTTCTAGTGAGCTGCAAGCAATTATTCAGGTTGTCACTTCTCTGATGTACTGCATTGCTTTTCAAGACAATGCTTCCAAGGACAATGACAATCCCAGACAATGCATTCAAGACATCTGTCTTTTCACGTTCATTTTTCGTGACTATTTCTTGGTTTGAACTTCTTTGTTATAGTTGGGTTTCACCTAACTTCTTGTATGTTGTACATGTTTGTGACTTTTTATCAAATTTAGGGAATTTTCAACCATCTTATCCTCAAATACTTTTTCTACCTTATTGTTTTTCTGGAACTCTGATAAAACTAATACAGGTCCTGTAACTACCTTAGCAGTGCCTGAGCGCTACATCAAATGGGAAAAAAAAAAAAGGTGGACTTTCTGTTTCAGGCTAGGATGATCCATTTTTCTCCCATCAGGCTTATGGAGTTGAAGCCCTGACATTGACATGCCCACTCTGCTCCTGAGCCCCTCCAGTGAGTTCTTCACTGCTGGCACATATTACATTACTGTATTTTTCAATTCTGTGAATTTCCCTTTGCTTCTTCCCCATTATAATGTCTACTCCCTGCTGCAATTTCTTTTCTCATTCAGGAGAATTTATAATTGACCGCTGAAGCATTTCTAGGTTGATTAAGATCCTGGCCAGACAATCTCCACATTTGATCCTTCTAGGAGCACACACCTGCTGATTGCTTTCTTTTTTTTTTTTTTTTTTTTTTTTTTTTTCTTCTTCATTCAAGTAGCTATTTTCTGGGTTCTGGATATGACAGGTGATTTTCTTTTGTATCCGGGGCAGTTTGTCTATTTAGTTGGGAAACTTGGTCTTATTAACCTCTTTCACACCAGGAACAGGCTGTTTAGGGTCAGCACAGATCCTGGCCTTTTCTTAGGGACTGTTAGTCTATTGGCAGTGTGCTTTGTAGAACCTTTATGGTTTAATTTTGGTCTGTTTGGTATATCTGATGCCATTTTGGCTGATAAATGGGGGTCATTCTCTACTTTAGGTCACAATACCTCTCAGCTGGGGGAGAGGCTGGGCTTGGATAGGGTACTTTCTTACTACCTGAGTGTCTGGGAAGGGTAAGGAGTCTCAGATATGTGATGAAACAGAGACATGTCCTGGGCTCTGCTGCCCAGCTGTGGCCCTTGCTGGGCTGCCCGTCTGTCCACCCTAGTGTGTTTGACTGAGGAGGGCAAGTCTCAGATCCACAAAGACAGAGAGGCTGTACATCCTAGCTCCTGGTGGCTGGGTTTCTTTACCTAGGTCTACAGACTTTCCCCACATAACTTGCCTTTTAGAATCTGACATTCATGGTAAAGTTTAGGAAAAGCCATTTTAGTAATGGTTAGGTCTACTTTCCAGGCTATATTTGCACATTTGGATTTTTAGCATTTTCTAGAACCTAGACCCTACAGGTTTTTAGGTAGCAAATATTGAATATACCTTTTATTAAGACTGTCTAATGTGTTGAAATGTCTAAACTAGTGAGGGGTTTGGAGACAGCCCCAAAGGAAGGTCACTAAGTTTAAGGGTCAATGACCTTAGTCAATGGATTTTATCAGACTTCAATATGGTAGACAGTGGGGACCTATCAGATTTGAAAATGACACAAAAACAATAGAATTGCTAATTCAACGAATAACTGAAATCAGAATCTCAGCCAGATAGCACACTGGACAGAGAGTAACTAGGTTGGATGTGACTTTGTACTGAAGCATTTCTTACTGAATCTAAGGTCACTTTGAAACTTTCGAATCACTACCCACTTTGTCGTGGGTGTTTTGTTTATGTTCTTACCATCAGTTTAATTTTTCAAAAATGAAATCATATGCTTCAAATCTGGCTACAGACCCACAGTCTACACTGAATTTTTTATATTTATTTATTTATTTATTTATTTATTTATTTATTTATTGAGACAAGTTTTATTATGGAGTTCAGCCTCGCCCTGGACATTGAAACATTGAATCCTTTTGTCTGTCTGTTGAGTGATAGGCTTAGAGTCATATACCACCATGCCTGGCCAGCACTGAATTCTATTTTTTTTTAAATGGAGTGCTGGAGAGGTAGGCCAGTGTAGGGAATAGTTTCACAATCTGGGACTCCACTTGGCTTGGGCTCTGCACACATCCTTCTCTGAACAATGCACATTGCAAGCCATTGACAACCTAAGACCCTTACACACAGGAGGCTGCATGTATACCTGCTTTAAACAAGGTACTCCCTAAACATTCTCTTGTTAATGCCTGCTTCCATTCAAACACATCCCGGAATGCATCTGGGCTTAAACTGGTTTTATGTACATGTGCAATGAAGGCAAACTGTGTCCTCTAAGTGAACTCGTAGGAAGAATGGCCTGTTTGTCATCTTACACCTGTGCATATGTATTGCTTTGAATGAGAATGGCTTCCATAAGCTCATGCTTCAATACTTGATCAGTCAGCAGAAGTATTTGGGAAGGAATGAGAGGTGTGTGTGTGTGTCACTTGGGGGGTAGGTTTGAGGCTTCAAAAGACCCTCCCTGACCCAGTTGTTCTTCCCTACTCTCTCTGCAAGTTGGGTATCAGATGAGAGGTCTCAGCTACTTCTCCAGTACCACATCTTCCTACAACCATGCTTCCCACCATGACCATCATGGACTAACTCTCTGAAACTACAAGCATGCTTTAGTTTAAAATTTTCTCTGGTCATGGTGTCTCCTCACAACAACAGAACAGTAACTAAGACAGCATATAATTAAAATCAGATGTAGTATGGTAAGGAAAATCCTATGTAAATTAAATCTACCAATCAAACAGAAAATGTCCCCTTAATAACCTAGTTCTGTCATTTGAACCCCGTGAAAAGAAGACCAAGACAATAATCAGGTCCCTTCAGTAACCTCACTCATGTGGTCCATTGTCATGAGTGACAATGCATTTCTTTTTGATCTGTGCTATTATTTTGCTTTGAAGAAAGTGTTCTAGCTTACTTTATATCTGTGAATGCTTTTATTCCATTCTTGAATAAGATGTCAAGACCCTGGAAACACCAGGCCCAAGCCCTGTCTAATGAGCACCCAAGAACACCAGAAATCCAATCGAGATTAATATATAAACCAAGCCAGGTGGGTTGAGGAGGGGTATCAGCTGGTAAAGTTTCAGGCTGCCAAAGTTGACAATCAGAGCTCGGTCCCTGGGACCCACATGGTAGAAGGAGAGAACCATCTCCCACAAAGTGTCCCATGACTTCCACACAGGCACCATGGCACATGCTCCCCTCCCCAAATAAACAACCCAAAATGTTAAATAAATATAATTTTAAAAAGAAGCTGGTTGCCTGAGAAACCCTGGAAACTCCTTCCACTACAAGAAACCCCTCCCACTACATGAAACCCTTCCTACTACAGGCTACATCTATCAAAACCAAGTCGGTAGGAGAAAAGGCCCATGATATCTGAATGCAGGAGGCTGTGGGTGCTATCTAAATATTCTATACAGAGTTAGGATGTTGTGGGCCTGGAGACTGCACACCTTGGTCCTGTCCCAGCTCCCTGTCCCAGTTCTGTTCTTGGGAGCATCTGTTCCGTAATAAATTGCCCCTATCACTTTCACTGCCCATGTGTCTTTGTGAACTTCTTAGATGAAAGATAGAAAAGCTTAGGAAATCTCAACGCATGCCCTCAGGACTCAGCTCAGCACCTGGGACATCAGGGCTTTGTACATGCTGTGCAAGCATTCACTGACAAGCTATACCCCAAGAGTTATGTTTCCCCCAGTGTTTTTATTTTGAGTCTGAGTCTAACTGAATTGCCTGGACTGGCTTTTAATCACTCTCTAGCCCAGGTGGGCCTTCAGCTTGATATCTTCCTCTCTTATCCTGGGACTGTAGACCTGCCCCATCTGGACTTCGTGATGTCTATCAGAAGCTCAGAGTTTCTACTAGTGTGGAAGTCTAGCAGTGTGGCTGAAAGTGTACATTTAAAAGTTAGATCTCTTGGGTTTTGAGACTGACTCTATCACTCATCAGCATCAATAAATGAATAAGGCAGTGAAATTCTCCAGGACTCCCATTGTCTCAAAGACAAATTGAAGTTAATAATGAGACCTATCTCATAGGCATATTGTTAGTGATTTATAAGAAAATATATAAAAAAAAAACCCACATGGCACCTAGCACATGGACATAACTGTTACTATTATGGAGACAGATGGAAAAATTACAGGTTTTTAAAACTTGGATCCATCCTTATTGGTATGTGAACTGGTTTGTGAAGCCTTCCTTATTGGTGATATAATGATGAGGAGGATTGTGGCCTCCTAAAGGTTACTATGATAATATCTGTGTGAAAGACACACACTAGCTACTGTGCATGTCTGATCTGCATCAGTCCCTCTGAGTTTCAGGTGTCAGTCATATTTTAATTAACATACAGACAGCCCATTATCTCTGTATATTGTGTGCTATCTGTTAATATCTCTGTATATAGGTATGTGTTATTGCTCACAGCAGTTTCTTGGATTCTCCATTTTGTGGAATCCCATAATGAATGATTTGCTGTTTTTATGTGTCTATTCTATTAAATCAACTTGGAATTTTAGAATTGGATAATGCTAATAAACAAGACATGTTGAGTTCTTCCTGAATACAAACACTAGACTGTTTCATGTCATTGCATGTAACCTTCACCTCTGTCTTTTAAAGTATCTTATTTTCATGTTAGAAAGGAGGTTGGGAATTACAGAGCTAAGTTGGCCCAAACCACACAATTTTAAATGAGTGTCAGGGTTGATTTGAAGCCAGGTCTACCCAGTTCTGAAGCTTAAGTGGACATGTCCCCCCATGTCTCCATTTGGGATCTACCCAAGCCAGAGAGCCTGGAACATCATTGGTTATACACTAACTCTCTCCTACCTCACCATGTCTTCCTCTTCCAGCCCTTCAGGAAGCCTGTCCCACCCACTGCTAATTGTCTTTCCTTGGTCTGTTCCCTTTGCCTCTTCTCTCTAACTTCTGCCCATTTTGTGTCCTTTGGTCTCTTGTTATGTATGGTCACAGAGCTTCCTTCCTGTCCTTTGTCCATGGTGTCAGCTGGAAAATCTTAAGATGACAATTCTCTTCTAAGAGTTCATCTCCCATCTTTCCAGACCACCATACCTGGTGCCTTCTTGTCTAACTTAGGCCTTTACAGTTCTCTTTACCTAACTCATCCTGCGTGTACCAATTTCTTTCATGTTTTACTTAATTTCTTTCTTTGTGACTTTCAAGGGCTGTTCCTTCTACCCAGAATGTCTCTTTGACCCTACCCCATCTTACATACTTCTCAGGAGATAAAAGTAGCACATATTTTCAAATGTACTCCAAATATCACATTCTGTTCCTCTCCTTCCTCTTAAAATTTGAAATCTCCTTTGACTTCGTGTAGACACTGTTATTGCATTACTCATACATTAACACATTTCCCACTTTCCTAAAATCTATTTAAATAAATGCCAGGCAAAAGTAAATTTGTGGACTTTATTATTTCAATACTGATTTTTAGAATTTAGTCTAAATTTTTTAACATTGGTATAAACTTGAATATTTACTAAAAACTAGATTTGATTTTTGTTTGCGATATATGTGAGAAATATTCTAGCTATGGGTTTAATGTCTCTTTTATTTATGGTAAAAATGATATGATGGCTTGGATTTTGTTTAAAAGCAACCAAACACAAGTTAAGGGGCTAGGAAAATTAGAGAAACTGTGATTTTTTAATTACAGAAGTTGGGTAGTGAATACATGGGAATTCTGCTTATTGCTTACTTTAGGTTTTTAAGTATCTATAAAAAGATGAAATTTTAGAGACTGCTAATCAAACCAGACCCCTGGTGTTCAAGATCAGAATCCATGACAGTCCCAGTCTCCTAGGGATTTTGTGTCCCTCATATCTCCACTGGGAAGCCATCACCAGGAAGCTCCCTGGTCTCCCGTGGTGTCTTCTATCTCTGGCCTGGCAGAGACTGAGGCTTCAGAAGAGCCGCCCTGTCCACCCTTTGCTCTGACACTGCTTCATCTGCCCACTGGCTCTTGCACCATGTCGCCACTCCCTTCAAGCTGCCTTCTTTCTTTCCAGCTCATTCCAAACCGCTGGACACTTTTCCTCCATCACAGGGTAGATGCCCTTTACTCTTCTGCTCTTTCATTTAATAGATAAATGAGTTCATAATCTTGCTGTGGCTAATATCTGCTAAAATGGAATATCCATGGGGTAACAGCAGTATTTTGTTGGGCTTTAAAACTTGAGTTTGTTCATAACCTCTGCATTGAAGATATCACTATCCATTGGTCCATTCAGACAACAATTATGGTTTAATTCAGTGTGGATGGTTATTGAGCTTCTGGTGCTAAAACTGTCTGCAAGAAAGAACAAATAAGTGTTCCATTAAAACAGAACATGACAAATGTAAGAGGCCACCACACAGTCACTTGGTGTGTTTCCTCTTTACTTATGAGTATAGCTCTGCTGCTGTTCTAAGTTCCTTTATGCAGGGAATGAGGCATTCTTTCTGGGTCAAGATACTACTTTAAATTTTCTTGCACGTGTTTTACATGGAGTAACAAACGACCTTCTATAGGACATACTTCAAAGTGTGCCAAACAAATATATCCAGAACTGACTTAGTTTAAAGAGCTAGTTCTGGTCTGTCCACAGACATGTAGGCTGGAAGTGAAATTTTTATTTAGGAAAAAAAAAAAAGGTGGTGCTATAAATGATTTTTTTTTTTTTGTAGTCGATTTCCCTCAATACTAGTTACTCCACAACCCAATGAGTTTTTTAGGGCTTGACCTAGAGCTTTGGCTCTCTCACCTGGGAAACACTGGCTGTGTCTCTGGTGATTTTAATCACTCATACATTGGAGTTGAAGTGTATCAGGACCTCCTGCTGCCAAAAATTAATTTGCACATGCATCAGGCCATGCACCAAGCGCATGGCCTGGATTCCAAGGAAATGTGCCCCTGGTTATTTTGTGAGCTACAGCGAGCTCCTCCATCAGCACCATGTCTGCCATTGGCTGAAAAACTGGGCTATGACTCAGAAAGCCCCCATTACTATTTTTGTCTTTTCACTGACTTACTGTGTGACCTCAATCTTTTAACCCCTTTCTGCCTCGGGGTCTTCACCTGTACTATGACTTTACCGTCACAGGGGAGAAGGGAAAAGTAGTGAAATCGCACACAAGGGGGAAAAAAATAAGTATTTGGTTATAGTGAAAGCCACCATTGCTGAGGATCAATTCTGTAACTGATTCTTCAGATGTCACATTAAACATGAGACCTAATGAGGGAATATGAGAATAGAGGACCTGACAAATCTTATTTGAGATAGTCCAGGTAGTCAACTGTGATAGCTGTCTTGATGTTATTATTGCTTATAATGCTGAATTCACAGTGCTTAAGTACAGAGATGCCAGTTTGAATCTCTATCTCATTAGATACGTCGTTCACATTGCAACGTAATGGGAAGGAAGAAATGACCTGGTGTTAAATCGTCCTACTACCATGGAGAAAGGAAAGGAAGCTTGCCTGCTGGTGTTCTCGGGGAGTAGAGCGAAAGCAGGATTGGTCTTTAGGGGAAGAGGAACACAACGTGGCCGTCCACCTAGACGTAACAAATGAGCACTGTGCTGAGGAGCTTAGGAAAGCAACAGCAAGGACCGTGAGTCACTCTGCTGTCTAAGGGACACACATGAATCACAGGATTTCTCCTTCATTATCGCTGCCTAAAACATGACTCTGACCCTGCATTATATACCAGTTGATACCTTGGAAGTGGATTTGCAGATGCTTATGAGCTACCATGTGGGTGCTAAGAATTGAACCTGGGTCCTCAGCAAGAACAACTAGTACTCTTAATTACTGAGCCCCCCTTAAATATTTTTACACAAGCCCAGTTAAGTCACACAGGGAGCCCTTAAATCCATTCGAGTTCTAAAAACTTGAGCTATATAAATGACTCCTTAAAAACAGAATTCACGACATGACTGTTGCTTCAGTGAACCCACAGGCGCGGCGGATCCCCAGGCAAGACTGCTCAAGATCAAGCCAATTCAAAATCCCAACAAGGGGTAGGGAGGGACTCCCGAGGACTGACCCTTCGCTGAGAAGCTACCGGCTGTCGCTCGCTGTTGAGTGGGGGAGGTGACTTTTCTTTAGGAGGGTGGCCACCGGACGATGACCCATTTCCCAGAGATGGCCCTGCCTCCCTGGGCATGGGGGTAGCCCTATGGTGGCTCATCGGGTTCTAAACAAAGAAACACATAAACTTATAAAAGAAGAACATGGAGTTGGGAGGCAGATGAGATGGCGATATCCTGAGGGGAGCTGGAAGGAGCGAGGGAGGGAGGGATGCCATCAAGATACATTGTGTCCATGTGTGAAATTTGCAAAAAAAAAAAAAAAAGTACATTAAAAATAAAAAAAATAGAGTAGAATTCAGAAGGCTGGTGGGCAAAGGGACTTGCCACCAAGCCTCGGTACCCTGAGTTTGATGCCCAGGTTCCCCAGGGCGGAAAAGGAAAGAAGTAACTTTCCCAAGTTATCTTCTGACTGCGACACAATGCGCTGTGACACATTCTCCCCCTCCAATCAATCACCCGTCAGTGAAAGAGCATGAAAACAAATGGAATTCGAAATTGCAAGTAATGACTTTGAGAAATTCGAGTGGTTCCTTGAATGCTTACTTAAACATGCAGCTGATTCCCCGGAATCTAGGCCAGAGCAAATCGGCAATAACATGTGAACAAGACCAGGAGTCTAAAGCTGGAAGAGGGCGCTAGAATGAACACGAAGGCCAAGCTTTCAGTGAGAATTCCTGATTGTTTCTCCCTTTAAAAAAAAAAAAAAAAAAAAAAAAAAAAAAAAAAAAAACTCGAGAGTCTAAACCCATCTTCTAAACTTACTAGGCCTTGATAATCTGTCCCTCTGCCCTTCTGAACACAGGCACGTGGGAAAATGGGCGATGGCAGCCTTGGTGCAGATAAAACAATGGTAGGTTTTCACTTTTCTCCATCATCGTCCATGTGTGGGTCTGCTCCGTGAGTCAGGAGTCACCGGAGCCAGTTCTGGATTATAGAAAGCAATCTGGAAGCTGCTCTGGGAAGGAACTGCCTCCGCTGTTGTCCTTCACTTCTCTGACATGTTTTCATTTCCTCTGCCAGGCTCAAGTGATTCAGTGTCTCCTACCCTTGCCCTCTCTGTGGGAAGTACATGCACAGACCCGAATTGCAGTTTGTGTAATCAATCTGAAGCTGCAGTCTGGCCTCATTATCTTCTCTAGTTCCTTCACCTTGACCACTTCAGAACCTATACACGCATTTTCAATAAAAAAAAAAATACGTGTGCACGTGGCCAAGACAGTCACAAGTTAATTATGCTCGTGGTTCTTCTATTGCATGACTTCCATCTATAAATAAACATATAGCCATCTAAAATGCTTCTCATGGTTTATCGTCACTGGAAAAAAAAAAAACAACAGAAAACTGCAAAATGTTAAACAGCACTTAAAAAGTTTGCTTTGTTCTTTAGAGAAACAAACAGGGTCATCAGATTTTATTTTACCACTTTAGTATGAAAGTAGGTTAGTAGTTCCTACAATTTTGTGAATTTTTTCCTCTAGAAAACAGATATGAAATAATGCATTTTTTCCCCCAGTGAACCAGAGTGGATGCTGAATAGTAACGAGCGGTATTTTATTTATGGTACATGTGGGGGTCTTTGAGGTATTTTTAGATATTATCCTTTGAGATCCTCAAAAACTATTGCCCTCATAGTAAATGTTGAGCTCATACAGTTATCACTTAGTATCTATGGGGAATTGTTTCCTTTTTTTGTTTGTTTTTGTTTTTTGTTTTCTTTGAGACAGGGTTTCTCTGTGTAGCTTTGTACCTTTCCTGGAACTCACTGTGTAGCCCAGGTTGGCCTCGAACTCACAGAGATCTGCCTGCCTTTGCCTCTGAGTGCTGGGATTAAAGGCATGCATCACCACCACCTGGCTGGGGAATGGTCTCTACAGCCCCTGTGGGTTACACAATCTAAAGTCCTGTATGAATAATGCTGCATCCAATCTGCATGTTCCTCTCCTGTACTTAAATCATCTCTAGATTGCTTATAACACCTAATACAATAAAATGTGATATAAATAGTTGTTCTACTATATTCTTTAGTAAATAATGACAAGAGAACGGTCTGTCTGTACAATTTCAAATGTCGATGCAATGTTTCCTAAATATTTTCAAGCCTCAAATATTTGAGTCTACAGACGTGGAAGCCAGGGCATGCAGCATTGACTGCCCTCCACACCTCTCCCCTCTTCTCAGCTCTTGTTTTGTATACTTTTTAAATTAAACTTCTTCAACAAAGCGTGATAAGTGAAAGTGCAATGAGCAGAAAACATTTTCCCTATGTGACTATCAGTTCAATTTGCTCCCACATTTGACACTGGAAAGAAACCTCCAACAACCACATTCTGCTTGGTAACAACACAGCTCTCCTCAGTACAATCAATACTAAGTCAGTTCATGTGCCTGTTGAATTCTTGTGCTGTAACCAATACTGATATGCACCAGTGGTTCCCTGCAAACATAGTTCCCAATCCCAGAGGACACAAGTCTGTGTAATGAAGTTTTCTCTAATTAATTATTATAGCACGAGCAAGACTATTTTCTCATCAATGTATCTTACTTAAATATGTTACACTAATATACTAACATGTCTTTGTTTTTTATTTGTGGTACACACACACACACAGACAGAGATAGATAGATAGATGATAGATAGATAGTTAGATAGATAGATAGATAGATAGATAGAGAGAGAGAGAGAGAGAGAGAGAGAGAAATTGTCTAGCAGAATGCAGAATTGTATATAAATTTTCAGTTTTATGTCAAAGCTCTCCAGGATGGTCAATACAGGGATTATTGATTGTGAGTCTGCCTTCACATCAGTCTCCAATAGGTTCTATTCCCCAACGCTCTAATTATGATATGATAAAAGGTATTTTCTTTTGCTCATTAGTAGAGGAGCTTTCTCTGAGGGGTGATGGGCAGTATCTACCACATCATAAATCATAGCTAAACACTTAGCTATTAGATTAAACCACAAAGGTGGGTCATTTTGTGTGTGTGTGTGTGTGTGTGTGTGTGTGAGAGAGAGAGAGAGAGAGAGAGAGAGAGAGAGATCTGTGCATGCATACACATTTACATGTGTGCCATCAGACTCACAAATTGGCAGCAACTTGCAAAATCCTCATTATCTTAAGCACACATGTTTCTTCCCTTATCTTCTCTTTCTTTTCCTCCTCATTAAAGCAGTCTGTTGTCTACTTGCTCTGGACTAAGTGGGCTGAACAGGCATAACACCTGCCTGTGAACACTGCTCTTAAAAGCTTTTATCAAACACATAATTGGATGAGGCACTGTGACCTGCTGCATGGAAGAGCTGCACACACACAGGCCAGCTTGCTGTGTTTCCTTCCTGGAGAAGATTCCCATACTTACAGCTATAACACTGGGTGTTTGTTTATTTATTCGATGGCAGCCTGACACAGTACACAACAACTTGTGTAAATTTCCACATGAACAATCATGCGAAGTAGCTTTTCCAATTCTTTTATTTTTATACTAACTTTTCTCATCTCTTCTTTTTCCCCCCAGTCTGTAAATACGAAAATAGTTTAATAAGCTTTTAGTTTTTAAATTAAAATGATATTAGGCATCAGTAGCTTTTTATGTAACTGATCATTTGTTCAGATGTAGCTAAGAAAAGTTAAATGTTTTTAATGGGCACCATTCCAGGAGATACCATTGTAGCCTTAAACCTCTGATTCACAACCTGTTGCATAGAGGACCCTGGTGACCTAACTTTGTTTCTGGCTTTCCTTCTCCATTTCCAGTCTATCCACTGAATGCCCCACCCACTCAAGATCAACATGGCTAATACTGATTGCAAGCTTTTCTCATCATTACTTTTTTTTTTTTTTTTTGTTCTTAGAGTCCTTAAAAAAAATAACTAAGGTCCTCATTCTTATTCCATAGACAATTAACCATAAAAATGTATTGATTCTGTTATCAAAATGCCATGGACATTCACTCAGATCTGTTCCCTATGGGTCCTGATGGTCCTGCCCTTTTTTGTTTAAGGAAGGCTTTTTCTTTTGCCCTGATCAAAACTCCACGCATTGCTCAAGCCCTACATAAATCAGCTGGTTACAACTCAGGAGACCTTTTTTCCTTCCTCCAGGTTCTCTAGGTATTCTGGTGGAAATTAGAAAATTATTTCCTAAAGTAGTCAACAAAGGCCTAAGTTCCTTGATGGCTGGGACCTCTCTTGGTGCATCACATGTCACTATACCCCCAGCACAACTCAGTTACCGAGTTCACACTCAGGAAATGAGGTCAGCTTTTCTCTCGAGTGCTAAAGGCTGATCATCATTACTCTTCTTACATCTACCTGAGAGCATCCAACTCAGTAATCATTGATGACATGTATATCATCAAACCTTTCTTCACTTCTTATGATTCTGCAGTATTTGACCCTCTATGTAGATAGATAGGTCAAAACCTTTGGCCTATTATTAAATCTTTCTCTGCTTCAGACCCCAAGTGTGTTTATCCATCAAAATCTCCTGAAAGCATCAAGCATTCTAGCTCCTCAGTGTTCCCAGCCTTTGAGTTTTCACTCCCATTGTTGCGATGACCCAAGAATTTCTCTGCTCTTCACCTTTTCCCCTTCAATCCATTTTTTTTCAATGCAACTTGTAACCATTATAGATCGAGAAACTGCAGCAAATCTCTTTGTTTCAAGGTTCATATTCGAAATCTGCAGCATGGCATAAAAGACTTACTTGCATAGTGTAGCCACCATGGAAATCAGTATAGTAGTTCTTTAAAAAAAAAAAAAAAAAAAAAAAAAAAAGCAAAACAAAATTTGAGCCACCATATTACCCAGGTAGTCTGCTCATATGTATATGCCTGAAGCAAGTGAAGTCAGCACACAAAAATATACCCACACATTCAAATTTATTGTGGCAGTATTCACAGTAGTCCAGTTATGGGAAGCAGAGCAGGATCTCTGTGAGTTCAAAAGCCACCTTGGTTGACATAGTGAGTTATAGGCCTTCCAGAGCCACATAGTGAGACTCTAGGTCAAAAATAAAATAGCCCAGTTATATAAACATTCTAGGTGTCCAACTATAGGTAAATGGATAAAGAAGATGGAGGGGTGGGCATATGTGTGTCTCTCTGTGTCTATGTACACAACAGAGTATTATTCCAACATAAATGAGAATGAAATCTTGCCATTTGAGGAAAATGGATGGAACTAGAGATGGTCATGTTACTTGAAATAATTGCATGTTTTCTTTCATATGTGGAACCTAAACTAGGGGAAAAATGGTAAGATCTGAACTTCAGAGGGAACTGTTAAGAACAGGAATGGGGTCTGGGCAGAGGTAAGAAGGGAAGAAACAATATTAGATAGAGTAGATTTGAACGTTGTGCCATATATGCATGGGAAAGATGTAGAGACCCTATAAATATACATAACTAATGAGTTAATAGCAAAACAGTTAAATATGAAAAGGGTAAAATGGCCAAGAGCAGGCATCCTATTTCCCTCCTATTTTGTTGAGTAAATAAAGCTGAACATCACCTCTCCCTCACACAAAGACTTCTCCATTGACTCTTCCATCAAACTCCACACTTCCCTAAGTTTTCCCTCACCCCACTCCCTCTCCCTAGACTGCAGTCATGATGGTGACCGACTCCTCACAGATCACACACTCAGTCATTTGCCTGTGTTGCTCGTGGAATTTGATAACTTGTTTAGGGAAGAAGAAATGACCCAGTTTTTTGCCAATGAGATGCAAGAGGAATCGTGTTGGCAGTGTTCTAGAAGTTTGCCTAAGAACTAGAGCCAAGAGAAAAACCAAACTTTTCTGTTCTGAATGTTGGCAAGCCTGGACTTGGACTTGGTGTTGGCTTCACCCATTTTGCTGCATGTGTAAGGATAAATCCAGGAGGCAGGGGTAGGCAAAGCCTGAATGGGCAAATTGGAGCCCACTAGGAGAGCACTATGGAGGTAGATGCTCTGCTCCAGAATGTCCTACTCACTGGCTTCCTTCCAGATGAACAGAATCATTTCCTTATTGTCAAAGCCCCTGGGGGCTGAGCTCTCTCTGCTTCAACCTGAAGACATCAGGCATAATAGGTAGTTACCCAAGCTGCCTGCATTCTCTTCCCTTCTGCTCCATGCACATGAACCCAATGAGACTGTCTTCTCTTTAGCCTTTAGGTTAGACTTTAGTTGACTCAAAAGAGTCAACTTTTCTTTATTGCCCAGGTACATAGTGAGACTATGCTACACAAATCTGAGCTCTCAGGGTTGAAGATGCTTTTTATAGGATGCCCCAGGCCGTGGGTTTGATTCCCAGCAAAGACAAAAGGAAACAAAAAAATTATAGCTGCTTTTAAGATTACTCATCCATCTCCCATAGGAATCTTGTTCTGTACATGGTAAATCACAGTCTTTTCATTCTTGTGGGGCCTTTTTTTTTTTTTTTTTTTTTTTTTTTTGGTTTTTCGAGACAGGGTTTCTCTGTGTAGCTTTGTGCCTTTCCTGGAACTCGCTTTGGCAGACCAGGCTGGCCTCGAACTCACAGAGATCCGCCTGCCTCTGCCTCCCAAGTTCTGGGATTAAAGGCGTGTGCCACCACTGCCCAGCCTGCTTGTGGTGCCTTTTAAACCATTCTCTTACACTTTAGTTTGACAATTATTTATCGCACATTTACTTTGTGCCAAGTATTATTGTCAATATTGGGGCATAAGAAAATACAAAGCAACAAATTCATTGCCACTGTGGAGTTTGAATTCAGGTCTAAAAGGCAGCCAATAAACACAGAAGTAGAAGCACAATACAAGAAAATCAAAGCAATAAAATGGATTGAGGGAATAACTTAAATATAGAGTCACAATAGGCTTGAGAGAGAAAATTTTGTGTTTGCAAAATAAGCAGAATGTCTGTGGATATCTTGAGAGAGAGAAAAAATTCTAGGTCGCAGATATATTACACGAAAGACCCTAAGGAGGCAGCAGGGTACACAGTATCAACAAGGTGACCAGTGCGGCTGGAACAGAGTGAGAAAGGCAAGAGTAACAGAGACATGATCTGAGAAGTATCCTCAGAACAGTCGATGTGGGATCGTGTAGACACAGAAGTGTGTACTTTACGGCAGAAGGTGATTTTGAAGTGGATTATTAAGTGTATCCCCCTGGATGATAAGTTATGAGAGTTCTGTAGTAGGAGGAGAGCAGAACCACCATTACTATGGTCCAGAAAGGAGATGAGGGTACAATGGCCAGGCCCAACAAGCACGGCAGTTTCCAATGGCCATGGCTATGATCTCTTCCTCGCCAAATAAAGCAGCACTGGTTCTGGAGTGGACAGCACTATTCCCACCACCAGCCTGTTCCACACCTAGGTACTGGGTATTCCATCCCAAGGCAATTTATCCATAAGCTGTGCACTATGAAGTAACCTCAGATGGGAAGCACCATGAAGATGTAAGCTGGACACATGGATGCTGAAGGAGGAGGAAGTGAACCACAGGAAGGAGGTAGGCACACAGCAAATGATTGCTGTATCAAAGGCAGAGCATTGAGTAGGACCCATGCATTGAAACTACTATATAAGAAACAAGTTGGCCTGCACCCAGAGAAGGCTTGAATGCTGAATGCGATCTGAGTTTCACTCCTGTGGCGTCCACAGTGGGATTTCTATTATCAAAGCTTTGCCTTTTTCCTATGACCACCTTCTATTAATGCATGTAGGCTTACTTCAAACCCTTACTGGCAGAAAAACTCAAGTGAACCTGCACTCTTAGCATGAAGAAAAGTGGGCACATAACAACCATGTGTGGGATGTGGCATACTCTGAATGGGAAGTTTCTAGACTCTGGCTCAAAGCTTGTTGTGGATGTAAAGCCCATGTTTTGCAGTGGTGTCTAAAGTACTTGCCTGTGTTTCCCCCCCACACCCAAAACACATTCCTTCTGAAAGCAGGCAAAGCAACACTTCCCAATAATTGGATGCTCCTGTGTTTGAGAAAAGTCAAAGGACTTAGACATCTCATCTGAGATGATGAATGGTTTTCCACTTCAGCATTAGACGCCTTTATAAACAAATATAGAAGCGATATCCAAGGTTGCTTACCTAATGGCAGGTGAGGAGCTAAAGGAACATTACAGCACCACTGTGAGATGAATTTTTCTGCTGGCATGCATACCTAAAGCTGGAATGTTTTATTGAGAAGATGGCTTTGTGCTCTGAAGAAATGAAGCATCGAGCACACTGTGTTTCTTATTGATGTGTGAAGAAATCAACTAAGAAATGGTTGTTGCAATGGTAGTGGGAATGGAAGTTGAGAGCATGCACAGGTGTCTTAGTTAGTTTTCTGTTGCTATGAGGAGACATAAGACCAAGGAAAGTTAAAAAAAGAAAGTAGTTAATTTGAAGGCACATGGTTCCAGACAGAGTCTATGGTTGTCATGAAGGGATCATGGCGGCAGGCAGACACTAGAGCAGTAGCTGAGAGCTTATGTCTGATCCACTAGTTCAAGGCAGAAGAGAAGAGAGAGAGAGAGAGAGAGAGAGAGAGAGAGAGAGAGAGAGAGAGAGAGAGAGAGAGAGAGAGAGAAGAGAACTAACAGGGAATGCCGTGGTCTTTTGAAAGCTCAAAGCCCACCCCCAGTGACAAGCCTCCTTCAATAAAGTCACACCTCCCAATCCTTCCCAAATCAGTTCAGCTGCAGACCAAGCATTAAAATGTTTAAGTCCATATGGACCATTCTCATGTGAACCACCACAACAGGGCAGGACGGTGCTCAGACTAACTTATGAGTAAGAGGAACGTTATCAAATAGAATCTAAAAGCCAGAGAACACAGGATGGACAAAGTGATCGTGAATGACAGTCGTCACAGAAACAATTTGGGACGAGAACCTGCCACCACGGGGAAAGAGGAACAGCTGACACATTTTGCTGAGGGACAAAGCCACATACAGCCACACCTAGGTTCTTCCTGCTCCCAGATAACTGTGAGAAAGTCTACCTGTGCAGCTAGCCTTGGAGTCCAAGTTGTTTCTTCTCTCTAGCCTATGTGAAACACAAAACAGTGTCACACACACACACACACACACACACACACACACACACACACACACCAGCCAGTTCTTTGAGGGCAAGGGGTCATTCCTGTAAGACTGCATTGCTAATCTTTTGCATAGTGCCTGGTTAAAAACTAGGATCCAGCCGGGCAGTGGTGGCGCACGCCTTTAATCCCAACACTCGCGAGGCAGAGTCAGGTGGATCTCTGTGAGTTCGAGGCTAGTTTGGTCTACAAAGTGAGTTCCAGGAAAGGCGCAAAGCTACACAGAGAAACCCTGTCTCAGAAAAACCAAAAAACAAACAAAACAAAACAAAACAAAACCTAGGATCCAAGAAGTGGGTGGCCGATAAGTGTGAGGATGAAAAGAAAGGAGTGTTCATTGAGTGATACAAGCAAATGGATAAAGTGAAATTCCGAGAGGAAGCAGAGATAGCTTTTTTTAATCCACTTTTTGAAAGAAAACCAACCACATTTTATTTCAAGAGTCTTTGTCATTCAAATACATTACTAGCACTCTAAGAATCAGAGTTATGGTAAAGCCAACATTTCCGTCCGCGAAGAGATTCATGCCATGGCTTCAACCTGCTCTGTATTGGCAAGGAATACACTTTCTGAATTGCTTTAAAGAGCATAATGAGATAAATATGAGACAATCTTAAGTCATTGCATCTACTTGTCAAATGATACAAGAATCCCAGAGAAGCGCTATAGTTGGCAGGCTTAGACAAGTGTCCTTGGTGTCTGTACACAGCCACAGGGTGGCGTACCCTCTCCAAGCCCATGTTCCTCGTTTGCTGCTACATCATGGGTCTATACACTTTCTGGTGACAATGGAGATTATTAAAATCCCAGTTCAAATGTATACTTATTTCAATTATCCTAATTCAATTATCTACATTTCAAGACCCAAGGTGCCTTGTGGTTAATAATCGATGTTTGTGTTCTCTTTAAATGACAAGTCCCATTACCACAGTCTGAACATCATGATTCAGCCTCTGGCAATGTACAGTAAGTACAGGAGCTATCTGATGCTCTCTCTGGCTTTCTGTTTTAACAACTATGACAGCTATTAATAATCATAAGAAAATGACCTTTCAATATAAGGACAAGCAAAACACAATACTTGTTGAAAAAAATTCAAATCCACTTCAGAAAATCAGTGAAAAGATGACAAACAGAATTTTCCCAGTAAAGTGACTTTTTTGTTTTGTTTTTTGTTTTTCAAGACAGGGTTTCTCTGTGTAGTTTTGGTGCCTGTCCTGGATCTTGCTCTGTAGACCAGGCTGGCCTTGAACTCACAGAGATCCACTTGGCTCTGCCTCTTAAGTGCTGGGATTAATGATATGCACCACCACTGCCCAGCTGTTGAACTAAAATAACTATGAATCACAGAATCCATGAATTATGTTGTCTTTGAGCACATGAAGTACTAAAGGGAAATGCTGTCCACGCATAGTTGAGCAGTATCAGGTGTCCCACTGTGTGACGTTTATGATAATTCAACATAGAGTTAGGGATTTAGTGAAATGTAACTAACTTGTTTTAGGTACTCAAAATAGGACACAATACACAAGAGACGTATATATGTGGCATACACGTCTGAGACCTTCTTCCCATGCTGGAAAAGATCTTTGTGTTCAATGAGTGTGATGTTGCTATGTGCTCCTCACTGTCTGTGGGACTCTTGACCTCCACAGGGACAAGGACTCCATGGCTTTCAGTAAAGATTCATAGAAAGTACCCCTGAGAAAGGAATTGATATGCATAGGATCCACCCTTTTCCACTCTGGTTAATACTCAGCAGATCTGGAGAGGCAGACACGAGACATAAGTGAAGATGCACTTGGAATTTAGGAAGATTGAGTGACAGGTTTAATAAATGATTGCTGTGCCGAACGGCAAGAATCTAGGGAAATCTCCTTGTCAGGATACTGCAATAATCTTCTTTCCGACATTCTTAATCACTTGCACCATCCTCCTCAAGGCAGGACTCTAATGAGATGTAAAATGGTCTCCTAATCCTTCAAGTCAGCTGAAGTTATTGCAGGAATAATGGTATCATATGTTACATGTAAGTACCAAGGAACTCTGATTGTTTCAAGAAGGGATTTACAGAATAAGCGAGTGGGGATTAGAGCCCACATCTGCTTGTCTCTCAGATGCATTCTAAAACCCACAGCACTCCATTTTCTCCATTCAATTTGATTTCTATGTTCTGAAAGAAGGTGAAAACACGGCCACCAAGAACACTCTTGTATAAACAAGTACTGAGGCTGAATGAGCATCCCCTAAGGTTCATGTGATGAAGGGTTGATCACCTATGCAGAAGTTCTGGAGCCTTTAAGCAGCTGGGCCTAGGGAAGACTCTAGGACACAGTAGCATGCCCTTGAAGGTGACCATGGAGCTTCCATGTCTTCCTCTTCCTCCTAGCTTTCTAGCTAATGAGATGGGTATTTTTTTCCCTCTTCTTCTTCTGCCATGTAGAGTTATTTCTGCCAGAGGCACAAGCAAACGAAGCCACTCAATCTTGTACTGGGAACTTCAGAAGCATGAGCCGACATAAACCATTTCTATGTGCAAGTTAATTGCCTCAGGTAGTTCCTTCAGTGGCAGAAAGCTAATAGAGGAGGCAATATGTATTTGACAACCCCTGAGCAACTTGAAAATGCAGGTGTGACATTAGCTTTATAGAGAGATAATCTTTATAAACATCATTTCCACACATCCTGTTCAGCTGTTGATAAATTATCTGCACGCACATTTTTTTCCTTTTACCTTCACCCCAATTCAACAGCAGCTCAAGTTATAAAATCATGTATTTAAGGTAATAAAGAACTGGTGTGGAAGAGCTTACCTCCAATACCAGCACTTGGAAGGCAGAGACAGGCAGATCTCTGAGTTCCAGACCAGCCTGGTCTACACAGTGAGTTCTAGGCCACTGGCTGGCCTAGAGCTCAGTGATCCCATCTCAAAAACAAAGTCAGGAAATTAATCAATGGAGTCAGTGAGACTCAGGCACAACCATTCACAAATCATTTGCAAGTGGATCAACCCTAACCCTGCAACCCTAACTCTACATTTAGTTTTAAATCAGAGACTAAGATCAAATCATATTCAAGCAGTTGTTTGATACACATTTGATTAAGTCATTTGACACTGCATTTCTAATGCATACAATTGATGCTTGGTAATTACAAAGACTTCCCAGTGGACATACATTTTAAGGAGAGGATACTCTGGTTTCAGAAAGGTAAGGGGACACATTGGACTCTGATGTGCCACAAGAAACACTGGAGTCTGCAGTAAAGCTTGCTATTGTGTACATTTGTATGTGCCTGTATGCTAGTGTATATAGAAAAGATGAACTTTTTTTTTCAAGATATGATAAAGTCCTAAATGTCAACACATGGCATCATGGTAGAACTAGGTAAAATGCAATACCACATGTGCTCAGAAGTCCAAGCAGAGTGACAGTGTTGAAAGTGAGAACAGAATGAGCTTTGCTTCAAGCTAAGGATTGTAGACAGCAGAGGCCAGAGGAGGATAAGGGACAGGCTTAGCCTGCTTAAATGCTTGTTGTAGGAAAATGTACTTGCTGGTGGGTCTCTCTCTCTCTCTCCTTGTGTGTGTGTGTGTGTGTCCCCCCATGTCTCAGCAGGCTGTGACAGAAATATCCATCTCTTGGAATGAAGAGCTGAGCCCAGAAAACCAGGCATCAATTCATTAGCATGAGTTTTCTAGATAAACAATTACTTATGACTACTGTGTACCACTCAGCGCATCTTTCCTCCCACTGAGCTCAATTAGAGACTTTGGAGCCCGAGTCTCCTGCTGTTCCCTCCAGGGAGGTTTCCTGTAGGGAGACAGCTGTCCATCTATGTAAATCACAGCAAGAGAGAGAAGTTCAAAGTCAAGAATGAAAGTGAGCAACGGGAGGGAAAGAGATGGCATAGGACACAATGTGAAAAGCAGGGGAAATAAAGTTGGAATTGGATGCTTAAACGGAAGCTCATGCTATCTATCATTGGAAAGATTAGGAAAAGTATTGCACCCAGGAAATAAATTACAAGCACTTAGAACTAATTAGAAATTAAAATTTCAATACTTATGCATGATTAAAGTACACGCAGAGTAGTGAAGTAGAAGAAACTTTCCTTAGCTTGCTGGAAGTCATTTACCAGAAATACCTAGCAAAGGATGTACTTAAAGGTGAAACATTAGGGGTACAGTGAGTTACAGCAGAATTAAGATGTGGGTGCTGCTGTTAGGGCTAATAATATTCAAAATGGGCTAGAAGAAAGTGATATGAAATGTGTTGATGATTAGAAATGAATAGAAACACATTCTCTGTAGATAAGATGTTTGTTTACCTAGAGCACATGATAAGGAATGGCGGGCTGTGGGAAGAACATGGGCTGGTGTTGGTGGAAATGGTATCAACATACAAAGTTAAATGGTTGCTGCTAGACCTTTAAGCAGTTGCCTTTTAGTGAATTCCATTTATGATTGCAATGAAGACCCTGAAATAACCAGAAGCATGCTTAATAAGAAAATAGAATACACACAGAGGGAAAGTATGAAATATCACTGAAGGGCGTTAGATAATATTCCAATAAATGAGGAGCTAGCCTATCAAAAAAAACCAAAACAAAACAAAAAAAAAAAAAAAAAAAAAAAACCAAAAAAAAAACCCCTTGCTCATTCCCAAATGAGTACACGAAGTAAACGCAGTCCCAATCAATATCCCCATCACAGAAATTGAAAAAAAGTCTAAAATCTGTCTGAACTACTAAATATGTAAGGTTAATTGAAACAACCTTCGAAAAATGCAAATGAGCTTAACTTGTCCTACTGGAGTGCAAAGCTTATTAGAAAGGTGGGCAGATAAGGTGGTGTTGACAATGGAATAGACCCACAGATGGAAGGACCAAAGAGAGCTCGGGAAGAGACTCGGTTCTCATGGAAACTTGACAGAGGGGCATGAGAGAGAAGAAGGCATGAGTACTACTCTGCAGATAATGACTATTTAATATGCCCCCAAAGCCCAACTAGATCAGAAAGAAAAATGCAATTCCAGTACAGATACAACGCCAATCAAAATTAAACTCACACAATCAATGAGGAAAGTATTCTTAAGATACTAAGAGCGAAAGAAATAAGACACATCAGCAAATGTGCTCAGATCATAGCATGTGCTATACCACAATGCCTTCATTAAAAAGTTAAACGGTAAGAGACATTTGCAGATGATATAACAAGATGTTCCTTCCTAGAACATACAGGGCAAAGTTAAGCCATGCATTGTTTTTCATTTACTGGGCTGGCAAAATTTAAATATTAGCAGGAACTTGAGGAAACAGGAATAGTTATATAGTGTTGGTGAAGATGTAAAATGATACAATAATTTTAAAAAGGAATTTCCCAATAGCCAGTAAAATTCCAGGTGTATCTAAATCAGCAGTTCTCAACCTGCAGGCCATAACCATCAAAAACCACGTCTGATGATTTTAGGAAGCCCAGCCATAAATCTATTTTTATTGTTACTTCATAACTCTAATTTTGCTACTGAGCAATGACTCAGTTCCAAAGACCATTGGAAATATGTTTTTCAGTGGTTGAGACCCACTGAGAAATGTTCTATTTCTAGCATATATCTCTGATAGAATTTTTCACATATGAAAAAGATGTGCATAGCATTATTTGTAGTAGTAAAACATTAGCAGCAATCTGAAAATGCTTTTATGAGTGTAGCACAGACTTTTTTTTCAGGGCTGCTATAGCAAATCTACACTACGATGGTTCCCAGTTGAAGGAAATGCCTCTATATAAAAACAAGAACATGATAGACTTATATGCAAAACTGGATCTGGACTGGTGAAGTGAGGTTGCTTAGCAGTAAAGGTAATTGTAACCAGGCCTGATGATGTGAATTTGATCCCTAATGCACATGGTAGGAGGAGAGATCTCTTTCCCACATACAGAAACAGTATTAGGTGCTGGGAAGATGGAGCAGTGGGTAAGAGTGCTTGCTCCTCAATCATGAGGACCCGAGTTCAACCCCCCAAATTCATGTAAAATGTTAGGCACGACCAGAAGCGTCTACAACCTCAGGGCTGAGATGGGAGTAGAAACTGGAGGACCGCTGGGCTTTTCTGACTGTCAGTCTACTACCAAGGCCAGTAAGGAACATTCAGAGGAATAAGGTGGAGACTGATAAAGTAGGGCACCTGAGCCTACATCTGAGCATATGGGCATGCACATCTACATGCATGCATGCATGCACACATATACCACCCACACATCAGAATTAGTATGGTACATATAATAGTATAGCATTTAGTTAATGACATAAAAATTTAAAATGATGTACTTTTATGTTTATGCATATTTATTGTGGGTTGGACCTTAAATGCTCCCTGAAAGGTTCTTGTGCTGAATGAAGGCTTTGTCATTGCCTTATGATTCTACTAGAGGTCATGGAACCCTAAAAGGCAAGGCCTATTGGGAGGAAGTTACATCATTAGGGGCATGTCCTTGAAGGAAATATTGGGACACAAGTCCCTTCTTGCTCCCCTCTTGCTTCCTGGCCACCAAACAGTGAACAACTTTAGTGCATCATGAAGTCCCTGCTATGGTGCTCTGTGTCATCACAAACCCTAAAGCCAACAGAGCCAACCAGTCACATATTGAAGGCACCGAAACTGTGAGCCAAAATCTTTCCTCCTTTCAATTGATTTAGGTCAGGCATTTTGTCACAACAATGGAAAGCTGTGGTAAGCATAGCTCTCACAACATTTTATATTTAAGCATAATGTTTAAATATAAATAGAATTTCACCCCACAAGTTGACCTGTGAGGTTGAGAAAAAAATAAAGGAGAATAATTGACAGCAGGTAAAGTAAGTTGTAACTTTATTTATAATGGTCTATATTTTAAAAAGAGAATATATTGTCTTGTAAAATTAAGATGAATTTCCAAACATATTATAAAGTGTTACAACTTCACACATGCTACATACATTTTCACTTGGTGTCATATAATTGTTCTTATGATTTGCAGTTAATTCTTAAAATGAACAGATAGTACTTGCTGGTCAATTACCAGTAATGCTAGAACTGTATCTGCACCATCACACACAGTTTGCTAATCTGTGTTAGTGATCACGGGCAATAAGTTTTACTTTGTATTTAAGAGGTGCTGGAGCCATCATATCAGCAGGAAGCCTTCCTCAATGCTGTCTTTCCATGTGTTATAAAGCAGTGTGGGAACACCTGGTCTCATTGGTTCTGTGCATTTTAGCATCCGAGTTGAAGCTAGTTAGAGTAGGGCTTGTCAACATGATGCTCAGACACTAGGGAAATGACCCTGCCTGCTCCAATAAGAATGTTTTCAGATCAGGGTATATATAGGCCTGGAATGGAGTGAGAGTGACCAGCGCAGCTTTTGTTTACACCACAGGAAGCTGGATGGTGTGCATCCTGAAACCCAGAGATTGATAATGATATGTGCCTGGTCTATGAGTGGTGGTCTGTGGGATGCATCCTTGTGGGACTGTGTGTAGAAACATGCCTGTCTGATATATAAATGTAGCTGGACTGGGGAGGGTCAGCTGTGCTTCAAGAAAGTCATTCACCTAAGCAGCACCATCGGTGATTCTGAAAACCCTTCAAAGGGATATTGCTGGTGGGTTGAGACTTCATCTATCTGAGACAATGTGGGAGAGCACTAAGTTATGCAGGTTATATATAGTCCTAGCTCACACGCAACTGAATATATTTCTAGAGCAGAGGCTGTATGGCCATTGAAGATGGTCCCATCGTGTGTGTCCTTATTGTGCTGAATTCTTGGAGTTCTCTCTGCATAAGACGTGCTTGATAAGCCCTAGTGGTGCCCTATAACTATCTTATCCTTCCACTAGGTAGTCCCCTGTATACTGGCAGACAATGCAGTGACTGTGCACACAATATTCTGTGCACTGGCCTTTGTTTTGATGGATGTTCTGCTTATTTATCATGACAGCACATTGGTTATGTCAACTTTTCATGCTTCTGAAGCAAGTGCTTAGATAATCTGTCAAACATGTGTATAGTCTCTCAGTATCTTATGACAATCCTTCTGAGAGGGAAGACTTTGAGGTCAAAGATCATATATATATAATTCATTCATTAATACCGTGCCATTATTTTTGTACTTCATATTCTTTTCCAAATTCTCTATTTTATAGTTCTTTCATAACCATACAAAGCAAAATCTATAAGCTAAATGATTAATTCAAATTATAGTAATAGCAATAAAATATTATGGTGAGAATAGAGTTGTGAATCATGTCTCCCTGATCACTAGGTAACGGCAAAACCTTTCTTGTTCAAGCACAGTTCCATTATGCAGAAGGCACTTTCTTGTGTTGTTGGCAAGTAACACCTTAAGTCCATTAGATCAAGCATTGCTAAGCAGCGCTTCAACACTGTCAACTGATGTATAAATGATAGGAAGTAGGAGCTTAGCATGTAGTGTATGCAGCCATCCCAACCACCCAACCAGCCCTGACTTTAAAGTCAGAACAATACTTCATTCTAGAAACTAACTGTCTTTAGGAAGGTAATTTCAACTTCATTGATTTTTTTCCCTTCTGGTGTGAATTGTAGACACTCAAAAAGATTGCCTTAAAAATGGGTTAATAAAATAAAGTAAACCCAGAAGATGGCGAAGAAGAACAAAGTGATCACTTTGGTTTGAGAATAACTTTATCACAGTGACGATAGCTTATCTTGTTTGGGCTGCATGCTCTAAGAAGCCGTCACTGGCTGTGTCATCAAGATATACATGACAGCAAAAACTGATGAAACCATTGATTTCATGTGTCCTTGTGAATATACAGAAAAGACACACTGCTCACTGAGGCCATGCGATTAATTTAAGCTATAATAACAACTTTAAAAATCTATCATTTGATAATGGCAGTACTCAGTGATCATTGTGCTAACTATACATGTAGCTCAGTGTGGTTAGGGGTCTGAGGTTGCTAGGGACAATGTTTGGAGAGGGGTGTACGTGTACAGTGCATGCAGCAAAGGAGCCAGCTTGCCAACTGCATTATTGGAAAGGCAGTGTGTTTATTCTACCACTGGACTCCTGGGAGGCATGATCTCACAGATATTTTAGGAATTTCACACCCACAGTAATGTTAAAAGAAAAACCCCTTCTCAGGGTGCTTCAGGATGGCAGGCAAAGTAGCTGAATGTTAGAGCCACATATGAATAGCTATTAAAAGGCTTGGGCAATGACAAAATTCCCTAACTGTAACAGCAAAGGTTCACTTAAATGTCCTAGAGTTAGCTCCAGAGTCTTAGCCCTCTGCTGGCCTCTCATTTCCTTAATAGTGGGCCTTGGTGGCAGCTGTATTGATCTGGGGGGGGGGTGTCCCTGCTTGTTCTAGCCAGAGGCTGACGCTCTTCATATAAAGTAAAAGATGGAAAGAGTGCAGCAATCAGAGTCTTCCTGGTTTCTTTAGATAACACCTAGGTGGTTGCAATCATCACAACTCAGTAGCTCTTACCCTGATCTCCAGTGAATAAAGAACCTTCAGGAATGCAGACTTATAAACAGGAGTAGGCTACCACAGTAATTTGGTTAGAATCCGAATACTTTGGGACACAGAGTAGATAACTAAAACTATATAGACTGTTCTTATCTCTGGATATGATCATTTAATCCTAATATCCTATCAACTAGAAAAATGCTTTTTTACATATGAGAAGCCTAAAGTTCAAAAGAGTTCTCTTTTTAACCCAAAGTCACATCTGTAGTCATTTCTGACTTCAAAACCTATAATAACTCACTCTTTCTTGTTGGAGCTTCTAGTTCAACATCGAAATAAGTTTTCAAAACTGCCTTTTAAATAATTTTTGAACAAAGATTAATGTTCTGCTATCATAATAATAAAGGGTATTTTTTTCTATTCTGATACTTAAAATATTGTTTAAAATTGGAAAGCAGAGTGCATAAGAATTTCTATTCTCTAAATAGTGCTAAAATCGAATGGAGGGCGTTTTAAACAGTCTTTCTGAGCCTGGTAGTCTGGGTCAGGGTCGGGTGGTCCCAGGTTCTTGACTTTTTACTCAAAGAGTTAGAATAGCATCTCACACTGATTGCAAGGGACCAGGGAAACTCTATTCAAGTAAAAAGGTAAAGAACAGCTCAGAGAACACTTCAGGAGAGCAGCAGGCACAGAGTGAAAATACTCAAACACCCCAATTATCGTCTGGGGCTTTCTTCTGGGAGGCTCAAGAGAAAGAGGACCTTGGTTACTACAGGGCTTAGTGAAAGAGGTTCTCTGTTGATAGAGTGGTTCTCTATTCATTGATATGTAGGTTAGGTCATATAATCATTTTTCTGCTGTGAATGTCCCTTACCATCTGGGTTTAATCACATGCATACCCAATAATGCACAGACATCAGATGCTAAGTGGGAGATTAAGTTCATTTGAGGACACAATGTTGCTCTACTTTTCATGCACACAAAAACACTCCAGTCCAGATCAGACCTCTTATCCTCAGTCCAGATATATTGAAAATATTTTTGAATAGAAACTGTCCACTTTTTGATGGTCATTAAGGAGAGGAGAAATGTATCCCATTGTTTAGAGAAGAGTGTGCATGAAACCCTGATGCCAGTGGAGATCAGAGGTTCTATGTACTTTGTTTGGGAAAGGGTGCATAGTATATATACATAGAGGAGCTAGGATGCCTAGCACATTAGTAGAAGGGGTCATATATAACCCAAACCAAGCTGAGTCCCAAGTTATTAAACTTTTCTTCATGCTTGCCTGCCTTATTTCTATAATTCTATCAAGTGTAATACATGCTGCTGAAGTTCCAAAAATAAGTTGCTTTGTGTTGATGTCGGTTGTCTTTAAATATAAAGGACTGAAACAAAGGCATAAGGTTGTAAAGACCAATAGCTGCCCAGCTGCTGAGCGGGGGGCCACAGCAGAGGCTTGTGTGTACTTTAATTCTTGCAAGAATCCTATGAGGCCCAGCATGTTGATAGTGAGACTGAAATTCTGAGCCTGAAAAGGAAAAGAGGTATCCTGATTTCTGGTTTTACTCCACAATGAGAGTGAGTAGAATACACACACACACACACACACACACACACACACACACACACACACATACACACACACACGCACACACACGCAAGCATGTGGACACACATACACATGCACATCAAAGAAACTCATAAAATCGTGCACTTGTGTAATTCTCATTGGATCATTTTTATTACACTAAGATGTAGGAAAATAATGAGTCTTAGAACTACAAACCAGTGAGAAGGGAGCCCAGCTTCTCAGGCAGCCCCTTTTCCAGCTCATGGTGATAGTAGGGAAAGAAAGGATCAGAATGTTAGATAGCTGATGTCCAATTCTAGAAGGATGGTGTGATGAGTAGTCAGTTGATTGAATAGGTATGACCCAATTAGCTCCCACTTGAATGGGTATGCAGAATTAGAAACCAGAGACAGCAAACCCAGGGAGTAAGTGTCCATTCCAACCCACAATAACCACAGCAAAAAGACAAGAGGCATCCTCCATGGAAGTCTATGGCTGTCTTATAAAAAAGCCAAGTTGAAAGCATGGAATGCAATAAATATTCGAAGAAATAATGCAAGAGAACTCTCCTAAGAGACTAAAATGAATTTTTGAAATGGCGTGGTATATTCTGAAGAAAGTAGCCCCAGAGCTGTCAATACAAAGACAAATGTCGTTAAAAAGAACTGGACTTTAAAACCACAACAAAAAGCCTGTGGCAAACAGGACAAAAGGTTTATTATTTAGGGATAAAACAAACTGCGGGTTTCCCTGATTACATTTGCTTCCAGAATAGAATGGAGGCCTTTCTACCCAGTGCACATCAAGGACTTTATCTTTGGGCAACTTACCCTTCAAGCAGAAAGGCCAGAGAAAAATAGCTTTTAATACAAGCGCTCGGAGGGTATCATTCCCATGAGCATTTCTTAAATCAACTCAGAGGAACCTTCAGCCAACCACGAAGTAAGTGGGGAAAACACAGGAAAGGGCTGAGAGTGAGAATGAGAGAATACTTCACTGACAGCTAAGTCTAAAGCAAATGTGAGAATCAGACGCAAAATGGAATGTAAATACTCATTTCAGCATGGGGATAAAGTGGAAGAGAACAGGAACATTGCGGAGGTGAAGTCTGAATATCAGCCTCCTGCACTTCTGGGATGTGTCCTCAGCATCTTATGTTATGGTGTCACAGTCTGGATGACCATTGTCACCCACAAACGTGTCATTTGTAATTTGTGTAGGGTATTCCTGGCATGTGCTGTCTGAAGTTTCCTCATTGTTGGATCCAGGCTTTTTATTTCTAGCCAGAAGAAAGCTATATCGGCAAGGCTGTGTCCTGCTCAGCTTCACCCTTGGGGCATATGACGCTCTGAAGGCTCTCACGGCTCATGTTAATTTCCAGAATCCTGTTGAGATGTCATAGTTCTCTGCTGGGCAGCCATTGCTTCATTTATTTTCCCTTGCTACTGACAAATAGCACATAGAGGAAACACATTAGAGGGATTAAAAATTGTTTTCTAGTTGATATTTGTTTTTGCATTGCTAAGGTTCATACCTAAGGTTTCACGCATGGTTGACATGTGCACCTACCCAAGACACACTAAGATTTTAAAATTATGCAAGTGAGCAGCTCTTTTATCTTTTAGGTACATATAACATATAAAAATTATAAATGAATCCATAGATATAAAACATAAGACTTTCTGTACATTAAAATTATATTTAAAAATAAAACAAAAGCTAAACAAATAAATGACACAGTTAAAGATTCTTGTAAAATTGTATTAACAAAAGACCTAGGGTAGCATGAAACTGTCTTACCTACATGTGAAAAAGAATCTTCCCTTTTCCTATCAAAAAAATACATTTCATAGTGAACCCCTGAGCAGTATTTAACTCTGTGTTCTGTGTAAGAGAGAAATGTGACATGGGTTGCCTGAGAAAGATGAAAAGACTTTTATGGACAAATGTACATCAGGAAAATGCAGACCCAAATCCCAAACCAAGGGTTAGAAGTGCAAGGGATTTAACAGTATGAAGACAAATACTAAGTAATACAATATATGTGACTGAACTAGATGGGGGAGGGAAGGTGTGAGGGGGAGGAAGGAGAAATACTAGGTCACAGTCCTAGTATTGGACAATAAAACAAGGTCAAAGAGCATTCAGCAATTCAGTGCTAAAACATACACTTGACAGTTAAGGTAAAAACATAGCAGTGTTCGCAGTAGCATTTATAAAATGCCAAGGGAATGGAAACAAAAAGGTCCTGGGGTCAGGAGGTTTTACTTCTTACTCTGTGACAGATCAAGCAAATAAAACCAAGTACAGGAAAAAGCTACAAATGTAAACAGCAATAATGTATTAATATTTATATTTAATTACCATATGGTAAAGCTAACAGGTGGGCCTTTTTGGTCTATCTAAAATCTGCATCCTGTTTCTCAAATAGTTTTGGTAGAGAATCACAAATTAAGGTATATTAGATAATCACAAAAATAGATAAACTGCAAAAAAGGAGAAATAGCATTTTTCTGGTACAGCCTGATAAAACCAAATTGATAGAAAGATCGGTTCAAAGGTCTTTATAGATTAGGAATCGAAATTAGCAGAGTACATGCCTATAGAACACAATAATGAAATACTGCATGTAGATACAGACCTTGGGGACTTATTTGTTTGTTTACTGTTTTATGTGACAAGGTCTTGCTCTGTAGCTTGGTCTGGCCTGAGACTTGTGCTCCTGCCCCAGCCTCCCAAGTGCTAGGTTGCAGGCATGCAGCTTTATCCCTGGCATAGGGATATAGTAATTGAGAGATCAGAGGAAAGTGTCTTGCCTTGCATGTTCGTCTTAATATAAGGGAATGCATAAAGAACAAAGAAACTGAGCGCTTGGTTAAGGGTTAGAAAAAGGAAATCAAATGATGATAAGGAAGGAAAATTCAAAGCAGAAATGAACGAGCTGGAAGGCAGAAGTGATGGCACAGCCTGAAAAGAAATCTAAAATGCCTTTGCTGGAGGGAGAACCAAGGACTAAATAAGAGGGAAGACGCCCTCCTTACAAAAGTCAGTTGGCTACATTTTTCTGTATGCTCCCATGATATATTTCTAGATTGTTTTATCAGTATTTTCATATGCATTTCTATCAGTTTGAAGAAAATAGTCTCATGAAGAATATGTTACAGAGTCTCATTTTTTTTTTCAAAGAACGCTGAATGGAACAGCTCCCATCATGGTGCTTGACTGTGTTTCAAGTTTTAAAAGTTAAAAAAAGTAAGTGCCTGGTCAGAGCAGGACATAACCCTTAAACTGCATCCAGACCAGCCTGCTCCCATCATGTGGCAGGATAGGGTAGGTCGGGTAGGCAGTTTGAATGACACGAATCTAAAACGTTCCAAAATCTGAAAGTTTTTGAGTACTAACGTGATGCTAACAGGAAATGCTTTCTGATTGCTCATTGTACATAAACTTCATTTCATTCACAAATAGTTAATAATATTGTATAATGTTACCTTCAGTGATTTGTGTTAGGCATGTATGAAACACAGATGACTTTCATGGTTAAACTTTGGTGCCATCCTCAAGATATCTATGACGAACTCAATAAGATATATCCCATAGGCTCTTGAATTTGAATACTGGGGACCTTGTCAGTGATCTTCTTTCAGGAGTCTATGGAATCTTTAAGATGTAGAGCCTTCCTGGAGGAATCATATGACTGGGTGTGGGCTTTGAGAGTCAGGAGCCCTGCCTAGCTTGCAGTTTGCTCTGTTTCCCTGCATGTAATTGGAGATGTGATCTTTCAACTTCCTCCTCGAGGGGCCTGCTGCCGTACTTCAACTCACCATCCTGAACTCTCCTTCTGAAACTGTAAGACAGAGTAAATTCTTCCTTCTACAGGTCACCTATGGTCATTGATGGGGGAATGTCTTTCTGTATGCTGTAAATATGTGTTGCTCTGATTGGTTGATAAATAAAGCCGTTTGGCCTATGGCAAGGCAGCTTAGAGGCAGGCAGGAAATTCAAAGGGAGAGACAAGAACAAGGTGGGGAGAGACAATGTCAGCCGCCGCCATGAGAATCAAGATGTAAAAATACTATGTGCAAAGTATAGATTTATAGAAATGGGTTAATTTAAGATAAAAGAACTAGATAGCAAGAAGCCTGCCATGGCCATAGTTTAAAAATAATATTAGCCTGTGTGTGTTTATTTGAGTCTGAGCAGCTGCAGGACCAGCAGGTGAGAGAGATTTGTCCTAACCTTGGTCCAGGCGGGACACAGGAGAACTTTCAGCTACAGGTTGTGGTATTTTAATCACAGCAACAGAAAAGTAGCTGATACATCATTTCATGATGTAAATGGATAAACTCAAAATTTATAGTGTGTGTGTGTGTGTGTGTGTGTGTGTGTACACATGCATGCCACAGCTCATGTGTGGAGGTCAGAAAACAACTTTTGGGAGTAAGTTCTCCACATAGGTCCTGTCAAGTCGAAAGGAAACTTTATTTCTCTAAATTCCAAAAGGCAGAAGGGACAAATGGCTGTCTGTGGTATCTATTAGCGTACCAAAGTTCATGCTGGCCTCCAGGCTCCCTCAGTATCATAAGTACCTGTTACACATCTCCAAGCCCATCCTAGCTCTTTCTCTTCTACCTTAAACTTCCCTCAGTCACTCATTCTCCTTATAATACTGCTACTTCAGCTGTGTTCTCTTTCTGTCTCTCTCTTCCTCCCCTCTGCACTCTCATGCTTTCTCTCTCTCTGTCCATCTTCTGTCTCTGTTTCCCTCCCCACCTCTGTGTCCCCCAATCTCTTTTTTGCTCTGCTCCTGCTTCTCTCCTAGCCATGTTCAATCTACTACTTTCTATGCTCTGGATTCCTCCAGGTACCCCTGTCTGTTCTCACTCTCATTTGTACAATAAAAATCTTCCCTTTAACCATACCACGGAGCAGTCATGTGGTCAGTTTATATGGGTTCCAGGGATCAAACTCAGATTATCAGGTTTAGCCACAATGATCTTTATTTGTTGAGTCATCTCACCTGCCCTAGATTTTTTTTAATAGCATATTACTGTCTTCAGGTGATGTGTACTAGGCATGTAAAATGGCAGAGAAGTCATGACTCTGATTCTTTTAGAGCATGCCTTTCAGGGACAAGAAAGGAGGCTATCTACTGTTCATTTGGGGGTTAGTGATGGAATAAAAACAGACAAGTCTTTTGCCATACTCTCCAGAGTTCAAATTATTCGCTGACTTAGTTATAAGGGACACATAGCCAGGAACAGGCTACTGTGATGTTGGCTAACTCAGACCCACGCTTTCAGGAGCTGTTAGATTCAACTTGGTGCCTTATTTCCTCGCGTGAACTATTCTATTTTGGCATTTGCAAGAAAATTAAATATGAATGAGAAGCAGATTAATCTGAAACACGCTTCTATAGAATATTCTTTTGCTTTCCAATATGTACAACCCAGAGCCAGCGCCATCTAACTTGAACTCATCGACCCTTTCCACAACAGTGTTTTGTGCTGTATTTAAGGCATCTAAATCCTTAAATCCATCGAAGCATCTAAAATCGTATTTCTTACTTTTGGATCCTTTTAAATATAGAATGCACATTTGCATTTGCCCCTCCCCAACAAGAACTTATAAAGAAAAGGAAAGGGCCAGCCCAGTTGCTTGTTACTATAGCAATAGCGTCTGCAGCAAGGTGAATTACGTAGATGAGCCCCATCATGGGTGGTGTGGAGAAATATGTATTGAGTGCCCTCAACTGGATTTGCAGGTTGGCTTCCCAGTGGCCTACACCATCCCCAAAGGTATAATCAATTGTTTCCCTGTGAATAGAAGTTTGTTTTCTCAGCAATCTCCACCAGGCAAAAGATGCAACCCCACCCCTACCCCCATCCCTCTGCTTCCCACTCTTATTTCAGATGAGGCAGACAGGAGCCCTGTTTTACTTGTTCAAGCTAAAAATATCTCATTTGTAAGTTGCGATACAATTATTTACTCCTTCAAGATGCGGGGAAAAATAAAATTACCCTTGCTGTTAGAGAGATGATAGAGGCCGTGGCAGACAGGTGTGGAACAGCCGCTCTGCCTTTCACTGTGGGGCACCATTCTTTCGGAGGGAATAGCTGGAGTGTCAAGAGCATAGTCTTTGGCAAAAATATCACCTTTGCCACTCACTAGCTGGCAACTGAATGATACCAACTGTGTTCCCTGCCCTGTCTCCCCCTTTGAAGTAGGAGGCACAAAGAAAGGAAAGCAGAAATACTGGCATAAAATCTATTCTAACTGATAAACAGGAGCAGCTTCGTTCAGACTTTTACAGGGAAGGACTTCAATGAGGAGAATGGGTTGAATGTGTGGAGGCTGAGAAGACACAGGGGAGCAATTAGAGCCTCAGAGGCCAGCTAGAGTAATGCACTAGCTTACAACCATCAGGTAGTCTACTGTGATAAGGACGGGTTCTAGCAGGTAAGAGGCCAATGATCCAGGAGTTTTCCCCGCTCTAGCCCAGAAACGGTTGCATTCCAGGAAATGCTTTGTTTTCACTGCAAACCTAGGTAGCTGGTCATCATCACTCTAGATTAGCACAGGGACACTCAGAAGCCAGGTCACAAGGCCTAGAAGTGGTGGCAGCTTCTAGTTAGTGGCAGCTGCAGCCACAGAGTGGAATCAGCAGGTGTCACAGGACCTGGGAGGAAGGCAGATGTGTGGCCACCATCATCAGTTCGATAGTCTTTCTCATGGATAAGTGCAGAAGCTACTTCTTGGCCTGGTTGTCACCAACGTGACATTGGCCTGTGGGGAGAGGTGGTTTCCTTTGTGGGGTGAGGTGATTTCCATAGCAGCTTGCTCCCTAACAGAGCCAAATTGTGGGATTTTGCTCTTTGGTTAAGGTGGAATTCTCTATCTGAAGGGGTTTTCAGTTGAGTAATCTTCAGGTCCCGATGGATCTTATGCAGGCCCTGCTCCTCCTGATCCAGGCACCTAAACAGTACGGTGAAACAATGGGGCCATTTGGAGCTCAGAATCCTAGTGTGGCTTTCCAAACTCAAAGATTTCTCAACTATCACCTGAGTGCGACTGCCTCGGAGAGGAAAAACCAGATCCATAATGCTTGACTGGTATTCCGGCAGAACCTCTAGCAACTGAAGATGAGCCTTTGCCATGGCAGGATATGTGAATGCATGACTGGCTAGTAATACAGCTGTTAACAAGAAATTAACAGGCCTGAAACTTACTTTGAAAGTTGAGTGTGTACCTCCACACATGTCCGGAATTGCCATGAAGAGAGTTTGGATGACTCTCTTCCGGAGAAGCGAATGGCAAACTTATGATTCTAACTCTGACATGGAAAACTAAGAATGATATGCTTGTTTGGAGTGAAGTGCTTGAACTCTGACGGAAAATGCCCTCTGAGAAGTTCATTAACAGTGCTAATGAAATTCACTATGCTTTTCAAGCTGAAGGCTTCTGGGCTGACTTTATTGACCCACCATCTGTTTTGACATTTTATTGAGGCCAGTATACAGACAACATTCTTCTTTCAAATAGAAGAACTTACTGACATTTATGGTTCTCTGTTGATGGTCTTGCCTGACATGGTATGGGGGCTGCGGCTGTGGGGAATACTGTCACTCACGAAACATCAGAAAGCCATACTATGAAGAAATCAAAGGGAAGCAATAATGTCATTTAATTTGCAAGACTGCTGTATGTAATCAATTGCACTATAAAAACACTGTAAAAAAAACTTCAGCTTTTAAAACGTACTTCTTTACAGAGATTTGTTTAGACATTTTTGGACTTATAATTGGCAGGTGGCTTGGGGTTTCAAAATCACAACTTAATTAGTCATATTATAGAATACATGTTGAACATCGCCACCTTTGCAGAACATGGTAGCTGACATGAAAGCAGAGTATGATTTGTTCTTGTTAGTTTCTCCATCTATTGTACAATTCTTGGCTTGACTATTTTTCTCAAGAATTAATCATACAGCTACCTTTTTAAAAAGAAGTGGAAGTACTCAGACTTTTTCTTCAAATTGAAGGCTTTCTCTCCTATTGGCCAAATCAGCTGTCAATCAGCTGCTGTGGGCACCTTAGAAGGGCATCTGTTTTTCCTTCAGAGTGGAACCGAGAGCAATCCAAAAAATGGATTTGAAGGCTTGTAATCTTGGTCCCATGACAGTGAACCAGTCACCCTACTTCTCTGAGATTCCATTTCCTTGACTGGTGGTGACATTGTAGGCAACTGCGAACAATAAAAGAGACACTCGAAGTGCTCATTCTGTATCTAGGCACACTCTAAGAATTCAGTGAGACAGGAGATTGATGGGAAATGGTTTTGACCATTGATGTCACATGTTTTTTTCCTTTCTTCTCTTTGTTCTTTAAACCTAGGAATATGATAGGGTATGGTAATAGTCTTGTGTTTCTTTTTAGTTTTTCCTTTTGAAAAAAAAAATAGTAGACCTTTGAGGAATGGGAAGGTGAGTCAAATGGTCTGAGGGAAGTGTGCGGAGGAGAAGGATATCTTTCTTGCCAGTCTTCTTCCCAAATTCTGACACTTGATAAAAAATTCCTCAGCGAAGGACTAGAAGAGAGAGTGGAGGAGAAGCATTATTTCTCCTGGCTGTGGGTCCCATGATCTTGTGATTTAAGCCTTTCAGTGATGCCAACACCCAAGCAAGAGTCCAGGATCACAGTGGAGAAGGGAGCCTGCCTTCTGCTCCTTGAAGGAGAGATCAAGGGAGATAGAGAGATCAGTTAAGAGGGAGAAGTGTTTGTGTGGTGACTGACAGACTCCTCCTGGAAGTTCTCAAGAGGGAGCCGGGTCTTCTTCACACAGCAGAGGGCACAGCGACCTGAAGAGGCAGGTAGACAGGACAAGAGACCTCGGTTGCAACATTAGTGAAAACAATACTATGTTTTCCTCCCTGGATTTTAGTGGAAAGCTTTTAAACTAGGGAGTATGTGAAAAAAAGCACTTCAGAGCTCTCGAACTGAAAAAAAAAAACAAACCACAAAACAAAACAATGATGCATTCACCGATGTTATTTATAGGGAGTCAGGCTAGGCCAGAGTTTGTTTTGCAGTGGACATCTGCTACCTTTGGCTCTCAGCTAAGCCAGTCAGTATTTTACAAATCCTGCCCAATTGCTTCAGTAGCAGACTCATAGTCTTGGGGGTGAAAACCCTGGCTCTTCAGCTGTTGGAAAGTGGTTTGTTTTCTGAGTAGGTGTTCTTGTGAAGACAGCGAGTGGAATCAACAGAGTTGTCTAAAAGAGACTCGAGCAAAAGTGAAGTCCTGGTGTTGGGATTTTGGAGTCTTGACTCAAGCTGTAGCTAATCCAGTCGTCTCTCTGGGCTTTTGGGTTACTTGAGCTAATATATCCTCTTTCTGTTTAAGTCTGTTGCTATTGGACTGTCAGTTGAATCCAAAAGAGTCCAAAGTTATGTACCATTCAATTGATTGACTATTGCACTTGAGTGTGAGTGAATAACTCAAGCATCCGAACCTATTTCCTAAGATGATTACAGAGGATCTTTTAATACACATTATGTCCTTGATTAAAGTGTATTTACCAATGCTATCCCTTTATACAGAATTACCTGGTGTTCAAGGAGCTTGGTTTTAGGAGCTGAACATCAGGGTTCTAAACTTGTCATTTACTAGGTGGGTAGCCTGGGGGAAAGTTGCTTATTCTCTGTGGGGCTTGGTTGTTCCAAATATAAAATTGGGAAACCATTAAAAACTTTTATAGGTTTGTTCTGGGGGTGACAGAGTTCATTCTTGTTAAATGCTGTGTATGGTACCAGGCATAAATAGTCAAGATGCAAAACTACATTAGTTTTAATATAGATCTGATAGGATAGAACTTTTGACACAATAAATGGTTGGTTCAACAGTCTAAGCATTGTACTAATCAAATAATGAAAGGCTTAATGAAGGAGTAAATAGGACACTGGGTTTGAAGTTAGAAGAACTTGGCTTATATCATCTCTTCTCTGACCTTCTCAAAATCCTTCAAAATGCTCAGCAGCCCAAAAGTTCAAAGACATAGGGATGTGGCTATTATTACTACATTTTTGTTTGTTTGTTTGTTTTGTTTTACTGAGACAAGGTCTCTCTGTATAGCCTTGGCTGATCTGGCACTTGCTCAATGGATAAGGCTGGATCTTCAAACTCACAGAGATCCACATGCCTCTGCCTTCTCAGTGTTGGGATTAAAGGAATGTGCCACCACTGCTAGACTATTGTTGCTACTTTTAACAGTAGTAGTTGTCATCCTTGCATAGTTTCCATCTCTTCTCGTGAATCCCGGGTTCTGTGGTGATTGTGGAATGTGATGCTGTCACAATCATTGTTAAAGTGGTAACACTTGGCAGAACGTAAAAGAATAAATAGACATTTTATTATAAATCAGTTTCTGGGCCTGCTGAGTTGGCTATGGGGGAGGACCCTGAGTCGGTGATTTCAGACTATTTCTTACCTGATAGAATCACTTAAGCTTAAGAACCACCTGTGTAAAAAGACATAGTAAATCACTGGTAGTTGTAAATTCAGCAACAACTTTTTTTTTCATTAAAAAAATGAGTGTTTTGTTTTGTGTGTGTGTTTGTGTTTTTTTTTTTTTAATGTATGTCTGTGAGCCACATGTATACAATATCCACAGAGACCAGGGTTTTGGATTGGATCTCCTAGGACTGAAGTTGCAGGCAGTTGTAAGCCACCATGTTGGTGCTGGAAATTGACCCCCTGTTCTCTGGAAGAACAGCTAGTGCTCTTAAATTCTGAGCCATCTCTCCAGCCCTAGCAACTACTACTTGCACTAAAATATATTAAGGGTCTGAGGTGATGACTCAGTCAACCAGTGTTCATTGTACAGGCAGAAGGACCTGAGTTTGGATCTTAGCACACTTTAAAAACCTAGCACGGTGGCACACATCTGTAAACCCAATACTATGGTGGGAGAAGACAGGGTCTTCTTAAGAGTCCCTTGAGCTCGCTAACCAGCCAGTCTAGCTAAATTGATGATAGACCTTGTCTTAAAAGATAAAATGGGAGACATTGAGGAATAAACCTGATACCAATCTCTGGCCTGTACACACACGTGTGTATACATAAATTCAGACATAAATTTGCACACACACACACACACACACACACACACACACACACAAACATGCATACAAATACCACACAAATAAATAAAAGATCATAAGCATTGTTAAGAATGTTTACACAGATAATATATAATAAAACAATAATACTGGAAGCTGTAGATATTCTTTAGTTTGATTCACGTATTCACAAAAACTTATTTCCCATATTCTTGATGTTTCTGGATCTTGGAGCTTTTCTTAAGGCCATGTCCTCCATAAAAAAAAAAAAAAAAAAAAGAAAAGAAAAGAAAAAAGTTGTAAATAAAAGTTGGCTCTTAGCTTCTTTGATACTTGGTGTTCATTGTCAGCTTGACAGAATCACAAATGTCCTAGGAGATGGACTTCTGAGCGTGTCTGTCAGGGATTACCTTCATTACACTCATTGCCGTGGGAAGACCTGCCCACTACGGGCCGAGTCACTTCCTTCCTGGGGTTTTCTGGATTGCATAAATGGAGAGGGAACCTGGGTAGAGGCGGGCGTTAGCTGTCCTTTGCTTTTTGACTATGGATGTGATATGACTAGTTTCAAGTCTCTGTCACCATGACTTCCCTGCTATGCTGGACTGTAACCGGAACTGTGAGCAGAAATAAGCCCTCTTCAGCTGCTTTTGTCAGAGTATTTTTTTTTTTTATCATCACAAATTGGGAGAAGAAAAGAAGACAACATCTTTTCCTTTTCTTTTCCAGCATTTCAACAGGATGTGGATGAGTGCTTCAAGATTTGAGATGTGTGCCTGCCTGAGGTTTATTTTAGCCACATCAACAAGTGTTAGGTACGAAACAGCTGATCAAGGGGCATGCTATTCCAGGCTACGTGGGAATGTGGAAGAAGGACCAAAGCTGCACAAGAGGCAAGGAGTAGAGAGAAATTATGATCAGTAGCCTCTCTTATGACTTACATTGAAAGACAAGACAGGATGGAGCAAGTGGTCAGGAATGGATATTTGACATCATTTGGGGGGTATTAAGACATGGAAGTAGTTTCTAGTTGTCCAATATTTTCACTGGGAAGATTCAGGCCTGGGAAACATGGCTTGCTGGGCACACTAAGGGCGATGCTGAGGCTGTCTGGATTGGCTTGTTTCTACATGGTTCCGAGGGAATTCCTTGCTATTCCTCCCCCGCCCCCACCAGAGGCTGAGCAACATCTCCAGATTACCACACCCCCCCCTGAGATGTCAAAGCATCACAAAGCACAGCAAATACAAAGTGCGGTTAGTACAGGGAGACATGCTATTTGCTTGAAGAAAGAAAAGTCATTATTTTCGCCAGTTTAGCAAAGATGGCCGAGAGGGCATTGCTTGTCTCCTTGCTGAGTTCTTCTCTAAATCTGTGAATAAATTGTCAGCTGGGAAACGAAGGCGCCTGAGATTTACTGACTGCTCATTCCATAATCTAATTTGTAAGTGTGAGGAGGATAGAAAGCATTAAGGCACTTGCCCTGTCAGGGTGATCCCATTAGAGCAAAAGTTTTGTGGCCTCCTAGGGTTATGTGTGGGAATATTTGTTCTGCTACCAGAATATTCCTGCTACCAGACTTCAGAAAGGTCCACTGCTGAAGTAACTCCCATACATATTTCCCTGTCTTTGTGGGTAGGGTCTAGATGGATAGTCTATTTTTTAATGTGGTAAGCAAAATAAACCTCTGAGCCCAGCTCTTATTCATTTAAAACAAAGTTGTTTTCCAATGTAAAAAAACAAATCATAATAAAAAACAACATTGCAAAGTACTTTTTCTAATATATACCAGTTTCTCAGCTTTGTACTATTTTCTTATTCATCAATAATGAAACTCTTAATAGGCCTATATTTAAGAACTAACAAATCATCAAGCAAACTCTTATTCCTGAAAGACAACTGGTGCGTCACACAACTTGTCTGAAAAAATGATTCCATTTGCATATAATTTATCTATGTCTTCACATTTGGATTTAATTGTAATCATTAAAGATACCATTTAATTCCGCATATTATTTTTGTTTCTATAATGAGGAAACCTATTTAACTAGCAGAATGGCAAAAAATAAAGCTCTTTAAAGTAGTTAATAATTACTGCGGGAAATATTAATCAGCATACCACATAAATGAATCTGAATAAAATCTTTTAATAATTTTCAAGGATCATTTAGTTTTATGAAAGGATTATGTGTCCAAGGGGTGTTTTTGTCTCACACAAATAACAAAGTAGTAAATGTCATGCTTTTAATGCAACTTTTTTTTTTCTGCAATACTCTTCTTGAGATGGAGTGTTGGAAAAAGAAAATGAGTCAGATGACCTCAGCTAATGCCTTGTAGCCAGCTGAGCTGCCTTAAGCAGATTAAATTCTTTGGAAGTCAGTTTCCTCTTTAAAAAAAAAAAAGGTATGCATATTTTAACATTGGTTTGAGGATTAAGTAACCTCCTTCACAAATGTAGAAGTTGAAATTACCCTATGAAGTTTCCCAAGATAAGTTTAGTTTCAAAATGATAAAGAGATTCCTTGTCTTTCTGTGAAATCATTGTTACCTCCCAGTGTCCTGTCTTGCAAGCCCCTCAATAGGTTCACATGTATTATTGATTTTATCTTTGGTTTTTCTAACTATCTGTCAGGGCTCTGGAGCTTACTTCTCATATTTATAGTACACCAAAAGAGCCTTTTAATGAAGTAGTAGGCTTACTGTCTCAATTATAGTCCAAAGTAAGACTTGAAAATGGGGACTTCCATCTACCAAGGCCATGTTATTTTCTCAAGGTCACCTATGTGGAAGGTAGAAGGTCTTTGCTATAGCCCCTTTCAAATGATTTCCAAATACAAGGGTAAGAAAAAGAGAAAGTCTGGATATGGGGCTGTCTGGATTATGGGTATGAGAAAATGTTTATTCTGGAGTACAGGATAGCTTGAAGCAAAAAGGCAGGTGTTCCTTGGTCCAGATGTATGTGACTTTCCCTAGTGTATCTGGGAGATCTCTCCTGCACCAAGAACTAGCAGACTGGTATTGCACAACATGATCATGCATGGTCTTCCAAACTATAATACAGGGCAAATTGAAAAGGAATGGCTGCAGATTTCATCTAAATCGTCTCTGTCCAATCATGTCGTTAGCATAGTGGTGCACCCCTACTAGGCACGTGGAGTTAGATCTCAAACATAGAACTGAACAGAACATTCTCAAGTTTAGTTTTCATGGTTGCTATAGCAGAGTTACAAAAGGCAAGTGATTAAGGGCAATGTCACTACAAAGGTTGAGTTTGGGCTCTAGGTCAGTGCTAAATATAAAGAGTGGGAATCCCAGTGCTCCTGAAAGTAGGGCTATATAGTGCAGGTGTGGAAGGGGTCATCTGGGTAAGTCAGGAAAGACAGAAAAGGTGGAATTGGAGATTTCCCAATATGTTGAGTCTGATGGAAAAGATTGACTACCACCTTCAGAAAGCTCCTTCATCTACTGCTTTACTTTCCAACATAACTACCAAAGATGTAATTACTCTGTGAATTTTGAGGCATTTTTTTTTTTGCTCCCAAGATGATAAGAAATAAGTGAGATTTCCTCACAGTTCCTTTGGAAACATTGTTGGTCATGTCTTGTTACTCAGTGGGTCAGGGGAAGGAAGCATCTTCCCAAATAAAGCCAATTTACCCAGAGCCCCCTTCATGATTACCTTCCACCCAATGGAAGAGGTAGGATGGTCTTTTCTAGTTCATCATGTGCCACAGGGACTTGCTCTGGAAGAGCTTAATATGTCACAAGTACCTAGCATAGACTCATTTCTATTTCTACTAAGGTTTTTGGTTTGTTTGTTTTGTTTTGTTTGTTTTCTGAGCCCTTAACCATATCAATTTGTTTGTCTGTTTTTGGCTTACAAGGAATGGTAGTTGAAGAAATGGCCTCAATTAGTAGTTCTGTAATGGGAGTGCTAAGTGCTGCCTGTCTCATGCAGGTACTAAAATGCCTTTTTTTTTTTTTGTCCTGGCATAGATGTGAGTCAGATATTAACAAGCATGTCCTTTGTTTTTATGTGAGATGAGACCGAAAGGGAAATGCTTCTCATGATGTCGCTAGGTAACAAAATATAACTAGACTTGCTCACTCTATGGGTGGGATCTTTCTTTTTCTTATTTATATTTAAAGACTTCAGTTATGCGTCTTGACAAGAACAACGGGTATACCAGAACGGGTATACAAAGAACACTGGATAGCAGAGGTCCAGTGTCTGCCACACAATGAGTGTGGGGCTTTGGCGGGTATACTTCAGTCACTTCCAATGATAAGGTCAATGGAGAATCTTAAAGAAATTCAGAGTGGAAATGTTCTTCATTTACTCAGCCTGTAAACATTTCTTCAGCATCAATTGTGTATAAAGCACAGAGGCATGAAGTTGGGGAGTATGGAAGGTGGGGGATGAATCTAGGAGGAATGAAGGAGAGGTGTTGGTAGTGAATATGTTTGTCTTAGTTAGGGTTTCTGTTGCTGTGGGAGACACCATGACCGCAGTAACTCTTAGAAAGAAAACATTTAATTGGGGTGGCTCACTTACAGTTTCAGAGGTTTAGTCCATCATCATTATGGCAGCATGCAGGCAGATGTGGTGCTGGAGGAACAGCTGAGAGTCCTCCATCTGGCAGGCAGCAGGAAATTGACAGTCACACTGAGAGAAGCTTAAGCAAAAGAGACCTCAAAGCCCATCCCACAGTGACACACTTCCTCCAACAAGGCCGCTCCTCCTAAAGTTGCCACTCCCTTTCGGGGACATTTCCTTTCAAACCACTGTAATTGTCAAATTACATTATATGAAATTCTTGAAGAATTAATACAAATATTATATTAAAAAATAAATAAGTCCGAGCTCTGCTTTACTCACTCATTCTGGAAAGGCACCCCACACCTCGCTTTCACAGCTCATGGTTTGCTGGATGCTTTGTGTAAGATCGGGAGAGTTTGGTGTTTTATAGCTATTCATATTCTTGGGGGCTGGAGAGATGACTCAGTGGTTTAGAGCACTGGCTGCTTTTCCAGAGGTTCTGAGTTCAATTCCCAGCAACCACATGGTGGCTCACAACCTTCTATAATGGGAACTAAAGCCCTCTCTGGCATGCATACAGGCAGAGCACTCATACCTTAAAAAAGAAACATAAATATAGTCTTTATTTCCTTTTTTAAATCACAAGACTCCAACACCTTTGTTGGTTCTCAGAAAAAGGGACACGATTGGCTTAATTTTTAAATTCAATCATCGTGAATGCAAATTGCGGTCAATGCTATACTATTCCTCTACCTAGCTGCAGGAACCCTGAGTTGGCACAGGGTTGACAATTGAATGGTTAGGTCAACTATACTGAGATTGACCTGAGGTCTATACCTCTAAACTGAGAAAAGATAAAGTCTTTAACCAGATAATATAGCCAAGACCTGAACATGGTAAAATGCAGCTGAAAGCTCCAAACTAGGGGTTACATTGGATGTTAGCAATCCTTCCCTTTCCGGGTCACACAGGTCCGGTTGCTTCCTGGATTGTGCGTGCGGCCTTCTTACTAAGATGACACACATTTTTGTCAGCTGTGTAAGGCAAGGTGGTCATGACCTTTTGAGAGAAGGAAAATTTCAAAGACCAAGCGTACAAACACAGAGATGTGCAGACATGCCATCCAATGTGACAGGACATTCAAAAGCATCAGGCTTTATAGCTCTTGCTGTTTCCTCATAAGGCTATGCAGCATGCTGTAGGGAGACTACCTCCATCTCACTTGAGAAGAGCTTTTTCTGCAGATGCTTGGGATGTGAGTTTCCATGTCTGTCCTCTCCAGAGTTCCATCCACGCCCTCTGGTGCTGCAGTTACCTACCCATAATGTCCCCTAAAATGAAGAACACAGTAAAACGCCTTTCTCCATTCCCCACGGCCTTGCTGTCTTTCCTACCTCAAAATTGCAATGTTCACAAACCAGTGAGTAAATTCATATCACAGATGAAGAAACCAGGGAAAGTGATTCCTGGTGCTACTTCCCACAGTTTCCAGTGCATCGCTTGACATCTTCTGAACTACACCACACTAAATAGTTAGCTCAAAAGCTCTCACAAAGGCCAAAACTATTCTGAAATTTTGTTCCTGTTAGCTATTTGCTCTAGAAAGTAAAAAGTGACCAATGTTACCAGAAATTGAGATATTGATTATTAAACAGTGGAAATCAGGGAAGCATAGCACTTAGTTCAGGGATGAATGAATGGGCAAATGGAATTGGCTAGGTCAACGTGAGCTTGGATCTCTACTTCAAACAATGTACATGAGTGAATTCCATGTGCATGAAATACTCAAAGAGAAAAGTGAAAAATAAAGAAATTTACCTGTGTTGGAGGATATCTCTTTGACATTGCACTGCAAAAGAGAGTCTTAAAAAATTCAAATACAAAGATGAATAAAGTCAAACATTACAACCAAAAGTTTATCCATAGGCCAAGTATGGTGGCACATACCCGCCTTTGAACTCAGCACTTGGGAGGCAAAGGCAGGTGGATCTCTGTGAATTCAAGGACAGTCTGGTATACATAGTGAGTTTCAGAACAGTCATTTCTATGTAGAGAGAGCCTATCTCAAAAAACAAAAACAAAACAAATTACGACTAAAGGTGATATAGACACCTTAAAGACAAACCATAAATACAATGTTAAGTGAAAAAAAGTCAGTGTGCAAAATTCTTGTGGCATGACAGCACTTAGAGAGTTTGTTTACAAGACATGAGTGGCATAGTATGTTTTCCATATATTATTACTAAATGGTAAAATTATAAAGTCAAGCTGAAATACTAAGTATCCAAATCCAAATTAGCTTAGTAGGAAATGGATGGGATCTTAGACCATGACAGACGGTCTTTACCATGTTAATTAACTTCTTTTTGTTTTTGCTTGCTTGCTTGTGTTCTGAGACAGGGTCTTTCTATGCAGCCCTGGCTGTCCTGGATCTCACTATGTAGACCAGGTTGGTCTTGAACTCTCAGAAATTCTCCTGTCTCTGCACCCTCAGTGCTGGAATTAAAGGCCAGCACGACCATACCTGGCACTACTTTTTTCTTAAACAGAATTATGAGCATGTCTGGACTCCCTTATGATAGCTTTGCTAATTAGAGGGAAGGCACATGAATATGAATAACTTTTACTGAGAACATTGTAAATGCTGGATAATGTGCTGTTTTAGCTGTATTATTCATTTAATCCTCAGGCAGTCCTCTTGTAAACTCAAGAAAACATTTTATTTACATTCTGTAATGCATTCCTCATCAGCAGCATTAGGATAAAGTATTCATGTAGCAGGCAACAGAGTCATCGTCTCTAGCGCAGCCTGTGGCACTGACTGAACATGTTACATAAACGTTTTGGCTCTCTGATTCCTAATTTACAACATTGAGTTAAATATGTACATGGGCTCCTTTTATAACTGTTTTACGAGTTACATGATTGATCTTAACAGCTGCATTATCTCCCGGAAGTGTTTTATTTAAAAAAAAAAAAACACTAAAGAGGAAATAATTCATGGAAAATTGTCACATGAAAGTAGTGACTTGGAGGTAACTGGTGACTGGGATGAGCAATAGATTGAGAGACAAATCTGATAACACACGCCTGCTGAAAAATAGGTAAGAGAGAGACTTATGAAATAGAGCAAAAATTCCATTTCTACGGAAACTCCCCAAGATTCTAATTAGGCAGATTGTGTCCAGCCAGGTGCCTTTCTTATACTGCATTATTGCACTGTAAAACTGAATTAGCTGGTGCTGTACTTAGAGACCCACACTGGCTAGCCTATCTATTTTAAATGGAAATGCAATTGAAAGGACTTTATTAGCATGACCGTATCTCCACAAAGCAAGAAATCACTCTATAATATTCTTTAAAATAGCCAACTAATCTCTCCCCAAAGTTATTTCTTGTTCCATCGTTCATCTTCTGCTCCTTTTAGTAGAGCACAATTGTGTGGCACATTCATGAGGCATATGAATGCGCTTTTCTACAGAAATTTCATGAGGGAAACATCTATCTGTCCAAATCTTACTGATCATTTAGAGAAAAGAAAAAAAAAACCAAACATATTTCTGTACACCAAGAGAAAAATACTGGCAAATTCTTGCTCAAAAGGCTCTTCTTTCAGATTTCTTATATGTCATAGAAATAGCTATTAATATATTCACACACACACACACACACACACACACATGCGCACACACACGCACACACAGTAGATGCTGAGCAACCTAGTAATTTATAGTTTTCTTACCAAAGTTCAGTCCAATCTGCTTGATTGACTTTGAAAAGAGAAAGGAAGAACTATTGTAGAAAAAAAAAATTCACTGGACACTTGTATCCCCTGCAGAGTAGGAAATACTGCTTGCTTCCCTTGTATCTCATCAAAATTTTTCATCTGGGGTGAGTGGTTGAAAGCGCTTGCTGCTCTTGCAGAGGATCAGAGTTTGATTCCTAGAGCCCACATCGTATGGCTCACAGCACCTGTAACTCCAACTTTATGGGATCCAATATCCTCTTCTGGCCTCTTTCACCTATATGAACACATGCGTGTGTGCATGCTTGTGTGTGTGTGTGTGTGTGTGTATACACATCAATTTTTTCATTTATTTTTAAAAATCCAACAGCTAAGGAAGTAATTTTGAATTTATTTTAAAATCAGAAATTAATATCTAACATTAAATAGCAAGGGGTATCCTTAATGAAATAGACTTTAAAATCAGGTGCAAGAAAACCAAACCAAGAGAGAGCAGTAATATTAATATCAATTAAAATACAGCTTCAGGCCATAAGCATTAAGGACTCATAAACATACAGCACAGAATTTAGCAGTTGCTTGCTGAGATAGGGTAAGAAGCAACTAGCACATTTAACACTCTGATGATGAGAAGTGTTGTCCTCTTAGTTGTTAGGGCTTATTTGGTTTGACCTTCCTCTCTTTTCTTCTACATTAATTATAAAAAGATTCTCATTTCTGTGTTTGCAGTCTTTTTATATATAAATATTTTATCAGAGCATGTTCTCGTGAAATTTCGTACTTTGTGTTAGCATTCAATTGATTTTTTTTTTTTTTTGGTAAAGGTTTCATGAGTATCTGAGCATAATGTACATTTTTGTTGGTAGAATGAAAAGCTCTAAGAACGCCATTTGAAAAAAGCATGTTTTTCTTTTTCTTAGTGTATTTGCTCAAATCCTGTGTAACCATACTTTTTATGACATGATTTTTTTTTTTTGCTATAACAGTTCAACATAATGAAAACTCAGGTGCCTTCAACACCAAGCAGAGAGGTGAGAATGTGGACTGCAAGTCAATAGAGAACAGTGGATAGTCTGAGGGGATGGGCCAGGACCTCAACGTTACCAACAAGGGGGAGGGGAGAGGTGGGAGAGGAGGAGTGGAGGGGAAGGGAAATAATAGAAAAATAGATACTCATGACACACATTTGTTATTGCTCAGTTTTTGACACCTCTACTAAATACAAATGGAGAACAAAAAGAAGCAAAAGAAAGAGCAACAAGAGAGGTAATAAACACTATCAAAATAATGTGGGAGGCCAGGTGGCTGTGGTGCACGCCTGTAATCCTAGCACTCAGGAGGCAGAGCCAGGTGGATCTCTGTGAGTTCAAGGACAGCCTGGTCTACAGAGCGAGATCCAGGACAGGCCCCAAAAACTACATGGAGAAACCATGTCTCTGAAAACCAATTAATAATAAATAATAATAATAATAATAATAATAATAATAATAATAATAATGTGGGAAAGAATAAAACTAGGTCCCACTTTACTCGCTACTTAAAGAGATTTCCATGTGGGTTAAAAACTAAACAGGTAGTGAGTGAATCGATACATGCACTGAGAAGATGGACTCGAGACTATTTCCCATTCCAGAGTTAACATAATCTTCTAAGGCAGGAAATTCACTGACTAAAAGACAAACAGATTTGTAGATATTTTTACTACACAGAAATCTACAAATTACATAGAAATTGTCATACAGATTTATAAGTTAAAATGTAACTAAAATGGAATTCAGACAAGCTGAGAAGGAACATTTTTTATTTCTAAGGTTAAAAGATGTAAACAATAGCAAAATATAAATTAGATAAAGAACACAAATAAAATGACTCATTAGAAAATAACTGCAAACAGAAAATAAATCAGTTAATGATGCTTGTCACGCTAACATAATTTTAAAATTCAGTATCATTATTGATCCATCATATTGACAAAAGACTAAAAGTAACAATAACTTATAATACTAGTAGGGGTGTTGGGAAAATAAGTACTTTTATGAAGTCCTATGAAAATTGTTTCTTTGTAATAGCCCTTTCATACGGTAGTTTTTATGAATTTTATTAAAATTGAAATGTAAATTCTAACCACTTCTAGAAATAGGTGGATGTAATAAGAAATAAGAACATGAGTATGTAATAACACACATACAAAAATATTTAATGATGCATTGCTTATGAAGGTAAAAATTGAATATCCACTAGGTCATAAATTCTGTAATCTTCTGTTGAAATTAACAGAATGAAGTAAAAGGGAATACATCTGAACATTGAACAATATCTATTAGAGTTCGTTCCTCTGGGAGGTTGCATTGGAATGTGGAGAAACTTGGTTTTGTTTGTTCGTTTTTGTTTGTCTGAGACATGGTCTCATGTAGCCCAGGTTGGCCAGGCACTTGTTACATAAGAAGGGTGACCTGAAAGTTGTCATCCTCCTGCCTCTGTCTCCCAAATGCAAGGGGTTCCAGGTATGCACTACCACAGCCGGTTTTATGTTATGTTTTGAGCATGTTAGGCAAATACTCTAACTGTATTCCACCCTTGAAACAACCTTTAACATCTGCCTGCTGTATCATGCAGGTGTACTATGTTCACATTTTTAATAGTTATTCTAAAATGCCAGTTGAGAGCTTCTGACTCCGTGTGTTGCATCTCCAGGGGTATCCCTACTGTGTTCGTTGGCTGGGGCTGCCATAAAACTTCATGGTCACTCATTTATACTCCAAAGCAGAACTTTCCAAAGTTAACAGGCAGCCTACCCTGCCATATTAAAAGTGGGTCTTAGAACAAGGATATAATTCTCAGGGATTTGTTTGTCACTCAAATGATTTAATTCTTTTTCTCCTGTGTTTTCTCCTCTGAATTGAGGCAAATGGATGCTAGAGTTTTCTTGTCTGAAGAATCATTGGGACAAGACTGGAAAGGGATATGGTCTATATGTCTCTGGTTTATGTTTAAAATCTAATTAGGAAGGTCTATAAAAAATCACTCAGTAGACTGGCGGAAATGGCAGGGAGAAAGTGACGTCACTTGAGCCTACATCCAGGCAGAGAATGAGTTCACCCGGCAGAGGAATGAGATGCAGATGGGGTAGAGACAGAGACAGACCACAAACTGGTGCAAGCTGGTACGAGCCTGAGCAGTAGGGTGGACACATGGCAGGCAGCTAAACAGCGCGTGCTACCTGAGAGGCCTGCTGGGACCTGAAGGTCTAGCATCCTGGTGACCATGACCTTGTGGGAAGCATTGCTCAGGTGCCACAGATGGGGGACACTGAGACAGGGATACGCTGGACACGCTGATACTGATCTGCATGCCAACCATGTAGAACTACACACACACACACACACACACACACACACACACACACACACACACACACTTGATGAGAGGGTGAGATGAAAGTTACAAAAATGCTTGACAAAAACCATCTGCATCCTGTCAGCTGAAACAGCAGGCCCGAGTCCCACCTGAAATTGATTGATGAATAATGGAGAATGCAAAGTGGTGTTTCTTACATACCGAGGTTTGAGATTTTCAGCTTCTATACTCTATATGTCTCCTTGCCAGGTGGCAGGAGATGCAGAAGAGAATTTACTTCTGATATTGAAAGAACCCCCCTCCTCTTGACAGATAAAGCTAACGACCTAGATGTGACATTCAGCCAAGGAGTAGCTTTTGTCTCTTATCTGTGTGTGTGTGTGTGTGTGTGTGTGTGTGTGTGTGTGTGTGTGTGTGTGTGTGTGTTGTGGGGAAGGGGGGGTGGTGAAGAGTTTCCAGTCTGCTGCTAAGTGAATCTTCCTTTAATGGAAAAATTCAAAGTGAGGAAAAAGTGCCCAGCTCCGAAGTGAACAGTGATTTTTGCAATGTGAAACTACGGATAATAAGTGAGCTCTCTATTCCATTTTTAAATAGTTTTTAGAGCAATTTCAAAGATAGAAGGAACCACAGAGGAACACTAATCATATTTTCCATTCCAAGGAAAATTCATCTCTCCAGCTTGCCTGTCAGGTGATCAAAGAACATGTCCAAATGCAGGGAGCCTCATTCCTGCCCAGGCATCCGAGGCTAATTGAGCACATAAGCCTTGCTGGGCCAGGTCTCCCTTGCCCTGGTCTTTCTGTTAATTTCTTGTACCTAGGAAGCCTGATATGCCACTCTAGGAATTCTGTGTGCTTGATGTAAACATTTAGCACACTTCTGTTGAGCACTATTCTAGATATTAAAATAAGTATTTTGAGAATCAATTATTACTTCATAAAAGTTTTATAGAAGAGTAGTTAGGAATCTGCAAAATCAGAATTGTAATAATAACTACTTAAGAAGTTGGGTGCCAGTTTGCCCTTATTGTTACCTCAACCCAACCTAGGGTCATGCAGGAAGAGGAAACTTGGTTGAAGAATTGCCCATCCCTAGGAAGGTGGTCAGTGCTCTAGGAAAAATCTAGCAGGACAAGCCAAAGGACAAGCCAGTGAGCAGCATTCCTCCACGGTTTCTGTTTGTTCCTCTGCCCTGACTTCCCTCAGTAATAAACCAAGATCTGAAAGTGTAAGCTGAAAGAAACCCTTCCCTTCCCAAGTTGCTTTTGGTCATGCTGTTTATCACAGCAACAGACAGCTAACTAGAACAAGTTTTAAGAACGGAAGGAAATTCAGTGTTGGCTACATAACCCGCAGAACATAGCAAATGCTAAATAATGTTTTGCTACCTTGCATTTATTCTGATTATAGAAGTTTGTTTTTATTGGAAAAGCATAGAAACCCTCAAAGAAGAAAATAAAACCCCACAATGCAGAAAATTTCTCTTTTGTGCTTATAAATATATTTATCTAAGCTTCAGTTGCTATTATAAAATACCGCCCACTTGGTGACTTAAAAAAAAAAAAAACATTTGCTTTCCTAGCTCTAGAAATGTGAAGTCCGAGGTGAAGGCACTAGTCCTTCGGGCTCCTGATTTGGAAACCTTCTGATCTTTGAAAGGTGTAAACAGCTGCTCTTTCATGGCGTCCTCACATGGTGGAGAGAAAGAGTACTAACCACATCCCCAAAGGACGCTAAAACTGTCCCAGGACTTCACTGTCATAAGCTTTCCTAACCCTAACACATCCCAAAGACCTTACCCCTAGATGCCATCATTTGGGGGTTAGGACTCCAGCACATGAATTTAGGAAAAAAAGACAGTGCATTTAGTGCACTCATTACATCATATGCAGAATGTTGTCCTGTTACATTATCTTAAATAAAGAGTGCTGTGGATATCACTCTATATGCTGTGAATGTGTTGCTCTGATTGGTGAATAAATAAAGTGCTGATTGGCCAGTAGTCAGGCAGGAAGTATAGGCAGGACAAAGAGAGAGGAGAATTCTGGGAACAGGAGGGTTGAGTAAGGAGACGCTGCCAGCTGCGGCCATGAGAAGCAAGATGTGAAGGCAGAACTGGGAAAAGGTACCAAGCCATGTAGCTTGGTACAAGTGGCTGTGGAACTGGCGGGTGAGAGAGATTTGTCTTGACCACTAGCGGGACACAGGAAATCATCTAGCTACAAATGAGCAAGTGCATTTATGTATTAAAGCATCTATGTGCCATAATGTGCATGGCATTAGATCCCCTTTCTACGGCTGTGACAAAGCACTGTGACAACATCAGCTTACAGAAGAAAGGGCTTATTCGGGATGAGAGTTTCAGGGGAATAAAAGTCCATTCCACAGCAGTGGAGAAGCATGGCAACAGGCAGGCATGGTGATTGGAGAAGTAACTGAGCGCTGATATCTCAACCCACAAACAGAAAACAGAGAGCACACTGGGAATGGTGAGAGTCTTTGAACTCCAAGTCTGGCCCCGGTGACATATTTCCTCCAGCAAGGCCACACTTCCTAAACTGCCCACATAGCACCCATTACCAAATATTCAAATGCCCAGGACTGGAAATATCTCATTCAAATGACTACATACACTTAAGAATTTGGGATAACGTGGGCTACAGAGATGGGTCAGTAAGAAAAGGCACTTGCTTCTGAGTCTGATGACCTGAGTTCAATCCCTGGGACCTACACGGTGGAAGGGCAGAACTGATTTCCACATGTTGTCTCTGACTTCCACATATGTGTGTCACACGTACATATATACTTACACACATGCACACACAAATTCGTAATTTGTAATTTTTAAAAATTTGCATATAACTAATACATCTACAACACAACTCCCACACCCAAGGCTCAGAGTAGGTAACAGAAGAGGAGAGGAAGGATTATAAAAGCCAGAGGATCAGGGAGTTTACTGTGAGACTGTGTCTCACAGAAATGTCCGAAGCCAGTCTCATGAAGTCTTATCAACATGGCCGCCGAAACATAACTTGAACAGAACAATATGAATAGACATATCAACGTGGAAAGGAGAAAGCCGAGGAGGCCTCAACCCAGGCAACGATACAATGTCAAGAGTGGGAGAAACAGCCATCCCCTAGAGAAGAATGCTCCAATTGATTATCCAATACCAAATGCTCAGCCCTGCCTGTAAACACATATACAAGTTACATTATACAGACTGAGCAGACTGCATTTATAAATTTAGAAATACATATGTAGCAACAATTAAAGAAAAAAAAGGTAATAAATTTGGAAGAACATTGGGTGATGCCTAGGAAGATTTAGATGGAGGAAAGGAGAAGGGAAAATATGTAATTATTTCGAAATCTTAAAATAAAAAATTATTTTTAAAAACGTGGGAGAATTTATATACATTAGATACATAATTTATGGCATCCTGTTTAAAGTATATATGAGTTAGTTATTTTTAAGATTTGTTACTTTATGAATATATGCAAAATATAGTGATATGCAAATAATAAAAACCATAATGGTGCTATATACAGAGTAAAAATAACTATTGGTGACATTTTGATATATTTTTAAGATATATTTTACATGGATATTAAAATAATATTTTTTATCTGATTAGGATAACTTATTCATTTAAATACTATAAAACATAAAGAAGAAATAAATAGCAATTTCTCAAGGTCTATAGTTTTATTCTTGGCTCTATTAGTTTGACATCCTAGTATATATAATTCAAGTATTTTTCTATAGCAAAAAAAACCTCTTAATAAATATCAAATTGGCACATGCTGTTTTTTACCTAATTATTTCTCGGTCGATAGATAATTCAGGTCATTTAGTGATTCATGACGTTAAGCTATGTGGAAGGAATATCTTAGAAAATAAAGGATTGTTATTAGTTTGCTTTTCAATTAATATTTATCTCTTCAGTGAAGCTGCTTGGAGTTGAATTGCTAGTGTACTAGTATAGTAACTAGACTGCTGATCTACCAGAAGACATATCTACTGCTACATTGTTCTTCAGTAAGGTTATACCATTTTAACATGCCCCCCCAATTTTTCTTTCCATAGATTGCTGAAATATTATTGATCTGCAGGTAACATTTGGTAACATTATTGCCAAATAGGGATATTTATCTATCTCCAGCTCCCTATGCTATGTTCCAAAAGATTTTACAATATTTAAGAAATCACAGCTGCAAATTCTTTTATTTCATTAGAGTCTGAAAATTGAAATAGTTTAGTTCAATGCTTAAAAAAAAAAAAAAAAGAGTCATCTGGACATCTTGGTATACTGCATGTCCTAATAGGAGGTCTGGGGCCCTGCTCCAGACCCATGTCTCTGTGAATCCAGCAGATGGGTCTATAGTCCTTATCTACAGGTCATAGAACCTTGCTAAATTCTTTTGTTATTAAAGATTTGGGCTTCATTCCTTCCTATGTTTCCCCTTATTTATGTCAGTTTTAAAGACATTATAATTCATATTTTTATTATCATTATTATTATTTGAGACAGGGCCTCATTATGCAGCCCAGGCTGGCCTTGAACTTGGGATCTTCCTCCTTTAGTCTCTTTGTTCCTGGCATCATAGGCATGTCCCATCACACTTAGCTGAGAATTAGTCTTCTTGATAGAGAAGCTCTAAGCAGAGGCATGAACGGATGCAGGAAGAACTGAGAGATGTTGCTTTCTGGCTACCATATGATAAAATTGGATCACATGCTTCAAAAGGCGACCCTCCTTTTCCTGGCCCAGCAGTCCTTCTTAGTCCTTGGTAGTGCGACAGACGCCAACTTATTGAATTTTGCTAACTTCATTCTTATTTGTCCTTTTGTTCTTATTCTTGTGTTTGTTTCCTCTCTTGTCATAAAGTTCTGAATGTGAGGTCAGGGAGGTGGCTCGGCAAGTAAAATTATTTGCAGTGCAGCCCTGCCAACCACAGAACTCACAGCAGCAGAAGAAGAGTTACAGCACATTGTCACACACACACACACACACACACACACACACACACACACACACACACACACCAATAAAAAATCAAATTTAAATATCAAAATTCTGAATACAGTAGTCACAGCAGGCAGTCACACAGGCTTTTAAAAAAAATTGTAGAACCTTCCAAACTTCCCAAGCTGTCCCATCTTAACAGCGCCGCTGGTGTAGTGGTATCATGCAAGATTCCCCCAAGCTGTCCCATCTTTCTCCCATTCTCCTCACAGCTTCTCACCTGCTGCTCCACACTGTGTTTTATACATCACTTTTACAAAGGCTGGCAGAAGATGCAATTTATACTCAGACTTCTTCCTTCCTTATTATGACCCACAAGTAGCACATTGATATATTCCCAGGATTCCTGTCAATTGCAAATCTTCAATCACATTTTGTTATTGAGACTGGTCAAGCTGGAGATTTAACACTGAACATGAAGATTGCATTGTAAAATGTTGAGTCCCTTACTGTATCATGCTATATCCTAATGGGAAGTTGGTCATTTATCTGTTCCTTCCTTAGTCTTGAAATATCAACACAGTGAAAACTTGGTAGCTGGTTTTAGATGAACCAGTTCTTCAGATGCCAATAGCTGAAGTCTTTCCGAGCTCTGTCTCACATCTTCAGTAATGCTGTGGGTGTCATTGAGAAGAAACAGGCCTTTGCTATAGTATTTCTTCTTTTTCTTCCATTTTTCTTTCTTTTTTTATCCTTTCCTTTAGTTACAGTATTGAATTGAACATATCATATGCACTACATATGTATTTTATAAAAAACATTTTGTATTGTGTTGTGTTCCATTATTTGTAAGTTACATAAATGTTTTGCTATTTGGGAAAGCTGACTTTATGCAGATCATTTCTTGATAACTAACAATGAGTTATATTATTATTCATATAGTTTTCTCATGTAGATTTTATCTTATTATAGATTTCTAGATGTGGTTCTTGATAATAAATTGCTATGATCTTGCAAAGATTAAGATAAGACTCTGACTCAGGAATCTTAATTTTAGGAATGCATTTTCTAAGGTAGATTTTAGTACAGTAAGCTGTCAAATTAAATTATACATATATTTGGAAACAGAATGAGTATTGCATATTGCTCTAAAAACAGTACCCATCTGTTTGCTAAAATAATTATTAATAATACCTTAAAGATTTATGTAGTCTTGGAGAAAAATATGATCATTGGGTTTTTTTAAATTACAAGTGAAATATATTCTCCTACTTTAATAGGTTCAAAATAAACAGCCACCAGCAACTAAAACAACTTTGGCTTAATTTTTCAAAGCTTTTAGACTCATTATATTTGTGAATTTTTCTACATACTTCTTTTCTTCAAATACCAGGACAATAATTAAAGGACAGAATCAATCAATAAGCACAATGTCTCACTTATTCATTATAATTATTTCTTCTGTTTCTAGCATTACGTTTACAGGAATACATATAAAGAGGATGTGATTATCAGTTTGTATAAGTTGTTACATATATGTTACATATTTATCCTTTTAACAGATTTTCTCCCTTCCACAGCGTTACACATTCATCCTGTCATGTTGTGGTGCGATCACCAGCCCATGGGTTCACCTTTCCTTATGCTTCAGTTGAACTCTGTGTCTGGGTTGTTAGTTCACTTGGTTATTCACATACAGAACTAAGACACATCCACAAACTCAGCACTACATTCTGTGCTTGTAAGCACCCTGTATACAACAGAAAATTATTTCAGAGTCAAGAGCTACCAAGCCAATCTAAGGAGAGATGTAAAAACCACACTAAATGAAGTTCTAGTTAAATATTTTTGAAAGGAAGCCTAAAAATAGGCAATATAAGAACAGCCATCAGACTTGAGTGAAAGCCATAGCAATCAACTTACTTTTAGAAACTAAGTCAATGTCTGTTAAAGGGTCATGAAAAACATTTCATTCATGTTTAAATTATTCATTTCAGATCCAAAACATCTGGGTGATATTCAATTTGTAAAGAATTAGCATAGAGCTCTATATGAACAACTTGTACATTTAATCACCAGTAATGCCACAGTTTTATAGATATCAAGAAGCTCTTGAAATATAAATGTGTTGAGGAAACTAATTGGGGAATTCATATTGCTTATTTCAAACACAGCATCAATGAGATTCTAGTTATTATGAAGATTTTGGTGGCTATCCAAATGTGTTTCTGGGCCCACCACGGAGAGCTGTCATTGAGAACAGATTTTAGTGACTTTGCTGAGTGTTGGACCATCTCTCTCTTTCTCAGCTTCCTGTCTGAAAGTGATTGATTAATAACATGGACCAGAAGATCTAGTTTATATCTCATAAGTATATGAGATATTAGAAAAATATCTAATATCTCAGAACAGAAAAAAATGAGAGTGTTGTTGGGCTGGGTCTGCTTAGACAAATATGTAAATAGTGTCTATCATAGTGATGAAAAGGAGTGAAAGCTGAAAAAACTACAATATCCTGAAAACTTCATGTCTGGTTTTCAATAGGGGTGACTTTAGCTCACTTCCCTAGAGAAAATGTGGCAACCAGTGGAATCCTTTGATAATTTATTTTATGTATGTGTACATTTGTATGTGTATGGAGGGATACTCCTGTGTGTCCAACTACACATGTGTGTACATATATATGTTGGAGTGGAGGCCAGAAGTCAACCTCAATGCTTCTTTTCAGGGCCCACCCACCTTATTGTTAAGACTGAGCCTCCTTGGGACCTGAAGTTCACTGATTTGGGATGGCTGGCTGGCCAGCAAGCTGGAGGTCCTCTTGTCTCTGCTTCCCCAGTACTAGTGAAGAACCAGCCCAACTCCATTTTGTTTCTGGAAGCTGATTTAAGTTTCTGTTTGTTATAAAACTTGAGTTTCTGCTTCTCAGAACTGGGCTGCATCCTACCTTAGTAACCATAGAATGTACCATAATCCAACTCCTGGAGCCACCTGTTGTCAGAAATGTTCTATACCTATTTGTCTATGACCCACTTTCCTTAACTGCCTGTTCTTGCTTCTATAACTATGTTTGTATGCAAAATTCCCCACCGTATGGTTTTGTCCTATAAAATAAAAGGCTTGAGAAATTGGCTCGGTGCTGATCCAGTGAACCCTGCCTTTTAGGGGAGACAGATTTAACTTTGATGTGTACAAAAATAAAACTTGATTTCACTTGGGCATAATTTGGGTCAGTGATCTTTTCCCTGGCATCTGTGGAATTAACACTATGATTACAAGTGTACTAGCATCCATTTTGTTTATCCTAATCAGTGTGTGTGTGTGTGTGTGTGTGTGTGTGTGTGTGTGTGTGTGTGTGTGCATGTTACTCTATTTACATGTAGTGGAAAGAAACCAGAGACACGTATGAATAGATGATTAGCTTATTGACTCCACAGCAAGGAATCACCTGGCCTGAAATGTCAATAGTATTGAGATCAAGAAACCCTGAATGGAAGAAGGAATTTTAAAACACTGGTGTTATGTAAAACTTGTCTCCATCTTTTAAACAAACAAAACCACAAAACTCAATTTGATTTCATTTTAGGCCATATGAAAATATCAGTGCTGCACATCAAATTTGTTTCACTTGATTACTGATCCCTAAGATGTAGAACCCTAGGCAGCAGGAAAATATAATTGCATCATGTCAAATTGGTTTCACGTGTTTACTGGTCCCTAAGATATAGATTCCATATCATAGAAAACAACGTGTGGGTCTTACCACTTCTGTAAGCACTTACCTTGTGCTGTGGATTGCAGACTAACTAGGGAAAAATAAATGACAAACAATAATAATAAAACATCAATATTGCCTCCATATCACAAAGGACAAACCAGAATTTGGCCATTATGTAGTTAATGTGATTAACAGAGATAACAAGCAAGATGCTTCAGGGCCCCAGTGGAACATTTGTCCTGAATTATCTGGGCCTAACTGTCCACTCTTATTATGGAAATTGAAAGAGAGCCAAATATCTTCATGCTACACAGCCAGGAACTGGGTAGTGCAATACATCAGAGTGTAAGAAGGAAAGATAATTACGAATGATGTTATTGTTCCTAGCTTGTAATACAAATTCAAATAAGGAAAATAAGAAGACGGGGTGGGAGGGATCATCGTAGGATGCTCCATCTGTCACTTCATGGACTCAGAGACAGTGGTGTCCTGCAACCCTGGAAGATGATTTTCTTCTATGCGATTCCAGCACAATTCCCCTTAAAATATGGGGTAGGGATGAAATGGGTGTGGAGCTGTTGGATGGGTGGCTTCTGCTGCTGCAGCCTGACGGCCTGGGCTGCTTGTCTACCTGAATGAGGGCAGCCTTGTTTCCACTGCTGCCTTCACTTTGAGTATTTATTGGCATTAACTGATCTTAATTTACACCTTTACTGTGGGGAGGAGAAATGAAGTGCTTTGTAAGCTTGGCAGATGGTTGTGAGTAATTTTGGTGAGGTACGGTACATTAATCACATGACTGCTTTATACCTTATAACCTATTTAACATGTTTTTTTCAAAAAGATTCCTCTAAAATTATCTTTGTTAGAAACACAGTTATACAGGAAACTTTAATACACAGTACTAAAATTGTATTGCTGATTGTTAGAAAAATTTTATAATTGCCTGAAATATTAAAAATGAAAATTTGACACAATGTCTTTAGCAAGTTACAATATGAATTGCACCCTCTTTCATTTATTTATTTGCGATTTTTCTGTCTACTAAGATCAATTCATGTTAATATTACTTATAATTAAATACGTTTCCACAGTTGTGCTCTTGGAGAAGATACCAACTGAGATTCTACATTTAGCTTCTGTTTTAAACTCAAAGTAATGACAGGTAAAATAGAAAATTAAAAAATTTAAAAGTTCCTCCAGATCTATAAACTTAGAGAGGTAGCTTTACCAATCAGGGCAAACATAACAGGGGTCTTTGGCTTCTGGTGCCTGATTCCAGAAGCAAGCAGTGGGGCCTGGGAGTGGCATTTCTGCCAGGTAAAATGAGCCAGAGCTTGTTAGAAACATAAACAGGCACAGTTAAGTGTAGACAGATATTTACATTTAGACATAGGTGCTTTTTATATAGCAAGTATATAAATGGGGAATGGAAAGAGATTTGGATTTATGAATCCACCAACACAGACACTTTTGTCTGGCCGAAGACCCACACTACAAGAGAGGTTTAAGGAAATTATTCAAGAGGAAAGAGAATAATCCAGATAGAAGTCTGGTCATACAAGGGAATGAAGATGTTAAGTGGTATGTATGTGGAGAAATGCTGAAGATATTTGTTCACCTAGGAAAATTCTCCCCCCAAAATAATTTAGTATGGGAAACTAAAAGCAATGATTTACTGTGTGGCTTATGACAGTAAGATCAGAAAGGGTGACTGACAGGGGGCAATATTTGGAGGTTATCTGTGATGAACTGTGTTAAACTTCTGGTGTCCTATGCTTCATTCTCTTACTTTTCATTTTTAAGACTGTAAAAATATAAAAACTAGCATTAGCTCCCATGCCATGAAAAGACAGGATATAGGCAGAATTAACAGGAAAAAAACCCAATAAACTTCAATACTGGTTAAATAACATGAATCTAGTTCATTAAACACATGACACACAGTGCCAACATAAGAACTATAAGCACAGATGTTGATCCTATTCACATTAAAAAATGGTTAAGTAGGAGGATATTGTAAAGGAATGTATGGCAATATTTCTGCAAATTAAAACAAGTTAGACACATTTCTTTAAATATGCAAGTTACCAACACTGACCCAAGAAGAAATAGACATTTGAATTCAAAATTTAGAATCTTTCCAAAAAGAAATCTTCAAGACCAGATGGCTTCTGTAGTGAAATTTTTCAGGCTCTTGAGGAAGAAACAATACAATTTCCACACAACTTTTTTTTTTTGAAAATAAAGGATGAGGATAGCTCATCCTTACACCTAGATAAGATAAAGGTGTTGTAACAAGAGAAAACCAAAGATCAAAATTCCTTGTTAACCTTGTTCAAAACCCATAACAAATTGCTAACAAATTGAATTAGAAAATATCTAGATGAAACAATAAGGCCAAGTGGGTTTTTTTAACCCTCAGATATAAGGGTAGTTTAGCATTGTAATCAATCACTGTCAACTTATTGATGACATGGAAGAAAGCATGCTGGCTCAGACTCTAAAAAGCGCTTGACAAAATTCAATGCTCATTTAAGATAAAGGTTTCTTTTATCAGCTGGGAGCAGAAGAGAATTCATCTGGTTTGATAATTACTATGGAAACTTACCACTAACATTGTACTTCATAATGGAAACCTCAATTTTTTTTTCTGTAATATTGGGAATAAGACCAGCTCTTACCATCTCTTTTTGATATTGTAATCTCAGTGACTTCATTATTGCAAGGGAGAGAAGCAAAGGATAGTGAGTCCTAGACCACATGATCATGATGCAGAAAATCCTAATGAATCTATGAAAACAGAAAACCCAGAAATGAATCAACACAGTCATAGGATATGAGGTTAAAAGCTGACGACAGTTCTATGTGCGAGCAATGCGCAAAACTTTGGATTCTAAAAGTACTGGGGTTTTTTGGCATGGATTTTCATGTAGCCCAGACTAGCCTCTAGCTCCTGCTCCTGCTCCTACTCCTCTACCTTCTGAGCTATGAGATAAGAGGCAGATGACACCACATTTAGTATATATGGTGCTGGGAATGAACTGTGCACACATGCCAGGCAAGTGTTCTACTAACTGACACAGGGCCCCAGCCCCTAAAAACATTCATATTCCTTTAATAGCATCAAACTAAGAAAATATTGAAAATAAATTTGATAAAATGTATCAAATGTATGCTTCAAACAACAAAAGTTGTCTGAGAAAGAGCAGATCAGACTCAGGTTATTTGAGATACATACACAGTGACCATGGATTAAATGACTCAAGATTTGTAGCTAAGATGTTGGTTATCTACAAATTGATCTCCTTGTTCAATATCATCTTAATAAGAATTTATAGCAGGCTTTTTCAAAGTTTTTCTAGAAACTGGCAAGTGATTTAAAAATTTGCATAGAAAAGCAAAAAGCCAAGATTGGCTAAGATAATTTTGAACATGAAGAACCAAGTTGCAGGGCCCATGCTATCTGATTTTGAATTTTATTGTGAACTATAGTAATTAATACAATGTAATATTGTCAGAAGGGTAGACAATTGGATCAGTAGAGTGAAAAACAGCGACAAGAAATAGACCTTCACATATGTAGTCAATTACTTTCCTATAAAAGTGCCAAGATAACTCCAAGGGGAAAATAGTTTTTCAACCAATGATGCCATTACAACTGGATCTCCATATGGAAGTAAATCTTTCGCCATATGCAAAATTACTTCAAATGTACTGTAGACTTAAACATTGAAAAACAAAAATTATAAAACCTCTGAAGGAAAACCAGAGAAAATCTTTGCAACCTTAGGCTAGGTAGATCTTTCTAAAGTGGGACACAAAAATCACAATGTAAAATAATAAATAAATAAATAAATAAATAGTAATAAATTAGACCTTGCCCAAATCAAAACCACTGCTTTGCTAAAAGTAACATCAAGAAAATAAACAGATATTCCACAGATTGTGTGTGTGTTTTAGGGGGGTGGGGGCTGCCACAATACCTATTTTTGATGAAATTAAGGGGGAAAAAAGAGATCAGGCACTTCTCAAAAGATAAGCAATTAAATATCTCAGGAAAAGACGTGGAGCATCATTGCTGGTCAGAAAAACTGTTATGACAGGATACCCCTAAACCTCAGGAGGATGTCTGAAATCAAGTTTGCTAAGGATCTAGTGCAACTAGATGGAGTGCTGCATAAAGACCAATCTGATTAGTGGGGGTGGGGAGCCTACAATGATAATTTGATGAACAAAAAGAGGGGGGAGATCAGTCAACTCATCAAAAATTAAATATCTCTGGAAAGGACGCTTGGAGCATGTCATGCAACCCCATGAAAATCAATGAAAATGAACTGTTAGAGAGAAAGAGTACAGCCCTAACTGCAGGAGGACTGTTCTTGAAATCAAGCTTTGCTAAGGGATCTAGTGCAACTAGAAATCCCATACTATATGATGGAGTCGTAAAGGCATAACAGACTTTTTGGACTCTAATGTTCTAAATGCTTTATAATTTTTCACTTAACATATTATTATCAAATAATGTTGGGTTTAAGTTATTCTTCACATTTGTGTCTTTTTGTATATACCAACTGACCCATTTTCTCTGCTACTGAAATAAATCTGAGAAATCTAGGTTTCTATAACATGAATAATAAGACTTTCCTTATTATTCTAATAAGGATACTGGATGTATCAAAATGTGTAGGAGACCATCTCCGATCTGTCAAAGGGTTCTTGGGGGGAAGAGTGAGGAATAAGGAAGTATTAGATGGAAATACAGATGGAGACAACAAGAAAGACAGAGACAGAGGATAGCTTTAGGAGGACCCTGGTTCAATATTCAGTTGCCTCAACTTTATTCATGATGGGCTTTTTATACACCAGCAAGGGGAAAGGCAAAAAACCTCCCCCTTTCAAGGTGGAGGTATAAAGTACCAACAAGTGTAGACCCTTCAAAACACCTGGTAACCACACTCTTGGCCAAATCATCCTATTATGTAGCTCTGCTGGGCAAAGAAAGCTCAGACTTTCTGACCTTGAGTAAGGCCTTACTAGGGAGCTTCTGTGGGCCCCCACAAAAAGGTAAACTAAAATAAGTCTGTTCATACAATAAATAATATAACTCTTGTGGCACCAATTTTAATATACTCTGGACTCGAAGTCAGAGAAAGGATAACAAGTAAGAAAAGGATGGAGTTACAGGTGAGGATAAGCAATAGAGCTCCCCAGAGCTGGGCAAATTTGGGTGTGCTGCGTTGGGAGGCCTGCCACGCCCTGCAGTCCACAATTGCCTGAGAGCAAGTAGATGACATCCAGATCGCCCCTGTATGTGGGAAGAGAACTGACTGGCAGATGCTGCAGAGCCTGGCTGCAGGCTGATGCAGGCTCTTTAATATCCTAGTGAGATCAAGCCAGGGCTGATACCCGAAGCATACAAACTCTCTATGAAATCTAGCTCATTCCAGTTGGAGACATGTAGAAAAGCAGTGTCTCCAGGGATACCCACAGGTTTGTCTGGCAGCATATGGGTGGCGGGCAGCGTGATTTCTGAGTAGGTACCAGCTTGCCTCATTATTTCCCCCTTGCTGACAGAAAGAGCTGAGCACTTATTTTGACTCCCAGGATCTGTGCTTTTGATTATTTCATCTGATGTCCATACTGCTCACATTTTCATAACAGGAAACCAAGAAACTGATTCAGAAAAAAAAAAGTGTCACCTGCTTAAAGCTCACACATTGTCATTTAGAGTTAAGGAGCAAACTCACATCTATCTCCCCTCAAAACTGTCCTTTCCATGTCTTTGGAGAACTAGCAGGTCATTTTTGTCAGTACATCAAGAATTGGAAAGACCTTTACAGATAGGTTCATACTGGTGAAATCCACAGGAGGCTGAGTCATTGAGTTCTACTTTATAAATACACAATGAGAAATCAAATTGACAAGGAAGACTATAGAGCATGAACCAGCATTCACTAACTAAATGCAAGGGATGCTTTGAAAGCAAAATGACATTTACAGTATCCCTTAGTGGATATAAACCAGAAACAAAGGACCAGAGTAACTCTTCATATGATGAAACCCTACCAAGAGCCATTCAGTTTGCCTTCCTCACTGTGAATGGCCGACTGTTGCTATAGACACTCTTATCACACAGGCCACCACGTCCCTGGAAGACTACTTATGGTAATCTAAGAAGTTTGATCAAAATGCTACTTGTATAATGATTTATCCTTGGGCTAAGGGTGTAGATTAGTGATGTTCATGCCTAATTTGTATAATGCCTCCAGTTTGACTGCTGGCACTACACATGCATGTGTTTACATGAGTGAGCATGTACACATATGTACACACACACACACACACACACACACACATACACACACACACACACACTAGTTTCTCCTAAACACAAAAGCATCCTATGCCCTGTGAATTCAATTTTAAAGCTTGTTTTTTAGGAAGAGAAGTTCCCTGCATGTATTAGTGATAAGATGACTTTCAGAGAAGGATTTCTGCATAAGAGCAGATTTTGGTCAAAGCTAATGAGTATGTAGTTTGTATATGATGTTATCAATGTTTCAGACTTATAGAGGGTGAGCCAAGTCTTGTATCTTCTGTCAACCATTTATGGCTGGCTCCATGGCTACAGGTCGAGGAGCAGAGGGAAAGATGTAGTGCCTTGAGGCAGATGGCCTCTCTCTAAGCCCATCGTGGCTCCTCCTGGCTCAGTGATCATAAGCAGAGGCTTAACCTCTGCATTTCAGAGTCTCTCTTTTATAAACCGAGGATAACTGAAGTACATTTATTATAGTGAGTGTGTGAGGGTTAAAAAGACTGATTACATATATAGTTCCAGACAGTGCTCAACAAAGAAGATTCGACACACACTAGTTTGCTCTCTGAAGGCCTGTGGCCTCTCACGCTCCCAACTTCTCTCCTCCCCGACTGTTCCTGTCCTTGGATGTTACTCCCCGACTGTCAATTAGCATACACTATTGAATGAAGTTTGCCTTCCCAAGGTCAGACAGAATGATCTCTGAGATTATTTTTTTTTCAAAGTTAACCATCTGTTTATTCAATTCTTCTGCTACAAGTAGCAGTATGGGTGTCTTAGAAGTTGGAAAATCAAGTCACAACCCACACAAAAAGATTCCACATACAGGACAGAGAAGGACAGACATACAGCAAGAAAATGAGCCACAGGAAGGGATGAGAAGAGGGAAAGTGAAATATTGCTATAACATTGATGCCATTGGTTTGGGGTAGGTTGGGCAATTCTTCACATATCATCGTAGTTCTAAAATAATTACGCTCAATCACAGTAGCCCGGTAAAGATCTCTGAGATTCTTTAGCATTGTGAAAATCATCTATTTGGTGCAAACATAACACACTCATAGTTGGAATATCTAAACTTTTATTGTTACCTCTTTCTTTCTTCCTTCCTTCCTTCCTTCCTTCCTTCCTTCCTTCCTTCCTTCCTTCCTTCCTTTCTTTTTTTCCTTTCTTTCTTCCTTCCTTCCTTTCTTTTTTTTTTAAGACAGAGTCTCATTTTTAAGCTTAAGCTAGCCTGGAACTAACTATGTAACACAGACTGGTCCAGATTCACAGCAATCCTCCTGCCTCAGCCTACCAAGTGCTGGGTTTTCTTGCATAAGTTAACCATGTTTGGCTAAACATAAGGGGTTTGGACTTTATTATTTTAGGCCTCATATTAATGATATCTGTGACCTTGGCTATAAAATGTCTCCAACATTAGCTTCCACTTGAGTAAGTGTAAATAAATTGTTCTTCTGAGAGAAAGAGCTTTGTTCAAAAAATGCTTTCAAGAGGTGGGGCAGCCCTAGTGATTCATACATTCTTCAGTTGCAGAACTTGCAGGCAAAGGTGGGTGGATCTCTGTGAGATCCAGACCAGTCTGGTCTACCAAGGGAGTTCCAGGTCAGACAGGGCTACACAGAGAAATCCTGCATCAAAAACAAACATACAGACAAACAAAGAACAAAATTATTGCAAGGCCTGATTGGCTGTTTTCATGAAAACGATGCTACAAACTCCAGGGTTGTAGCAATGATGGGGTACAACCACCAAGCTCATCTTTGGATAACTGGGAGCTCTGCTCCTCTACTACAGGCGTGAGGACTGGGGATGCTCTTCTGAGCTGTGATCCCCCCTTGCTATTGGAAGCAGCCTGAGAGCAGGTTTCAGCCTCTCAACAGTAAGGAGTTCTGTTCCTGTGCAGGTTCAGGTTTGTTTCGTTCTCTCTGTCTCTGTCTCTGTGTCTCTGTGTCTCTCTTTCTCTGTCTGTCTCTCTGTCTCTAGATCTCTCTCTCTTCCTCTGTTTCTCTGTCTCTCTCTCTGTGTCTCCTCTGTCTGTCTCTCCCCATCTGTCTTTCTCTCGAATTCCCTCTCTTTATCTCTGTCTCTGTTTCTCTGTCTCTCTCTCTTGCTCTCTCTCTGTCTCTTGCTCTCTGCCTCCCACTTGGGGTGAGATATATGAGACCAGCCAGTGAGAATAAACAAGGGCACTTGATATCTGCTCTACAAGTTAGCTGACGTCACCCCCAGGCCCCACTAGTCTCAGCTAAGATATACATACTCTACGGGTCCGGGAGGGAGGCCCTTTAGTCTCAGCTGCATGGCCACGATGATTTAAAGGAGGCTTGAAAGCTAGGGTGATCAGCAATGAACAAAGCAGACAGCTTTGGAGCCTGTTTTCTACTCACTGGATGCCTCATCTTCTAACAATGTCCTGAGATGGGCATGGATGCTCCTTAAGCAGATATCTCTTTTATCATATTACTGATGCCAGCTTTTCAAAAAGAAAAAAAAAAAAAAGAAGAAGAAGAATTCTGAAGGGTCAATTTACAAACATATGCAAAAACTTTGAACAAGAAACAGATCCTATCTCCTTGAACCGTATTTACATGGGAAGCCACCTGGCCACGATCCAATGGTTCCTCTCTGCTCTGTTAAAAATGCAGCGCACTCTGTTCAGCAGCGTCTTTACCATAGGCAGTAGGCGTTGGCTTATTTAATATGGGTTTTTACTGCCAGCAACAATGGCTCTAAAAATAACCAAGACGGCTGTATACTTCACGGAATATCCGTAGGACAGAAAAGGTATTTGAAACACATCAGAAAAGCTCGGCATCAGCATACCACGGCCGCCTCAAGCTCATCACAGGGTGGCTGTCACTTTCCTGGAGCCTGTTTCAGTCTTAGCATCGAGGGGGTGGTTAGCAAAGCACGCAGCAGACATTTCTCGAAATGTAAACTTTATGTATCCTGAGATTTGTCTTGTGATCTTGCTGCAGCTTAGCTAAGAACAGTACTTCCATAATCCTCTGTTGGAAGAGGTCCACACCGACATGGGCCATGAGATTTGTTTAAAATCTCTGACAGTCTGTCTGTCTCTCTTTCTCTCCCTCCCTCCTTCCCTCCATCTCTCTCCCTCTCCACCCCCGCCCTCCCTGCCACCTCTGTGTGTGTACAAGATGAAGAGGTGAATGGGTGCAGGTATGCACATGCCATGCTGGGTGTGTAGAGGTCAGAGGGCAACCTTGGGTATCAGTCCTCACCTTCCACCTTGAAAGGAAGTTTTGGGTTCCCTGCCCTACACCAGGCTAGCTGGCTGGCAAATTTTTTTCTCTCATTTGGCCACTAAGTCCGATCATACTTACTCATGATGCTAGAAGATAAAGCACAAGATGAAGACTGGAGGATTTTTAGGATGCACTTGCCTTTCCTTTAATAACCAAGCAGCTTTCCTAGGGAGTTCAGGTGTGTATATTAGTTGCCTATCTACTGAATTAAAAAAAAAAAAGATTGGAAGGTTGTCGGAGGTCAAGAATAAAGTGAGCCTGAACCACAAAAGTAACAGCAGAAATTAGCAGACGGTCACGTAGTCCAGCAATATCAAGACCGTAAAAACAGCTGGAACTTGGAGGCTGAGGTTCATGAAGAAAGAAAGGGAGTGTTTATAGAAAATCCGCAGTTCTCACTGGTGGACAAAAAGTAAGAATACGGTGGAGGTACCGAGACATGGGACGCCGTGAGAGGTTCACAGGGCTTAGGGAAGGAAGCCAGGACTCAGGGGTTCTATTCCGGAAATGGGTCTTATGAGGAGAGAGAGACAGAGACAGAGAGACAGAGACAGACAGAGAGAGATTTGCAATCCTAACTAATCAGGAGGCTGAGGCAGGAGACTCACAAGGTTATCAGTGTTAGACAATTGACCCTACAAAGTGTAGATGAATTTCTAAATGGTCTTATTAAATAAAAAACACGGAGCCAAACATAGGGGTGAGAGCCTTAGAGGGGTCAGGGAACTAGGGAGAGCCACCAGCCAACTTTACCTCACCAACTCTGCAGCTTCCAAATGCGCATTACTTCCTGTCTACCCATTCCTTTATTGCCTTGCTTTTTTTTTGTCCTCTCATTGGCTCTCTTAGCTCAGCTTCCTCACTTCCTCTTCCTACACAGCTCTGTCACTTTCTGTCTGTCTGTCCAGTCCTCCAGGTCTCTATGGTTGGTACTGGGATTAAAGGCGTGTGTCACCACGCTTGGCTCTGTTCCCTAGTGTGGCCTTGAACAGAGAGAGACCCTACCTCCTAAGTGATAGGATGAAGGGCGTGTGCTGCCTGACTTCTTGTTTACGTAAAACGGCTTGCTATTTCCTCTGATCTCCAGGCAAACTTTATTAAAGCACAAATAAAATATTGCCACAACGAAGCATGAGACGTTTAATGCATTGGAGGCCTTAGAATGGAAAGTGAGTATAACTTAATTAAAAACACAGTTGTAATGAGTTCGTTGTGTTGCAGGTACTAGATGGTGGTCCCGCTGTCGCGGGCATCATCAGAAGCCTTAGCTTCTCCCTCTGTGCACTCTGCCAGCTCGAAGACAATTATAATATGTCAACAAAGGAGCCACCTTGCCAGACTTGTCACCTCTTCTTACACATGGTTTTCTTTAGAAAGTTAAATATAGCTCAGCTCTCTAGTATATATGCCACACACATGCCCCTCATAAAAACCTGCTGTAGCCACAGCATTCATTTAAACTCGGACTTCACACACTTGGTTCATTCTCATAGCCCCCAGTGAAATAAACTAAAGCCATCTTGGTGATTCTGTTTTTCAGAGTCAAATTCCTATGACATTGTTCTGAGGAAAGCTGCCCCGGCTTCCTTTACAAGGAAGCAAGGGGAAATGGGTGTCCCCGGACTGAAAGTGGGGAGCACCCTGCCGAACTGAACACAGATTTGAGGAGTTTTCACAGCTTTCCAGAACGTTCCATGCCATGCATCCATCACTGGTGTGCTTCCAAGATCAGGCTCTTCACTGTGGGCATCTTTTTCTCGCCCAGCTTCCGGTTACCAGGGCCACAACCTCACGCTGGTCCTCATTAGATCTCATCTGGACCATCCTGATAACCTCACTGTTTTTATCCAAATCGGTCCCATTATGCATCTGGGCCTTGGGAACATCCCTGCAAGTTCCCGTTCCTTAGCAGCTGTCTGCACCCTGCCGCTCAGAAGCGTGGATGCGCCTGCTGTTCATCAAATGACTTCCCAGCTGTTCTATGTGTTGCTCTGGGGACCTCAGTCTAAACTTCAGAGGCCTTCTCCTTCACCTTTCCTCCATACCACCAGCCTGTCCCCCACCTACCAAACCAACCCCATTTCATCCCTGCCTTTATATGTGCCGTCCACCCCCACCCCCCATCCCTGCCCAGTCACTCTGCTCCTGTGTGGATTTTTCCCACAAGAAAAACACTCCCCAACTCAGGAAATCTCTTCCCATTGTCATCTCTCTTATTAAGTTTTTTTTTTCTAACCACCACCCTGCCCCATCTCAAGTCAGCTGAGACCTTTTGATCAGACAGTCTATGGTATTTATCTTATTAGTCTTTGTGCTACAGCTGTGTATGTGTTTTGTTTTGTTTGTTTTTCTTTTCCTCAAAAGTGCTGCTTTCTCAATCCTTTAAAATGTGCTGTTGAGAGAGGGTCCAACATCTATCCCAAAAGAAGTCAATTATCATGACTAATTGAAACTCAAGGTAATGATGGCATTATGGTTTTAAAAACTGTAATGGTTCTAGAAGAATCGTCCCCACTCACTCATCATCACTGCCCTGGGAGACTGCACTGGAAAAATATGTAAGATGTTTAGCACAGCACCTGTCCTGGGAAGTGCTCACTAAATGTTAGCTCTCCATAGAAAAACTGTGAGTGCCTGGGTATGATATTCACAACTGGTCAGGGCGCAGATGACACAGTTTTACCACGTGGCAAATTTACAAGCGTGTGTTCTCAATAATGATCGCCTGCAGTAACAGTACACTTCACTGTTTTAATAACACAGTTTATGAGCTCAAAGTAGCATGGAGGCCAAGAGAAACAGTGTAAAGTCGTGAGCATTGTGTGGTAAAGGAACTGCTGGGACATTTCCCCTTCACGATCTGTAGGACAAATAAAGTGAATGAACGGACTGTCAACAGCCCAGCAGGAGGAAGGGATATGATTTTATGAAAGTGCATTGGGCATCATAAAAAGGTGAATACCAATTAACTTAGTGAGGGCAGATGCTGTGACACCCAGCCTCCTACTGAAGGAGCTGAGGGATACCTGGGTGATCTGGAAGGGTTGTATTGAGCTTTACAGGAAATTGGATAGCTCCAAAGCACAAACAACGGTTTCTAAGTGATTTTCTTGGTAAACAGGTCGGTATAGACATATGATAGCCTGGGCACAGACTATGGGAGGCAGGAGGTAAAGCTGCCCTGCGTAGGTAACCTCTCAGAGCTTCCCTCAGAAAAAAGTCCCAATGTCTTTTTTCTCTTTCCTGGAGGTTACTCCTTCCTGGAAATTGAAGGAAGTTCCCAGCTGTGTGAAGAGGAGATTTAAAGCAATTGCTTTTCCTTTTCTTTGTTATAATGCTGGACTGGGCTTCTCACTTCTCTCACCTGCTTCTTAAGTACTCTGCCACTGAGCAGCATGCCCAGAGGGCCTCTCCCTGAACTTGAGGAAGGGAACTCAGCCTAGAAATGTCTTGGTTCTGAGGAAATTTCCAAGTTCTCTTAATGCAATCGAATGGAACATGCCTTACCTCCCCTGACTCAAAAACTACAAGTTTGTGGTATTGTTGTTTTGAACCCTAGCAATGGGTAGCAAAGGATTATTGGCTCAGCTTACCCTGGGTGTCACTGGGCACTGTGGTGGCTGAACTGCCACACTGAAGGAGATAAACAAGACCCTTGACATCTGTTTGCAAATCAGATAAGTAGCTATTTCATCACTTGAAGTTTAGCCACAATTCCCAGTGGGCCATTTCATGCCCACACGAACAATTTCATAGGATTCAAAGGACCCACTGAACCTGCACAAGAGAACACAGTTCAATATTTCTAAAGTAGACGATCTTACATCTTTGTTGGTGATGTCAAATACACACTTTAAAAAAAAAAATCTATGGTAAAAGGTTTACGATCCTAAAATTATCCCCGAACAAGACTTTTCTGAAGTCTTCAGTTCTAATTATTAAGGAAGCTTGGAAGTTGGGTCACTACAAAAAAATAAAGGTGGGCACTAAACTGGACTCCCTGTGCTTGAGAACCAGCTGTGAGCATTTCCTTGTGGTGTGGCTTAAAGGAACAAACAGCAAAAATTCATGGTCACACTATACAGAAATCATCAAATGTTGATGGAAATACCATCAGACCTCTAGAAGAGGTTACAATGTTCTTGAAAATCAGCTTATTTTTTTTCTAATTAAGAAATCATCTTCTACATGAAATGAGGGAAACTATCTGTGGATACTATTTAAATTACACAGACTTGGCATGGAATGGGTTCAGGTAGAAAACTTAAGGGTCCAGGGTGGGGCAGTAACTTTTTGATAGAGCACTGGCCTGGCATGCGTAGAGTCCTGTTCAAACCTAACTAGCAAAATGAAAATGAAAATGAAAAATTAAATGAGAAAGAACTTGATGTTCAATGTTGCCCACTAACTTTGTGTGGTGTGTGATCTTATCAAGATAATAATGAAAAAAATAATAAACTCTTAACTGTGCATGATGCCATTATGTCTGGGTCATATAGGAAAAAGAAAATCGAAGGGGAAAAAGAGAAGTCCTCAATGTTGGATACTCTTGTAGGGTAAAAATGGGCCAGTGAAAGAACGCCCTGACCCTGAGACCAGAGCCAAGGAAACACACCTTGCCTCTAACCAACTCAGGACTTGAAATCTAACCAACCCCTGAGCATGAAACCAACCAGTCGCTGAGCTTGTTCTAAGCTTCTGACTGCCAGGATACCTTTCCCTTCCCAGCTGTAGGTATTCCTTGGCTTCTGATGGCCAGGATCCCTTCTCCTTCAGAGCTGTAACTCAGGTATTCCCTGGCTTCTGAAAACCAGGATACCTTTTCCTTCAGAACTGCAACACTTACAATTCTAAGAACCACCAAAACTCCCTTGCCCACATTCTGGAACCAGGTTCCTTGGAGTTCCCCATCCCCCACCCTGCTTCAGTGACTTAGTCCCAAGAGCCTGGGCATCACTAACAGCTAATCTGACACATTACATCATCACTGTATGTTTCCCTATGCTCATGCTCCATAGCTCCTCTAAAACTTGTCATCACGACCTGGCCGGTTGCTGTCCCTATCCCTGCTCAGAAGCAGCCATTTTGTGCCTCCCTCCCAATCAATCTCCTGCTCGAGATCTGTTGCATGGTGTGATTTTTGCAATATTCCTTGGCCCCCATTTGCCGAGATATTCTTTTGCCACAGAAGACTTTCACTCTATATCAAGATATACTCCTAAATTACGAAAGTTGTAACAAATATTTTTTTCAGTAAGTGACTAAGGTTTTAAAACAAACACCTGAGCAGGGGTCCACGAGTCTCACAGTGTTTCCTGTATATGTGCTCTGCCTTTCAGTGTCTAAGAATAGATGGCATTTTGTGAAAACCGGCTGAGTGTGTGATAAAGTGCTTCTGTCCTGGGTTGTGCTGATAGAGGAGACAGTTGAGAATATTCTGTCTGAGGTTTGTGAGGCTGAGGAAGGCTTGGTGGGGGGATGTGTGGGTGGGGAGGGCACTTACCTGTGAGCTGCTAGCCAGGTGATAAGAGATGCTGTGGTAGTGGGTGGTGAAGAATGCCCCCTCTGAGCAGTAGAGCCGGGATCAGGGGACTGGAAAGGAGGATGGCTTGGAGGCTGGGGAATGGCGAAGTTTGTTTCTTGACCAAACTGTAGTGAGTCTTTCAGTGAGGCAATCAAACTGGCCTCCTCTTGGTGTTGGTCTGCCTGGCCAAGTTTAGCAAGCATCTTTGAAAGAAAGCCTATCCTTGGTATCTGATATGGGTGATCATGAACCCCTGTCCTTAGTGTCTGGTCTCAGTGCTTCCTACCCCTCCCCCACTTGGCTTGTTGACTCTAAGTCCTCACTTGTCCTTGAAGTATTTCAGGTGGAGCTTAACCTTTCCCCTGATGCCACAGTCCTGCATCTAGCATGAGAACCTCTTGAATACTGTGTCTGTAGCTCTAACAAGAGCCAAGGCAGGGAGAAGACTAGTAGGAGCTGGAAGCAGGGGGAGAAAGCCAGGAAGCAGATGGGGCCATAGCAGGCAGAGCCTCCTACATCACATCAAAGATTTGGGCCTCTGTTAAAAGAGAATGGAAAGGCATTGAAGTGTTTTAAGCCACACAGTGATCTGATCAGATTTGCATTTTTGAAAGATCATTCTGTCTTTTACAAGGAGCAAAGCTATCTTTAAAATTCTTTACATTATGTAAAGGGACATGAAAGAAAATTGAGCTCACTTAAACATATGCTAATCTGCACCAAGAGGATGAGGATCTGTGCGGGGATTTGGAACCTTAGTCCAGTCACAGCTAGCTGTGAGTAGTACTCTTACAGTCCAAGAGCCTCAACCTTAGTGTCCTTGTGACCACTGCAGCTACAGAAGCCTCCTGATTAATGTGCATAGAAAGTGGGTATGGGTATGGGTGGCAGTATGTGTAAGTCATTCCAACAATTCTACCTGAGACCACTTTTTGTTTACAGAGCAACTGTGTCTGGTAACTGAGACACCTATACCTTATCCTCTGGTTGGAGATACAGTGTCTTAGCTAGGGTTTCTATTGTTGTGAAGAGATAATCATGACCTCAGCAACTCTTATAAAGGAAAACATTTAATTGGGTGGCTTACAGTTCAGAGGCTCAGTCCACTATCATCATAGCAGGACATGGCAGTGTGCAGGCAGACATGATGCTAGAAAAGGAGCTCAGAATTCTATATCTTTGATCTGCAGGTAACAGGAAGTTAACTAAGACACTGGGCATGGCTTGAGCATATATGAAACTTCCAAGTCCACACACACAGTGACACACTTTCTCCAATAAGGCTACGCCCACTCCAACAAAGCCTTAACACCTAATAGTGCCACTTCCTAGGAGCTTATGGGGACCAGTTACATCCAAGCTATCACATATGTGATATTGTCTTGATGAATGAATGAAGAAAACATTGTCTATATAGACAAAGGAGTTTCATTCAGCCATAGAGGACAAAATCATGTTCTTTGTAGGAAAGGACAAGGAACAGAAGATCACTGTGTTAAATGAAATAAGCCAGACTCAGAAAGTCAAAAATCATGTTTTCTTTCATATGTGGAATCTAGATTATATGTGTGTGTGTGTGTGTGTATGTGTGTGTTTGTGTGTATGTGTGTGTGTGTGTGTGTGAATGTAGAAAGGCTATTGGGGAAGAGCAATGGAATTAAAAGACCACAGAAAGGAAACATCCGGGAGAGGGGAGTAGGAATTAGAAAGGGTAATGGGGGTGAATTGTGTTATACACGTGTATGAAAATATTATAATGAAACCTCTTATTCTGAAAAATTAATATATGCTACAGGAAAGGAATATCATTTCAAGAAATCTCCTTCTCAACTTCACAAGGGTCATGAGAGTAGAGTAACGAGGGTGAGTGTTGGAGTCATGAGGATTTAAGGGTTGTAATAATGGAGGCGAGGGCTAGGGAAAGCAGGGTGAAGGTTAGAATAACGAAGGTAAAGATTTTTTCACGGGGATGAAAGTTTTGTCTACAGATGAGGGTTTTACCATGGGGGTACGGATTTCGTCATGGGGGTGAGAGTTTTGTCTACAGATGAGGGTTTTACCATGGGGGTAAGGATCTTGTCATGGGGTGAAGGTTGTGGTCATGAGGATGAGTTGAGGACACGGGGGGGGGTCAGAGTTGGGGAGTCACAACATAGTTACATCACAGGAGCCTTGTGTGCTTTGGGCGTCATAGGTTCAGGTGAGGTTGCAAGACCATCGGTTGAGAGAAATGAAACGGAAGTTAAGTCTTAGGTAGAGGAGGGCGGAGTGATCTGAATTGTAAAGCCAAGAACAGATCTGGGATGAGAAGAGGCAGGCCCCTTTACATGTGAGCCTCTTAACACTGACGACAGACCCTAGCAAGGAGAGGAAACCAGGGTCCTAAGACAATCAAATTAGAAGTTGCATTCAGTCTGTTTACTGTTCGTGTGACCAATAGACCGGTGTTCTGGTAAGACAGTGCTAGCCCACATGACAACTGCCATGACTCAGAAGAGCTTCTGAAGCCACCCCTGCGCACCAAACCTTGATCTACTCTTGTCTGCAGAATCCCACACCCTCACCTGCCCAGCCACTCCTCTGGTTTCATACTCCTTGTCTTCTGGTGTGTGGAACTTGTCTCAGAAAATAAAAATTCCAGCTCTCGACTGAACTTGTCATACCGATTTTAGTTCCATTGATTAACAAACAACAACAAAACTAATAGTTCCTTCCATTTTGTGCTGCAAGATTGCCCTACCCTCTTTGGGATTAGGGGATTGCTTCTGAATTCATAGCCATCTAACAAGCAGAGCAGACACAGTTCTATGCATGCAAATCAGATTAGCATTTGGAAGGAGCATTTGCCCTGTGATTTGGCTGTGGGTTCTTATGAGATATTTTCCCCCCTCTGGTTTGGTGTATGGTATGTTATCTTGTTCCATCACTGTTTGAAAAGAGGATTGAATATTTGACAGGTGGGGACGTGAATTGTGTCTGATGATGCTTTTCCAATGAGTCATAGGGCATTTTAAGAAACTGAGAGGGCCGCGCGCTTCCGTATTCCATGACTAACTGCGACAATAATGACAACAAACAGGACTGGCTGTCCTGTAGGCACAAGCTCATACACTATTACCACATTTGAGAAGACAAGGCTTTCAATCCATTACCGACAAGCAAGCTGCAATCAAGACCTCGTGGTGTACTCGTCGTCTGAGAGGGGCACTGCAAAAAGCCAGGAACTCGCAGTCCTGCATTCTTTTTCTCCCAGCACATTTCCTGTGGGTGGCAACCAGCAGTGAATATGATGGGGCAATTGACCTTTCTATAAATGAATGAGCATTACAGGTGAACATGGATTGAGATGAGTTTAGTGTTCATTAAGCAGTAGGAATTGTGGCTTGCTATTTGGGTCAGAATAGCTTGATGCCATTAGAGTTTTAATTGGAAACATGCAAGCCTTGATTACCTGTTTGTCACTCTTGTTCGCTGTCCGTGAGAACGGTCCTATTTTTAATTTTCTTAGTCCTAAGTTGGGCTCCCTACCTACCCCCTATGGCTGGTGAAATTGTTTGGACTAAATTTAGGGCATTTTGGTACTGGAAAATCATCTTAATCTTGGGAGGAGCGTCGCAGACTAGGCGCGTAGCTAATTATAGCATGGACTTCAGAAATCCATTTTCTTCTGGGGCCAGTGACCACTTCCAAGCATCTGAAATAGACTCGGCTGGTTGTACAAGCAGCAGAAGATGAAGTTGGTTTGGCACACAATAGAGCCAATTGTGTTCCTGCTTTCTAGTGCCCCCAAGTCAAAGAGTTTGTGTTCTCAGGAGTCTTACTGTAGCTCGAAGAGCCTGCACACACACACACACACACACACACACACACACACACACACCCCGCATTGTAAATGTTCAACCCTACCCCAAGTGCTATGTGAATATCTCCTGGGCTAACTCTCAACAAACACCAGAGGGAAGAAACCATTCCTTATCTGTTACCACTCATCCCTGGCATCACCTCCTCATAGCATACCCATATATCTCTCTCCCTCCCTTCTTCCTCCTTCCTTCCCTTCCTCCCTCCATCCTCCCTCTTCCCTTCCTCCCTCCCTCTCTCTGTCACACACACATACATCACACACATCACATATACATATTCTTCTCTGTCACCCCCCCATAACACCCATCACCTCCCCATTGCCTCCCCTGCCCCATGGCTCACTTTGTGATATGATGGGCCAAGGAAGGTCTTCCTTACTCAGTGTCCCCAAACTAATACATGCTAAAATGCAGTTGTGAGAAAGTCCTTTTTAAGCTCCAGCTGACTGAATGACAAGAGCGTGCCAGTAGCAATCATCATCGGTGTTAACTCTTACTAGGTACCTGCACTAAACATTTCACAAACATAGAAATCTCAGTCCCTTCCCTAGAAGGCATTTGCTACCATCCCTGTTTTTGAAATGAGGAAACGAAGTTGGTTTGCATAAGGCTACAAGGACAGTGAGTAGTTGAGTCTTGGCAGGCCAGCTCCAAATCCTGCACTTGTGAACATTTCTTTGTATGGACAACTATATACTAGAGTGTACAGGAAACAGCCATACTTCATAGGAAATAGGATAGAGAATGTTATCAGTGGTAGAATGAGAGGTCTGGGCATGAGTTAGTGAGAGAATAGGCAGGAGGTCTGGGGCACCCGGTCCTAGAGAGGTCATGCAGGAGAAGGAAGGCCTTGGGACCTACCTGGTTCCTCCTTTGAAGAGATCTGGGGTTATCCCTGAGCAGAGCTTGGTATCAAGATCTTATTGTGGTGTCCACCTAGTCTTCTGGAACATCCCTTTTAAGCATTCAAAGGACCATATTCACTAGTTCTGAGGATTAAGCTGTGGAAATCTCTAGGGGCCCTTATTCATCTCACCATAATGAAATTAGCAGTGATCCCTAAGATTGGACACTGTGCTCTTCAGAATGTGGAGAAATGAGACTTGTCCACATTACTAATGCGTAGGACACAGTAGAGAGGATGCAGAGCATGTAAATGACTAATGCTTTAAAAGCCTTGCATTTGCTTTTTAAAAATATTGAGAGAGAGAGAGGGAGAGAGAGAGGGAGAGAGAGAGAGAGAGAGAGAGAGCACTCACAAGTGAGTGCACACACCCATGGAGTTCAGAAGAAGCTATGAGAGTTAAAGGCAGTTGTGAGCTACCCAACATGCGTGCTGGAAATGAAGGGATGAACTCAGGTCCTCTGAAAGAACAGTATGGGAACTTAATCAGTGAGCCATCCCTCTGGACCTTTGTATTTACTTTAGCCAGCTACTTAAATAACACACACCTCTTCTCATTGCCCTGCATCTTTTAGTACAGTTCTCGTAGAAGGGAAACAGGGGTTTTAATTGCTGTCTCGCCACCTTCTCTCAGACTCACCACCTTCTTCCTCTGGCTTTGGGCTTGCTCCATCTACACAAACATTCTTACACTGAGGCATAGCGATTAGCTTTATTTGTCTCTATTCCTACTTCAAGCTATTCAAGTGAGGTCTCTATTTTAACACTGCTCACAGATCCATATGTATGAGTTTAGACTGAGTTTAGCTAACAACAAAGCTTAAACCAGTCCTAGCTTTGCCTTTCCAGTAGAAGCTAAATCATGTTTAACTGCACAGGGAATCAGAGATGCTGTCAGGGCCCAGATTCTTCTAAATTCTTCTTTTCCTTGGTGTACTGTTACTGGCCTTCTGGTGTCAGGGGCACCATTGTAGGTCTCAAGCTTTGAGTGAATGACTCGAAGGGAGGGCAGGTGAGTCAAAGACAGAGGGAGATGTCAGCTCCTGTGCTGCTCTTTTGATGTATTTCCGAAGAAACCCTATTCTGTGAAAATGGGATGTCAATCAGTCTGGATATCCCAGCCATGGTGCCTGCACCATTGTGCTCCAGGCCGAGTCTGCAGGGACCTCACAGGTGAGCTGATAAAACACTTCATTTTCTGAGAAGCCAAGCTACCTTGTGAAAGACGATTCCGTCAAGGTGAATTGTACCTACACCATAGGCTCATCCAAAGGTAAATTGGCTAAAGATTGCCACACTATCTAGAAATTTGTCCTGGGTATAAACACATTGAATTAGAGAAAGTGGAGTATATGTGTGCCAGCAAAATACCCTTAGCAAAACCACTTATACCATTATTTGTTTCTTTAAGAGAAGGACATAGGGGCTTGAGAGATGGCTTAGCAGTTAAGAGCACTGGCTGCTCATCCAGAGGATCCAGGTTCGACTCAGAGGTTAACTACTATCTTTAACTCCAGTTCTAGGGGGATCCAATACAATGTCCTCTTTTGGCTTCTATGGATACTGCATGAGTTCTTACAAAGGACTTGAGTTTGATTCCAACTGTCTATAATAATTTCAGATCCAAGGGGATCCAACATCCTCCTTTGACCTCTGTGGGCACAGCATATACATGTGGTACACAGACAGACAGACATTCATACATACAGAGAAAACATACACATAACATAAAAATCAAGACATCTCAAAAAATATTTTAAGACAAAGAGATGTAGCCGAGGCTAGCCTCAAACTTGGGATCCTCCTGCCTCACCCTCTCAAGTACTGGGTGTATAGGCATGTTTATTTTTATATTGCAGCCCTACAAAAAAGAAATGGGATTTAAGAACAGAAATATATTTCAGAGACTACCCAGACTCCCTCTTAGTCACAGTTGAGGGAGCAGACCTGAGCAGGGGTGACATGATTTACTCAGGGTTGCAGTAAGGAGTGACAAAGGGTTTGGCTTCCTGAGTGCATCTTCACACTGTGAGCCACCCTGGGCCAGTCCCCAGGACCTGCATCAAGTTCACGGGGCTCTATATTGTTCCTGGGCCCTGCTCAGGGGCTATGTAAACAGCGCTCAGCTTGATCTCAGTATTTCTTTTCTTTCACACCCAGAAAATAATTTCAGGCAACTACTGCTGTTTGGATCAACACAGATTCTATTTATATATTCGTAAATGCAAATTTGAGTCAAGAAGGAAAACTTCTAGGCTAGAAGCGAGGAAACTCCAGTGTTTGCATGCTTGTCTTAATGACAACTGAAATATACTCTGTCGTCTATGTATCTACTTGTTAAGAATATAAATAGGAACATCTTGAAACTAGTGTTTATTTTTAAATATCAAAGATGCTGATATTTTCAGTGAACCACATGATTAATAACACGATTTTGGTAGTAATGTTACCATAGTAACTTCAGATCCAGAATTGACTTAGAGATTCTTTATTCTTTAAGTATTTTTAATTATAATAACTTTCTGTCAGACATTAAACAAAATAATTGTAACAGGTCTCTGTCTTTTAAGACTAGCTCCAAGCAAGGTCAAAGTACTAATTACTACTTTGACATGATTTTTTTTTATTAAGTCAGTAATGTAAAATATGGCTGATGTTTGGTTTCAATATCCCTGGGAGACCTGCCCTTTTCTGAAGGGAAATGGAAGAGGAGTGGATGGGTGGAGGGCGGGTGGGGGAATGAACTTAGAGGAGAGGAGGGAGGGGAAACTGAGGTCAGGATGTAATATATGAGAGAGAAATAAATAAAGGATAACAAAATATGGCTGTAGTCATTGTTAGATAAAACAATGAATATCATGCAAGTCTGTAAGTTGGATCCTGTCCCCAGGCCTGCTAGCATCGCTGAGTGACCTTAGCATTTAGTGCCTGCATCAAGTGCTCCAACTGTAGTTAAGTGTACCAACAACAGGGCTCTGCCCTTCAGTTTCATCATCTGTAGAATGGGTTCGGTGGAGATGTCCCTAAGGGACTTCCAGTGGAGGCTTCAAAGAGAAGGACTTCCTTATGTTGTCTGGTTGCTCCCGAGCACCGTGATCATTCCCTTAGCTCAGAATTCTGAACCACTGGGAACTTGAGTGAATGGAATTCTTATGGAAGTTGGACCTCTCCCAGGGCTGGGGAGCAGGAAGGTGTTGGAGAGTGAGACAGAAGAGCTAGAGGATGAAGGGAGTCGATGACCCATCAGTTAAAGAAGCCGAACACTCCAGCTACCGAAGTGAGTTACAGAGGGTGTGTAGGGGTGAAGTCTGTAGATCCACAGCCAAGGGGCTCAGGATGGGTTTGAGGCACTTGTTGGTTGGTGGGATGTGAAGTAGGGAAACACCAGAAAGCAAAAGTTAGAGCTGGAAGCTTCTGGCACCTCTTAGCCACCTGTTGCTGGAGGGCTTCTCTCCAGCTTCCACCAAGCCCCACAGACACAATCCATGTATAAAATAATCACTCAGATGCTTATAATACTTATAAACTGTATGGCCGTGGCAGGCTTCTTGCTAACTGTTCTTTTATCTTAAATTAACCCATTTTTATAAATCTGTACCTTTGCCACGTGGCTGGTGGCTTACCGGCGTCTTTACATGCTGCTTGTCCTGGTGGTGGCTGCAGTGTCTCTCCCTCCTTCTTCCTGTTTCCCCAATTCTCCTCTCTCCTTGTCCTGCCTACATTCCCTGTCTGGTCACTGGCCATCAGTGTTTTATTTATATAGAACGATATCCACAGTAGCCACCTGATTTTCAGAGAAAGAGGCTGTAGTTGAATTCTGCCTCTTAGCTCTTGCACTCAAGTAAGAAATGCCCATTTCTTACTTGGAACTTTTCAAAGATAATTATTCCAGGACATATCTTTCAGTTTAATTAAGTTGGTGCTGGAGAGATGGCTGGGGCAGGGATGGCTGGGGCAGGGGTGAAACGCTGTTAGGACCTGAGTTTGAATCCCTAGAACCCAATAAAGCTGGACAAGATAGTGTACATCTTCAATCCCTGTGCTCTACAGTGAGATGGGAGGTGGGGTAAAGGGTAAGAGCATGGTGTATGCCACAGTGAACATGTTATCCTGTCTCAAACATGATGGAAGGTAAGGATTAATACCTAAGGTTGTTCTCTGTCTGACCTCTACACAAACACCATAACACATATGAACTCATATGTGGTACCTGTGATTGCACGTACATCTCACTCAGCCATTCTGATATCTCCACCCCTTTGCAAATAGCTTAATCCTTGGTGCAGTCAGTTGAGTGACAGACCCTTTTAAAGCATGGGTTGGAATACAACTGAGGATTTAGGGACCATGTAGACAATCTTAAAGTGAAAGTATGGTCTAGAATTAACCTGACTGCCTGCTCACACCAGCACCTCCCTCCACGCAGATGCCCAGGCTGTGGGAGGAAGAAGTGGGAAGCTTTACAGAAAAGAGACATTGAGCCAGAAGGGTAGAGGAGGCAGTGGGAGGAAGTGGCAGGTGGGAAGAGAAAGAGAGAGAGAGAGAGAGAGAGAGAGAGAGAGAGAGAGAGAGAGAGAGAGAGATGGAGGGAAGGAGGGAGCACGTAGATGAATGGGAATGAAAATACAGAGAAATGAGCATTTGGAATTAGCAGGAAGAAATAATGAAGAGAGGCAATGCATGCAATCCTCCTGAGCATATGAAGTACCTGGGGGGAATTTTCCCATTTCTTTTACTGTTGTGGTGTTTGTTTGTTTGGGTTTTTTTGTTTGTTTGTTTTTGTAAATGGGGTCTTGCTATGTAACTGTAGCTGGCCTTGAACTTTTAACAATTTTGTCTTTACCTCCTGAGGGCTGAGAGGGTACTTCCACACCCACTCTCCATTTCACTTTGCTAAACCATTTGTATACAACTCATGGGTTACGTGTAGCACATTCTTAAAGGTTAATGAATACATCAAACCCCACAATCTCACCATATAACTGTAAAAACTTTGACATCATCCACTTTTGAAGCTCCCTGGGTGCCCCCTCTCAGCTGGCTTCTCTTCACCCCTGTTTAATATTGATCTTACCCTGAATTCGGAGCCCAAAGATATGAGTTTGTTTTTGTTTAAGAATGTAAAGGAGACAAAATGGTAAGTCATAATGGTATGAGTGAAAGGGGAGTGAATTTAGTTTTATTGAACAATTTCTCATCCTCAGGAAAATCTTTCAAACTTTTCTATAAAATCTGAGCATAATCCAGTGTCTTCAGGCTGCAGAGGCTACCTGGGTGGTCTTTGGGTGTGGCGGGACCTCCTGCAGAGCCGGCCAGCAGGACTGGCTGTTCTTTCTGAGGTGTTATTTTATTGTCCTGCAGTTTTGAATAACTGAATCCTGTGTTTTTATGCCTAAACTAGCAAAATGACCTTGTCTGCCAGTGGGCACATTCTGTAAAACTAGTCATTAAAATGGTCATTAAGAGACCATTCTTGCATGTAGAAGCAGTATTCAATGGCCCTGCTCAAGCCTGTTACTTTGTAAATGATACGTTACCAGGATCTTCCGATACAGAAGACACACTGTTCTGCTGAATTTTATGGAGATCCTAGATAGGTCTCTTTGGGTCTTTTTAACTCTGCATTTCCTAAGCAGCTAGTCACTAGAAGTAATTGTAGGGAATCTCTAGCTCCTGCCCATTCCAAATCCCACCCAGGAGTTTCTCTGGGAACTCAGCCCCACTCTTTCCATTCCAGACCTTGCCTAAGAAAGCCTGGTAAGCAGCTACTTCTCCCTCAAAGCTCCTTAAGACCATGCCTACGGGGTATTTAAGGTTGGGTTCATAGCCAGTTCATGTGGTTTTTTTTCTTCCCAGGAAATCACCAGGGATGCTTTTTGTTCATTAAATATGGACTTTCAATTCGACTTGAATTGGCTTATTGAATTGGCAGAGTTATCCACTACCAGGATTAAAAACAAAAACAAAAACAAAACAAAACAAACAAACAAACAAAAAAAACACTTACCAGTAATTCAGAAGGAAGGGCATGGAAAGAGGAGGCAGGTAGCAGAGAAAGCAGGGGAACCAAGGTTCGCCTCCTTGAGAACAGGCCTGTCTTGGCCAATGTCAAGTCTTTCACTGTGCCTCCTGCTCTGCCTGGCACTGAAGTGTTTGTTGTCTTGAGTTGAAGTTGGACATACATAACTGGTCAGCAAGCCCTCCAGGGGTAAGACTACTTATGCTTTCCTGTCACCTATGATTCCAATGCCACTCTTTCAGGATGACTAACAGAATGTAAGGCCACAGAGAATGAACGCTCCTCAGCCTCTGTCTGTTTGCCAAAAGGAGGGTGACTCAGAACCCTTCCCCCTCCGGTTATTCCCCTAGAAGCCTCCAAAAGCTCAGAGGTAAGTCAACAATTTCCAGGCTAAGTCTTTGAGCCAAGGTGGACAGATGCATTGTAGGACTAAGCAAGAGGGGTTGGGATAGTGGTCAATAGGTACCACCACCAAACCTGCATGATGGAGAAGTAACAGGCCAAAGACAGAGTGTACTAAGTTACGGGATCACATCTGACCAGAGCAGTGTGTCTACCCGAGCCTTTCTCCACCTCAGCACCACTGACATCTGAATCAGCTGGGTTGTGGGGAACAGTGTGTCATAGTGTGTCCAGCTGCATTTCTGGCTCTTCCTATTAGATGCCAGGATCAGCCCTCTGTCTCAACTCCAGACAATGAAAAATGTCTGCACATATTGACTGATCCCCTTCTGGCAAGTTCCTTCTTAAGGAATAACTGTTATCATTCATTATTATATTATAATGAATAGCTGAGAGTAACTGGAAAGTAGCTACTATGGAGAGTGTGTCTATGGTGGATTTTCTCAAAACGTTCTTCTTAAACTGTGAGAAAAAGGAACTCTTCTGATAAAATGCAGAATCCTGGGGGCCAGCCCAGAATTGCTGGACTCCCAGCATTTATATCTTAATGAGTAGACTAAGGTATTTTTTCTCAGTTCTGGGATAGAATTCTGGGCGTCACACATGCCAGGCATACACTTTGCCATGGAGCTATAACCTCATTCACTTAAGAAAGTTACATATGCAATCCAGTCTTCCCTGGTAGTGGGATTAGAGAATTTAGTGATTGATAGCCCAATCATCTGTGGTCAACACATCACTGGTGGTAGGAAGGCACAGTTTTCTTGCCCTGATCAGTGTTCCCTCCACCCTGCAGGGCCAGCACAACTTGCTGGTCCTATTGCTTGTCATCCCTCTACTTTTAGTCAAGTAAAGTCATTATTATGGTGCCAATGACTCACCTGGTAGAGGAAACCCTTTACAACGTGGCACCTATTAGTTTTAATTAGTCGAGTCCTGGCGCAGTGCATGGAAAAACACTAGGTAGAGACCTCAACTTAGAAGAAGTCTGAAATGGATTTTGAGTTTTCAATAGAACACATGTTTATTTTCAATGGCTTGTCTTCACTAGACAGCCCCTTAAGAGGCTTCTGTGGAAACAGTTTCGCTCACTCATCTTGCTGTGCCTTGATGTGTGGAGCACGTGACTCAGGGATGCTATGTGCTTCACTAAGCACAGATTATGGATTCAGATGTTATTGAAGTGCTGGGTGGTGGCTGCAAGGATATATATGGATCCCTGCCAGTTGGAGGCTAGGAAGCACTCTATTGGGAAGTGGGGACCTGAAAGAACAAAAGGACCCTAAAATTTAACAGACTCTGCCTTAAATTTTGCTTTAAGACTGCTGCTGCTAATAACAATAGTTCAGATTTATGATGTCCTTGCTCCATGCTCACTTAATCTTCTCAATAGATTAGGAGAAAGGCACCCTTATTATCCTCTATGGATCCTGGAAAACTCAAGTTGCCAGAGAGACAAAATGCAGTTCTTCCCCCCAACCCCACCCCCTTAGACCCAGGTTCTTCTCAAGGGTATTATGGGATGCTGGGTTCCATGCAATTCTACTTGCAAAACACTGGTGACCTCGTTCAGATTCACAAGGAAAATCCTTGTCTGAGCAGAGGTGGGACAAAGCTTCCAGCAGACTTCTACAGATATGGCTGTCAATCTAGTCTGTGAAAACAGATTTTAATCCAGTTCCTCATTCAGGCTTCTCCCATATCAGCACTCTGTCAGTCTGCTGTGCCTTAGCAGGGTGGTCCTGAGTAAAGCAGGAATAGTAGTGGAGTCTCTTGGGCCAGCCCCCAGGAGTCCAGCAGGCAAGACTGGGTCTGAACCCCCAGGGTCCAGGAAGAGGAAACCAAGAGCTTAACTGCTAAAAGCGACTGGGTACTTTAAACAGTTCTTTGCCACCTTGATTTCTCTCTGTACATTGTCTTTTGCATGCAAATTACCTTCTCTGCCTTCTTTTTCTTCCTCAAGACATCCACTTTCATCTGAATTGATTCATATAAAAATAAAGAGGAACATGAAAACCATTCAAAGAGATTGTTCTTGCTCTGGGACTAGTCAGAGCAGGCCTAAGCTCCAGGGCCCTGGAATCCATCTGGGAGTTGGTCAGTCGCCAAAAGAGAGATATCTGGGCTGAAAGGAAGGTAGTGTTGAGGGTCTGAAGAAAAGATAACTTAGTTCAAAGCTAACTGGGAAGACAGAGAGGGAGGAGATCCAGCAGAGAAGGAACACAAGGTACTCTGGACCACATGATTTTAATGCCCAAGAATTATATTTTCCTAGCCCATTTTGCCCCAAGAACAAAGCATCTGGGGGAGGTGAGATCTAAGAACACAGAAAGATGATTTTTATGGTTGCCAGCATCCCAACCCGTGTTATAGGGCACCCTGATTGTTCCCTGTCCCTCAAAGGTTAAGCTCTATAATTAACCCAGAAAAATATTTATCAGCACATAAAAGTATACTGTAGCTAGTTTTCAATAAGTTTCAGGGCCTTTAGCCGGAACATTTTCCCCAGAGAGCCGATCTAGCACCTCATGCTGACTGTGTCCAGAATAGCAGAAAACCAGGGGCTCACAGAGGGTTCTTCCTCGTGTGTAGCTGAACAAGGTCCTACCCAAGACACCTGCACAGCCAAGGACCCTGCGGGGCACGTCCAGTGTTTGCCTCAGCATCTCTTGCTCTTCAGGTTGAAGCGCTTACACATGTCCTGGTGTGGAATTTTGGGCCCCTAAGTGAACCATTTAAAATGGTGCGGGGGTGTGGGGGGTGTTGGGGGGGGAGGGCTTGGTCAGTCATCTCAGTGGGAAGGTTTTCATCCAACTCAAGGCCACAGTTCACATGCTTTGTAAACACCCCACTCCAACAACAGTTCAGTGTCTTTGTGGTGACTGCCTGTGTTTGCAAAGGAGATACCTGTCATACAATAAGAAAAAAAGAAACCCTCAAAGTTGAAAGGAAAGCAAGCATAACAGCCCTATGTTTCCACACAGAGTGACTCCCTGAGCTCCAAGAAAGAAAGAGAGAAATGGGGAAAAAAACCCACAAAACCGAAAGGAGGGAAACCTGGAGAGCATCCCCACCAGGAAGACGGCTGCTGCTTCCACAAAACAATTTGGTCCTAAAGCGTTACATCCTTCTTGTCTATTTTAAAGGCTTCCCTGAGGGAGTGTCTACGGTGAGAACTGCCACCTCCAAGATAAAGCACTCTCTTCCAGAGAAGGGAGCTAATTACATTCATGTCTTATTCAAGGGATCCCTTTTATCATGATGACAGTGGACTTGGAAATCAGTCTGAGAGTCTACGATGGGACTATGGGAGTTTTTCTAGATAGGAGCCTGAGACCATGTCAGGGAAGCTCACCTAATTTCCAAAACCAAATGCTGCTCCTCCCTCTCTTGATACTAGAAGCTCCAAAAAGCAAACAACCAACCAACCAGAATAACTTCACTGTGGCATTCTGAATGTTGGAAGAAGTAGCAGAGAATTGTCCTGAGCATTGGCCAGAAAAATAAACAGATGTGTTGTGTCTTTCCACAATGTCAGAATTCATTGAAAAACAATAAATTCACAAGGTTTAATGGATTCATGACAGCAATTTGTCATCAAAAAAAAAAAAAAAATCTCCCTACCTTGGAAGCTTTGGTGGAGGTGAGTAAAAGTTCTTTATTACTTAATTACAAATGTTCTCTCTTACAACACTGCACACAGTAAGTAGCTCTGTGTATCTCTATACATATACGTGGGTTACAAAATGAATACAGGTTAGAGATGCTGCCACAGAGTTCAATAGGTTTCATAAACGGTGCAGGCCCAGATGGGAGACCTAGTAGGTGGCAGGTAGGTGACAGGTGGTCTACTTGGCTGTATCAACAGCAGGAAACAGATCCAAGCTGAGGAGTCCTTGCTTCTTCACACACACACACACACACACACACACACACACACACACACACACACACACACGATGATAGATTGATGTGGGGCCATGTCATCAAAATGCTAGGTGTCCATCACTTTCTCAGGTCCAGACAAGGAAACTGCACTCTACTACATCTGGTAGGTCCAGTAAGTTTGGGGCCTGACTTTTCTGATAAGACTTTAATATGCCCACCTGTCCCCAAAGTTTCACTTCTCTCTGATAAACTGATGAGGTGGCTCCCTTCCCACCCTCAGGAATAAGATCATTATTTGTCTGTGCTGCCAGGGTGGTGCCTGATAGATGATGCAGGTTCTGGGTCCACCCAGGGGCTGCAACCATCCTTCTTCCTCAAAATGGAGTTAAAGGGTGCATGTCACAGGAGTTTCCTAGAGCCCCTGCAGAGCTGGAGGAAAAAAACCCCAAGCTTTTATATAAGATAGAGTAACTTAAAGTAGGACATACCCTGATCCCAAAAGGAATCATTCTATTGAGCCATATCTTCACATTTGGTGATATCTGGTGCCTCTGAATTAAGGGATATAGTAAAAAAAAAAAATTCAAATGTTTGTGAAATCTAAGAGAATGCTGTTTTAAATATTGTGTCCCCGATGGAAATATAATAATGTATTGCTTAGTTCTCTCCCCCCATCTTCTTCAGTGTGTACTCTGAGCACCTCCTAGATAAGGCATCCTCTGGGGCCCAGAGAGATGGCTCAGGGGTTGTGAGTGTGTACTGTTCTCACTGAGGACTAGTTTAATTCCCAGGATCTACATTGCGGCTCACAACTGCCTATACTTCCAGCTTTAAGGGATCCGACTCTCTTCTAGCTTCAGTGGACACCTGCACTTGTATGCACATACCTCTTTGACACATATATGTAATTAAAACTAAAATCTTAAAACAAAGTTCCTTCTGTATGCTCAGTTTCTGCAAGCTTCTAATCCTTTGCAAGTATCTTTACACCTATGAACACTTAGAAATTCAGTGTGTGCAAATTTCATGCTGTCATTGTTTTTCTCTGCTGAGTAGTACTCCATTGAGCATAAGTACCACATTTTCTTAATCTATTCTTCAGTTTATGGTTCCTCTTTGGGTTCCTGAGCACTGTGTGCGCCCTGTGGCTGCTGCTGAAACCCAACATGGCAGAGATCTATTGGGCCTTCATGAAAAACTCTCCCCTTCTGATGCCAATGGGGATTGAGAGCCCAATATGGCAAACTTTGGCAAACAGTAACGTAAGCCTAGGAACTGTAGCCATGTGGTTAGATTCTCCAGAAGGTAATGTATGGTAACTGCTTTTTCAAGTATGTTTGAGAACATGTCACCCAGACACCTTAGAGATTAAGGATAACCCTGAAGGTCACTGACCTCCATTTATTAACAATAGCATGCCAGCTAAGCCTTTTAATTTTCACAATCCTCTTCAAACTGGTGTAGTACCTACTTTTCAGAATGACTCTCTGCAACATTTATTGGCCTCCTGAAATTCATTTATCCCCCTTTGAAGATACCTTAAAATTTGTGAGCCTGAATGTAGTCATTATGAGTCCATTAGTTCTGCTCCTTGTGAGCTGCCTGTTTTTTCTTTATGGTTCTTAGTTGTTCTTTTGCAGAGCTGCCAGCTTAAGTCGTGCTGGGATCAAGAAAAATGGGCCTTGGCGTTCCTGTTCCTGGAGTTATATCCATACCAGGGGATGCCCACACACTCCAGAAGAGAATTTGACATCACTGCTATCATTGTTGCTGTTAAAGCAGTGGCGGACAGAGCTGCTACTGTTTCTGGGATTGCCATTTCATAATTGGTTACTACAACTAGCACAATGGAGAACCTGGCAGCAAAAGTAGTTAGTTAATCTTTCATCTATTGGGCATGATAAATTTAATTCAATAGTTATATACATTTCAATTGGCTTTGAAAATTATAAATTTATAAACTCAAATTCCATTTGCTTTTGGGATACTATCTTACAAGGACTCCAATTTGCAGTAAAACTCATTAAGGAAGGGAATGGCTCAGTTGCCTTTAGCCTACTGGCTATGGGTGGGTTAAGACTACTGTTGGTCTTTTCTGTGTCGAACACACAAACTGCAAGCCCAGCGCCACCTTGAGATCTTTGGCAGCAGTTAACTCTGCAGCTCACACACAATTGAGCCTGTATGATAATGAGTATTCAGAGACGGGTAATACTTGAGGGCGCTCACTAACCTGAGACAGAGTGCCTGTATGGCCTGGGCAGGTGTCTCCATGATGGGTAAGGTGACCTGCTGACGTCCCATGCAACCTAAGTCAAAAGCTCATTTTTTAGTTAAAGGGGGGACTTGTAGGGTCCTGGCCCCCATTTTGGGTAACTGTTGCTTTGCTTGCTGACCTTGACCTTGATATCCTCCCTATGCTAATTCCACCCTCTTGAATGCTTAACAGAAATTCCTTGTCTGTGTATCTTGCATATTGGGCATTAACAGCTTAGATGAAAGATTGCAAAACATCAGTAGCAAACTTCTGCCCTCCAGGGTTCTCTCGTTGTGCTATAAGCCTGTATTTAAGACCTCCTCCCTCCTTTAATAAACCGAATTCAAAAAAAGAAAAGAAAAGAAAAAAGATGCCAATTAAGAGCCAAAATAAAATAAATTAGAAAGTGGGGAGGGGAAAGACCACCATAAAAAAAAAGAAAGAAAGAAAGAAATTCAGTATGGACAAGTCTCCTAAGGACCTGAGTAGAATTCCTATACTATCCACAGCTTATGACCCTACAAGATGACCAGTCCAGCATTGATGACCTCATCTTTCTGACCCCTAGTCATCTCTATCTCTCTGCCTACTACTGTAGGGGTTTGAAGAACATGTTTCGAAGGGAGCTACATGCTGTTATGTCTGTTGTCCAGAGGGAAAAAATGAGAGAAAATTTGTACATAGGTAAATTGAAAGATGCCTATGTTGCATGGTTGTTAAAAACCTGAAGAAAGCTAGCATTTAAAAATCCCATCAGTCCAAACTTAGGAGTCATAGCCTGTGCCCAAACTAAGTTGGCTACCCATCCTTAATAAACCAATTCAAAGGGCCAAATTAATAGGAGAAAGGAGAGACTGGAGATTTTTTTTCAACTTGGCTACATTGAGAGAAAAGAGACTCTCTCCCAACTCTACTCTCAGGGCCTGCAGTGAGATTTAATATGAGATCTAAGTAGTGCTGGTGAAGGTGTGGTCCCACCCACCCCTGACTAATTGTCTGGCCATTCGTCTTATCCTGCGAGATGGTTTAACAAGTTGTTAGTGCTATATAAAATCTCTTTCTTGACTGGTGCCTTTTCTTTTGCCCAGCATGAGATCCCAATAGTTAGTCAGATTGAAACACAATTTTCTCCTTAGAATAACTTATTTCTTTTGGGCTTTAATGATATTATTATTATTATTACTAATGACTTAATTTAATGACTTCAATAGTTTAAGATGCACAGGATAAAAAGGATCTGAAGAAGCATAACAGGGATAGAAATAAGGCAATGTTGGGAGACAACAAGCTTGAATTTTCCAGAGCCCATCTTTCCTAAATTATTTTAACCTCTACATCAACTATGGTGTGAGACTGCCTGCCCTCTTTCATTGTTTAGGGGATTTTCTAGGAAAGTTTTTATAGTCACTGAGATATTTATCACTTCCAGTGAAGACAAGAAAGATGAGAGACTTTTCCTCATTTGCAATTCACTCTTGCATTTTATTAATTTTAATGAAATTCAGAATCTTTAACTTAATGTCAGTTGTACTTGATTGATATCTCTGGCTTAAAGAATGTGTGATTTTCACGTAGTATTTATTTCTTTTTCCTGGAGCATTATACCTTGATCTCCTCTGGCTATTTCCATATAAATATGATATGATGCATTATGCATGTTTAAAGTTATGAAAATTTAGATAAAACACCAAGAATTTCTTTAGCCAGTGAAAGCCTTGTGGAATTTAAGGCCTGGTTTCTTAGAATCAGAGAGGAGTGTTAGCTGAGAACACCCTGTAATCCAAACATCAGAAGACAGGGTAGTCATCATGCTTAGAACCGACTAAATGTGATTCTAAAATCAGCGATATGGAAGACTTATGCCTGCACCCTAACAGTGCAGGATAGCTTTACTATGTCAACCATCATAGAACAGGCCAGGGCTGTCGCACAAAAATAAACATTACAGTTGCTAAGGAAACAGAAATCACCTTGGAGATGATTAACACCAGTTGGACGAACAGTGAAGGCTGCAATCAATCATGACCAAACAGAGCAGCAAACATTTTTATAAGGCATGAGAGACAGAGTTTTCTTTCTGAGATCATTTAGGATAATAGCGATGTGTTTCTCTGTGAATGTGACACTCCTCCAGAACATGGTTACATTCTAACCACTGAACAACTTCTTCCTAGATCTATCATTTCCAGTTCTGAAAGTTGCTTTTAGGTACAGTGGAGAAGGTCCCAAATGAAAGCATACCTTGTCAGTTTGCAAACACCTTGGGTTAGTATCTATTATTTTTCTTCTGTAATGAGTCCTTGTTTTTGAAAATGTTTTGACTCTGAATTATTATATTTGAAGTTTTAAATGTTTGTGGATTTTACAAAAAAATGGTCTATCCCAAGAGAACTTTGCCAAAACATCAAAGACACGATACTGTCAACAAGAAAGTTTATTATTGGGTAGGAAAGCACTGTTACTCTTTTAAAAAAGATTTCATACTTGAATGTAGGCAGGATAATATTTTTTGGTTGTTGTTACATGGCATGCCTTGTGGAGATCAGGCTGTCCTGGCTTCAAAAGACAGTACAATCATTATCAACAAAGAGGCTGTCCCAATAATATACTTACCTCAAATTTTAGTATTAGCGAGAGAGATAAAAATGGAAGTAGTTATGCTTTTTCATGTAAAGAGGATTACATTATAAAAATGCTATTCAAGTTAACTAATGTCAAAGATTGTTTCAATGCATACAATTCACTTTTCAATACTTCCAGCTGAACAAAATGATGTGTTTATAGGTCGATTAGTAGTGATGAGTAGTTTGCAGCCTGTAACAGAAAACCTTGAACATTTTTGTTTCATTTAATAAGGAGATTTTTTTCACTTTCAGCATCTTCCAATTTGATATCCCATTTATCAAATTTTACACCATAGCAAGATACCATGGCTATCATGTATCCTAAGGAGATCAAATGAAGTGCATAATACCATCTATACAGTGTTCTTGCTACACAACTTAGCAGATCAAATAACCACATGCAGGACACATGGAAGCAGAGGATGTAGGGAACATCATCAGAGAGTGCAATCAGCTGTATGCAGAATGTGAAAAGTGATACTGGACAAATGATCCAGTTTATCCAACAAAGAAATTGAAGAGGGGGAAAGGAGGAGGAAGATGTGGTGATATGTTCCCCAATATATTGTGTACCCTAATAAACTTATCTGGGGTCAGAGAACAGAACAGCCACTAGATATAGAGACCAGAAAATGGTAGCACACACACCTTTAATTTTAACATTCCGAAGGCAGAGATCTGTCTGGATCTCTGTGAGTTCAAAGCCACAATGGAAACAGCCAGGTATGATGATCATACCTTTAACCCCAGAAAGTGATGGCAGGAAGCAGAAAGGTATATAAGGTATGAGGACCAGGAACTAGAGCCTGTTAAGCTTTTAGGCTTCTGAGCAGCAGTTCAGCTGAGATCCATTCGGATGAGGACTCAGAGGCTTCCAGTCTGAGGAAACAGGATTGGCTGAGAAGTTGGCGAGGTGAGGTTAGTTGTGGCCTGTTCTGTCTCTCTGATCTTCCAGATTTAACCCCACTACCTGGCTCCAGTTTGATTTTATTAATAAGATCTATTAGATTCGTGCTACAGGAGGAGCCCAAAAGAGACATATTAACTAACTGTAAACTATGAACCTTATTTGAATTTTGATACAAAGAAATCAACCAAAAAAAAAAAAAAAGGAATTATGAAACAACTGGGACATACTAGGTGATATTTGATAATGTCAACAAATCATTAAATATTTGGTAAGAAAAATATTAGGATAAATTAAAATGAAAGGAAGAGCCTGTGAGACAGCTTCTGGGATAAAGGTATTGCTGGCAAGCCTAATGGCCAGAGTTCAACACCTGGGACCACACGGTAGAAGGAAAGAACTACTCAAAGGTTGTCATCTGAGTGCCCCCCCCCCACATATCATGGCACTTGTTCTCTAAATAAATGGATATAATTAAAAAAAACATGCAAATAAAAAAAAAACAATTAAAATGAAAGGAGACGCCTTGAAGGACAAATGACGAGATTGTTTACAAATGAGATGATTTGATTTGGATTCGTTTCAAAATACCTCGGGGTACAGGAGCAGCGCAGGGGAGACCTTTGCTTGGTAGACTCATCCACAGAAGAGACTTTGTCCATTAGCAAAACCGACATTAGCAATGAGTTTCAATACTGAAAATGAAACACTTCATTTTTTTTCTTTTCTCATAGTGAGCTGGACATGGAAGAAACCCATGCTGGAGCCCCTGGCATTGGAGAGAAGAGGACTCACCCAGCACAACGGCTTTAATTCTCCGTGTGCGTGAACAGGCCTGGGCCTGCAAGGGCTCCTTCATGCTCAGCTTTCGCTCTGAGAAACAGCACCTGAGGTTTCACCCCGAACTCCCTACATTCAGATGTTGGCTTAGAGGATCCTAGTGCCCTGGGCTCTCGTTCAAGTAACTGAATCCTGACTACAGGTTAGTCATTCCCCAAGGATGAGCCAGAGGCATCGTGGGCCTTACAGGGAGGAGGTGAAACTCCTTTCCCTCACGATACAAAGGTTGTATGTTCCTCTGCTGTCTCCTTCTGTCTTGAGCAAACCTAGGGGGTTTCCAGATTTGTCGTGAAATGTAAAAATGCCGTTCCTCTGGCTGTTGGAGGTCAGTGGGTGGGAAACCTGTTTGTTTTCTTCTTTTTTTCTTAAAGTTCTTGACTTTATTTTCTAATACATTAAATGCCTATAGACAGAAAATATAAGTTTATGTCTTTGAGTCTTCAATGAATTTATTAAGAATATAAGAAGCTCCTGGGGCTAAAAACTTGAAAACTATTATTTAATTTGTTGTCCTGTCTGCCTTGAGTGGTACTACTATGCAAAATATTATAGGAGCACATAGGTTCTGGAAAATACACAGCAAACAGCTTCATCTACTCCTTTACAGCTGTCTACACTGGTAATAAGATGTTTATATTGCCATAGAGTTATAAGGCATATAAGGCAGTGTCTTAGTTAGGGTTTCTGTTGCTATGAAGAGACATCATGACCATGAAATTCTTTTTTTTTTTTTTTTTTTTTGTTTTTTTTTTGAAGAAAGGTTTCTCTATGTAGTCTTGCTGTTCTACTCTTTTGTTACAGGCTGCCTAAACTTTTTTTTTTTTTTTTTGGTTTTTTGGTTTTTGAAGAAAGGGTTTCTCTATGTAGTCTTGGCTGTTCTGAACTCCTTTTGTATACCAGGCTGGCCTCAAAACTCTTATAAAGGAACACATTTAATTGAGGTGGCAGCATACAGTTTCAGAGGTTTTGTCCATTATCATCAAGTGGGGGGGGCATGACAGTGTGTGGGCAGATGTGGTGCTGGAGAGGTAGCTGAGAGTTCTTACATCTTGACTCACAGACAACAGGAAGTGCTCTGTTTCACTGGATGTGGCTTACACATATAAGAAGATCTCAAAGCCCACCTCCACAGTGACACACTTCCTCCAACAAGGCCAAACCTACTCCAACAAGGCCACACCTCCTAACAGTGCCACTCTCTTTAGGGGCCATTTTCTTTCAAACCACCACAGGCGGAACCTGGGCTTCGTTATGTATGTCAAAAGTCCAAATTTAATTAATGAATTAAATGAATTGGCTTTTCATCTGAGACTCATGAATCAGAGGAGCACCTCACAAAAAGCTTAGAAAGCATAGAAAGCTTCTCCCAAGAGGAGAGATGAAGTCCTGTTATTTTATCAGGGCAGAGAAAGTGCCCAAAGAGAATAATGGGTCACATTTAAACAAAAAACTACAAAGGCAGATTGGTCATTTCGACAGAGGGTTAAAACAGAATTGCTTAAAGTGGGCTAACTCTGGCCCAGAGCAGATCTGACTCTCTGTTCTCTGATTTCTCAGAATGTCTGATCAACAGCTCAGTTCTGGGTTGTTGGTATGGAACCTCAGCCCGAGTGACTCTGCTCTGCTTTGGTTTATTGATCCCTGGTTGGCTGCCTGTACATTTTGTTTTAAACATTTCTTGTAACATAACCTAGTAGCAAGACATGAGGGAGTTACACCCACCTGGAACTATTAGTGCTTTAGTCAACCAATGAATAATCTGATGATTACACATGAATGGAAAAACTTAGCTTGGTTTATGCCAATAATGGACACCAGGAGCTTATGCTCAGGAGATGCAGAAGGCCAAGGGCCAAGAGCTGGAAGAGATAGTGGAATCCAAGGAAGGGGGATTGGTATGCAGAAAATGGGAGCTGTCTGGAGATGTGGGTCTTGAGTTCCTCTGTTCCTAGCATTGAAAATAGTTCTCTGGCTGCTGTCCTGGCTCGACGCTGCTTTCTGGTTTGAAGAAAGGGGTGCTCTGAGGGGAAGTTGAGCCTACAGGGTACAGTTCCCCCTATCCCTTCTTGCCAGGCCTCTGCTGTTTACTGGAGAACAAAGACATTCATTTCATAGGTAGAGATTAGAGGATGAAAGTGAAAGTATAACCAATCAATTAACATGCATGAATAATTGTTTTGCATCTTTTCTGTTGGGAACTGAGGGGATAGAGGATGGAGGATGACAGGATTTACCACAAAGATGTGAAGGGGGCAGCAGAAGGCTGTGGGCAAACACACACATCCTGAATATTTCTCTGCAGTTGCCTCCAGGCTGGGTTTTCAACCTCCTTGCCTGCTTGGTTTTTCCAGTGTGGCTGGGAGTAACTGCTACTTTACACTCCAGAGGTTGGGCATACCCTTTCCTTTCGTCTTCTTTTTAATAAACATGATTTTAATTTTCAGATGTTCCACCATGAAAGCAAAAACATTTCTTGGATATATTCAGATCCACTCCTTACAGATGCTGTGACCTAATATTTTTTGAGGGTTTGGATCATGTCAGACTTTTCAAAAATGGTTTGTCTTTACTCTTCCTGGCCTAATCTAGCTTCTGTATTCTGAGTCCATTGTTCACCCCCTAATCATTTGTGTTGTCTGAAGGGCTTCTCTGCACTCACATTGCTGGAGTAGGTCACAAAAGCAGGAGGAAGACGCAGGCTAGACTGGAAGGGTTAGTGTCTGGGGTGGGGAGTGAGCGGAAGGCCACCACAATACAGTGGCCATGTCATGTGGCATAATAGGATATGAGTATCTTAAGTCTGGCAAGATCCTTGAAGGGTACCGTGTTCTCTTACCTGGTTTTATTTCTCCAATATCTTGCATAATACCTTGGGTACAATTAGATCAAAAGGTGACTGGGACAGTTGTCATTTGATTGTTGGGTTCTGGGGAAGTTTTACCTTTTAATTTGCACAGTTCCATTTTATTTTGATGCATTGTTTATAATAACTGCATGTTAATGTTTGTGTAACTAGTAAGATCATATAGATAATGTGCATATATATTTTAATTTTTTGGTGAGTCAGGCTCTTGTTATATGGCCCAGAATAGAGATCCTTCTCTGCCTTCACCTGTCCTGGCTGCTGGGACTGCAAGTGTGTGTTACCAGACCCAAATACACCCTTAAAGGTATTTATGAAAACTAAAGAAAACATTGAAAGTAAAGGTAAAGTAATAGCTTGTGATGTTACAAAGAGAACCCAAGATAAGGCTGAGAAAGTAAGTACCACTTAGTGGAAAGATTGACCTCCTGGCCACAAATGATCAGAGTTGGGACAGTAGAGCTGTCACCATTGAGAAGACAAAGACTACAAAGTGGAGGGAATGTCTGGAGTTCAGTTCTTATTACGCTAAAGTTATGTACTTCAGTCAGACACCCAAGCAGAAAGGATAAGAGTCTTGATAAAGCATAACCTGGGCCTGAGATGAATCTTAGTGAGGAAGCCCTTGCTTAATTCATCACAGGCTCTGGGTTCTTTTTCCAGTATCAGACAAGGGGTGTGTGTCAGGGGTCTGAAGTTCATAGGCATGATATACATGCTAAATCCAACAGACTAGAGCTAGCAGTGGTAACTTCAGAGGAGAAACCCAAGGATGGAGCCGTAGGCCAGTCCAACGTCAACTGGTAGTGGGAAAAAGGAAAAACAAAACAAAACAAAAACAATAAAACCCCACAAACCAACTAGACGAAAAACCCACAAAAATGTGGCTTGTAGGTTAGGAAGAGCTCATCAAAGCCTCTTCTAGGATTGAATATGATGTGTGTGTGTGTGTGTGTGTGTGTGTGTGTGTGTGTGTGTGTGAGTGTGTGTGTGTGTGTCTACCCACAAAACCAGAAGTGGGGGAAGACAAAGGCAGTGCGCACACTGAAGTGGAGATGGAGAGTCACACCCAGCCCTGTTTTTCCTGCTACAACTTTGATCCAGATTTTCTCCTTTCTTGCAGTATTTACCCAGTCACTATGTAGATGGCCATCTAGTTTGATTCCTAACAAACCTCCCTCCATGCATTTCTTTGATGCTTAGGAAGTTCTACCATTGCCTTAGAGCCGAGTCATTACTGGTCTACATACCTTTCCGACCTCATCTTGTCTTCTCCAGTTCAGACTTGATACCCTGGCGACATGTCCATCCTGAGATGGGTTTGACTGCTTCCAGACTGTAGGCCTGAATCTTGGCTGCATTTTCTCTGTATGAGATTGTCATTGAAACATTACCTTCATTCATTTAAGTCCTTCAAAGTCTACCTCAGGTTGTTCTACCTGAGAACATTCTCTCTTTTTAATATTCCTTCAGGGTGTGAAGGGTCCAAGTCTCACAGTCAGTTCAAATACCATAAACAGAAATTGTCCGAGTGTGCACAAGAAACTCAAATGACTTGTTTATAATAAATTAATAAGGTCAAGGTATTTTTCCTACTCTACTTATGAGAGTGAATATTTGCTTTTCCTGCTTTTCTGGTATCTGATGTTAGCTCAAGTGTGTAAAAGTTTAATTAAGACCAGGTTTCTATTTTAAGCTTATATCTAAGAAATGAAGGTAATTTGCATGCACAGGTAATCCTGCAATTCCTGAGAGAATGGTGAAATGTTTCCTACTAATCATAGGACCTTGGTAATTGTAACCTGCAACTCTAAACACTGACCAATGAATGCAAACCTGTCTTTTTATTTCAGAGAGCAGAGACCCTAAGATTAAAGTACAACTACATGAGGCTATAATGTAATATGAAATTCTAAAGATTCTTGCCCATTCTTTACATATTAAATTCCTTTTTCACTTCAGAGAGTGCCTTTATATTTTGTTTCGAAAATGATATTCATAGCTTCTGAAACTCATTCCCTCTTTGGTTATAGAAGGAAATGAACAAGAATACCACTGTGTTGGTGCCTTCTCTAAATCCCTGTAACTGGTTTACACCCCACTGAGTGGCTGATAGCCCAGCCATACTGGAATTTCATCAACAGCCACACATGCTCTCATTTACTGCTAGATAGTCGGAGGCAAAGTGACCCCTAAGACCGTGATAATTAAATTTAGCTAGTGTTTTTCACTATAAAGTTCTATCGTTACTCACTGAAACCCAGTATGTACCAGCTCTGAGTAAGACCCTGATATATTAAAATTAATTCAGAGTTGTTGGGATTTCTCAGTTTACAAATAATTCAATGACACGGATGGATTGACAGTGGCCTCATTCCGACCATTGAATAACCTCTTGGTTGATGATAGGAGTAGATTCAGAGGACAAAGACAGCATACACCAAGGACGTGGTAAGATACACTTCTTTTCTTTCACCTGGCCTCTCGCCTTCTTTTGTAACTCGACACGTTACCATTTCATTGCAGAATGGTCAATACAGAATTTGACCTCTTCTCCAACTTGCCAATCAGCCGCACGGCCATTAAACTGGCTTAACAGAAGGAACTACATAAATTCGAGTTGGAAGAGAAGAGTTCTGATGACTCACAGATGAAATGCTAACTATGAAGTGTTTGAAAGTAGGCTGTATTTTTAGAACGAGACCAGACCATTTTGACAGAATTTTGTAAGTACACAACCACTTTGTATCATAATTTCTGAGTGTACATTTTTTTCCCAGGAGAAGTGTACAGTAAGAAAAGAATGGCTTATATTAAATTTGCTTTGTAAGTTGCTAAACATTTTTGTGGCAAATATAAAACAACATGCAGTATTCACTTGCCAAAGAGCATATAATTTACTTACATTTGTTCATAAGAGAATGTGGTTGTGTTTTTAAGATGATAATGGACATGCTATATGACAAGAGAAAACTATAGCCTACATGAACACAATCTATATTTAACATGATCTTACATTTTAATGTCCTCTATATTTTTTGCTCATATATGTTTTATTTGACCCTCTTAATATTTTATAACAAATTAAAATAATACAGACATCTTTGAAAGAACTTTCCTTCACTCTTCAAGAACTGATGGAAAGTCAATTTGCCTTCCCAGATTATTACCAGTGTAAATGACAGCACATGGTAACACATTTAGAAACTGGAAAAGCTTTAGGGAAAATATACCTAATGACCACAGAAAATATTGAAGTTTGGAAAAAGAAGTGATTTTATTACTGTTATGAAATTCTCCAAATAGCTTTCAGTTATTGACGATTTGCTGGTTGACAACTTCAAATGAATGATCAAGTCTCTAGCCCTTAGGGTGACTGACTCTATGAGCTGGCTAATAAACACTGCTAAAACGTGCTTTTAAACCAACTAAGAATATTTTCTCACACTTCAGTAATTAAAAATTATGAGCTTGGTTTTATTTCAAAATAAAGTATAAATGGAATGCCTTTTTGCCATGCATAGGTTTTTTTAATAAGCAAGAAAAACATATGGTGTTCTCTCTTCTTCTCCCATCTCCCAGACTGCATACTCCTTCTTGTTCTTATTCCTTCTATACAAGTGATTTATTGAATGTGGATAGAAATGTCCTCTAGTTCTATAGTTCCCATTGGAAGAGTATAAGAGAGAGCCTTTAGGCATAATCTTCATGGTAGTATTTGGGGAGCTAATATATTAAAACACAGGAAGTCAAAGGATAATACAGTGCCTGAATTTCCCATTGCAAGGTATGTGCCTTCTTTAAGATCAGTCTCTACCATACCCCTTTAAGCTCCTTACAGTAATGTGTGTTACTTTCCTCCCAAAATTCTACATGTTTTTCTTTGTCCTTATTATGAAACTCCAAATCTAATTATTACTTTACTTTGGAGACATGATTTAAAAAAAACAACAACACAGAACTACTTTCATTGATGTAAGTATGAAGAATCAAAGGCTGGACATACGGCTCAGTTATGGAGTACTTGCCTAGCATGTGCAAGCCTCTACACTCAGTCCTGAGTTCTACAAAAATCAAACAAACCTCAAGTGCTAAGAATCCAAGGTCATGGATACAGGTCCTAATATTCCTATTAACTCGTATATTCCTCTGAGTGTTGGCTCAAGCATCCTATTGCCTCTGAAGTCCAGATGCCTCTATTAGCAAATGATTCTGCACATCGTAATGGAAACGCTGTAGCTTTGACTACAATAGAATGCAATGAATTAATGCATGGCAAACAAAATTTATGCATTTGTGTACTACACATGCTTCTTGCACCTAGGGATAAAATATACACTGGTAATGAGAAGGAATTAAAAGATTATACATTTCAAAACTATTAAACAATTCATGAGGCAAGGGATTAAAAAAATATAAGCAACTTCAGTCATTTCTATACTAAAACAACCAAGGGACCAACCAGTCGCAAAGGGAAGCAATGAAAAGAGAAAAATATTCCAAGCTGATGATGGGGTAGTCTGTAGTTTTCTGAAAACCACCTTAGGGGTATAAGAACAATAAGGCCCTGACTGTAGAGGCTTTTCATAGCCATTTTATTATTATTTTCCTCATATACTGAGATACTGAGTGAACATTTATATACAAATTAGCTTACCTACGAAGCACTTCAGGAAGAGGAACGGTCCTCCCCTTGATTGACCTAGTTCTGTCCCTTTAATGGCTGTTCTTGAACACACCTGATATTTAAATCACCATCATTATGGACTGAATCATGCTCCAATTCCTGTATTGAAACTTCAATGCCCCCAGTATCTAAGAATACAGCTCTATTTGGAGACACTTATGTTAGTTAATGACATGGTTGCATTGTGGGGCCGCCCTAGTGCAACCTGACTGCTATTCTTAGAAAAGGAAGGGATCTGGATGTATACGGTGACACTAAGAATGTACAAGACCTATGAGGACAAAGTGAGTTCTCACTAGAAGGTAGTCTTCTGAAAGCCAAAAAGAGAGGTTTTAAGAGGAGAAGCCAAATGATTGGTGTGTGACCTTGGGCTTCCAACCTCTAGAGCTGAAAGTATTCAGGCCTCTTGGTAGCAGAGAGAGGACTATTTTGTTATAACCGCTCTAGAAAACTCATACCTCATCTTAAGACCACAGTAGTAACAATTGCAGACTTTTTTTTTTTTTTTTTTTTTTTTGTGAAGTAGAGTTTTTGTCTTGTGCATCTTGCAGGGAGAGAGAAAGGGAAATCAATGATTTACTTTAGTGTGAATGCAAATCACAAAGAGCTTTAATATTCTAATGGGAGATTAGAGGCAAGGTTCTTTAATAATTCAACATCACAGTTATCTGCTCTGAAACCTTGCTATGAGGTGTAAAATTTGGGAGCAGAAGTGAGAGGAAGGGAGGGTGACAGGGTGACCCACTGTAAGAGACAGGGTAACCTTGGTGATTCTCCTGGTCCCTAGAGAACAAGAGCATCAATTAATTCCCTGAGCAACTTAAACCATGTAGCCAGTGGATGTATAGCTCCAGGCTGGCAGAGACACTAACATTTAAAATGCTATAGGAAAAGTATTAGCAAACTGGTAGGTGTTTTCTTTTAAAGTGTATTTTTTTTCTTATTCATAGTATGTTTCTGGGGTATTTTTAAATGTTAAATTTGAATTGTTAAAACAAATAACATAAAAGTTATGTTTACCAAGTAAATTTGTTTGGAAGTTCTTTCTTCTCACTTAAAATCAGCATTGTTTCTCCAAATACTTCAAATATTTGAGCTTGAAAGCTTTTACAATTGATGACTGTTACTGTATTATATGATTTATTAACTCAAAAAATAATACTGCCTGCCTCAGAGAAGCTATGCCTCTGTCTAGAAATTATTATACTTGCATTAAAATTATCAGTGCTAAACAACAAAAAAAAAAGATTATCAGTGCAAAAATAAATGTAATGCAGTTCAGATATTTTATCTGAGACCTTGTTCTATAGTTGTTTCCTCCAAGATTAAAATCATCCATCTTGGAAGGAAGCTCCTTAAGACACAGGATGTTAGAAAGGTTAGAAAACAGACTGTTTCTAAAGGGAGATGAAATACTCCATTCTGCAGGGAAGCTCCTTAAACTCAGGAAATAAGGACCTCAAAGGTTTCAGGAAGTCCCTGAAACTGACCAGATACATCAGGCTCTTCCTCCCCAAACCTACGTAAGCTGTAAAGTCTGCTGAGAGACTCTCCGACCAGCTGAGCTGCCTCAAAGTGACAGATCAGCCATGCTGTCTGGAAAAAGCAGAGACCAGCCAAACTGCCTAGAAGAAGCAGAGACAGGCTGAGCTGCCTGGAAGAGACTCAGACCACGTGAGCTACCTGGAAAGGACAGCCCCCAACCTGTTGAGCGGCCTGCGGGCTGTGTAGTATGCTGTAGATGCCCAGCTTTTGTGGTCTGTCACCCATGCTGTGGTGGACTGTGATGATACAGCTGTCATTAAGTCATATTTCTGCTTCTCGTAAGTAACCCCTCACCCATATTCTTAAGAGTAACCAAAGCAAAACTCATTGATTCACCAAACTGGAATCGGGTGGTGTCATTAGTTTGGTGTGTGTCTTCTCTGTATCTGGGATGTGTTAGACATTTGTTTACTTCTCCCTGGAAGCAGTGCCATACAACAGACCTCATTTCAGATGTCCTTGAAAAGATGCTGAAGAAACCCCTGCAGTTGGGAAAGATGGATTTATGTTATCTGGCTGCTGTAACAAATTACAATAAACTGAACAGATTCAAGCCTCACACTCGTGTTCAGCTCTAGAAATCCAAGGTCCACATCCTTCTCATTGGTTAAAGTCAAAACAGCCAAGCTCGTTCCTCTGGCAACTGAGGGAAGAATCTGTTTTGTTCTGTTTTTGCTTTCTCCGGTTCTCAGAGCTTACAGTTCTTAGCACAAGGGCCCGGTTTCCACCCTCAAAGCTGGGACCCTAATGGCCTTGGTCACATCACCACCTTCTTTGTGATTTTCCTACAGCTTCTCTCTTACAAAAACCTTTGTTGTTGCACAATATACTCCTCAGAATGATCCAGGATAACCCCTCATTGAAAGATCTGTGATCTCATCAATGTTGCCAGTCCATTTTGCCAAGTAAGTTAACGTTCACCTGTTCTAGGGGTTGGGGCACAGACATGCCTTAGGGCATGTCTACTCATCCTAGAGTGGATGATATACTGGAGCAGGGTGGGAAGGGAATGAAGGCTGCGAAAGCTCTCAGATAACACTTCCACGTGGTAATAACATTTAGATATTTATTCTCACTGTGTATTGGCCATGTCAATTCTGAACCCTCTGTAAAAGTCATCTCATATAATCAACAAAGTCGTGGGAACAGGGCTAGCATTTGGCACATACTGATGAGTTTATATCAGCATGCCCGAGAGACCACTGCCCATTCGTAGTGAGAATGTGGCAGTGCCTGGGTTTAGGATCTTACAGCCTGGCTGCACCACAGAGCCGCTCTGCTCTACCACAGTGTCTGCCCATCCAAGTGACTTGATAGTCACCTTCCAAGTGACTTGATAAGCGAAGTGCTTAATAAACACAATAAGAAGTAGTGGATCCTCATGTGAGAGTGCCAGATCTCTTAGAATTAGAAAAGACTTGATAGTTTGTATTCTGACTCACCTTATGTCATAGTTGAGGAATCCTTGGCTGGAAATTAAGAACCAAACTCACATTGAGAGATCAGGTGTCATACTCGAGGCTACACATCTAGGGCCTCAAAACTACTGAGGGCATGTTCTGTTTTTCTCATCTACTGTAGGCTGAGGATTTTTCGCTCAACATTCTACAGGCCAGGTTATGGCTGAATCATGTCCCCAATACCTCGGAGCTCAGATGAGAACCATGTTTGCAGGGAGATCATTTAAAGAAAGAACTGAGGTTAAATGAGTCCTATGGGGTAGAGCTCTCATCCCACTTAGCTGGTGTCCTATAAAAAGAGTCAACAGGGACACGGACACACTGAGAAAAGGACACATAAGGACATGGTGATAAGGCCACCATCTGTGAGCCTTGGCTGGCAGAGGCCCCCGGAGAAACCAATCCTGATGAGTCAATGAAATTTAACATGAATAATGATCTCGAGACAAGGAAATATGAAAATAGCCCAATCACACAAGTAGAAGGAACTTCCTCTAACCTAACCTTGATCTGGGATTAATAACTCAAAAAAAATGTGAGAAAAATCAATTTCTAGTCTTTGAATAATCCCGTGTGTGGTATTTTCTTATCGTTGCACTAGAAAACTTGTACCCTGCAATTAGGCTACAGGCCTAGAATCTATCTAGGCTAGAAGCAGCTAACCATGATCAAATTCCTGGGTCTTCTCATGGGGAGAAATCAAAGTTCTAAATAATTTTCAGCATTCATGAGAGCATGGGAGTCATATGCAAAATATGAAATAAGCCGTTTTCCTGGTTGGGAAGATGCCAAATTAATACAGTAGCCGAGCCATCTCACGCTAATAGTGACATATGAGCCTGATTAATTTAAATGTGAAGACTGTTTATCATTTAATAAAGTTAATTTGTTTGGTAAATAAAAACCTGAGGCTTTTTGACGACAAGACTGTTAAGCACGAATCATTGCTTTCTGCTCCGAGTTGTTTTGTTTAGATCTTCCAAGAGTCATGCTGCCTGACCCTCTTCATATTTATGGACCGCTTTATAGGGAGAGGCTTGAAAATTATGCCATGTGTCACACTAGGCATGTTGGGAATCACTGCGCTGAAATTTGGGAGTACCACTAACGTTTTGCCTATTGTTATATATGTTATGTATGTGGGGTTTGATTATTTTCCCGGGAAATCAATGAAAATGAGATGAAAACCATCTCAAGATAACAAAGTTTCAAAATAACCTAATAAAAAGAGCACCTGGGCATTCCAACAGAAGCAATATCAAAAAATCAGAGCACTCATGTACCACAATGTTAAATGCCATTAATAGAGTATAGCAGAAAGTTTGCAAAACAGTGTTTTAAGCAGAAATGTACATTTTATTTAAAAATAATAGCAAAGGTATGAAGAACACACACTTCTATGAATAACAGAATTCATTAAATGTTTTTATAGTAAATATTGAGCTCAGTCTATTATAACACACAGGCTTGAGGTTCTACGAAGCAGGGTACCTCTCAAGAAAGAAGATGTCTGTGTAAACACAGGGTGGGATTCTGGGGGGTGCACTCTTATGAATGTACCCTTTATGTTCTTCCTAGTAACGGCAATAGGAATGTTCAGAAATGTTTAGGCTTTGGGGAAAAACCAGTAAAATTTCCTGAGTATTCCATTGGACATATTTTAAGTTTTTTTTTTTTTTAATTTTATCCTATGTGTATTAGTATCTGCATGTATATATGTACACCATATGCATGCCTGGTGACCTTGGAGGCCAGAAGAGAGTGTTAGATCCCCTGAAACTGGAGTTACAGATGATTGTGAACCACCCGTGTGGGTGCTACGAATGAAATCAGGGTTCTTTGCAAGAGCAGCGAATGCTCTTGACTGCTGGGCCACCCTTCTAGGATCCCATCAAACAATTCTTAAAACGATGTTACCTTCACAGAAAACATGAACAATGTCTGATGGAAATATCCACTTTAGTACTGAATATATTTGAGAACCACAACCCTAAACATTTCTTAACCATGAGAAAGTCTTTGGAGTTAGCAGAAGATTTTCCATCACAATGTCAGTTACAAGGCAGTTTATCAAGTTCTAAATTTTCTTCAACACCCAAGCTAGTGGTATGTGGAGATATGAAGAAATGTCATGGTTAGCTGATATTTTCCAAATAATAGAAATATTGGAGGAAAATAAGGAAATGGGAATGAGTGAGTACTGAACAACAGAGATGGCTAGAAAAAGTTAGATACTAGCAAATAGTATCTTCATTCCTTAGGCAGCATTTTCTCTGCATGTATCAAGACAGAAATTCTACAAACTACGTTGGCTATTCAATTTCCAAATCAGTTTGCAGAGAAATTTTGATTCTGAGTCTGTAAAGTTACAGCTAATAGGTTTTTGGTATCTATGCCTAAACCATGGCCTTTCTCAGCCATCATTTTTTTTTTCATTAAAATATTACCCTAACAGAGCTGACGTTGAAAAAAGATATATACTGCCCACAAAGAGTTCAGAGTAAGATTCATTAACAGATGTAATAGAAATTCATTCTCTTTTTAAGTAATGCAAGCAATCCTGTATAAAACAATTTCAGAAAAATCACATTTAAGATTGCACTCACCCTCCTTTATAAATACATCTATTGAGTATTGGATGGACCTGAATTTAACACTTCTTGCCCACACTTTGGTACCTTACACTTTCTGTATTGGCCACTTCATTCTGTGAAGATGATCATTGGTGGTAGAATTAAAACTAAAGCCAAGTTCTTAATAGAAATGCAGGTATTTTGCCTTCACATCAACAAAAGAAACCATGCTTTCAAAGAGTGAGGAAACAAAACCCCACAACCTATAGTAACGCAGGGAAAAGGAACCCATACATACAGCCATCTTCATTACAGAATTAACCAGCCATTTCTAACACAGTACCATTGGATTTGAAAAGGCTTAGAACCAAGGCTTTAAGAAGGAAAACAGTGGTGAAAATAGTATAGATATCTCCTTGGAAAAATGATCTGTTTTTTTTTAAACACTAAAACCTTGTTTCAGAAGTTCCTCGCTTCAAGTTGTTACTCAAAAACTCATCATGTTCAAAGCTCAAGTTGTTATGGGATCTTGATATCATAAGAAGTTTCTCTTTATTGGTAAAGTCTTTTTTGATGGCTGTTTGGGGAACCAGCAACCGATCCATCGGGTCCTCTTTGTTCTCCAGTTTCATATACCCTTTGCTGTTACTTCGATCCAACCGAGGCCAACTGGGGTGTTTCCTTTGTTCTGCCTGTACTGTGAGCGTGGAGGGACCCCGGTCTAAGTCCAGGGATTTGGAGTGAGAAGAGAGGAAATGTAAGGATGTGTTGGATCCAAACTGTCTTCTAGCAGCTCCAGGAGACAAGAGCTGTCCAGTCCCGGGTCCCAGGGCCACAGAGGACTTGTATTGACTGGATAGGGACTCCCCAACAGAATTGTTTCTCGGGAGTAATGTGCTGGAGGGTTGGAAGGACTCACCAGAGCAGGGCAGTGGAACCATCAGGGAATCCATGGAAAGATTCCTGCACCTGCTCTTGAGGTTGTCCGCCACCTCAGTGATGCTGTCTATACTGGGCTCATCAATGACACAGTTATTAAGTTTGATCACAGGCAGCGTGAAAGCACTGATGGATGATGACACGATCGATTTGGTGTCACACTTCTTGGAGCTGCTGGTCTTGTCGTCGTCGGCCTTGGATGGAGGTGGGTAAAGGCCAAAGACAGAGACTGCGCTGTCAGATAGCAGAGGAGGCTTGAGATGCCCCAGGCTCTTACTTTCACTGGGCATGAGCTCATCCTCCTCCAACGAGCTGTCCACGCGAAAGCTGTTCCGCATGCCTGAGAAGGAGGCCAAGGTGGTGGCGGCCAGCCTGGATGCACAGGGACTACCATTCTGCTTCACCTCCACCTCTCCCAGCAAGCCTGCATACAGGCCGTTCGCCTGCTTCTGCTCCTTGAGTCTCAGCGTGTGGATGTCGATGACCGTGGAGTAGATATCCCGCATGTGGATGATTTTGGTTTCTTTGTCGCGGTTCTCGTGAAGGATGGCGTTGGCACAGATAAAAATGAAGATGCCGATGCCCATGGTGAAGGGGCCAAGCATCTTCATCTTGTCCGAGTGCAGATGCTGCTCAAAGAAGCGCACCACCACACCGCCCTGGTTCCGCACCACCTGCGTCTCGTTGGTGGACAGGGTGGTTTCTGCATCGATGAAATGCTCCTTCTGGGGCCAATATCCAAGGACTGCCATGGCGATCCCTATGATGGACACCAGCACTCCCAGAATGAGGAAAAAGCCGGATGGAGAATAAAGCCGGATCTTTCCACGAACCACCACGACGTCAGCTCGTGGGCGCCGCCGGACTGGTTTCTGGTCCTGAGCAGCAGGCGCTGGGCTGAGGTTGACGTGTTGCTGGGACCTGGCAGAGTCCTGCCTCTTCAGGGCCGCCAGGCCGGTGATGACTCCACCAGTGGCTATCATAGCTTCCTCTTGTGCTCTGAAAAGAAAGGAAACAGTGATCCATAAAGACAGAAGGATAACTTTTAAATCCTCACAGTTTGGGAAAGGGTTATGTTGGTTGACGAATGTGAATTTCTGGGGATTTCCCCCTTTCTTCTTCTCCTCGTATAACGCAATGTGAGCTCAAGAAATATTTTGTTTAACTAATTTTGTCACTTAATATGTTAAGCTGTCCCTTAGTCACAAGCCCTCACCTCCAGGCACACAACTTTCCGTCATTATTGATGCCATTTTATAGAAATGGGGACTTGAGTGGGAAGACAGGTCAGTTGGTAGTGTCTGCCTTGCAAACTCGAGGAACTAAATTCAGTTCCCCCCCCAGATCTGGATATGGTGGCATGCTCATGTGGGCCGGGTACTGGGGAGGCTGAGAGGGGAGGAGGAAGAGGTGGGCTCCCAGGCCTCCTTGCTTAGTGGAACCCACCAGTTTCAAGCCAGGAAGACACTGTCTCAAAAGCAAAAAGCAAGGTGGATGGCATCCTGACCAACAACACTAGGTTTTGGCCTTTGACCTCTGGCTACACACACACACACACACACACACACACACACACACACACACACACACACACGTAAAACACAGAATACCGAACAGGCCAAAGGAAAATCTCAGACTTAACCGAACATTAAGATTCCAAGCATCCATGGTGAAAAGTCACCCATGCACTCTTTTTGACAAACAGAGAAACAAACAAAAAACCATGTAGTTCCTCTCTAAATTTTCATCTTCTCTATCTTCCTGCTCCCCTGGATAACTTTGGCCTCTTTTCTTTCCAACCTCTCCTCCTAAGTCTCCCTGTCTCTACACAGACCTTGCTATTTCCATTCTGGCTCTTCTTTCACCACAAAGTAAATCATTACCCCCTAGAGTTCTGCCCTCTGCTGCTTGTTTTGACTCCCCCTTGGCATGCAATATCTATCCCCACAGCTTCCACAATGGCCTTTATTGCTGATGGGTCCCCAGTCAGTATTTCAGATCTTAGCCCTGAATTTCTATTTCACATTTTCATCTGCCTCTTGGGGAGCACATCCATATCTCCATGCTGCTGGCAAAGCTGAACCCACATCTACCATGTACCGTGGTCCCGTTGTCAGACCTGGCTTGTTAGTGGAGCCATTCCTTAGGCTTGGCCCTATAGAATGATGCATGTCCCCCTTTTCTATCCCTCTTTCAACAGGGATCTAAATCATAGAAATTTCGTGACCCATGGCATCTCAGATTCACCTTTGTATTACAATCCCATCCTTTCCAGGTGTGCACAGCACTTACTAACTACTGTTGAGTAACCTTTCAACTGCTCTCCAGCATTTAGGCTCCTCTTCTGTACTAACTAGTTTACCTGGAGGTGGCAGATTATCCTATAATCCACCCCGAGAGAGTACAATAGTGGAAGAACTAGACCTTGCTGCCTACAGATGAATCTGGGATTTCAGACCCTGTGGGTTTAGTCTCTCGGTTCCCTTTAGCACACACACAATTGAAACCTGGCTGATGTTTTCCTGTTTCTTGTTTATGCCCTATGCCCTATTATTTCTGAGACCATTAAGAATGTTTTAGCCAGCTGAGTGTGGGAGTGCTAAATCTTCCCAGCCTTTGGGAGACAGAGGCATGTGAAACTGAGTTCAAGAATCAACCTTGTCTATATAGAATGAGTTCCAGGGCAGCCAGGGATACACAGAGAGAGCCTGTCTTAAAACAACAACAAAAGAATATTTCAGCAGGACCATCCAGATCTAACTAACTCCTATCAGCTCCTGTCCTCACTACTGACTTCTGACTAATCATCCAAGCTCATGCTCCATCTCCTTGATAAAGTCCTTCAAATGACTCAGCTTCCATAGCCCACACAAGCTTTATTCCTCGGAACATTTGAACAAGCTTCCGTCCTAGGGCATTTGATATATATGTTCATTGTCTGACATTTCCATGCCTCATGGTCAAAATCAATTTTAATTAACACTTTTATTATTCGCTACAGTACCTTATACTTAGTCACAGTTCAAGAAATAGTTGCTAAAATGATAAAGAGTGAGTCTTTCCTCGGGATTTGCTGCTTAACTGACTTACTACTACACCAACTTTCATAGTTAAAAATATTTTTTAAAAAAAAACAGAAACTTAACACACAAACAAAAAGCAACACTTTGTAAGCTGGTAAAATTTCTGTCTTGTTTTATAATAAACAGTCCCTAAACAGCCAACTTTAGTTGGTAGAGACGCAAAGGGTATTTTAAGATTCTCTAGGTCTTGAAGAGTTTCTGAAAGGCATCCAGTTCCATCATCCAGGAGAGAGATGTCCTTTTGAATTCCTACTGATGATTTCTGAGCTGTTCTTAAATAGCAAAGTTGTGGATGAGATGTACCATTTTAGTGAGCTGGCAAGGAGACCCAGTTTGCTGCAAAATTATAACTAGGATTAAGGTAGTTTAATGTTGAGAGAATAAACAAGAACGTAACCCATGGTTCTAGTTTGAGATTTATCCAAGTATACATACTGAGCGTAGAGCTGCTCTCAAACCTTGGCTAAACCAACTCAGTGTCAACCTCTGCTTTCTTGAGTCCAAACCAGTTCCGAATGTTTGAAGGAAATGCTTAGTTTAGCTTGCAGACATCTGGCCTAGCAATTTCTATATGGAAAGCTAAGGAAACAGCTGGAAATCTTTTGGAGTAGATGGACTTCAGAGTGAAAGGGAAGGGAAGGTGGACGACCCCGTTTGCAGCGGCCCTAGAGAGCTGCATTCCCAAGAGATGACCCAGCTTTTTCACTTGTGCAAATAGTTCACTAGCAAAACTGTTTCCCTCTTTCCTGATGTTGGTTGGGAAATGGGTCTAAAAGGAGATATGAATACAGACATATGGGGGGAAGTGAGGAAGGACTAGGTTCCCATATGAGCAAACAAGGTGAGCAGGCTAGGCTAGGAGGAAGAAGGAAGGGAGCCCAGGTGCGGAAAGCCAAAGCAAACTCTTCCAGAGCAGTTCGGAAAGAAAAAAAAAATACTTGGCAGGTGTGGTAGGGATCATATCACACTCAAAACCAATCGGCCTTGGTCAGGCATAGACAGGGATAAAAAGATCCCAAGAACCAGGCAATCGATGTTTGGTGACAGTCCCCCACCCCATCCCCACCCCACTTAACTTGATTCAAAGTATTCCCACTCTGCACGATCTTGTCTCGACTCTCAGAGATTCAAACTAGACCCCAAGGGAAAAGCCCAGAAGCAAGTTTAGTCGCTGCTCCATGGAGCTTGAAGCCTAATGGAAGAGATAATAGACCAGCAGCAACCAGCCGGAGGTCACTCCGGAATGAAAGTAAGTTTCAATTACGAAGCGCTTTGAATCGGGCTGCGGGCTGCGTAAGAGAGACAGCGCTTTCACATCTATAGCGGTGAGAAATCAGGTTACTGATGAAGGAAAGCCAGCAGGCTAGAGAACAGAAGGATGGCCTTCCCTTTGGCTCTCAGCTTCCTGCTGCCATGGCAGCCAAAATGAAAACCAGTAGGGAAAGGAGAGCTGGGCCTTGGGACATGGTAAATGTCTTTCCTAATGCTTCACCTCCCCGGGCATCTACAAAGGAGGTGCCCAAAGACGTGAATACCAGAGTCATTATTTTAGGAAAATCGATGCCAACTAGGAGATGGATGTAGTTAGTGTAGTGGAGCTGACTGAAAGAGGAGGCTGGAGGCTGGAGGCTGGAGGCTAGGGAGACAAACCAGAATGAGATCTACAGGTGTCCCCAACTTTAAACTACAATTGGCATTTGGTGTTCAGCAAATGTAAAAAGAGCTCAAATCTTTTCACGCTCATGATGGAAACCTGCATTTTCTCTGTCATACATTTAAACACACTTGTTGGTTTGTTTTTGTTTCTTTGGAGACTGTTTCTCTGTATAGCCCTGGCTGTTCTGGAACTTGCTCTGTAGACCCGGCTAGTCATGAACTCAGAGATAGATCAGCCTCTGCCTTTCCAGTGCTAGGATTAAAGGTGTGTACCACCGTGCCCAGCTTTAAATACATTTTTGAAAAATTACATTACAGGGAGTTTAGGTAACCTGCCTAGGGTCATGCGGAGCTGATAATTTCATGCACTGGGTGGGGATCAGCTTTCCAGGATTGCTTTCATCTGAGAATATTTCCCCCTATGTTTTTTTTTTCCTTATCTTGATTTTGGTTTTCCATAATATACAAAGGATGTTGTTTTCTCATAACTATGACTGTGGAGCAAACCACTGTACTTCTCAAACTACAACCTGAGAAAAGCTACAGAGGATGTGTGAGGCTGATGGTGTGACTGTGGCTGAGCATCAACTTCCTGTACTTGTCCAGACTCCCTGCAGCATCTTCAGCAAATGAGATGCAGCCTCAAGAGACCACTCCCCCTTCCCACTCCTCTTTTTTATTCTCAATCATTCTTGTCAGAGCCACGGGGACTCATTTCCTCTGTGGTGATTAATATTTTCCAGGATCTATTATTTTATTATTACTATCATTAATATTAACAGGATCTATTCGAGAGTCACCTAGGAGACAAACCTCCGGCCATGTTTGTGAAAGAGAGTTAGCCGAGATAGAAGGACCCACTCCGAGATAGAAGTACCCTTCCAATGTTCTGGAGTTAGGAACGGAATAAACAGGAAGAAGCACAGAGAAGCAGCATTCATGGTCCTCTGCTTCCTGATAGAAGTTGTGTTGTGACCAGTTGCCCCCCTCCCCTGCCACTGTGACGGGCTGTGCCCTTGAACTTGGAGGCAAAATAAACCTTCTTGATCTTAGGTTTATTTCCTTGGGTATTTCGTTTTAACTTGAGCATAGATTTTATATGTGATTCCTTTGGACCCAGAGTGTACATTCCAAAACTCTGCTTTTCTTCCCAGTTTATATGTACCTGCAAATATTTTGCATCCAACTCCCAAAAGCTGGGAACCCAGGGAAGCTGGAGGGCGCATAGGGCAAAGCCTTGTGCTATTTATTCTACTGGGGGCCTCCTACCTGGTAGGCACTGTTGCTTGGTTTAGCTGCTCCTTGATGCAGCTCACAGAAATGCACACCTGATATTGACTTGTGACAGCATTCTAAAGAGACCGCCTGGAAACACTGTCTGCCTATATTATTCTGGTGATAATCAAAGTAGTATAAAGTTATGGCTACCTATGGATCATTTATTTTTTCCATTCCCAGTCGTCATAAACCAGCCACAATTTTATTAGCAACAGGCATCAAGATTATCAGTGTAAACTTTACAAATTATATCTTCATCCTCATTCTGCCACCAAGACAGTCATGGGTCTCCCCCACACCTTTACCATCTTACGAGTGTCCAACATTCATCACAGACATCAGAACTTACTCACTGAAATACTATCTCATTTGCTACTTTTCCTACCAAAGAGACAGGTGGACTCTCACTCTTCTTCAAACCCTTATATTTTCTAATGTCTTATCTTGGGCTTGCTTTCTTCTGAACCAGGTTCATTCTACTGTTTCCAGGTAGAAGCTCATTTTGTCTTTATTACCATGTGTTACGTACCATGTGCAATACTGTACCACACAGAAGCCATTATAATCTTTGTGCTTATCCTCTTCTGGTCTTGTCTAATAATTTTTAAAGTCTTGTTGTTGTCTCTGTCTGTCTGTCTGTCTCTCTCTCTCCATCTCTCTCTTCACAGGCTAAGCACAATTCTGGAATATGCATTCACAGCACTAATCCACATCAGTGTTCAGTATTTTCATGCTTCTGGACACCTGTTTCTTCCTATTTGGGTTCTTTTATGACCACATTGATCTACCATTCTGAGCAGACCATGATACTGTACAGCACCTGTGGTTCTACAGCTATGTGTGTGCACGCGCACACACACACACACACACACATTGGACTCAGATAACTGCAATTAAACAGACCTGCAGAATCGAGAGACTTTCCAAGTTTTTCAGTCCAAATATTCTTTTTAGCAAACTAAGGACCAGGAATATTGCCTAGGTCAAACACCGGATGAGCAGTAAGAATAGGGTTGGAATGCATGTTCTCAGACCCATGGTCCAATGTTGTTTCTTGCCTTTCTATGTGTCTTTCTGTGTCTTTTCCATGCTAGCAGAATGCCTCACAGAGTGACAGGAACTCAATCAATGATTCCAAAATATGATTGAAATATGGATAGCAACAGGGACACAAAGTTGACAAAAACCTAGTCCCTCATGAAGGAATAAGAAATCTTGTGGAAAAGGAGTCAACGTAAATATTTAGAGTGAAGCGAACTGTCTTCTGACATGGCAACATGGCAGGGTGCTCACCCACAGCCTCTGGAGGAATCAGGGGAGGCTTCCAAGAGGCAGGGGCAGTTAATGGAGACTTGGCTCATCTGCAAGAGCTTTCTATGCAGACAGAATCTCATTCTTCCTTCCTCGTGGGTCTTACCTAAGATTTTCATCATCTTCTCACTTGACACATGTCTATTATTTTCGATTTAATTGGCCTGCTCTATTCATATATTTGGATTCTTATCCCTGTTTAGGACTTAAAAATTGCCAGAATGGGAGACTATCTGCCCAAGGGAAGTAAAAATTAATCTATGTATGCCTTCAGGACCAAGCACATTACATAAAACTCCATGTGGTATCCACAAATGTGACAGATGGAAATATTTTCTGTGCAAGCTCCAACAGTTTTAGGACTTTCTTCCCAGTAGAGACATTTCAAACTCTCTCTCTCTCTCTCTCTCTCTCTCTCTCTCTCTCTCTCTCTCTCTCTCTCTCTCTCCTCTCTCAAAACCTATATTCTTATCAGAGTTGAAAGGGAAAGTTCCTATGAGTGAGTAGCAGTTCAATCAGACTAAGATCAAAACATAATAGAATAAAACAGAAGTCTTCTTTTCATTGGCACATCAGTGGTTTTGCATGTGGATATGGGAATAAGAGACTGAGTGGTACATGTTCTTCCTACATCACTTGATAAACATGAGCATCCTTGGAACCCACATAGAGGAAGGAGAGAACCAACTCCTACAAATTGCCCTCTGATGACTATATATGCACCCTCCCCAACACACACACAATGAGTAAAAATGTAAAAATAGTTTGGTTAAATTATTCAAGTGTGGTTATTAGTGGTCTGAGAGATTCAAGAAGCCTGGGGTCTTCTGCCTCCAGAAACCACCCATTGGTTGCAAAGAAGAGATGAGTTTATATGATTGTTTGTTTTTCTTTTTAGTTAATTTTGTTTCTTCAGATTTACAGAGTTATCTTAAAAATACAATTTGAAGAATGACAAGGTAGGAGAGTCCAGCCTGTTCACCCAGTATCTGCAGTTGGATCAAATGCATAAGGAATTTGATTAGTTCCACAGGCCCTGGTCTGTTGCCTTTGGGATACTAGGGTATAAAACAGACAGAGAACAATGAAGAAGGAGCTGGAGAACAATGAAAAACCAGCCTTAGAGAGGCTGTGGAGTGATAGAATATGACAATCTGCAAAATGTTAGTTCTGTGCCAATAAGTTTTGCATATTATGGAGACCTTTGCTGGTGTTCTTATTATGTGGTCTAAGATAAAGTTCTATAGTCACATGAACATTGGAACTAAAAACAAGTACAGGCTGTTTAGAGGACTGGCAGACTGACATTCAAGTCACTAAATGTAAAATGTCACACATTATGACCAAGTGCATCTTGAGCTTGCAGACAATGCAGCATAGAGAGAAGGTGCTTGAAAACCTGTAGGCATTCTTTGTCAGCAATGCCTTCTACAAAGCCGGCCAGTCTGACAAACTACAAAACACAAGCCTGAACCAATTATGAGCTGTGTAACAATGGCATGGAACAAATGCTCTCCAAGGACTGAAAACCACGAAGCCCTGGAACACAGAAATCTCCAGGAGGTCAAGTAGCACATCCATAATGAGCTCAGAAAACACCCTGCTGGGACCCAGTGGGAGACATAGTCTGCAGGAACAGAAGACATTGAGAGGCCTGTTTTCCCCAAAGTAGAAATATGATCCCATCCCACATCTCAGAGCTTCTAATGTGGACACTCTCTCAACGAAAACTGGCGCACTCTTCACTCATTCTGGACAGGAAGGTGACTTGAACGGTTGAAAAGGAAGCCACTGCTAAGGATGTCAAGAATTGACCAGCACGCAGGATGCCAGTGAAGGTGTTCCAGCTGAAGAGCTGAAGCAATAACAACCACAGACTTCACTTTTCACCTGTCACTGCAGAACAGATACAGTATCTGCCCTCAGCAGCATGGCCACCATGATTTATGGAGCAACCTTGTCAAGAGAGACACTAATAAGTATTAAGTTTCCATTGCTATTAGGCCTGAGAACTCCAGAACACACTGGTGACAGTTGCGTAGGCCTGAAATAAAGTCTGGAGAGAAATGGTCATTTGAGCAAGAGTTGCTCCACTTACTTATCACACAACTTGGAGAAGATGCCAGATCGACAAGCAACTCACATACAGCCATCCTGTTTGCAGTAGTCTACACCGCAAATAAGCCATCTTTCACCGGAGTGAATTCACCATCCACAGTAGTGTAAAGGTGTGCCATCCTGTAATCCACAGGCTTTAAGCCTCTCATGACATTTTTCTAACCTATGGCATTTTCAAAGCATAATTTTGGCTGGAGAATTTTACTCTCACCACCCATGAGTAAAATCCAACCAGGGTTGCTCTGAAAGCAAGGAATGAAAAGCTGTGAAGAAGGGAGGCCCCGTGGAGGAATGAGAAGACTAGGCTCCTCGATACTTGTGAAAAGAAAATTCTCTGATCTTGGAGACACAAACTCCTTTAGCACCGAAGGACATGCTTCATGACTCTTTCAGAGACACCACACAGGTAATGCCGGAATGGTAAACATACTGGAAAAGAATGGGGATGCAGTGGGGATATCTAAGGCTATTTCTGTTCTCATCATCTTTTCTCTTTTTCTAACATGGGCTTATTGGCAGCAATATGAGCTGAAGAGAACACAGATTTTTTTAAAAAAAAATTTTCTATCTTTTATAATGGATCTCAGTCAGTTTTCCCTCATCTATACTCTTTATTTGTGAGCTATAGACTGAATATTTGTATGACTATCAAATTCATATATTAACCCCCAACTCCCAAGGCAATAGTTTCAGGAGGGAGAACCTTAAGGAGGACATTAGGCCATCAGGATGGACCAATCATAACTGGAACTTTTGCTTCTCTGTCTAAGCCTCTTTAGTATTATCCCAGTCAAGAGTCTAGATAATTTATGCAGAAAATGAGTTGCATACATTTCCAGAGCTGAGAAGTTCAAGGTCAAGGGTCTGTATTTGGTAAAGCCTCATAGCCTAGCAGAGGTATGTGACAAAAAAAAAAAAAAAAAAAAGCAAGACCATGCCAGCTCAGTCCTTGTGGTATGAGTAGAAATTGCCCCCATAGGCTCAAACATTTGAATGCTTGGTCATTAGTGAGTAACACTACTTGAGAGAGATTAAGAGGTATGGCCTTGTTGGAGTGGGTGTGGCCTTCTTGGAGGAAGTGTGTCCCTGGGGGTGGGCTTTGGGGTTTCTGAAGCCCTAGCAAGGCCTAATGGCCTATTTAGCCTGCACTGTGTCTGCCTGTGTGATGCCACACTTCCTGCCATGACGATAATAGACTAAATCTCTGAAACTATAAGCAAGCCCCAATTAAATGCTTTTTTAAAAGAAGAGTTGCCAGGCAGGGCGGTGGTGGCGCACGCCTTTAATCCCAGCACTCGGGAGGCAGAGGCAGGCGGATCTCTGTGAGTTCGAGGCCAGCCTGGGCTACCAAGTGAGCTCCAGGAAAGGCGCAAAGCTACACAGAGAAACCCTGTCTCGAAAAACCAAAAAAAAAAAAAAAAAAAAAAGAGTTGCCATGGTCATGGTGTCCCTTCACAGCAATAGAACACTGACTAACACAGTCCTCTACTTCACTTCTTCATAGAGGCCCCAATAAAATTGCATTTAACCCCATTTACCTCCTCAAATCCTCACTTCAAAATGCCATTAACATTGGCATCTGGGGGAGAATTTCCCGACATATGAGCTTTGAGGGGACATATTCAAACCACAGCATCTTATAAAAGAAACGCCAAGGATGCACTCACACCTTTTGCTGTGTGAAGACCTAGTGAGACAATTTATGAACTGGGCAGTAGGCCTTCACTTGTGCCTCCATCCAGAACCATGAGACAAGCTTCTGCTGTATATGTCGCCTCATCTATAATATTCTGGTTACAACGGCCCTAGTGAACTAAGGCGTTGCTATGGTAACTCCTGCTCAAAACCCCACAGTACCAAGTGAAGAGACAGTCTTTGTGGTCTTTTCCTTCCTGGTGCTCCTGATTGCTGAAGCTCTTTCTGAGGAAGGAGGAGGTTTCTCTCCTCATTTGACTTTTGAATGGATTTACGCAACTCTTTATGTACTGAGGAATCTAGCTCTCTGCTGGTGACATGCTTAGCAAAATGTCACTTAGGTCTATGCCTTTTAAAATGATATCCTTTACCATTCAGAAAGTTTTAGTTGTCAATATAAGACTCAGTCTCATTTTATTTCTTGGTGGTTACATGCCATTACCAGAAAGAACTTCAGTCTAAGGTTACAGGTGTTCATTTCTCCAGTGTTTCCTTTAATGATTTTGTGGCTGGATGCTTTACTTTTTTTGATGCATCTAGAACTTATTTTTGTCTAAGATTAAAATATGGGAAGATGGCTCAGTGGCTAAGAGTACTGGTTACTCTTGCCGATGACCCAGGTTCAACTTTCAGCACCCACATCCATCACTCACAACTATCTGTAAACCCAGTTCCAAGACATCTGATGTTTTCTTCTGACCTCTAAGGGTACCAGGCACACACACACAAGGTGCACATGCATACATATAGGCAAAACATCCATACATATAAAAAATAAAATACATCTAAAAAATTTAAAAGAATCAAAATGGAGTGTAACTTTCTTTGCAAGAAATCAACTGCACTTCATTTGGTTTGAAATTACATGATAATTTCATGCCTTTGTCCTACATAGCAAACTCTACATGCCTGGGTCAGTACTAAGATTAGCTATTATGTTATATTAAATTTTTTTTTGCCAGAATTAAATTGACACAATTTTCAGTATCAAACATATATATATATATATGATATAAATCCCTTGTATAAATCAGTATATTCTTATTTTTCTTTGCCAAAGTTCTTGCCTGGTTTTATTATTTATGTAGCAAATGAGCTTTAATAATCAAATGATCAGATTACTTTTTTCTTTCTTTCTTCTCTCCTTTCCAATCTTTCTTTCTTTTTTGCCTTTTAGTTCCCAGTTTCCCATGACACAATGTGTTTTCTTTACTGTTACTCTGTCTATTGCCAAGTGGTTGTTTAGACACAGGAGTCTTTTGGTGTTAATTTGGGACTAAGCTACTGCACTAAACTTGCCTAATGTTTTAGTTCACTTCCTTAGCTTGTCTGGAAATACAAGTAGTTCTGATGTTTTCACCCCGCCCCCTTCCCAATTTCAAGTCTACGGCTGCAGTTTCCAAGAGTCTCACTTAGTGCTTCCTGCAGGGAGGGAAACAAGTGCGAGGTTGAATGGGAGCTCCGTGGCTTGCCAGAGCATTGATGGAGCAGCCGCTGCTTCACCTTTAAAGAAGCTCCAGTTAGTTGCACAAGCATGGAGGACCTGGGCTGAGATCCTGAACAAAACAAATCAAACAAATGAACAAAATTCTGGCTTGGCAGGGAGCATTTGTAATCCCCGTGCTTCAATATGAGACAGGAGGATTGCAGGGATCTGACTGTCCAGCAAGGTCCAGGTTCAGTGGGAAACCCCGTCAAAAAAAAAGTCAGGTGGAAGATCTTTAAGGTTTCCTTCCTTCTTCCTTCCTTCCTTCCTTCCTTCCTTCCTTCCTTCCTTCCTTCCTTCCTTCCTTCCTTCCTTCCTTCCTTCCTTCCTTCTTCCTCCCTTCCTTCCTTCTTTCCTTCCTCCCTTCCTTCCTCCCTCCCTCCCTCCCTCTCTCTCTCTCTCTTTCTTTCTTTCTTGACATCATTTCTCTGTGTAGCTGTCCTGGAACTCAGTTTGTAGATCTAGAGGTTGACCTCTACCCTCCTTGAGCATACACACACACACACACACACACACACACACACACACACACACACCAAAGAGACAGAGAGAGAAAGAGACAGAGAGAGGAGGGAGGGAGAGAGAGAGAGAGAGAGAGAGAGAGAGAGAGAGAGAGAGAGAGAGAGAGAGAGAAGAGACTTTCTGTGTAGAATTCCCGGAGACATAATTGAATGCCCTAGAGTTGACCCTGGAGAAGAAAAAAAAGGAAGTGAAAGGAAGGAAAGAAGGGAGGAAGCTCTTTGAGAGAAGAGAAGCCAGGAAAGAAGGTTGGAGAATGAAGGCTAGGAAGAGGAGAAAGTTGCAGGCAGAGAAAACACATAGGTAATCAATGACGTTAGTAGCTATTTGAAAGCGAGAGTAACAGCTCCAGAGTGTCCTCTCAAATGTCTCTCTTCCTTTCCACCTCTTCTGGAGTTTGCTTTGTTTTGTTTTTTTGAAACAGGATGCCATGTAGCTAGCCTAGGTTGGCTCCAAATTTGCTATGTAGTTGAGGATGATCCTGAACTTCTGGCCCTCCCTGTCCCTACCACTCAAATTCTGGAATTACAAATGTCCATTTATGCAGCTGCTGGAGATGGAACCTAGGATATTGTACATGCTAAGCAAGCACTCTCTTAATTGAGCTACATTCAAGCCCTGTTTCTCTTCTTTTTAAAAGCATTTGCTACAGACAGCTATTTCCCCCCTGGGGTTGTTGGGAATCATCTGCCAGGTATATTAGCTGAAAAGGAGAGAACAAGAAGAGTGATAAATTGCTAAGATGTCAGGACTATGGAAAAATGCAAAAAAGCTTAGCAGTAAATCATTTCCAAGAGACACCCCACACAGCAATAACACTAATAATACGTTACTGAAAACACCACACGTGCTCATTGCCATTCTCCAAGTGTAGGGGTTATACTTTAGGAAGGTTTGCCTCATTGCTAATGAGGTAGCCATCAAAGAGAAACACAGACGTGGGCATTAAGTAGCTAATCCATGGCAGAAAGATAGCCATGTCCAACACAATTGAAAAGAATGATGCAAGATGATGTAAGCGAAGACTGCTTCAGAAGCACAACAACTTACTGATGAGAGAGAGGTGGGGGGAAGTGAAAGAGAGATCAAGAGGAAGGGAGGGAGGGGAAAAGAGAGGATGGTAAGGAGAGAGAGAGAGAGACAGAGAGAGAGACACAGAGAGAGAGAGACAGAGAGAGAGATAGAGAGACAGAGAGAGAGACAGAGAGATTGAGCAGTGGTTGTGTCCACTGCTGGTGAAATTTAAGGAAAAATACTTTTTTTTAATAAGATGTAATGAGAAAAGGAATTGTTAGGTATTTTAGGTTAATTTAAGAAAGGCTTGCACAAGCTGACATATCCATTCCCTTTATTCCCCTGCCAATTTCACTCCCATAGTATCTCCTTAAGAAAGATAGGACTGACTGCCAACAGATGAATGGATTAAAAAAGAATAGTACATACACACAATGGGGTATTACTCAGCCATAAAAAGAATGGCATGGTATCATCTGCAGGAAATAAACGATGACACTGGAGGTCATCGTGTCAAGGGAAATAAGCCAGACCAGGAAGAAGAATCTCATGCTTCCCCTCACATGTAGAAACAAATAAACAGCAACAAATAAGAATGAAGTGACAGAAGGAGGCAAACAGGGAAGAGACTAGGAGAAAAAGGAGAGACAGGAGAGTTCAAGAGTGTGTTAGAAAGAGAAGATGTAATCTAGACTCTGGATGTGCATGGGTGAAAAAAATAATGCCATGATGAAATCATTAATTTGTACCACTAATATATGCTAACAATTATTATTCAAGGGAAACACTTGAGCTTGGAAGATGGATCGGGGGTAAAGAGACTTGTTTCGAAGCCTGGCAACTTGAGTTCCATCACTGGGATCCATGTGTAGAAGGAGTACACTAACTACTGCAAACTGTCCCCTGATGTGACCTTCACATGTGTACTGTGACATGTGTGCACCCCACGCCAACACACTTACAAACAAAACAAACACATGTGAAAAAGAAAGACTCTCGTAAGTGAATCTAAAAGGACATGTGAGGACATTCCCTGTGGTTCTGTAGGAATGATCATCTGGAGACAAAGAAAGGGGCCAGAACAGAAGAGTGGTCAAATCCACATGCTGTTCCTGAATGGTGGACGACTACAGCGCCTAAAAGGAGGAATGGAAGTTAATAAGGAAAAATACTCATATCGAATTGTCTGAGATGTTAGAACAGATCTGAAGGGTAAGATCCTGTGTCTGAGAACTACATAGCATTGTATAGACATGTGCTGACATGACGTGGGAGGCAGCGATAAGGCGTCACTGGTGCTTATGTTTACGCATGGGACTGTCATTTAAGTAAACATGCATCGGCGTGTGTAAGTGTGCCATGAACGTGTTTGCAGGGAACATGGATGGCTTTTATGTCTTTCCACGGAATTGCAACTCTATCAGGAGAAAAAAGAAAGCTGAAACCTGGACAATAATAGCAAAACCAATCAACCTTGCCCCCACTTGCAGAATCAGGTATATCTGCTCACTGAAGAACAAATACAGTCCAGAGTTGAGGCAGAGATCTAAGACCAGAGAAAATATCAAAAGGACTAAAATCACTAAGCAAACAAAGTAAGGAGAGGTGTACAGACACAGCTCCACCCATATGGGCAATGCCTGTATTTGTGGACGTAAGGAGCAAAGGATGCCTTAAGGACTGGTTTCTGGCCTGGATGACCATTATGGTACAGACCTGTAATCCTAGCTACCAGGGAGACTAAAATAGGAGGATCACAAGTTTAAGGCCTGCTGGGACAGTTCAAGGCCAGACTGGGAAACTCAGGCCCTGCCTCAGAAAGAAAAGTAAGAAAGAGGAGCTTGGTATCGCTCAGTGATACAGTACTTGCCGATGAGGCCTGGGTTCGGTCCCTGGTTGTGGGGAAACAAATTGGTTTCTGCTACCAAGAAAATGATAATGGGGACTTGGTCCAAGTCTAAGCCTGTTCAGTATGAAGCAAGGAGTAAGCAACCCTGGAACAGGCCAATGGACTTCCTCTGCTCTCTGTCACTTGACTCATTCATGGGTTTTCTGTTGGCCTCCCCAACTCAGTCCTCGGTTTGATGTCCACCTTCAAGCCAGTCCATCAGTTCCAAGTGTGCTGTGACAGATAGAAACAGGCTTCTTTCGGGGAATATCCTCAACTTTGGAACCACTTTCTCCTAGCGTGTTAAGCAGCTTCCTTCAGAGGGGGTGTGATCTGGGGCTGCAGAGAGGGCTCCTCTGTTCAACTCATTCATCTTCATCTCATTAGAGCAATGGAGCCAAGTCTAATTCTTATTTAAGCTCATGCATTGAAAGCAAATCTGTTCTACCTCATCTTGTTCCTTCCTTGCTGTACTTCAGAGCTTTTTCCTTCGGGACCCATGGATGAGTCACTGCTGTGAATGAGGCTTCTCTGGGAAGACCTAATGGCCAAGTGAGATGACAAGATGGCCAGAACTCACATTTTCATTCCAAACCTTTCCCTGCCTAATTTCACCTGGATGGATGAATGGTTAAAAATCTCTACAGTTTATTACAATGTGTTTACTCCAACAGAGAGCAGCCCTACAAATTCAATTCACTTCACCCAAGTTTTAAATATGCCTTCAATCATGATTTTTCCACCAAAATCAAACACTAGCCATGTTATAATGAGGAGTTTTGTTATGTATATACTGCCCGAATAAATGCTTATCAGTTTTTACATTATCGATCCTCAGGGACATCCAACTCACAGACGCTCAGAGTTTATAATGCTCAAAGAAATTTTCAGATTGGCTGCAGTTACACACTAACCCACAGGTTCTATTTATAGTCACGCATTCATCAAATTTTTGGCTTATTCATGCATAGGCTCACGAATTCCTCACAAGAACCTAGAAAAGTAGTCATTGACAGCCCTCTATACCAAAGAACTACAAGCCAAGGGGATATAAAATTTTGTTTCAGTAGCCACTGGCACAAGTCTCCAAGGTTTGTATTCACAACATCACTCCCAAGTTATCTGTACCTTCAAAATGAATTGGTCTTGAAACGGGGCTAATTGACCTGGCTTCAATGTTTCTTGCATTGGAATACACTTATACGCTGTTGTGATAAAATATCTAGCAAAAAGGAAACTTAATACACACATACACATGTGCACACACATGGACATGGACACACACACACACACACACACACACACACACACACACACACACACAGTCACAAAGTCCTGGACTATTTTTTCAGTGTTTTCTTTCTTTCTTTTTTTGAGTAATGAGGAGGACTCCCTTCCTTCTGAAATCTGCATAAGGTAACGAAATAACACAATTAAATAAAACAAATAGTATTTCTAATTCTTGAAGAACAACTTGACTTTCACGTTGAACATACACTTCAGGATACTTGCCGACAGCTATGTACCACAATGGAATCCGACCTCCTCTGGAAATCCTGCAGGGCAAAGCTCCCAGGGTGTTCCAGGTATAATGAGGGAAGAAATGGTGCAGCACAGGAAGAGCCAGAAGGAGGCAGTGGCCTTGGAGGATGGAAAAGGCTTTTGTTTTCATAACAGGGAGGAAGAAAAGCAGGAGGAAAGATAAGAGTTTCCCAAGGGGGTGGGGGACAGAGAAGATGAGCCATGAGTATAGCCCTAATTGGTTAGTCTGAATTAAGAATGGTCAGAGCTTAGCCCTCAGAACCACAACTGTTTATCAATGATCTCCAAGCAGAACACAAGATTCAGTGGTGAACTGTCTTGGTTTTGCACGTTAGTTTCCTTCATGGCTCCCCACTCAGCCCTACCCACTCTTTTCAGTGAATTGGGATAGGAGCTCCTTCCCTTCAAATGAGTTGAGGACTAGCCATTGCTTACAAGGTCATTCATTTTTTATTTATGTGTCTGAGTTTGCCTATGTGTATATGTTTGCATCCATGCTTGATGCCCTTGGAGGCTGAAGAAGCCAGGTCTCCTGGAGCTGGAGTTAGGAATGGCTGTGAGCTGCCGTGGGGGTGGTAGAAACCCAAATCGGGTCTTTGCAATAGTAGTAAGGGCTCTTAACTTCTGAGCCATCTCTCCAGCCCCTGAAAGGGTCATTTTAGGACTTATTTAGACATAGGTGAAATAAATTTGACTTAACTTAGGCCTACATTTGAGACCAAAGTAAGGATTATTTAAATGGCAACTTTCTAAAATTGGTAGACACCTTAAAGAGAGTTGTCTGGACGTATCTGGGATATTCCTTTCTTACTGGAGTCCACCATCCAAAAAGTTCAAATTATTCACCTGGAGACTTTGGTGAAAGCATGAAATTTATAAAGAAGAGTGGAAATGAGAAATGAGACAGGATCCCTGATTATTTTTTAGGAACTCAATATTCATTATTGTACAGAGGCTTCAGGAAAAGGAGGAAGGAAAGCCTGTCCCATTTCATTAAGGCTCAGAGGCTCTCCATGATTCACTCAACGTCACCCAGTCATATAGTAGAAGAGTATGGCTTCAAATCCGGATTCAGTCTTCTTAAAAGATGTTCGAGTTCTCTTTTATAGTATAGCACATTAACAGGAACGGAATTGGGGAAAGGGAGGCACAGAAGAATGAAAACATTGAGAGAAAACAGATGAAGGGAAGGAAGGAATTCATTATGATTATGAATTTAGAACTCAGCGAGGAAAAGCCAGCTATTTAAGGAGAGAAGTAAAAAGGTTATTTAAAGAAAGCAGTCCTAAGCATCCCTGACTGCTGCGCGTGGTGCCGTGCCCTCAAAGAGGTGCAACAGCTGCTAAGGAAGACAGAATGAGTTCAGCTTCTAACCCTTATTCCGTGTCTACGAAAGTATCAGATCTGCGTGTGAGAGATTACAAAACATCCCCCAAACAAGCACACACATGGCCAATGTGTGGCTGCAGAATGATACTGTAGAAAACCAAGCGATGGTGGCACCATGGGACCTCTTCAGTGCCTTATGCATCTTTGCATGTGGAGGCACAGTTTCTGAGAGCTGATCTCTTTATAGCTATAGTTTGGATTGTCTATCTCCAAAGTTGAGGATATTTGAAAAAAAAAATGGCTATCACTTCAAACTCACTGATGACATGTTCACACCCAATCAACTTAGAGATTTTATTTTTTCTTAGATTATTTATTTATTTATTTAATACACACACAGAGAGAGAGAGAGAGAGAGAGAGAGAGAGAGAGAGAGAGAGAGAGAGAGAGAGAGAGCATGCACACACCATAGCACATGCACAGAGCTCAGAGGATGACTTGCAAGAGATCAGTTCACTCCTTCTACCGTGTAGGCCCTGGAGATTAAACTCCTGCAGTCAGGTTTGGCAGCAAGTGCCTTTCCCTGCTGAACCATCTCTGCAGCCCAAGATTGTATTATTATTTTTTTAATCATTTGTTATCACATGACAAGCACAAAACAAGAATATACAGTATCACTTGTTAGCAATGCTTATATAAAAGTTTTCTTCTTTCTAATTTTGATTATTTCAACAAACAGGAAATCATTTGGAGACAGGAAGAAATGTTCAATAAATGCATTGATTGCATAGAAAAAAACCCAGTGTGGTAAGCTATTTTTTTATTTAAAATTTTCACACATACACATACCTGCACATGAATGTCTGAAGAACAGAAGCCAGATGTGCCCAGCTGTTTACACTCTAAAGTTGATTCAGTAACACGAATGCCCCTACTGTAACTACTGACATCCAGGAGTATCTTTATAGAGAAAATATCCAGATAAGTCAATTGAAAAAGTGTTCCTTTTATGATCTAACTAAATGTGATTTTAATCTTCATGATCTATTTTTTTAAAGTCCCAAGTAGATCACTTAGAATGTAGCCTTTCCAGTTCATGTACCTCTTTCTCCTAAGAGTCAAATTACTTTGTTGTTAGATCAAAATCAATTTAAAAGCTGCAGTCTAAATGTAAAATGAATTTACAGCTTGAACCGACCAACTAAATGACACAGTTCCTTGTATAAATTAGATACTTTACAGCTGAAGCAACTCTTGTTCAGCAATTTCCAAAAAGCAAATCAACTACTTAGACACCAGGAGTATAAAAAAACACAGTCATGTACAGTTTTCAAATAGTTGGCTGAATGAATCCAAATGTCTTTGCTACAAAGGAATCAATTCTTCACTATTTTGCCAGACACAGACTTTAAAAGATGTGTCGGTGACCCCCTTGGCTTCCTGTATCTCTTGTTTTGGAGTATGGTAATCCCTATACTTAATAATCCTTTCTTCTCAAGAGCCAGAACAGCATTCACCCGGGTTCAGAAACAACGGCCTTACAGTACCAGATGGAGAACTCAGGTCATTCCCACCATCCAAAAGCCACACTGGAAGCTGCTATGGGATGTCACACCACAAGCTGCCAGAGTGGCCGTCGTGAAAAGATAAAAAGACAAGTGTTGGAAGGATGTGAAGTGAAGAGAAGCCATGCACACTGTTGGCAAAACTGTAAATTGGTATACCCACCAAGGACAACACATAGAAAATCTAGAATAGGAGTATGAGAACCATAGAACCCAGTGGCATCTCTTGAAAATATATCCAAGGGAAACGAAGTCAGTAGGTTACTCCCATGTTCCCTGTACCATTATCCACAACAGCCAAGGTATAGAACCCACTTAGATACCCACTGAACAACCAATGGTGAAGAATGAAGAAAACTCATCATGCACACACTCTCTCTCACACACAGACACAGACACAGACACAGACACACACACACACACACACACACACACACACACACACACACACACACACAGCAGAATACAGAAGGAAAGCCTTCCATTCATGAACATAAGGTTGAGCCTGAGGAACATGGTGTTAGGTGAGATGGCACAGAAAGAAGATGTTGCATAATCGCACATATATTTAGTCTACAAGTGCTGAATGTGCTGCAGAAAGTGGAATGGTGGTGGAGAATGTGAATCATAAAGTAGAAGGAATGGGAGATGTGAGTCAAAGGATGGTTTTCAAAACGCAGATGGCACCTCCTCCTAAAGACCTGGAGTAGCCTATGCATGCACCTGATACACAGAGGAAAAATAAAATCACACATGTGGTTTACATATATGATACCATATAGATATGGCCCTACTGATCATGGGGACCTGATGAACAACAGCAGGAGATTGAACATCTATAGTGGAAACTAACATAACCAAGAGCCTTTATACTGAGATGTGTGAGGGAACTGTCAACACGGCATACCGTAGACTGGCTTTATCTGCAAATAGATGGGGTACACTCTGAAATGACAAAAAGCACAGAATGAATGCATGCACTAGTAACATAGTTACATATCTTCATCATCATCCAGCTTTGTACACAGTGACATGGGGCTACAATGTCACTAAGTAATAGGAAATTTCATTCCATTGTAATGCTATGAGATAGATCACTATGATATATGTGGCCCATGGCTGACTGAAATCTCATGACTCGGCAAGTGGCTATACACACACTTTCAGTCACAAGACAAAGCTAAGTCAAATGAGGGCCTGAAAAAGAAATCATCACCAGGAAACCTTGAAACATAAGAGGAAGAAAACAGAGAAGAACTTAAATGAATAATGCTGTCCCAAAATACATGCCTCAAGATGACGACATTGGGATAGCCTGGGAACTCTTTAGACATGGAAGCCGATAGGCGCATGCCCATCTAGCAGATGTCACAAACTGGTAACATCCTCTAGCTCCCCCGAGTGACCATTCTGACAACAAATACTGGAAGAAGAAATCAGTAAGAAGAAAATGCAACAAACAGAGGACTTCTGGAGACCCAGCACCAAGAAGCCACTGTGCTTTCCCTGGGCCCCAGCACAGTGCTTCCACATAGCACTCCTTTCTTCCTGTTACTTAGAATCTAAGTTTTAGGCATTGCTAGGCACCGGTGACAAGGCTTAAGAACAACAGAGTAGAGAGGGAGTTTAACACACAATAAATACTTGTAATGCAATTAAAAAATAAAAAGAATTTGAGCACTCTTAATGGTATTCTAAACAATAGCCCTATTTCAGAAGGCCATGTTTTCTCCAACATATATACACACATACATATATATTGAGGGAGATTTTATATATATATATATGTATATATCCAATGTGTATTTATATTTTCTCCTATATATGTATGTGTATTAGATATATTTGTATGTATATACATACATATTTATAAATGTATTTGTACTGGAGAAATATAAACATATAAATAGGATATATATGTATTGGATATATTTATAGGTATACATATACATATATGTATACACCTATATGTATTTTTCTCCCTAAAAGAAAGAAAATTAAGAAATTTAAATTGAAAGAAGAGCTGATAAGCTAGCCTAATAGATAAAGGGGCTTTCTGGCAATCCTGACAAGCTGAATTCAACCTCCAGGTCCTCAGAGTGGAGATAACTGACTCCCCATAAGTTATCTAATCTCAGCTAACCTCAACTAACATATTCGAAGACCTTGTGGGAAAATGTAACCAATTAATTATTAACCAGTCAGCAATAATGATGATCCTGTCTTGTTTCGGCCATGTCTATTCTAGCCCATAGGTCTATCATTTGATGATAGCCTCCTAGATGATAGCCGTGGCACTGGCCAGAGAGGGTCGTCTTGCTTTAGGCAGTAATTGTGTGGGAGCGATGTCACCTTTCTTAGAAAAAAAAAAAAAAAAAAAAAAAAAAAAAACTTCTAAGAGTAAGTATACAGTTTCTCACCAGCCTTTTCCTGTTGCCGTGGTGACCAACAACACCCTGCATGGCCCAAAGCCACTCTTCCCTGGTTCTTGGGTGAGGATAGCACAGAAAAGCTATCTGCCAAATCATAATGATCATGAATGAGTGAGAAAAAAAGGTTTGTTTGTTTAAGATCACTGAGATTTGGGGACTGCTAGTTACTACAGTACTCCTTACTTTTTTCCATACTGCTATGTGATGAAATCACCTGATGAGAGACTGTCCTCGCTTCAAGAGATTGAATCCATTGCGACTCAACATGTGACCAAAGGAGCGGGTAAGCCTGAGTCCATGCCAATGCCTGTGATTTTTCACAATACCGCTAACACTCTGAATTGACTAGATGGTTTGGTCCCAAATCTTACCGCTGTGACTCCAAGGAAATAACTAGCCTATGACTTCAGGAATTGACTTGTAAACTGGGGGGTCTTAGACCTCTGTTCCTCCCAGGTTGCTAGGAGTTATGCTGAGTTTAAACGATTTGTAACAGCCCATCAGTAGAATTACTAACTTCAGCTCTGTGCTCCTTGCTGGATTATGAGTGGATCTAGCAGGGATAGGGGTCGGGGTATATTAAATTTATATTCACCTTTCTAAGGAGAAAACCATTTGGTTATTTGGGCTAGATGGAAATGTTTCTAAATATAATACTTGTAATGGAATTCATTGTTCCAGACTTCTCAAAGAATATTAAACAATAATTTAATTTTCTCTTCATGACTCAGAGTGTTTCCCTTTGTTTTGATTCTGAATAATCAGCTATGACATGGATTTCTTCAGTACCCTAAGAGCTGTGTGAAAATCCAAGATTCCTGCAGGAGCTTGCCATCAAGAAGAGGAGCTGAGACTGGGGAGGGGCTTAGAAGTAGAGAATGTACTAAGCATGCATGAGGCCCTGGGTTCAGTCTGCAGCCCCAGCACATGTGTGCATGCATGCATGTGTACACCACACACACACACACACACACACACACACACACACACACACACACACACACGAGTAGGCAGTGCTATAATCCTACCACCAGTCCAATGTGGTCTGTTATTCATGCAACTAAAGGTCACAGGTGTCAGGAGAAAGCAAAAATGAGCTCACCGGGTCAACACTACCACTGGTGCTGACTGCAGCTGTCCTGCACTGCTAAGCTCTCATTTTAGTGTGCTAATTTGCGGTGACCTGGAAATGCAATAACCAAATAATGGATGCTGCAATTGTTAGTGTTAATTACTAACAATTCCCTAAGAGATGGGGCTCTGGGGGATTATCATAATTGCTTTAATTGAGGTGGGAAGATCTGCCTATATGGGTGGGGCTGCTTCCTGGCTGGTATCCTGGACCAAGCAAGTGGAGACAGGGATCTGAGAAGTCATATATATTCACCTCTCTCTGTTCCTCATTATAGATGGGACGTGACCAGCTACTTCAAGCTCTTGCAGCCTTGGCTCCCCTGCCACAATAGACAATTATATCCTTGAATTGTGAGCCAGAACAAACCTTTCTCCCCTAAGCTGCTTTTGTTGGAATATTTTACCACAGCATCAGGCAAAGAAAGTAAGACAGATACTATGTGAAAATTAAGAGAAGCAAAGTAGAGGTGAACGCTTTGGAAATACACACACACACACACACACACACACACACACACACACACACACACGTCTACTTCCTGGTGTTGCTTCATCTAATAAATAAAACCTGAAAATTTGGTGATGAGAAGCATTGATGGTTAAGTGATTAGAGACCTTAGAAACAGGTACATAGCAAGAACACAATAAGAAAGATCTGCTCTAGATGTCTGCATTTTTATACATTCCCTTAAATAATCCTTTCCATTTATTTAGAACATATGGATATATTTTTTGACTATAAGATTCTCTATGTATTCATACACTAACAAATCAATTTCAGTCAGTGTAGACAAAACTATCGATAACAGCGCCATCTATTTGTGCTCAAACTTGCATAATTTTATTTTTTGACTCAGTCATTAAAATAATTCGACACCAACAGTATCTGAGTGAGATTCAAACCAGTATTCCACTTACATATTTTCATCTGTCTAACAAATATTTACCGTGTGTTTACTATGGGTTAAGGATTCTGCCAGAAGATTGGGATAAAAATGACACGATCTTTATCTCTTTGGGTTAAAATACTGAATAGAGAAAAGAGATTGAGAAACTAATCACAAAATTATATATATATATATATATATATATATATATATATATATATATATATACATATATATGAAACATAAAATAGTATGGAATTAAATGTCAAGGTGGCATATATTAGTCTGAGGGGCAAGTGAAGAGAGGTAACAACATCATGTGCCAGGACTCAATTGGTGTAGCGTTGGATCTAAAGAAATGAGAAAAACCAATGGACTTGGATAGTTGGGGAGGGGGAAATAGGGGGAAGATACCAAAGGTCATAATTTAGGTTTCAAACTCTATTTCAGAGACATCATGAGTAGGCTATATATCTATATAGCTAGAGAAGTATGAGATTTGCATTTCTGCAAGAATCCTGCAGTTGCCTGGTGTGGTGGTACACTCCTTTAATTCCAGCACTGGGGAGGCAAAGGCAGGTGGACCTCTGAGTTTGAGGCTACCCTGTTATATAGAGCTAGTTCCAGGACAGCCAAGGTAGAAGAAGAAGGAGAAGGGGGAGGAAGAGGGAGAGGAAGAGGAGGAGGGTGAGGAGGAAAAGGAGGAGGAGGACCCTTGCTACTGTATGGGATGGGAGGCATCAGTATGGCCTTCTTAAAAGGAGGATTCCTATGCTCTCTATAGTAATTCAAGCATGACAGATGAGTCAGGCAAGTAGTCATGAGAGGAAGGAGAGTGGAAAGACCATGGAGCTGTTTAGAAGACAAAGTAGAAAGACCTTGGCATTAAATCTGAGTGGTCACATAGGGGAAGCCATTAAGATAATGCCAAGGCTTTTGTAACTGAACAGATAAAGGCCTGCTTACTGAAATACGAACAAAAATAAGGAACGAGAGAAGCTTGTCTTTGAATGCTTTTGGTCTCTTTGAATGCTTTTGGTCTTCACATTATTATAGATTTTTTTTTTCTGTAAACTGCCTATATGCACAGGCACACACTCAGAACAAACCTGTGATCAAAAGATAGACATTCAATCGACTGATAAGAAAACTTGTTCCTTGATGACTGCAAACCAAAATCATGTTGATTTTCTTAGTGAAAGGCAATCTTTAAAGAATCTTTGATTCTGCACACTGAAGTTAAAAGCTGACTGATGAATATGATTTTGGAACTAATACATGTTCTCTTATGGTATTGCTTATTTTGCAACTTGAAGGAGCACTGCCGTAGTAATTAGTATGGCCTCCTTATTTACTTAGGCTTTTCTGACACAGGATCTCAAAACATTGCCTTGGCTGGCCTGGAACTTGCTAGTCTCAACCTTGCAGGCATTTTCCTGCCTCTTCTTCACTTGAGCTAGGACTAGAGGCATGTACTAACATGCCTTGCCTAGCATGTAATGTTGTTATCCTATTAAGAACATATCAGTAACAAAAAGACTGCTTTCAGCTGGGCACACGCCTTTGGTGTCAGGAGAGAGAGACAGGAGGAGGATCTCTATGAACTATGAGTTCAAGGTCAGACTAGGCATACTCCAGGTCAGTAAGACCTTGTCTCAAGCAAAGCAATGCAAAGCAGCAGCAACAACAACAAAAGACAGCTTCCAAAAGAAAAGTCTTAAGTAAATATCAATGTGATCATGAATGACATTCAAAATATAAAAGGAAGAAAAGAACATATCTGTAAAAGCAGTATAAGAAACATTTGGGCTGAGCATGGTGACACACAGGTGTTATTGTAGCCCCTGGGAGTCTGAACAGGAGGATCTCAGGTTGGAAGCTAGCCTGGGCTATGCGACAAGACCCTGTGCCAAAAGATCAAACAAACAAACACAAAATCAAAATGCTGGCCCCTCGGTGTTACCAATTCCGTCTAATTTAGTTTTCATGTGACTCACACCTGCGAAAATGAGGAATGTTTAATAATAATTCATATAGATGTTATATTTCCATATACACACGCAGCACATTAACTCACCCAACCTAGATCAAAATACTTCTACTAAATATGTGCACAACCTCAGAAACCCTCCAGGACGGTTTGCTGCCTATACAGCAGAAAAAATAAGGGGGTTTTGCCACACCCAGGTAGAAGAAAGATTATTCCATGAACAGGAGAGAGGTGGGGAATTTTCTCATAAAGTATAAAAGTGAAGTTCAAAGGGGGTCTCTGTGGTCTTTTAAAATTTAAGAGCTGTCATGTTATGGAGACTCTGCCCCCCACCCTTGCTCCCCAATACCTCACTACTGATACACAGTGTTATTTCATCAGAGTGTATTCTCTACCAGTGAGTGACGCTGTTCATGAAGAAGGACACCAGCTGTCGACAGGTCACACACACAAGGATGAGAAGTACTTGCCGGACGGCTCGTCCCTTCAGGTTTAAACTAGACCTTTTTGTCTTGACAGGTCACAAAGAAAAATGGCCATGGCTTCTCTGCTCATCTTCTCAACACTGTAAGCCTGGGTGCTTCATCACAGGCTTAGCAGAGGAACAGACTTGTCCCCTCAGGGCAGACCTTTCTTCTTTCTACCCTCCCTCACACTGCCCATCTCCCTGACTCTGTTCCTCCTACCTTCCCTAAAGGGGAAGTGTAACTTGCAAACACTCCATTGAAATGTACTTGGAATGTATGGTGGAGGTGGGCTCTCGGTTTCATCAGATTATCTATGAAATAATAAAATCTTTCACCATGACTTCACCTAAGGAGTGAATTTACTAATCTCAGAATCTCTTATATCTCATGTCCAGGGGTTAGTTTAGAAGTTCAGTATATGTGGTGGAGACATGGGCTCCTTGGTAAGCGGCCTGACACAGAAGCATGAGAAGCTGAGTTCTGATCCCAGTATCCATGTGAAGGCCAGGTACTGAGGATCCCAGCACCCATGTGAAGGCCAGGTACTGAGGATCCCAACACCCATGTAAAGGCCAGGTACTGAGGATCCCAGCACCCATGTAAAGGCCAGGTACTGAGGATCCCAGCATCCATGTGAAGGCCAGGTACTGAGGATCCCAGCATCCATGTGAAGGCCAGGTACTGAGGATCCCAGCACCCATGTGAAGGCCTGGTACTGAGGATCCCAGCACTCAGGTGAAGGCCAGGTACTGAGGATCCCAACACCCATGTAAAGGCCAGGTACTGAGGATCCCAACACCCATGTAAAGGCCAGGCACTGAAGCATCCATCTTTAACCATAGAGCTGGGGGAGGTGGGGACACAGGGGTCTGGAGCTCATAGGCCTTCTGCTGCAGATAGTTTGTGAATTCCAGATTCAGTGAGAGGCCCTGCCTCAGGAAATAAGAAGAAGCCATCGTCTACATTAGACCCTCCTGCCCCCCATGCACACACACACACACACACACACACACACACACACACACACACACATATCCAAACACACACACATGAATGTTCTCATCCATCTACAAGATCACATACGTATACACATACACCAAAAACGAAGAAGGAGGAGAAGGAAGAAGAAGAAAGGAAGGAAGGAAGGAAGGAAGGAAGGAAGGAAGGAAGGAAGGAAGGAAGGAAGGAAGGAAGGAAGGAAAAAAAAGTTCAGTATGTCCTAGGCCCCTGAAAAAACAATATGTACAGAGTAAGAAAAAAATCCCTCCAAAAACACATTTGTTTTCTGGCTTATTGACTTACTTTACATTTCCTCAATTAGATTAGAAATGCCAGGAACACGTGTTGTTCACAATGTCCTGGCACAGTGGCTGGCACAGGACACACTCGAACAATACTCACAAAGTAGAAGTGGAATCCAGGGATGTGGTCTCAGCCTGGGGACTCTACACAAGCCACTCAGCCCCTCTGAGCGCCAGAGGTTGTGACCACAAGAGCAACAATGTATGCACACACCGCTGTGTGTCTGATGCGGAGAGGAATTAGTGGAGAATTACACACCCTATCAGTGGAAGTCCATCCCAGAGAATCACTTGAAAATTAAACTGCTCATGAGACTTGGTCATAATAATATCTGCATTGCCTTTTCTTCCAAGAGTTTCAGAGTGTTTCATATATCAAATCTTTTCTAGGTATTGTAACTTTTCTACATTTTTGACGTCATCATTACACTAACTTTATCGAGACTTTCATTTGGAAGTTTTTCCTTGTTGTTTTCTTCATAGTAAATGGCGTTAAGCAATTTTCCCTGTGCTAATTGCTGCAGATACTCTCCTGCAAGTAGAAAACAAGCCACACTATAAGAGAACGGAATTTAGTGCCCAAATCGTGCTTCCTGGGTAGCATTAGGCCTGCCTGTGGAAACTCAGGCTTCTGTTCCAGAGACAGATGATAACATCAGCAGCCTAAGCAGATGATGTTCAAAAGTTTTGGGCGGCACAAGTCTGAATTGTTCTAGGCTCAAGAACAAAGTCAAAGTGTCTGGTACAGAGGCAGTCACAAGATGAGGCCGAGGAAGTGGGCAGGGCTGCTTGCTTGTGCATGTGGTGTAAGAATCCTGAGGTTGGCTAAGTGTGGCAAAGCGCATTAATGATTTGATCCGCTACTCAGGCATTTCTCTGGGATCTTTGAGGATAATGGATCCCAAAGTGGCAAGGATGGAAGCCAGACTTAGATCAGGCGAGGAATGGTGACTGATACAGGGTTGTCACAGGGGAGGCTGAAACAAACAGAATAAACCATGTGATGCAGTGAAAGACTCCAGATGGATGCAAGATGAGATTTGGGGGGACAAGGGATGGAGGATGATTCCTGACATCGACATCGGGCTTACACACGTACATGCTCACATACATGCTTTCATACATGCACACACAGATGTGCCCTCACACATGCAAACAGGTGCATGCATATGCATACCACACACACACACACACACACACACACACACACACACAAAGTAGAAAGAGGAGAATCAAGGCTATTTCTAGAGCCTTGGCTGGGGGCAGTTGTGACATGTATTGGGGAAGACAGAGAAGAGGAATATTTGTGTTTGGGGACAATAAAGAGAAGTCATGTGAGGAAGACAGAAATTCAGGTGGGAGCTTGCTGAGTTTGAGAAGCCGTTTAGACTTCAACCTGGAGAAGTCAAGAGGATGCTGGTGGCAAGGCATGAAGCCCGGAGGGTGCCCACTTGACATCTGTGCTTTGACAGCTCACAGGCTTCACGACAGCAATCTGTCTTAACACAATTGAGACAAAGGGACAACCAATGTATGACTTCAAGGCAGTTCCAGGGCCAAGACCTGGACAAGAATATAAATTCCAGACCACAAGTATATAGTCCATGTAAACATAGAAAGGCCCCTATCAAGAATAAGGAAAAAAAGAAGAGGAAAGGAGGAGGAGGAGGAGGAGGAGGAGGAGGAGGAGGAGGAGGAGGAGGAAGTGAAGGGCTGTCAGGGTGGCTTGGAGGGAAAAGCGCTTGTGGTACAAGTCTGGCAACCTGAGTTTGAGTCTCTGCCCCAATATGAAAGTGGAAGAAGAGCACTGACTCCCCAAGATGGTCCTTTAACTCTGACATGTACACTGTGGCACTTGCACTGTGTCCCACACATACAATAACTTTAAAAGGAGAAGAAGGAAGAAGCAGAAGAAGGAGATATTTGCATAAATTCAACATACCCCGTGGCTGTTAAAAACAGAAAGCAATAGGAACCTTTGCAGAGACAGGCTCTTCTGAACCAAGTGATTACAGTGAGCATCGTTATCCTGGCATGGACTGAATTATTCACCAAAAAACCTGAAGACACAGCACCACACTGGTGAGGTCTTGACAGCCTAAATCAGAGCCAGAAGGCATCGGAGACACTCACTCTAAGAGAACCTCTATAAAGTGAACATTTGGGTTCAAGAAGTTAGGACCAAGAAAACATTTAGGGACAGTTAAAAGAAATGACAATAAAATGGCTCTAAGCTGGATGTTTTCATTGTAAATGATTAGTGCGGCAACCAGAAAAACTCAAGTGGAATCTGAGGATTACAGGACAGCAGAGCCCCAGTGTGAGTGCTTTGAATCTGGTGCTGATGTTGCAGTTCAGTAGAAAATTTCTCTGCAAGACACACGATGAAGTCCGCAGAGCTAAGGGCCAGTTGCTTCCAAGTTACTTTCCACTGTCTGTGAAAACATCTTTTCACCATATTTCCAAAGTTTCTAGAAGTATGACATAAAAACGCCACTTTAAATAAATGGTGGGGGCTTTACCACACATCCCACCCGTTCATTCCTACACAGCACAACTGATTTGGAGTGAACCTCAAGTGCCAATGTCAGATGCCAGCTTGATTTTCCAAAACATCTCCTTGAAGCACACGTTGTCTCTGTGGTGTGTCTGGTGCTGTAAGAACACTGATAACTTACTCTAAATAAGAGGGTCATGACCCCTCAAATTCAATCACAATTAAAAGCATAAGTTCATTAGCATTTCTCTTGGGCTTTTCAAGCAATCATTCTTGCCATGTTGGCTGGTTACCAGTTAGCTCTTTTTAAACGGGAGAATTTCCTGCTCAATAAGAACAAAGCCTTGATTGCTGGGGAACTCTAAACATCACAGAATTCTGGGCTGGTGAAACGGCTCAGTTGGTAAAGTCAGTTGCTGCCAAGCCCAATGATCTGAGTTTGATCCCTGGCCCTCACACGGTACGAGAGACTGACCTCTGAGGCACCAGAGTTGTCCTCTGATGCCCCCACGTGCACTGTGGCATGCAAGTGCCCACATACATGTGCACTCAAAATAAATGAAAATAAAAAAAATTACATATTACAAAATTATGAAATTTTGGTGAAATTCTTTCACCAAAAAGATTTATTATGACTATTAGTGTCACAGAAATAGAGGTTTTCCTTCTGTACTTAAGCACCTGCAATATATTCTGTTTGAACAAAAATTTAATAGAGAACACCCATGATCACCATGAAATCATCTGGATTTCAAACAGCATTTTCCTATATTTAAAAAGTTGAGGCTGGAAGAAGGACTCAGTTAAGCAGACGAGCCTGAGCACTGAGCTGAGAGTCCCCAGGAGCCATATAGACTCGGGCAGGGCAGAGTGTCTGTAACCCTGGCATTGGAGATGTAGACGCAGGATATCCCAGGAGCTCCTCGGCCAGCCAGTCAAGCTGAGTGAGCAAGCTCCATCGCCAGTAAGGAGTCCCATCTCAAAGAATAAAGTGGAGGGCTGGGCTGGATATCTCAGGGGGTAGGGTCCTTGCCTATTCTGCCTGAGGTCCAGTGTCCAGTCACTAGCACCACATAAATCAAACTCATCTTACAAAGAGTAAAATATTTCTAGGGCTGGAGAAATGGCTCAGCTGTTAGGAATGCTTGGAGCTCTTTGAGAGGACCCAAGTTCCGTTCTCAGTACCCATGTTGGGTAGCTGATAACCATCATAACTCCAGCTACAGAATTCCGTCTTCTGGTTTCTGTGAGTGCCAATACACACACACACACACACACACACACACACGCACGCACGCACGCACGCACGCACGCACGCACAAATAAATAAAATAAGGTAGAGAGTGATCGAAGCCACCTTATATTGTCCTGGACTCTCCACACATATGTGTACATCATATACACATATGAACCTCTGCATATTTGTGCCCATATGCATGTATACACATGAATACACATATATGCATATACTACATGGAAGCATACATATACACAGACACACACACACACACACACACACACACACACACACACACACACACACTTAAAATGGAAAAGTTAATGGTATGTCATTCTCAGATTTGTAAACTCTGTTTGAGCTTTTGTTAGCCTTTTAGCTTGGTCTTCCTGCAGAGTTTCACATGTATAAGATGAGAGGAAAGCTGTGAAGCCAAAACCAGCTTGGGCTCCTGCCCTGCCTCCTCACCCCTCTCTCCCCATCCCTCTTGCCTCATCCCTCTTTCTACCAGCTGGACCACACAGATTCCTGAGACTCTGAAGACAGAAACACGTGACCAAGTGTCTTCCCAGGAGATAAGATGAAGTTCAACTTCACAACTTTGCCCGAGCATAATTACTTTCATTTCGAAATACAAGCTTTTCATTTTTAAGAAAATGTGATGCACAAATTTTGCTGTTACAGTTATTATATGCCCTGAAACCAATGGGGCAGAACCTCTAACAACTGAAAATTCACTTCTATATACTCCTAGTGTTTGGAGGGTACAATCTACTTCTAGAACATGATACATTGTTTTTGCTTGAAGAGTGAATTATTCTCATAGTTGTTATACGGAGGGGAAAGAAAGAGGAGGCATCGTTTCCATAGAGAAAACTGTCTAATAGATCACACAGATTCACTGTAATTAATGCTAGCCTCTGAAATGCTAGATCACTGGCTTAACCACCTGCTAGTCGAGAGATATAAAAATACTCTGTATTAAAAGAATAACAGGGAAAAAAATCAAGTCTGTCTGAAGAGCTTGCTCATCAACTCTTTGAACTTCAGCCAACTTTGCCATTGAGAAGAGAGAAAGGCATTACTAAGGAAAAGTGAGTGAAGCTGGTACCTCCACATTGATCCCAGAGGCCTGTCAAATCCCCGGTGGCTGTAGGGGGAAATCTTTGTAAAGTCTGGGCAGGCCAAGGGGTCCAATATATCCTGAAGTCACATATTGAAAATATGTCTGGCTTCATAAACACAAAACAAAACAATGTTTACCATGTGGAAAGGAAGCCCGCTAGGGAGGGAAACACAAATAATCACTTAAAGCTAAGAACTAAAATGCAAAAATAAACTCTGAGTGTGTCAGTTTATGGCTTATGGGAAGCAGATGTCAAGACAGAATTAGAATAGAGGATTACTACCGAGGGACACACTGGTGATCAACTGGCCGACTAGAAAAGTCTGCCCAAGGAACAACTGTCAGACCCCACCATGCTCTGTCACCAGAGCATTCCAGGGATAGTGTGACCCATGAGAACGTGCTGGTGGATCAGGAGATGTGGCATCTGCAGGCTGATGCCCAGAAACTCCCATAGCATGTTCTGAACTGTGTTCCCAGCAAAGCACCCATCGCAGAAGTGAGCTAACGATGTAGTTGTTATATAAAAGCAAGCAGGGCGGAGAGTGGGAAATCCAGAGGTCAGGTTAGATACAGCCTCCTCTTACACCTGCTTCAGAGGAGGATAGATTTCCAAGCTGCTGAATCGAGCTTCCCACATGTGACTCTTTCTATGCCCTTTCTGTTTCTTAAACGTTACTTGTCATCTCATTTGCAAACTCAATTAGTTTTCTGCTTGGTCGATCTCCCTTTAGATTGAGGACAACTTGAAGGCCACGTCTTACTGTCCCCGTGTGAATATACTGGGGCAGCTGTCAGTGCTTTAAGCACGGGAGGCTTTATGGAACTGACAATCAAGTGTCTTCGTATGAGCACAAAAGTGAAGGGACATGAGTAAATGATGTTAAATTACTAAGGTAATTACTCTGAAGAGAGTTAATTGAGGCAACAAAGGTTTGGTCTTTGAGTCACTTGGGTTATCATTTTATTCCTGCTTCTAAAGTTGTGCAAATGCAGATAAAATACAGTTCCTGACCATCAACCCATTTGCTGAAGCAAGATCCTTGCCCCAAGGAGAACCTGTTTACTAGTCCTCCTGGCCAGCAAGTATGATGTTTCACAAGCTAGATCCTTGGCTACATTGCTGAACCAGACATCTGGAGGAAAGGAAACACTGGGTTGGAATTTTCCCCACTGATGATGCTTCTATTGCTGTTTCCGAAGTTGCTAAAAACATATTTAGGTATGTTCAGATCAAAGTCAACTTTTCCTCCTTTCCCGGTCTCATCATTTACAGAGATTTATACAGAATTTTGAGACTTTCAGAGAACAATAATTCTAAGAACCATCCATGGTATGCAATGGAATTTTTCACTCTTTCCACAAGGAAAAAAAAAAGCAGGGTAGGGATTGCTACAGTAAAATAAAGGATACTGTGCTCAAAATTAAGAGCACCAGACTCCAAATTCTTTATGGCTTATTTTAACATTTAATAGAGGACCAGATAAGGAAAATAGCCTGCCATGAACTTTGTTAAAATTTAGAAAGCATAGATGATGGTCATTGAGATGTCAATGAAGGCCTATATGGTGGCTAAGACACAGGGACAGTCACAGTGAACTATTTCTAAGATTTTAATCTTAAGAGATAGATGCTCAATTTTGAAAAGGGGTTTGTTTGTTTAAGACAAGAATTTGGGAAATGAGACCAGAAATGTAAAACCAGATGAACTTGGTTTTGTTTGTTTGTTTGTTTGTTTGTTGTTTTTGTAACTCAAGACATTATACATAATTATAGAGACTACATCTGTGGACCTGGAAAGGGAGCAAGATAGAAGATACGGTGAGATTGAGGGCATAGGCAGGAGGTCTTCAAGTTTGAGGCCAGGTCCAGTCTCCAAAGGAAAGCATATGGCTGGGCATGCAGCTCAGTTGTAGACTGCTTGCCTAGCATGTTCATGGTCCTGGGTTTAATCTCCAGTTCAGAAAATAAAAACAGAACAACAACAACAAAATATATAATGATGAGTGGAAGCCTGCTTTTCAAGACTGTGCATTTCGAGCACACTTACACTGAAATGTGTCTTTCACGCTTTTTCACTTAAAATGTGAGATAAACAAATGCTTCGAGACACGTGTTGAGTTACAGAGAGAAGCAAGGAGAAGAAGAAGCAAAAAGTCAAGGCATTACCTGGAGGCGGAGAGAAGGTGCACACAGGGGCATCATAACCTTGGCAAGGGTCTAGTTTTCGCTGAGTAGTGATCAGTATAGACTGCACCGGTATTTTATATGACTTCTGTGTATTTGTGTTACATTCTATGTATTTGTTAAAAATCAAATCTAAATGAGACAGAAAGGCTTGGCTATGTCATGTCAATGGAAAGGCACCAAGAGACATGTTAGACACAAGGTTCTCATGGAGCCTGTCCTGGAAGAGCAACTATTAATGGAATCCTCCCCTGATGAACTAATTTTGAAGAAAAAGGCCATCCTTTTTCCCAGAAGTTACTGAATGAACAAAGATGAAGATGAGTTCAAGTTGGTTTAATGCAGACAATGTTTCTGGAGTTTCTAGGCAAAGCCAACCAAGAACGATGTCATGGATGAGTACATGTGGGGAAGCCACTGCCCAGTGAGGAGTTAACCTCATGTAAGGCCATCATCTGGGTTGGGAATGGAAGCAGGGGGTTAAGACACCTGGGGACAACATAGGACTCAAGACAAGGAAGAGGCTGCAACTGAAAGCACACCCTGGCTCCAAACTGCTTGTTATGGCAGCAGTCTATGACGTCACACTGTCTTCTTCAGTAGCCCAAGCAACCCAGGGTTCCTTGGCAAAGTTAAATGACAATGATTGCGGGTGTGAATACACACATTTTCCCATTCTCTGTTTGAATAGTTGTTGTACTTTCACACAAATGAAAGATGAACTCAAGCAGAGGGCAAAACAGAACTGCTGCAGGAGACAGAAGAAGAGCAATGCCTACATGCTTCTGAAATAAGGATCTACTAAAAGCCCACACATGGCTCTGTGCTTTTCCACTTAAAAATACATGCTGTCAAAGTTGACATCATTTCGTCTGAATTCTGCAGCTTTAAACAGATCATTTGTTTCCGTTGGTGATACTCTGATGATATACGGGATAATTTCTAGTTATGGAATGTTGAGGTGGGTAATTGAGCCTCAACCCCTCTTGGTAGCTTAGATGGTGTGAGCAGAGGCAAGGGGAGAGAAGGAATAAGCTACAATCCTCATAGATGCATTAGATCAAATTGCTGATACATCAGGTTGAAAGGGTCAAACATCAGATGTTTTATATGGATAAATCTAATAGGTCAAAATTATCACCCACAAGTTATTGAAACACAGTAAATAAATAGTGCAAGGTTACTGAACAGTGAACTCAACAGAGTTCCATAGGGTTGAAAAAATCATCCAGGCATCTCTTGTAGCTATAATCTTTAAAAAATTCCACCGGGCGGTGGTGGCGCACACCTTTAATCCCAGCACTCGGGGGGCAGAGCCAGGCGGATCTCTGTGAGTTCGAGGCTAGCCTGGGTTACCAAGTGAGTTCCAGGAAAAGGCACAAAGCTACACAGAGAAACCCTGTCTCGAAAAACCAGAAAAACAAAACAAAACAAAACAAAACAAAAATAAATAAAAAGTTCCTGTGTAGATTTATCTAGTTAAGAAAAAAATTCTGAGAAATATTGAGATAGACTATTTGATTGTGAGTTTGTATGCTTTCTTCATTTAGACATCCTGAATCTCAATTCTTTCCCATTTCATACTCAACTAATCCTCCATTTCCAAGCATAGTACTGTAGTCTCTCTGCTGGATACACAAGAGTTCAACTTTTGCACCTTGAAAGTTGTTGTTTCTTTAATGTTTTCATAATTTTAATTAATCTAGGTACATACGCTTTTTAATTGCCTTTTCCTGGGAGTATTTTGCAAAATACTCCATTTGCAGATATGAATTATTCTAATGGCAAATTGTGTTTTCCTCTATCACAGCACTTCATAAATTTTGTCCCTTGGGGTTTTGTTTGTCTGTTTGTTCTGTCATACTAACAAAAAAAAAAAAACTTTAAGTATGTTTTTCAATACAGCCATCAACATGTAGAATGTAAAACTCCCGAAGTCAACCAACCACTGTTAGAGTTAGAGCACAAAAAGCCAACAGGGACAAATCACAGTCCATGTGGAAAGCCAAGGGACACTGCTTCTACCATGTAGAGGTTTCTTTTAAAAATCAATGGTTTTTCCATTCGTTTGGCTATTTGTCCCTGTGCTTTATCCGACCTTGGTTTCAACAATTCTCGCTCATATAAACCCTCCTCTTTCTCGCTAATTAGACTCCCGTGGATCTCTGCATCCAGATTCCTCAGTCCTTGGATGGGGTTTCTGGCACGACTATTAGGGTGTTTGGCCATCCCATCTATGAACCAAAGGCTGAGGGGCCCCCAACTGGATCAGGCCCTTTGAATAGGTGAGACAGTTGATTGGCTTGATCTGTTCGGGAGGCATCTAGGCAGTGGTACTGGGTCCTGTGCTCATTGCATGAGTTGGCTGTTTGAAACCTGGGGTTTATGCAGGGATGCTTGCCTCAGTCTGGGAGGAGGGGACTGGACCTGCCTGGACTGAGTCTACCAGGTTGATCTCAGTCCTCGGGAAAGGCTTTGCCCTGGAGGAGGTAGGAAGGGGGGGTGTGCTGGGGGGAAGGGAAGGGGGGCAGGAGGGAGGAGAACAAGGGAATCCATGGCTGATATGTAGAACTGAATGGTATTGTAAAATAAAATAAAAGGAAAAAAATCAATGGTTTTTGAAAATAGAAAATAAGTCATGAACAAGCATTCTACAGCAGAGAAAAAATTTTAAAGCTCACAAACATACAAAATACCTTATGAATAAAGAAAAGCTATAAGAGATCATTTTTTAATCTCCCAAACTTATACATTGAAAGACATTGACAAGACTGTGTGAGAACCATGGGCTAGAGACACAATGGGAAAACCTTGCAACAATTACCATATTTATCAGATCCGCTGAAATGTTTAAACCCCAAGATCCACTGGATCCAATTTTATAATCATTTAGCATGCAAATTTGTTTGAAGGGTATGGAAAAAAATTGTGCCAGGATACATATTTTCAGCATTGATTGATATATTGAAAAACTGGACTAATATAAATGAACTATAATTAGAATTAAGCACCTTATGGCTCAGCTGAATAATGGAATTCCATGAGTCTAATAAAAACAATAATTATTAACACAAACAAGGGCCCAAGGACCTGGAGGATTGTTCAGTCAGTAAAGTGCTGATCATGCAAGCATGAGGGCATTAGTTCAGATCCCCAACACCCATGTAAAAGCTGGGCCCAGTAGCAAACATCTAAACATCTGCTGACCTGCAGAGACAATAGATCCCTGCAGTTCATTGGCCAGCCAGCCTAGTTCAATAATGAGCCTCAAGGTCATTGAGGACCTGTCTCAAAAGAAGTGGAAAGTAATCAAGGAAGACATTATTGATCTCTAACACACACACACACACACACACACACACACACACACACACACACACACACACACAGAGAGAGAGAGAGGGGGGGAGGAGAGAGGAGAGACAGAGACAGAGAGATACTCATTAGGTAAGTCACTGGAGAAGGTGATATAGAGGTGGCACGGAGTTAAGATGGACCTCCGTACTCCTTGCTAATACACAAGTAATAACAAGAAGGGGATAATTTAGAGCCCAGTGCTCATGAAAGAAAGAGACCCCCCCCACTCTCTCCCTGACTCTAGAAATGGAGAGGCATCAGAGCAAGAGAGAAAATTTTAGCTGGTGGCAGAGCAATTTCAGAGCTGTATGCAGGTCACCTTGTTTAATGACTGGGTTTTGTTTGTGGAGACCGGGTTTCCCTGTGTAGTCCAGGCTGGCCTAAAAGTCATTCTGTAGTTGACTAAGGCCTGAAACCGAGAGTGAGCCTCCCATCTCAGTCTCCAGAGTGCTGAGATTGCAGGGGTCAACTGCCACATGCAACCATTTATTATCTGTGTTGTTTTGTTTTCTGTGGTATCTGTTTGAGGCTGGGTGATAGGACGGGAAAAGCCACACAAGCACATGGGGCAGAGATCGGGCTTGGAATCTTTCCATAGAGATTAGGCTCCAAGAGATCATCCATGCACACGGCTAGGGCACTAGCTCAGGGGAAGCGTGCTTGCTTAGTATGTGTGAGACCTTGGGTTCCATGCCAAATATAAAAAAAAAAAAAAAAGGAAAAAAAAGATTAACCTTGCTGAGAGGCAGAAAAAAAACTTCAATAGTTGTCTCAGTGACATGACAGAGAAGCTTATCTTTGTGTGGCATTCCAAGATTTAGCGTAGAGGAAAACCATATTAAGTCTTCGATGGGTCTAAAAGTCATAGGAACTTGTAAGAAAATACTTCTCCAGGTCCAGTGAAAACACAGCACGATACACACGAACACCTGTCGAAACAGCTATAACTCAGGGCTCACAGAAGACGAGATCTGTCAAAGATGAGCGCATGATTACTAAGAAAGACAAACATCAACACTAAATGGTCACTACAGTCAGGAGCGTCTCCAGACAGCAGGACTCACAACCCAAGGACTGAGGATAATAGAACAGCAGGAAGGTAACTTTAAAAATTAATTTTGAATTAATAAAGAAGTAAAAGGAACACTAGAGAGCCTGTGAAGGGATGCTTGCAAGAAGAGACCCTGCAGAAGGAAAGGAAAATACTAGATTGTAACATCCATGGCACGGCGGAGCTTCAGAGTCTTCACTGCTAGAGTTGGAAGGGTAATTGGAAGATGTTTCTCAGTCAAATATGAATAAAGAACTGGGAATAAGAAACGGTGTATTGCATAGAGTTAAAGGACCCAGCTGGCCTCTTGAGAGTATTAGAAGGAGAAACTATAGGCAGAATCAGAGAGAAAGAATTCATTATGCATGGAAACTTCCATAGCTGATGAAAAAAAAATACATTATCAAGCTGATAAAATAAACTAAGTCCCAAGCACAGATAAGGAAGAGAAGAAGGAAGAGGAAATAAGTGAGGATGGAGAAAAAAAAAAAAAAACAAAGACAGAGTGAAACTACCAGGAAAAGAATAAAAAATTAAATACCAGGGAACAAGTTTGAGCACAGACTTCTTAAGATAAATAATGGAGACAGAAGCAAAGGGGATGAGGTCTCCATGACATGGAGGAAAACACCAATTAAGTTTAGTCTACCCAGCCGGGCGGTGGTGGCGCACGCCTTTAGTCCCAGCACTCGGGAGGCAGAGCCAGGTGGATCTCTGTGAGTTTGAGGCCAGCCTGGTCTCCAAAGCGAGTTCCAGGAATGGCGCAAAACTGCACAGAGAAACCCTGTCTCGAAAAACAAAAAAAAAAAAAAAAAAAAAAAAAAAAAAAAAAAAGAAAGAAAGAAAAGAAAAAAGAAAAAAGGTTTAGTCTACCCAGCTAAACTTCCATTTGGGGGTTGGGGAGAAATCGACATTTCCAGATACACTGAGTTTCCCTTGAATATCCTCAATAAGATAACTACTAAAAGATATACTTCACTGGGAATGGAACTGAGTTGAGAAAGAAAAAAAAAAAAAGGAGAGTTATTTGAAGCAAGAAGAAACGGATATGCTAGCAACTCACTAAATAGCAACAGGAGTTGTCTGTGAAATCAGATAATGTGATTGGATGGTGAGTCACTAAAGAAAGTGAAAGGAAGAGAAAGGGAAAGGGACAGACAACAATAATGAAAGGGTGGAGGGTCTAGGCAGAATTAAATTGCTATAACATCCTTATATATTATTTATATCTATATAATTAAATAAATAGATAATTATTTAAATATATTATTACTTAATGGCTCCATCAAGTGATTTTACCCTTAGGATGCTTAGTTTAAAATGTATATTTAAAGACACCCACTCAAACAGAAGTACAATAATATTTTTGCTCCTATACCAGTAAAAATACATAAATTTCAAAGCACCAGAAGGAAAAGAAAATGAATATCTATGAAGAAGCAGTCAAGGTGATGTCAGTGTACAAAGGGCCCACTAAAAAGAAAACAAAATGAAGGTAGAAATAAACCAATGTATCAGTTAATACTAATTAAACCAGAGAGATTGCATTTAGAGTCAGATTTTTCCAGAAGCACAAACTTAAAACATGAATAACACAGAAGAAAGAGATGGAGAAATAATAAAAGGTTTAGTATTAACTTTATACAAAATAAACTTGAGAAAAGAAGGCATTATCAAGCTTAAAGGGGTAATTATATAACAGAAACAATTTCCCATTATAATATAACACAGTGAAATAAATTTGTATTCAACCAATAAGAGAGGCTCAAAATACAAAAAGCCAAAAAAAAAAAAAAAAAAAAAAAGGACTATATTACAAAGTTTGATGTTGTTGGTTTTTCTTTTTACTCTTTTAATCTTTACTTTTTTTGCCTCTTTTGGGGGGTCTGCCACCCAGCTCACAAATAAATATACACATGGAAGCTTATTATTACTTATAAATGCCCAGCCTTAGCTTGGCTTCTTTCTAGTCAGTTTTTCTTAACTTAAATTATCCCATGTACCTTTTGCCTCTGGGCTATTAACTTTATCCTGTATACTTTACTTCTAACTCTTTGGCTTGCTGTGTAGCTGGGTGGCTAGCTTCTGGTATCCTCCTTCTTTTCTCATACCTCAATCTTCTCTTCCCAGATTTCTCCTTCCATTTTTTCGCTCTGCCTGCCAGCCCCACCTATCCTTTCTCCTTCCTTATTATTGGCCGTTCAGCTTTTTATTAGACCAATCGGGTATTTTAGACAGCTTCAGAGAGTTAAACAAATGCAACATAAAAGAATGCAACACATCTTTGCATCATTTAACAAATGTTCCACAGTATAAACAACTCTACCACATCTTTAATTAATATTCTACAACAGTGCGATCTCTTCTACTGGGAGTATAAATTCTGTATATGCAATAATTAGTAAATGTGAAATAATTACCATTCTACTTGGAGGTGCAAATGCCAGAGGAAATTTCTATATATGTGTGTGAGGAGACATGAAGTCCACTGCCCTACAATTTCAATGCAGGAAATTTGAAACCAATTAATTTTGTATCCCTAGTGTTCCAGTTGCCTTTCTGCTGTGATGAAACACCCAGACCAAAATTATCTTGAAGCAAAGGGTTTACTTGGCTTACACTTCCTGGCCACAACCTGTCACCAAGGGAAGTCAGGATAGAAACTTAGGCAGGAACTGAAGTAGATATGTCGGGGGTTGCTGCTTGCTGGCTCGTTCAGGCTCGTTCTTGGCTTTCTTATACAACCCAGGACCACTTGCCTATAGATATTACTTCCTATAATGGACTGGGCCCTCCTACATCAATGAACATCAAGACAAGCCCCAATGAACATGACCATAGACCAACTTGATCTAGACAATCCTTCAAATGAGGTTCCCTTTGCAGGTAATTGTTAGTTGTTTGTTGACCATTGATGCTCACTAGGACAATAAGGTTGGGCAATATAATTGCCTAATACCTGCCAGCAGTCTAGTCACCCAGAGATATAGGAATCTGTCTGATAAATTTATAAGAAGTAATACTTTGTGATAAAATAGACAGGAGCATATGGAATAGAAACACATGTAAATTTTAAATTATGCAAGACAATTCTCTTAGTAATCATATGTACAGACATCTCAAGCACAAGTAACTGTTATGCCTGAGGAGGGAAGTGATTCATGATGAGAGAGGTTCTACCGTAGTATGTTTAGTACTGGTCTGTTTTTTTTTTTTTCTTAAGAAAAACAATGCTTTATATAGGAAAATATTAAATTAAGTCAGTGCTTCTTCACCTGCTTATTTTTGTATATTTGAAAATTTCCACTGTTAAACACAGATGTTAATAGATTGAAAAACATATAGCAGTCCAACTCCTGTTAAATGCTACAAAAGGAATCATGTCTCATTAGACTATAATAATCCGGAATTTGTAAGTAAATGTGCATACATGATTTTATATATCTAGATTTGTGTTTTTAATATTAAGAAATGGTATGCTCACCACTGGAGGATGTAGCTCAGTTGCTAAGCACTTGGCCAGCATGCATGAGGTCCTGTGTTCAATCCCCATTAGTGGTTAAATAAATTAATTAATTTAATGAAAAAAACTGTGTTCACTACATAAGTTACAGGCACCCATGGAATACTGCTGACTTTTTTATTTCTGTGTTTCTAGATTAGTTGACTCAATTTTAAAAAGATAGGTATTATTTTAATAAAACAAAAAACCCCAAATTGATTTGTTTCTCCTTGACTATCTATCTCATCAATTTGGAATATGTTTAGTTTACAAACCTAATTGGAATCCAAAATAAGTATAAGATTTTCCAAGCTCCAGTAAAAATATCAGTAAACAAAAATATGTAAACTGTTGTAAGAGAGATTTTTGAAATTGTCTTATCTTTTAAATCATTACCAACACTTCAGAAACTCCACTACCTGCAGGGTACAACTTAACTCATATCCATAAAAGTAGGAAGCACTAGTTTAATAAATGAAAAGTCAGTGAAAAAACATTTAAGTTTTAGTTGATACTTTTAAGCAAAGCAAGAGAGAAAGAGAGCAATTCACAACTAACCTTTCTTTAAAATGATTTCAACACCAAATAGCCTTTCTCATTATTTCATATTTGCTCTGGACAGAAAACCAGAAATGTGAGTGCTGCGCCTTGGCCATTTTCATCTCCCTGACAAGGTGGTTGTCTCTCTGCCTCCTCTTCTGAACTACTGTCAGTACATGATTGGCTTAAGTGGTTAAAATGCTAGCGTCTTGGTGTTTCAAACTGCCATTAAATGTAATGCCTGCCTTTGATTTGATGAGGCTTCCACCCTTCTTGTGTTTCCTTCCTGGGTGCATAATGAGATCAAGTCAGGGAGATGGGCAGAGCCTAGTCTGTCCTGATTACCAGCCAAGCCTCCCCAAGTCTGGTCAGCCAATATACAAGTAATTGCTATCAGAAGAAATTTTGTTGCTGTGTTTTTACATTTTATTTATTTATTTTTTAAAAAAATCACTTCATAATAGCAAGTTTAATAAGAACTTTTAAAAAGTTACTTGAGGACTTAAGGTTCTCAAGCAGGACATGGAATATTTTTAGTGCCTCTTGCACTCAAATCGATTGTTTGCATAATCATTCCCTCTGAAGAAACCATGGTGAGATCCGTTCTTCCTGAGCTTGCCTTCGCAAATCTGCTATTAATGTTTCAGATTGTATAATGGAACAGACTGTCCACGGCAGGCGATTAGAACTGCTTTTCCACAGCCTTAGAAATTACAGATTGATTTTGACACGTTTCAGCTGGCTGACATTTCAACTAAGGGTTCTATCCACTTGGGAAAAGAGAAAGCTACTCAAGTGACCCCTTTTCTGGGCAGCTCAATCTAGCTGCAATAATTAGAATGAGTCCGACCAGCATGGCTCTGTAGCTTATCTGAATTTCTTTTTGCACTTGAAAGGAGAGGGTTTCTGAATCTCGTATGCAGAAAGGAAGATGCTCAGTTGTTGCGCGAATCTTAAAACTTCTTATTAATAAAATCAAACCCGGAGCCAGGTATTGGGGTGAACGCTGAATGATGAGAGAAACAGAATAAGCCACAGCCACCTCGCCTCACCAATTCCTCGGCCGATCCTATTTCCTCAGGCTGGAAGTCTCTGAGTCCTCATCCAAATGTATCTCAGCTGAACTGCTGCTCAAAAGCCTAAAAGCTTAACCAGCTCTAGCTCCTGGTCCTCACACCTTATATACCTTTCTGCTTCCTGCCATCACTTCCTAGGATTAAAGGCGTGTGTCACCATGCCTGGCTGTTTCCAGTGTGGCTTTGAACTCACAGAGATCCAGATAGATCTCTGCCTCCAGAAGGCTAGGATTAAAGATGTGTGTGTGTGTGTGTGTGTGTGTGTGTGTGTGTGTGTATACCATTATTTTCTGGCCTCTATGTCTGTCTAGTGACTGTTCTGTTTGATAATTTTTTTTTTTTTTTTTTTTTTTTGGTTTTTCGAGACAGGGTTTCTCTGTGTAGCTTTGCGCCTTTCCTGGAACTCACTTGGTAGACCAGGCTGGCCTCGAACTCACAGAGATCCGCCTGGCTCTGCCTCCCAAGTGCTGAGATTAAAGGCGTGTGCCACCAACGCCCGGCCTGTTTGATAAATTTATTAGGGTGCACAATATATTGGGGAATACAATGTCACCACACTCAGTATATCTCATATATATTTGCAGAATGCCTACTACTTTCAAAGGACTTAGATATGTGAAAGTTACACAGGAGAATGGACCCGGATCTTGACTCTGGCCAACTGTGTGTTCTTGGGCAGATCAATCAACCATTTCTGCTCAGTTTCCACAGCTGGGAAAGAAAAACATCACATGCCCTCTGAAACTATCTTCACACCAGTTTAGAATTCTACGTACCAATACAAGACCTTGAGACTTTTGTGAGAAGGCCGGTAGAGCGTGGCTGCCACCCTCTCTTCACCTTATATAGTAACCTCTTCCTCAAAGAGAGTTTCCAACATCTTGGGCCTCCTGGAAGCTGGAGATGTGACTCCAATCTTCAATGCTTTGCGTGTACCTTTTGACATCTTCACAAATGCAAATAGGATGCCAAAAAAGTAAATTAGCAAGGGTGCTGTCAGCCAGGCATGGAGAGAAGGGGAGAATCCTTTGCCAAAAAACGTCCTCCCACATAGAAGAAAGCTGGTAATTGGAAGTTAGAGGAATCCCCCCCACCCCCCGCCCCCCCGCCTCCCAGAGCAGCCTGTGTGGAGGCGGGCGCCCCTGCCATTACCCAGGCCTCTGGGAGAGCAGCAGTGGAGTGAGGAGAGGAGAATGCTTCCTCGTCCTCGATGTGCTGAGTATTTTCAGGGCTGCCTTCCAGTTCCTGGCAGGCAGGATCCTTCTGGCAGAAGTGAGTATTCCCTTCTGAAGGAGCGGGAGGGAATTTCAATATGACAGTTGTGAAACCGCAACTCCCATCAGTCTTTGAACCAGGCTCCTTCCTGCCTATTTGTTCCCACGGCCATCCCCAGCTTTCAGTGTCAAGGCCAGGATCCAGGGTTGGGGGCTGGTGGGGAGATCTGACTCTTTCTCGCTGGTAAAAGACTTCTGAGAAACGGACAAACATCCATTTCAAACCCTAACCATGGTTATAAGAACACAGGTTCGGTAAGAGTTAACTGAATCACTAATTATGAGCAGGGTTCTGCGTAGCTGCTGTTTCACATCAATAGCAAAGCAGCGTACGCACAGTGGGAATGGCAACTCACCTGTTATTCTGATCTAATGAAGAGCCACCTGCCGTAGCAGCCTGTGAGATCAAGACAGGGAGAAGAGTCCTCATTCGGAAGGCCGGATGAGAATTTCACAGAAAAATCGTGCATGAAGATGTTAGTATAACCACGATTTTACTTATTATTTGAGACAGGATCTCAAGTGGCCCAGAATGGCTTTGATAAGTCAGGCAAAGGTGACCTTGAACGTCCACCTCCAGAGGGCTGGGATTACAGGTGTGCGGTGCTGGACTTCATGCATGCTAGACAAGCTTCCTAGGCAAGCTCTACCCATCAAGGACACCCCCAGGCTATCAAGTATAATTTTAAAAATATATTCACATATTTGGACAAAATGGAACATGTTCCAGGGACCAAAACTCACAAAAGCTCGTTGAAGAAGTCATAATAAAAAAAAAAAAAAAAAGCTAGGGGTGCAACTAGATGATGTTTTAGTTGAAACTCAGTGTTTCAAAACTGCAAACTGTTTCCCTGCCTTACATGACAAGTCTGCAAAATTGCCTACCTGAGAGAAGACCTCTCGAGACCATTGTTCTGAATAGCAACCCTGTCTAAACACTGTGTGTGTGTAGAAAACGACAAAGCATGGACTTTCGGGGCAATGTGATCCGAGGTAGTGCCATCTGCTGAACATGATCCCTGCATCCTTACATGCAGGTGCATTGGCACAGGAGGCCTAAAGACTAATACAAAACAACAGGTGCCCCCAGCACACTGCGTCTGTGCTTACCAGGTCACTTCTGGCTTACACACAATGGCATCATTCCATTGTTGAAAAATTACTTCATCTCAATTCCATTGACACTAGGTACACACCTTTTAAAAGGGCACTCTATTGCTGGGATTGATTTCTCTCCCCTTTGGATGTTTCTTTCTCAGAGATTTTTTTTTTAAATGGAGGGAGAATAAAAGGGAGCAGCATGGCTTGATATCCAATCCCCTTGGTATTGCTCCCCTATTACCTCTATTGCCGTTCACTCACTACTATAGCTGATCTCACTGGATCCCAGCCACACACTTCTATTTATACGTTTACTGATCTCCCTGTTCTTTCCAATACAAATGTTTGTATTGTCATTGCCATGTGCAATTCTGCTGTCCAATTCCATCCGCGTATGCTAATCCTCTTTTGTTCATATGTTTTGTCAAGTTACATCACCTGGTTCTGTCTCAGAGAATCCAAGCTTTATTCAACGATGATAAGTCACTGGACACCAACTGTAGACACCAAAGTGAATGAGATGTCAAAAACACACAGCCTAGTGAGGCCAGCCCAATCAAGGAACGTGAGCTATGTGTGGCAAGAGTTAGAAAATACACTTCGCGGTGTCAGCATTGTGAGAGGACCGATGCAATGTGGAATGATGAGATCAGAGATGGGTGGGTAGGTGTTGCTCCTAGGATGAGGTGATGATGGAGCTCTGCCTTGAAGATGAGTAGATGTGAGCCCATACAAGAGAGAAGAAAAGGTAAGAAGGAATGACTGATAGAGAGGAGGGAACCATGACTGAAGCAGGCATGCTGGGATTTGAGTTGCTAAGGCATGCTGGGATATACTTGCAGGTGGGACCAAGAAGTGAGCAGGATACAAGTGGGGAAGGAAGGCTATATTTAGGTTTACTAGGAATCAATAGGAGATACTAAAGAAAACCTCTAGCCAGCAAGGACAAAATGCTGTGGGATGTTAATGTATGTCCTGTGGGAGCCCTTCTTGGGTTCCTTGTGGCGTTACCCAGCAGGTCCATATAGAGGATGATTAGGACCATGGGCCCGAGTGCAGGTGTTTGAGATGGTCTGCACTTGGCTGTACTGGGGGATGGTCTGTATGTCAAGTTGTTCTGATTGGTTAATAAATAAAACCTGATCGGCTGTGGCTAGGCAGGAAGGATAGGCGGGACTAACAGAGAGGAGAAATAAAAGGACAGGAAGGCAGAAGGACTGGCTGCAGCCGCCGCCATGACCAGCAGCATGTGAAGACGCCGATAAGCCACCAGCCACGTGGCGAGGTATAGATTTGTAGAAATGCGTTACTTTAAGATATAAGAATAGTTAACAAGAAGCCTGCCACGGCCATACAGTTTGTAAGCAATATAAGTCTCTGTGTTTACTTGGTTGGGTCTGAGCGGCTGTGGGACTGGCGGGTGACAGAGATTTGTCCTGACTGTGGGCAAGGCAGAAAAACTCCAGCTACAAATGGCACCCAACGTGGGGCTAAAGAAAAAAAGGGAAGAAAAAAAAAAAGAGGGACTAAAGAAAAAGGACAAATGAACAGGGATAAAGGCCGGTGTTATGAAAAAAAAAAAATACTAAAGACAAAGTCCCTTAACCAAGAGGCGCTCCAATAAAGTGTGATCTGAGAAGAATCCTCGAGTGGTGGTAAAGAGGATTCAGAACTCAACACACGGAGCGGTGACGTCGGTAAGTTCTCCAGGAACGGTGACGTCGGTAAACGCCCCACAGTTCCTAATTCTCTCTCTCAAATGAGCGGCAGCCGCCGGTTTGAGCTACTGGCAGGTTCCTAGTGTGTGTGCTCGACCTGCAGTATGGCGGGAATGAGGCCTCTGCAAGTGGCACATTAAGCTGCGTGGTGGATTTAGCCTTTGCTAGTTACAAAACAAAAAAGGTTTCTGGGCTACACGCTGCTTGGATAAAAGCACAGACCCACGATGGCTCCCAGAGCTGGTGGAAAACGTACCACCGCCATGTTGGGAAGCTGAAGGGGGCGGAGCCAGCAGCCACAGAGCTGTTTCAGGCTTAGAAGGCTACAGTTTAAAGCAATAAGTTTGCAATAAGACAGATTCAGATGGAACAAGACTTTAAATGCTTTACAATGTGTGTAAAAATGTACATAGGCTTGGAAGAGAGAGGAAAAGGAACATAGACAGTTATATAAAGAAATAGAAAGTTTAAAAAAATAAAGTCTTTAAAGAGAAAGTAAAAGTAATATAAAAAATAAGCCATGTAAAGATGGATATCACACAGAGAGTTTGGATTATATTGTCTTTGGGATTTTTAACTGCAGAAAAACATTTGATCGTAAAAGATGTTGAGTTAAACCAATATGTATATATTAAAGATATCTTGACTTTAAAATTTGGATATAAGGATGTGTTACTTTGGAAAGGAGACTCTGCTTTTGTCTCTACAGAAAGCCAGAGGCTATGGATTTGTTCCAGATTAAGATACATCAGGTTTGACCAGCCAAGACCCCCTGAAGGTCTCTGATGACACCATGGCCCAGATGATCCAACATCCAGAATTGTTTCAAGGCAACTGGCTCAGACGATACGGTCTCACGGACTACTCCATGATCCTAAAATTTTCTTTGTGTCCCCATAAGATACAGCGCCCCCCTCCAGCAGGAAGTAGTTAAGAGAAGCTACACCCAAATTCCCAAATATACCAAGCTGGCTTTGGAGATGTGTAAAAGTTAAAACCTTCCTTTTTAAAAAAAAATAAAAGGGGAAGTGCTGTGGGATGTTAATGTATGTCCTGTGGGAGCCCTTCTTGGGTTCCTTGTGGCGTTACCCAGCAGGTCCATATAGAGGATGATTAGGACCATGGGCCTGAGTGCAGGTGTTTGAGATGGTCTGCACTTGGCTGTGCTGGGGGATGGTCTGTATGTCAAGTTGTTCTGATTGGTTAATAAATAAAACCTGATCGGCTGTGGCTAGGCAGGAAGGATAGGCGGGACTAACAGAGAGGAGAAATAAAAGGACAGGAAGGCAGAAGGACTGGCTGCAGCCGCCGCCATGACCAGCAGCATGTGAAGACGCCGATAAGCCACCAGCCACGTGGCGAGGTATAGATTTGTAGAAATGCGTTACTTTAAGATATAAGAATAGTTAACAAGAAGCCTGCCACGGCCATACAGTTTGTAAGCAATATAAGTCTCTGTGTTTACTTGGTTGGGTCTGAGTGGCTGTGGGACTGGCGGGTGACAGAGATTTGTCCTGACTGTGGGCAAGGCAGAAAAACTTCAGCTACAACAAAATATAGGTGAAATGAGTACCGACAGACAGAAGACAGGCTAAATGGCTACTGTGATAACCTTAGTCTACTTGAAGCCCGGGTACCTGAGATGAATAAGGACTGGCCACTTTGGATTAAAGTCACAGGCAGGATGTTTTAAAGCATAGGGATGCTTTATACAGAAGAGAGAAATGGTGAGGATAGAGTGAAGAGATGGCTCTTGGGTATCTTATTAAAGCAAATGTTTAGATAATTGTTGTGCCTACCGCTTATGATGCAGGCTAGACACTGTTTTCTAAGTGAGTCACATGTATCACCTCATGTATGTAACTCATGTTGCCTAATTTAATCTTCACAACAACGCAGTATCCATTTGCCGGATGAAGAATATGAGGCAAAGAGAATGAGTCATGGAGTTATCATGAGTGGCAAAGAAACATCCTGACATTAAAATCCTGCACCATCCCCGGGAAGGAAGAACCCCGGGGAAGGTAAGGGTGGTGTTTATTTGTGTGCACTGAGCTTATGAAAGACCCAAGAGCTCTCTGATGGTCTGGAAACAGAACTCTGGCAGTAACAGGAGCATCTAAGCCAGAGAGACCTATCAGAGAATCTTACAGCTCCAGGTGGCTGCTGCAGCCCCTGAGTGGAAGGTACTCTGGGCAAATAACTTCAGCCTTGGCCAAGATTACCTTCCACTTTGAGAAAACACAGGACATAACTTTGTTTTATAATGGGACATGGGGTGCAGGGTGGGGTGGGAGGGGAGACAGTCTGATCTGAGAAGATGTGGCACTCATGGCTTCAGGAAGGACACCAGGGGCTATAATTAATATCCAGTTCAAAAGAAAACAAAAATCCCCTGCATGGAATGGACCTATAAGCTTTCTATAATCAATTACTTCTGGACTGTTTCATCCTTTCCTTATCTCCACACATATGTGTATGCATTTTAACACAGGTGAATATGCATGCATGGGTGCACACATGTGCAGGCCAAAAGTCAACGTTGGGAGCTCCTTTCAGGAGATGACGATCTTGCTTCTGTGAGACAGTCTCTCATTGATCTAGAGCTCCCATATTAAGCTAGGGTGGCTGGCCACGGAGCTCCATGTGTCTGCCTGTCGCTGTCTCGACACCTCTGGGATTGCAAGAGCACACCACCACATCTGACATTTTCTTTTTCTTTCCTTTTCTTTTTTAATGTGGGTTCTGAATATCAAACCCAGGTCTCAGCTTGCAGAGAAACCACTTTACCTGCTCAGTTACCTCCCTCGGCCAGCATGTGTGATCTTTGAGTCTCACCATCTAGCCCAGCTGGCCTTGAACTCCCAATCCTCCTGTGTCTGTCTCTACAAGGTTGGGACAAGTTTTGGCCTACTATGCCCAGCTTCTTTCCATAACCTTTACATTTCTGCTATGTACTCGCAGCAGCTGCAACTGCAGAAAGACCCAGTGCTACACAGCAGGCTAACAGTTGGGTAGGAAGGGGACCTAGGAAAACCCAGATTTCCATCACCAAGCAGTGACTGCCCATAGCATGCAGTGATCTGGGTGATTATCCAGCTTGGGGTAGGGCACTGCTGGTACCTAGGAGGTAAAGCTCAGAAGCGCAGCTAAGCACCTTTTGATGCAGAGGACAGGACCCTACAACAAAGACTTACAGGGAGCCAACTGTCAATAGTGTGGTGGCTGAGAAACCCTTAATGAAGGTAAGCTGACAGAGATCACAGCAGGGAAGAAAAAGTCAGGGCTACCTTGGGAGATCAGAGCAGGCTCACAAACAATGGAGCAGACTCTACAAAAAGCAATTTGCCAGGCTAATGAGTGGATAGCCGGTTTTAGTGGATGTCTGCTCCTTACTGGGCAATCTTCTTTGTAGTCTGAACCTATTACGGGTGTTTGTGAGACATAAATACCACTGTATTTATGCAATGCCCTCCCCTCTTTGCTGCAGAAGAGACAACGTCCTGAAAAGGACAGGGTTTGCCCCTTAAAGGGTGCCAAGCCTTTTCCCCTACTTCATTATTTAGACTCCAACAGTCCTAGGAAGCAGGCAGTGTGGGCTGTGCTTTGTAAACTCAGAAATGTCTCCTTGAGACTAAGTGGCACTTTTTTTCAGACCCCACGGAGTGACTCTGAACCCACCTCCCTCTCACACTTCTGCTCTCTGCATAATTTATGTCGCAGCACTGTGATACAGGAAAAGGCAGTGGCCGTTAGACCAAAGTGTGAAACATTCAAATTGTCTGTAAGTCAAGTTAGAACTTACAGAAGGCTTGGCTAAAACTCAACAGTTTGGGAGGCAGGGAAAGGGTGACGTGATTGTCTCCAGGACCCAAACCACAGAGATAAACGAAAACATGTAACTAACAGTCCTATAAGGTCTTAGGGTTCATAAAATCAAGGAATGCTCCCATTGCAGTCAGTTTCTGGGAGGGTGGCCCATTTCACATTTTATGCCTTTTTTGATGGTAATCCTCACTTAACCAGAATAACCCAGAAAGAGAGACACACATCTAGCTAATCTTCTACTTAGTTAGCATGTAAGCAATAAATAACTTTTATTCATAATTCTTGGGTGTCAAGAAAGCAGTTTTACATGGCTCAATCTTCTTAAGTATGTATTTGTGAATGTATGCGTTTGTGTGCACATATGTATGCATGCATGTAGACGACACAAGACAGCCTTGGATATCATTCTTCAGGTATCATCCATATCTGTCTGTCTGTCTGTGTCTATCTATCTATCTATCTATCTATCTATCTATCTATCTATCTATCTATCTACCATCTATCATCCATATCTATCTGTCTGTCTATCATCTATCTATCTATCTATCTATCTATCTATTTATCTATCTATCTATCTATCTATCTATCTTCTATCTATTTTGAGACAGTGTTCTTCATTAGGTGGTAACTCACCAAGTGGGTTAGACTGGCTGGCCAGTGAGCCCTTGGGATCCTCCTGTCTCTGCTTCCTTAGCACTGGGATTACAATCATGGAGAAAGCCCAGCTTTTTAAAAAGTTGGGTTCTGGAGATGAACTCAGATCCTCATGTATAGAGGTAACACCTTTTGGAATGAGTGACCCTAAGTTCCTAGCATCTTCTTAACTACACTAACAAAGTACTATACCAACATTCCAGGACTTGGTGTAACATTGGACATCCATTTCATGAAATGAGCTCATGGAATTTTGAACTGCAAGCCCTTCCACATAACTTACCTGGAAATAAAATGGAGGCATTCTGAAATTTCTGAGAAAAATCTGAATTTCCAAGAGTTGCTCAGAACTCTGAGAAAGTTTTTGACTGAAAGAATCTCTCAGACTCAACTGCTGGCATATTTTAAAAGCTGGCCCGTGAATTTCTGCATGTAAAAGTAACAAATAGATTCTCGAGATTATAAAGTGTTCTATCATTTTTTTCTCTTGGCCATTTTTTTCGGAGGGGAACACTGTATTCTGGGATTGATCTTAACTGTATAAATCACTTTCAGGTTTATAACACCCTTCGCTCTCAAACTGTGTGTAATATGGTGATTTCACAATTGTGGGTTGAGGGAAGGGGCTGTGCAGTGCCCAGTGAGCCAAAGCTCTTGGGGTACACACTTCATCTGGGAAGCAGCCTCCCTTTTCCAGAACACTTACAGGCAATGTTACTTCATGTGATACACTGAGGATCATATGGAGACAAAGTACTTAGCAATGCATGAGGACCACACATTAACAAATGTGAGCCCTTTCCTTTACTGAGGGATGCAATTTGAGTTCTAAAATAACACTTACTATACACGGCCTACCTATCATACTGGAAATGCTCTCTCTCAGAGAGGCCATTAGTGCACAGTGTAACTGGCTTGCTGAACTTCAGTGTGCATTCTCTGCTCTGTATTTCTCTGCAGTGTTGTGACCAGCTTCTCCTCCTCACCGAACGGAAGGAGCAGTACAAAGCATCTCATCATTAATCCCAACACATGTCTTCACTGCATCTGCTGTGACATGGACAAAATCTACAACCACGATGCTGCTCAGGTGTGACAGGGGAACACACCCTGGGCTGAAATTAGGGAGATATCTCATCTGCATCTGCCTCGCTTACATCTTTCTGTGTGACTGAGTCCCAATTCTAAATCTTTTTTTTTTTTCCTGCTATGGGATGGTCTGTATGTCAAATTGCTCTGATTGGCCAATAAATAAAACACTGATTGGCCAGTGGCCAGGCAGGAAGTAGGTGGGACAAGGAGAGAGGAGAATTCTGGGAAGCGGAAGGCTGAGGCAGAGAGACTGCCAGCCGCCGCCATGACCAGCAACATGTGAAGACGCCGGTAAGCCACAAGCCACGTGGCAAGGTATAGATTTATGGAAATGGATTAATTTAAGCTATAAAAACAGTTAGCAAGAAGCCTGCCACGGCCATACAGTTTGTATGCAATATAAGTCTCTGTGTTTACTTGGTTGGGTCTGAGCAGCTGTGGGACTGGCGGGTGACAAAGATTTGTCCTGACTGTGGGCAAGGCAGGAAAACTCTAGCTACATTTTCCTTTTTGAAGAATCAGGGGACTGCATTTATGAGAGCTTGAGGTCTCTGTGAATCCACTCGAACCAGAGTAGCTAAAGATGGCAGCACTAGAACTATCCTGGGAAGAATGTACCTTCACACTCTATATTTTACACAAGATACATTTTATCTTTTATTTGCCAAATCCTTACTTGCCAAATAATAAAAATGTTTTCTCTGAGTCTGTTTGCCGTCTTCTTTAATTATAGCTTTGCTTAAATTATTGCTGCACAGTGGTGTGGTAGATATCATAAATTATGTGGTATTATAAGTGCATACTTTTCAGTGGCTTATGTAATTCCCATAAATTGGAGGCATCACATAGTTCTATAAGAATATTCTAAAGCTTTCCATTTTCATACCTAAAGCTTAGTAATTTTGCTGTTTACAGCTAGATGATTCAAGAATTGTTTAAACCAAAGGATTATAAATACGTGTTACTCATGTAGAAGTGAATAGTCATTATTTATAGTTACAAGATTAAGAAAGCATGATTAGCAAGCTGTGTCTCTCATCAAAAGAATCAATCTTTTCATCAGAAAAAGAAAAAAAGGACATATGAATGTAGGTTATGAAATACTATGTATGAATGAAAATACACATGAGCAATAATATATACATTGTATCATTAAAAATAAGAACATGAATAAGTAATGAACCATCATACCCTGGGGACGGGTCTCATGGTCTTTAACTAAAAATACCAAAAACATCATACTGTGCAATTCATTCTGGGCCTATCAATTTAGAAAATATTTATGTAGTTAATATGCTAAACTTTTGTTAAAGTATATTGCCTTTTCAAAAGATTTTCCCCTAAGGAGGGAGATTTCAGGACCTATATTTGAATACAAATAATAGGAACCTCCTCTTCTCCAGATATAATACAGGTTCCTTTCACATTTTCCAGTTTCTTGATTGTACTAAGTAATTACTGTACTGCAGTGACCAAAATAAATGAAAAAAAAAAAAAAACTGGGGCAGGGGTATTTATTTTTCAGCTCACAGTTTCAGAGGAGTCATGACATTGTCACTTGGCCCCAGGAACTTGGACAGGACATTACAATGTCAGCAGGGGCATATGACAGGAGACAGTTGTCCACTTCATGGCAAACCAGGAAGCAAAAAGCAAGACAAGAAGTGGCCAGGGACTTTCAGGAAGGCATTTCCAAGTGACCCAATTCTTCTAGCTAGGCTTCACCTCCTTCTACAGCCTTCAAGCTCCTTTCTATAGCCTTTCAAAATAGTGTCATCAGCTGGGGAATGATCATTTCAAATAGGCCTGTAGCATGCATTTTCATTTCACATTCAGTCAGTAATATGTATCAGACCTATTATATGCCTAAACCCTCAGCTATTTCATTTGGGGTTTTGTTGCTGTTTTAGATTATGGAGCTAGGCCCAAAGGATTGTAATGCCCACTAGTACTCAATTTAACAAAAAGAAATAAATTCTAACGTGTCGTGTTTCTCCTTGGTAAGTAGTAAGTGCCATTCTCCACTCAACTCATATGTATATAATCTGAATACTTTCATCTTGGAAAGGAAAACTGAGAATCAGAAACTTAACCTATAAATTTTCAAATCCCTAAAACACTTATACTCCCATTCTTATGTTCTTTCTGACCTCCACAAAGGGAAGCCAAATTCCAGAATCTTCCAGAGGGGAATCCCTCATTCCCAGAACCTGACAGAGCTCTAAACTGCTGTAATCAGAGAGGTGAAACTTAAATATTCCCAAGAACAGCTACCAGAGAGTTTCACGATCGACTAGACTTGCAGGAAACGCAATCTGAGTGGAAACTGTGTCTCTCACATTTTTGGTCTAGAAACCCCCTGCAGATCAGAGTCCTGTGGACTCATCTAACATCTGCAAATGCTTGGGAAACCATGTGGCCAAGTCAAATGATCATCTTCAAACTGAAAAAATAGAAGACGAGTATTTCAGGACTCTACCCGAACACAAACCTCCATTCTGCTCCAAAAGAATTATGGGAATTTTTATAAATGTCTGTAACATTTTCATATTATTTTCTTGCAAACTCAGATGGTTGGGAGATAGACACAAGCAGGTAACTTGTCTCTCTTTCTCTGAAGTATCTTGGTGTGCTGTCCTGCCATCTTGATGTAAGAAAGGCAGGTTGTCATACACCGGTAAGAGTTAGAGGGGATCTCAAAGGTCAACTCCCCTTGGAACTGTTAGCTGAGGAAGTGGATGTCTTCTATCTCCTTCACCAAAAAGCACTGAAGGACTATTGATGAGTGAGCAAATTCCACCACTGCCAAACTGCTTCAGAGTTAGCCAGGTTCTCTAGGAATGGATGGCGTGGAGTACTTTTGGGGCCCTTCCAGGGCCTGGCTTTCAGAAACTATTGGTGAACAGCAAGGAATATTGCCTCTTAGCAGAATAAAGGGGGAAAAACACATTTATTAATTAAAAGAAAATTTGCTTTCTTGAAAAGTTTTCAAATTCATATCTAGTGATATAATTGCATTGGGTTTATAAGGATTTTTGTTTAGAATGACAAAAATAACTTAATGCTAATATACCCTACTCGCAACATATGCATACAATTATTTTTAAAGATTTATGGTTCTTAACTGCACTGGGTATTGATATTTGGAAGGTATGTATAAGCACTGGGATAATTTTCCACTCTTCTAAAGCAAAACAGAAAACAAAGGTGACATGATTGGAAGACGTCTTGATGTTCACCACTGGTCTAAAAAGTTCCTAGTTCCCCTGTGCCAATTTTTATGGCTGACAATAACATAAGTACTTAGCGACTCTACCATCAGCTTATAGAAGGTACACCTTTAGGGCAATCATCTCTCACTGTGACTGCAGCAGCTTGGACCACAGCAGCATTTATTCCTGCTCCAAGTCAACTCTACAGCAACTCACTTTGTCAGAGAAGACTTCAAGGCATGCAAGTGATGCCTAGTGGCTTCCCTAGTGGCTCCATCCTCTCCTCTGCCAGCAGTACTGACTCTCCCTAGCCCCTGAGCTAGGCTGCTTTAGAAATCATTAATCTTTCCTAGAGAGGGCTGTGGTTCCCTCTGAATGCAAAGTCCACAAATCTTTTTCAATACTACAGATAACTTTTTTCTCTCTTTCTTGAAAGAAATGTTGGTTGTTTTCTAACTTAGTTCACATCCAGATACATAGATACTGGGAGAAATAAAGAATAGAAAGTTCTAGACACTCCAAGTTTAAGCATGCCTTTATAAATGTAAAAATAATTGCCTTCAGAATAGCAACATGGTTTCAGAAAAATGGGATTGACTTTCTCAACAGGGGGATAATTTCTCAACTGCCCATTTTGAATTTCAAAGCACAGCCAAAAGCCCGATGGCTGACCTTAAAAGCTCACCTGAAAATCTTTCCCGTTTACTTATAATGATGTGAGAGACTATAGTATTCTGTGTTGGTCAATGCTCGGACTCTTAGAACAGATTTGTAAAAGAGAAAATGAAATGAGGGACCCCAGGTTCCTAGGTCAGAAACCTCTTTTTATTTTAAACAGAACACAGTGTGATATTAAATTTGCAGAATAGCGAAGATGCTTCTTTTTTCCCTTTAGACAGTGAACTTTTCAGTAAGGGCCTTCCTTGTCTTTGGGGAGGTGGGGAGGAGGAGGAAGGACAGGGGGCGCAGTGCTCAATCGTGCTGACAGTTCTCTCTGCACACTGGCTTGCCAAGGTGACTTTACAGTGCCATCCTGCAGCACAGGTGACCTGGCACTACTTCACATTTAAAAGTGCTTCTTGCAAGGAACCCTGAATGGAAGAACATCTGTTTCACTTACCCAGTCTATAAAAGAGATGGTCTCATGAATTCCCAACAATAAACTCCATTTAGAATTCAAGTGAACTCTGACAGATTAGCAGCAGAGTAACCATTATAGAGGAGAGAGCAAGATGGCTAAGAGCCAGAGGACCAGGGACACTTGCTGTGTGACTGTGTCTTCTATATAGATCAGGGAAGCTCCATCCACAAAATTAAAATGATGTGGCTGCCTAGACAAGACCTGAACAGTGAATGACATCAGTTGACATTCCGATGTGTATGTGTGGAATATCACAAAACTCTACCCTTAGTTGAAGAACCATAGGCAATTAATAATTGTCAAAAGAGGGAAAATCAGTGTTCCCAAGGGAGTGATCCCCTCAACTGGTTATCCAATCAAATGGTCAGTCCTAAAAAACATATACATATGAGCAACACTAAATATACTGAGCAGGTTATATTTGCATATTATATATACAGTTATAAATATATATATATAATATTATATATAAAGGAAAAGACATAAAGAATAAGATTTTTTTTAAAAAAAGAAAAAGTTTATAAAAAGCAACCATCTGGTTGGTTTTGAGTCTCTGGCTGGGGCCTTGACTGTGGCCTGGCTGTCACTCAGCTGTGGAACTCAGTGTCACAGTGAGTAGCCCTGACACTTTTGGCTCCAACACAGAGGTTACGGTGTCTTCTGTGCTAACCCATTGAGAGCGTTTATTACATGGTCTTGTAAATGAGTCTCCCAAATGCACAGGCGGAAAGCACCCTGTTAAAAAAGCAAGTCCCTCTCTAGAGGAGCAAGGCTTTGTTCTCACACCACCGCTTTCTTCCATATATATAGCCAACATCCCTGAACTCATCTACATGAGTTTTTACAGGTGGCCAAGATGTGGTGGCCGATAAAAAGCCTCTCAGAAAACACTAATTCACAAAGGTACTCCACATGAAAGCTGTATTGTCAGAAGAGAAACAAAACCAACAAGAAACTAACACTTTCAAGCTTTTGAAACGAAATAAACACACATACCAAAATAAGTAAATAAATAAAAAAATAGAGAAAGGAAAGAAAAAAAATATTCCATCAGAAAAATTTATAGGATAGTTACATGTCCATGGCCAAACTCACTGAATATAACCTGATCATCACCTCAAAGGTTATACTTGACTTTAGAGAGAATATATACATTTAATAATGCATCTAGAAATCATGTTGTTCCTTTCTGAATCAAAGACATTTATGATGAAAACTTTCAGTTGTCACAAGTATTAATGTTCCTTTTTATTAATTAATATAGCAGGTGGGAGAATATCATACCATCTTTAGAAAGGCCTGCTTTAAAAACTCCCACAATGAAAAAAAAAAAAAACAAAAAACCTCCCTAATGTGACAAGTGTTTATAATTCACTAAAAAAAAAAGTATTCATGAAGGATAAACTTATTTCTTATAAAGACTGATTGAAGCCAATTTGTATGTAGAAAAAAGTACTTAAGGGTTTCTTCTTTTCTCATATTATTTGAGTAAATTATTCCCATGGATTTCTTTTTAATAGTTTTCAGAGCTATCAAAAAATTACAAGGAGAAAAATAATCTTCTATATTTGCAGTGTAGACAGTGCCCATCACTTTCTGATATTCATTTCATTCATGTCTGTGCTAACCAAAACTAAAAAAAAAAAGAAAAGAAAAGAAAGAAAAAATACTAGAAATTAAAAGAAAATTGGAAAAAAAAAAAAGAAGAATGGAATTGCAAGCAGGAGAGCTCATAGTTTATTGAGCAGTATTTTCAAAGGGACTTAGGAAGCAGTGTCTGGGCCCAAAGCTGAGTTAGCTCAGAGAGCCAGCTCCTCTGCTGTCACAAGGCATCAGGGTGTTCCACTTACAGTTTTACCATGGTGGGCAAGAATGTTTAAAATCCCCACAGTGAGGCCAGGAAAGGAGCTGGCTGTCCACTGTCCTGCATCTTCTAAGGGGCTGGCTGTCCACTGTCCTGGATCTCCTAAGGGGCTGACTATCCACTGTCCTGGCCCTCCCAAGGTGCTGGCCCTCCTAAGGGGCTGACTGTCCACTGTCCTGGCCCTCCTAAGGGGCTGGCTCTCCACTGTTGCTGGTCCTCCTAAGGTGCTGACTCTCCTAAGTTGCTGGCTGTCCACTGTCCTGGCTCTCCTAAGGGGCTGGCTGTCCACTGTCCTGGCTCTCCTAAGGGGCTGGCTGTGCACTGTTGCTGGCTCTCCTAAGGGGCTGACTGTCCACTGTCCTGGCCCTCCTAAGGGGCTGGCTCTCCACTGTTGCTGGCTCTCCTAAGGGGCTGGCTCTCCACTGTTGCTGGCTCTCCTAAGGGGCTGACTGTCCACTGTCCTGGCCCTCCCAAGGTGCTGGCCCTCCTAAGGGGCTGACTGTCCACTGTCCTGGCCCTCCTAAGGGGCTGGAGTCATGCACACAATGGTGTGTCACACCCAGCTTTGAAGAGCACAGCCTAGTGACTGGCCTCCTGGTCTAGTCACTAGGGGGACAGGGTAGGGGTCTGGAAAACTTAGTCATAAAGGTATGACTTAATGATGCCAAGAAGGCAGAAAAAGAAGTTCTTGGAGGTATGGGATGGGGATCACCACTTGTCCCAAAAATGAGTCACTCATTTCAACGTTAATAGAGTGGAAGTGGGCTCTACTTAGTAACACTGCCAAAGATATCGTTAAAGGAAAATCATTCCTTTTGCACTCTTCTTTCAACTCTTCCAATTGTCCTAAAGGAGGAATTAGGTCTATTTTTGTTCATTACACTGTGATAGACACAAAAGGCAGATAAGTCCCTGTCACTGCATATAGATAGTCCTATTGATGTGAGCAAATCTCCCGGAGAGTGCAAGACAGTACCAACTCTCCCAAAAGAGGTAGGCAAAGACTTCATAGGAGAAATGCTGCAACTGGAGATGGATCCAGAGGAGTGGGAAGTATTCAGTAAGGATCTCCCACCCAGGGAGAGAGAACAGCTGCCATATGTAGTGTCTGTGTGCAGACCAGAGTGAATGGAGAGATGCAGTTAGAACCAGGAGTAGGGGACCATCCCCTCCAAGCCACCCACTGTGACCATTTGCTTACATGACCTTTTAGAATCCCTCCCCATCAGTCCTTCCAAAGAAGTCACCAGAGGTCACGAGCTAAGCAGGAGCTCCGTGAAGTCAAGTCATTTGCCTCTTTAGGTGATCATGCTCAAAGTTCCCTGGTGATTTCCAGATTATCCCTGGCGATGAACTCTTATTGCAAACAAAGATCTTGAGAAAGGAGCAACTAGGCAAGCCCAGAGTGGACTCTGTATTTTTAAAACTGTCTTAGAAGGAGTGTCACCTTGATAAGGCAGTCGGGTGGTAGTAAATTTTGGAAGAGGGGAGACTGCAGATAGGGTCCCATTCAGAGACGGTCAGGAAGAGCGGCTAAGCAGCCTTCCCACATTAAGCTACAATTAGCCATTCCTTATGTCCTACAATGGTACCAGCAGAACTCAGTGATGAAACCCAAGGAAGCCTGTGTGGTCCTCAGGCTTAAAAATGTAAATGATAACTCTTACTGCGGAGGGGGAAAAGATTGTTTCCTATTTTCCAGGTATAATTATCAAGTCCTTGTGATTGTCTGGCATAGGGAAAGGCTACTCAAGGACTGTCCCTGGATGTTGCCACAGAAGATAGCTCTCATAGTCTTGAGACCACTGTAATCGGAGAAAGTCTCCTCTCGCACAATAACTCAAGGCTGACGGACTTTAGCAAGAGTATACATTTCTAACTTCAGCAATGGGTATAGGTTTCTAAGAGGAAATCAGCTTCCACAGACATGCAAATCCTCACTCATCTGGAAAAGAGCTCTGTCCCCTGCCTCCAGGTTCATCTTCAGGGATGGTTAACAGAAAGGGACAGGCTTCAGGGGGAAAAGCAGTAATCTATCAGCAGTAGATTGTCACCCCAGCATGTGGTGTCTACTGCTGCCTAACACACTTTTCTGCTGTGGGTCTTTCATAACTGTGGACACTTGGCCAAGACAGGCAAGACCACTGGTCAGTTTCCCTCCCAAGTACCCACATAAGATAAGGAAAGGTGCTAATGGTTCCACTGAAGATTGATCAAGAGGAGACCTAGGGCAGTTAACTTCCACAGACTCAAGATCCAAGAAAGCTTTCAACTCGTGTGTGTGTGTGTATGTGTGTGTGTGTGTGTGTGTGTGTGTGTGTGTACGCACTTATGCATGAATGTTTGTGTGGCGGTTACAGGTTGACATTGGGTCTCTTCCACAATAGCTTTGCACATTTTTAAGGCTGTCTCTCACTGAACCTGGAGCTCATGGAATCATCTAGGATGGCTGACCAAAAAGCTCCAAGGATCTGTTTGTCTTCACTTAGCTGACCCCAGAACCTAGGTTACAAACACATATAGCCATGCTCAGTGCTTATAGGAATCTAACTTAGTCATCAGGTTTGCGACAGCAGATTTTACCAACTGAGCCATCCCCCCCAGCCTCACTTTATGCTTTTAAATCACAACTTCAGAGAGTACGAGGAACATAATCGGCTCTATTAAGTGCTTTGAAACTTCATTGTACAAATTAGGCTAATTTATGAATTTCAATATTTTAATATTATAACTTTTTGAAAAATGAGTAGACTCTATTAGATTATGAGAGCAAATGTAAAGTAAGTGTAGCTAATCACCTCTGATTGACAGTGCTCACACATGGCTGACTTTCAATGTATGTACATTAGTTTCATGTACTTCTGGTGGCTCTTCACTGTGTATTTTCCTGCAGGAACACGAGAACAAGGATGTGATGTTCTCTTAGGGTTCACCACCACATGGAGTAGATGAGCAGGGCTCTCAAATGGAGATGCTAGGCCCAAGCATCAACAACAGGTTCTTCTCCATTTTAATGAGCTCAACTGCATTCATAATAAGCCTTCTGCTAGCTACACAAGCCTTTCTCTTTGAAATCGTATATTTTCCTTACACTGTCCTAGGGAAAAACAATATTCTACTTAGAAATGCTTCAGATGCTATTGGTTTAAAACCCATGTATTACAAAAACAAAACAAGAGCCAATACTAAATCCTCGAATGCTTTAGAAGCGACAGTGCTACCGCACTGGGAAGAAGTGACGGGGTTGGCAGTGGGGATGAATTAGTAATCAGCATGAGTATGAAACTGACCTCCAGATGTGCTACTCTGCCATTTTATTGTGAAGGTATGACCCGTGTGCCTGTTCCATCCCAACAGCGTCATAGCTATCACACTGACTAAAACAAAACAAACAAACCAACAAGGCAAAAGATTTTTCAGTCATTTCTATTCACATCTCATTCAAACCATTGCAGACTACAGCACACACGGGTTATGGTGGTAGATTTAGTTGGAGAGGGAAACGGTACCCAATCGTCACAGAAAACCACGTGCAAACAACGCTGTCATGTGTCTTTTACTGATGACATCACGCCCAGCTTTTCTCCTACCTACCCGCCCTGAAATACGCTTCAAAGCATACTCCCAGGGTTAGTCTTAACCCTGCGGCTTTATTGCTAACTACACCCTACTGACACTCATTTTTACATCTCCGTGACGAATTCCTCATTTGTGCTCCAGGCTCACCTGTCCAAACACCTATCTTCTCTTTCCTTCATGGTGCTTTGTAGGCATCTTAAATATAGTGTATTCCAAAATGAACTCACAGACAGAATTGGGAAGCCCTGTCTTCCTCATCTCTGGGGTGTACCAACATCCATCTACTTGTATCAAGACCTTGGAGCCTCCTGGACCAGTGTGCTGTCCATTACTGATGTCTGCCAGTGCTGCAGCCAAAGCCCATCCATTCTATCCACTTCTCTCCAGCATCACTGCCACCATCAGTGTGAGGCGCTGCTAGCCCTTCGTGTATTGTTTTCTTTTTTTTCTTCTTCTTCTTCTTCTTCTTCTTCTTCTTCTTCTTCTTCTTCTTCTTCTTCTTCTTCTTCTTCTCTCTCTCTCTCTCTCTCTCTCTCTCTCTCTCTCTCTCTCTCTCTCTCTCTCTCTCTCTCTCTCTGAGACAGGGTTTCTCTGTGTAGCTTTGGAGTCTGTCCTGGATCTTGCTCTGTAGACCAGGCTGGCCTCGAACTCACAGAGATCCTCTTGCTTCTGCCTCCTCAATGCTGGGATTAAAAGAAAGGCATGTGCCACCAACGCCCAGCTTGCTTGTGCATTCTTGTTTCCTTTACTCTTTCAACACAAAACTCCCAGAGTGTGGGTATTAATGACTTTACTCATTGCTGTGACAATCTCTGACCAAAGCAACTTCTGGATTTGCTTTAGCTCACAGTGGGAGGGCAGTAGATGAAGGACAGGAAGCCACAGCGCCACAGGATCACCTGGTAGCTGCTAACACTGCCTTTGCAATCAAGAAGCAGAAAACAATGAATTTCTCCTGTAATAAAGTCCAGAAACGCAGCTCACACAATGGTGCCCCCCACATTTGGGGTGAGAACTTCCTACCTCAGCAGCTCTCTCACACATAAGCCCAGAGGTTGGTTTTCAAGGTGATTTATTTTTTTATACTATCAAGCTGTTGTGAAGACTAGATATTACATGTACCTCATATCAATGCACACCATTTCTCCTTTTTAAAAGTCTTTTATGCTGGTCTTAGGACCAAGTATTAGATGTCACCACTGCCCTCACAAGACTCTGGATGAGTCCTTGTCTTCTTTACACTGTTCTCTTCTGCTCATTCTGATGCAGGGCTTTCTCCCTAACCAAAAAAAAAAAATACCAACCTCCTTCTATCCTCTGTCTTCCTGTGAAGATCCCTGCTTCACTTACCCTGGCTCTTACCTTCTCTAGACAAGATTTCTGTCCCCATCTCAGAAGTGTTTCTAGGGAGTCAGTCTCTAACAATCCTAATTGCCATAGTTATACTTATCACATCATTATTGGTGCTTGCTTTTCTTGCCTCTACTCTGCTAAGGGATGTCTTTCTGTATGCTGTGAATATGTGTGACTCCCATTGGATAATAAATAAAGCTGCTTTGGCCTATGGCAAGAAGGTTTACAGCCAGGTGGGGAATGCAAGCAGAGATACAGAGAGAAGAAGGGCAGAGTCGGGAAAGACGCCAGCTGCCAGCAAAGGAGCAACAAGATGCCAGCAGGTCGGTAACGCCATGGCCACATGACAATATAGATTAATAGGAATTGGTTAATTTAAGATAAAAGAGCTAGCAAACAAGACGCTGAAGCCATGGACCATCAGTTTGTAATTAATATAAGACTCTGAGTAATTATTTTATAAGTGACTGTGGAACCGTGGGTGGGAGAGATTCATCCAGACCGAAGGGCCAGGCATGGGACACAGAGAAACTTCCTTCTAAACTACTCCTGAACTACATAAGCTCTCTGCCCACCAGATTTATCAAGCACCACAAACAGTCATGGCTGGAACCCAGGAGCTCTGCCTGGGTCTCTGTTGGTCAAATGAATACCGATCTAAGGCAGCTATCCTGGGCATTCCCCAAGGTTTCTGTCCCTTGATTCCGAAGGGTCATTAACTTCAGTCTAAACATCAGTTGTTTGTTTTTTCTTCCTTTCTTAATCCATGCCTGTCCCCTACCTTACTGAAGGACCATGATAGAAGGAGAAAGGCCTATGCTGTGGGCATGTCTCCACACTTAAGTTGGGATAATGGCCTTTGAAAAGTCAAGGGTAGCCCCAGACTTCCGCTTTTAGACTCTGCAGAGCCCTCATGTTCTCAGTCTGTGACGGCACACTGCACAACCTACAATGAGAGTTTGCTCACGAACAAATGAAAATGTCATCAATTCAGCTTCTCTAGGCTACTCATGCTTCCTGGTCTTTATCAGTATGTTGCTCAGGGACATTTTATCTAAGATGTCTATCTGGCAGGACAAGAAAGCTGCAGGTAAACACAAGGCTTTCTCTCAGTCCCTGTTTTTTTCTGAGACTAGTACCAACTGTGAGGATGAAGACCAGAAGAGCTTCTGCTCTGGGTGAAGATTTCAGGTTTGTTCCTCCGGAGAAAGCCTGTGGTTTCCTTCTGGCCACAGTGGCCTCTGTGAACCCCTACAGTGTTATGTTGCACTGACTTCCAAGTACTTCAGCATTCTAAACCACCTGCCCTCCGACCCTGCATCCTCAGGGCCTCTGTACTCCCTCCCTGTCCCGCTGTCTGGAATATCCCTCCTCAATGTACTCTAAGGATTTCTTCCTCGCTTCACTCAGTTTCTGCTTGTCAGACCTCACAGTGGTCTCCCTTCATGGGCTCCACTACGCCCATCTCAGTGAGTGTATTCTGTTCCTAGACCCTATTTCATTCCTCCCCTGTTGTAATAAATTACATCTGTGCTGTCTCCTCCAGCTAGAATAGAACTTTGTTTCCTGTCACATTTCCAAGGCATAGGAGTGTAGATGGCGAACACTCAGAACCAACAGGTAAAAGAATGAATGAGTGACCCAGACTCTGATAGAACTGACCACCAAACAGGATTGAAACTTCAATTCCAAAGTGAAAGATTATGTGAAGAGAGGGCAGTAGGGAGTCTTTGGAGGGGGCGTTCAAGGAACTGCTAGGTTTCTGTCCCCCTACGGGGATCTAAGGTACAGCCTGAAGTATGAAGATGAAGTGAGGGCTAGGCTGGAAGACTTGTGGATAGCAAGAGTCTCTGGGCCTGCCAAGCATGCCAGCCTCGGGCAGCTGTAGCAGGAGATCCCCAGGGTAATATCTGCAGAACAGAGGATCTGGACACAGGTGGCATTGTTACCTGGAGAAGGTTGCCATGCATGGCCCTTTTCACCTGTCTTCTGTAAGACGCCTTTGAATATCACATAGCAGATTCTGAATTGCAGCAGCTGTGAATTAAGCCTCATCTTCTGTTCCTCACTCCTCCTTTTTAGACTAAGACTCAAGGGGTCCTGTGTAGCATCTTGTTGTAAGTCTCAGTTTTGCTGAGGACACAGTCTCACCTGATGGCTCTTGCGACTCTGAGTTCCCTTGATAGAAACCTCTTAATCTTCTAGTACAAGCGCCATGGGAGACACTTAGTATTCTCTCAACAAATAGCAGGTATCACATAAGTCTATTTGAAAACATCTCCTCAAAGACATTGGACTAAATATTCAATTAACAAACATCACTGATTGTGCTGTGCCTTCCTTTAACATTTTGCTATGCAGGAGTTAGCAGAGACATTTTGACTAAAGGTCAAGTCTAGGACTGGGAAACTCAGAAGATAAGTAATTTCCACATGTTGAAGAAGATGTGACAGGACCACATGATGCTAATGAAACCTTTTTTGTGTTTTATTTTTATTTATTTATCTTTGGTATTTTTGTTGTTGTTGTATGTTTTTTGAGATATGGTTTCTCTACATATCCATGGCTGTCCTAGAACTCATTATGTAGAACAGGCTGATCTCAAACTCACAGAGATTCTCTTGCCTCTGCCTCCCAAGTATTGGGACTAAAGAATACACCACCACGTTCCTTTGCTAAAACCTTTTTATAAATGTGGGATTTCCAAAGATTTCTACCCATCTAGGGGGGAAGAAAGGTATGTGGAATGGTGATTGTTTCTGTGTGTTATATTTTTATTTTCAATATTTTAACTTGTAACATTGTGATTACAGTTATATTACTATGGAATTCAAAGTATAGTTAATGGATATACATTTTCAAACAACTGCAGTGCAGCGTCTTAAGAGTGATTTCATATTCCACTATGACTTTTTCTTACAGTATAAATTATTCCATGTAGTTAATTTGGCAAACATTTACTAAATGGGTATAATAAACAGGCATTATGTTAGACGGAGTTAAACAAATATATGTTTTACATTATTAAAATCTCTGTGGTAGGTTAGGCTACCCCTGCATCTCTAGGATTAAGCCTATTGGTCATGATGGATGATTTCTTTTATGCATTCTTGGATTTGGTTTGCCAGTATTTTATTGAGTATTTTTGCATCAATGTTCATGAGTGAAATTGGCCTGTAATTTTCTTTCTTTGTTGGGTCTTTGTGTGATTTGGGTATCAGAGTGACTGTGGCCTCATAGAAAGAATTTGGCAATGTTCCTTCTATTTCTATTTTGTGGAATAATTGAAGAGTATTGGTATTAGCTCTTCTTTGAAAGTCTGGTAGAATTTTGTGTTAAAACTGGCCCTAGGCTTTTTTTTTTTTTTTTTTTTTTTTTTGGTTGGGAGACTTTTAATGACTGCTTCTATTTCCTTAAGGGTTATTGGCCTATTTAAATTGTCTATCTGATCTTGATTTAACTTAGGTAAGTGGTATCTATCAAAAAATTTGTCCATTTCCTTTAGACTTTCCAAGTTTGTGCAGTGCAGGCAAGGGGAACCCTCCCCTGCTGCTTGTGGGAGTGCAAACTTGTAGTGTGGTGGTTCCTCAGAAAACTAGGAATCAATCTACCACAAGACCTAGCTATACCGTTCTTGGGCATATACCCAAAGTACGTTCAATCATACCACAAGGACACTTGCTCAACTATGTTCATAGCAGCTTTATTTGTAATAGCCAGAACCTGGAAACAACCTAGATGTCCCTCAACCAAGGAATGAATAAACAAAATGTGACACATTTTTGCAATGGAGCATTGCTCAGCTGTAAAAAACAAGGACACATTTGCAGGCAAATGGAAGGAACCAGAAAAAAAAATCATCCTGATAAGGTAACCCAGACAGGTGAAGACAAACATGGTATGTACTCACTCATAAGTGGATATTAGCTGTAAAATAAAGGATAATTATGCTACAGTCCACAGATCCAGAAAGACTAGGTAATAAGGAGTGTTCATGGGGGACACCCAGATCTTCCTGGGAATGGGAAATAGGAGAGATTTCATGAGTGGACTGAGGTGTGTAAGGTTGGGGACATGAACAATCAGGTTGGGGGGAGGAATAGGGATAAGACTGCTGAAGGGGAGTGCTGAAGTGGGGGGGGGGCATTTTGGGAGTCAGGCAGAAGACTGGCACAGGGGAATCTCCAAGGAGTCTATGTGGAGGACTCCAGCTTAGACTCCTAGCAATAGTGGATAAGTAGCCTGAACTGGCCATCTCCTGAGACCAGACTTGTGCCTGGCCCAATTGTCATCAGAGAGGCATCATCCAACAACTGATGCAGGCAGATGCAGAGACCCACAGCCAAACATTAGGCAGAGTTCGGAAATCCTGCTAAGGAGGATGAGAAAGGAGTGTAGGAGCCAGAGGGGTCAAGGACACTGTGGGAAGGCTCACACAATCAACTAACCTGGTCTCATAGGAGCTCGCAGAGACTGAATGGACAATCAGGGAGCCTGCATGAGACTGACCTAGGCACTCTGCTTATATGTTACAGTTGTGTAGCTTGGCCCTCTTGTGGGTCTCATAACAGCGGGAACAGGGGCTGTCTCCAACTCTTTTACTGGCTTTGGGTACTCCTCATATTGGGCCGCCTTGCCCAGCCTTTATATATTGGTGGTACTTAGTCTTACTGCAACTTGATATACCATGTTTTATTGCTACTCATAGGAGACCTGCCTTTTCCTGGATGGAGATGGAAGAGGAAAGGATTGGGAGGTGGGGTGGGGTAAATGGGGGAGAGAGACTGGGAGGGGATGATGGGAGGAGGAGGCTGCAGCCAGGATACAAAATAAATAAATGAAATAAAAATAATAAGCTCTGTCTATGTACATTCTACTGAAACGTTATTTACATATATATTAAATATGCATACCTATTCACTTATGCTAATTTATACATCATGTCTATACTAAACTTGGAAGGTGAACATTGCATATGTAATGTCTTCAGTCATAGAGTGATGCACAGCTCATCTTAAGCATAACTGTCCATTATAGAAAAATCTCCTAAATAAATGTTGCTTTTGTTCCTATCCCGATATCCATGATCACAGTGAGGTACCGTTTTGCATTCTTTCCTCAAGTCCTGTGTTTCATTGCTCCACCATCACATCCCAAAGCACAGCCTTATAGTGGCTTCCCAATGGTCTTCTATAAAATCTATCCCATTCCTCTCAGATGTGTGGGGCTGGCCCCTCATTGTCTCACAGGTCTCAGCTCAGGTGCTCCAGCTGTCTGCTGCCCATGACTCTGTACGTTAGCTCCTTCCTCAAGCCCTTCCTACTACCTGACACTTGGTCTGTTTGTGACCACTGTTTCCTCCATGTACAAGTTCAATCACTTTCATTTTTCTCCCTTCCCCATCTGCAGTTGCCAGCATACACTATTTATCGACTCACTTACTAATTAATGAACTTCCTGTTGAGTTCATATTTGCTCTTTTATGTATGCTATCAGAACCTTCACATCTTATCACTAAGAGAATAATAAATATATAGGACATGCTTTTCTACACAATCTCATGCATCAACACTGTATAAGAAGAGATCTCAAGCTGGGAGATGGATTACTTGGTTAAAAAAACAAAAACAAAAACAAAAAAACACTTGCTATCCAAAGATGAGAGGCTGATCTTGATTCCCAGAACCCACATTAAAAATACTGGGCACAGTGGTTCATGCTTGTAATCCCAGTCCTGGAGAGGTGGAGGCAGGTAGATTCCTCGTGCTGACTGGCCATGTGGCCTCGCTCTATCAGTAAACTCAAGGTTCAGTGAGAAACCTTGTCCCAATATACAAGATGGATAATGATTGAGTAAGACACCCAGGGTTGATTTCTGGCTTCACAGGCACACTTGTGGAACATGTGAGCACATGAACACACACAAACACAGTAAGCTGACTCACATTTGACAAAATGGCGTCTACTGAATAACATTCTTTAGGTAATTATTTCTCAAATAAACATAAATGATTTTTGTCTAGAGTTGATTGCAGCCTGCAAAACAGTTGTGATATTTTCCTTTGTAAGAAGACAGATTATTTTTATGGAGAAATGGTAGCTGTTGATAAGATGAAATTGGTATTTAAAACACACCTCAGAGTGATGGGCACAGTAAGCTTAAGAGTTCCCATGTATAGTCTTACACAGTGTATCAAGAGAACAAAAATATATACAGAGGTTTAAGTATATTGCAAATCACCCCTTCTTATGATAAAACCCAAAATTCATGTCTGAAAATTCAATACTCTATCATGATTGATTTTTTTTTCTTTGGAAATGTACAGAATCAGAATCTTGAAAACTCAGAGTCATCATTTGCTTTTTCTTGGGGGAAATCAGTGGGTAGAAACAGTCTTCAGGGAAATCCTGGGTGTTTTTGCACCCTGCTTCCCAGGATAATCTTGCCCCAGTCATTAAGCAGGTGACTCAGGAATAAAGAACACAGGCCTGCCCTCTCTTGGTCCCAGCTTGATGAAATTATGCCGTCATGAGCACAATGAGCAGGTTTTCCTGGTTAGCGTTGGCAGTGGCAACTTGACACAGCCTAGAGTCGTCTGAGAAGAGAGCTTCAGTTGAGGAACTGCGTGTCTGTGGGGCTTTATTTTGATTGTTAATGAGGTAGAAGGGTCAAGCTCACTGGTCATTGCCTTTGGGCCCAGCCCACGGTGGTCATCACCATTCCCTAGGCAGATGGTCATGGACTATATAAGAAAGTTAGCTGAGCATGAGCCCGAGTGAACCAGTTAGCGAGCAGCATCCAGCATGGTTTCTGCTGTGCTTCCTGAGCTGGGAGGTCCCTGGTTAGATATCATGCCGTGTGGAAGAGGAAGCTGGGTTGGCCTCAAGTTCCCGCTTGCATTCCGACCCTGGCATCTCTCAGTGATGGGCCATAGCCTGTAAGCTGAAATAAACCCTTTCCTCCTGTGAGTTACCTTTAGTCAGGGTGTTTTTATCACAGTAACAGAAAGGAAACTAGCACACAGGGCATGCTCAATAGCCCATTGTTCTGGAACACACTGCCCAGTCTACAGAGTGCCTCCATCCCCTTTATCACAAAGAAGATATTACTCACTTTCAAAAACTCATTTTCCCACTCATTTTTTTTCTCAGTAATGGGTCCCTATCTTCTTGGTCAGGAACACTTATAACATTTTTTAGTACAGTTGAGTGTCTCACCAAAGTCTTTTGTAAATCTATATTCTAGGAAGAGTGTGTTTGGTAATAAAAGAAAAAAATCTGCAACTGACGTAAGCTAGCAGCCACCTTTAAGCCAAGGGTTCTTTGGTTTAAAAACAATGAAGAAGGGGCCGGAGAGGTGGCTCAGTGGTGATGAGCACTTGTTTGTTGCTCTTGCAGAGGACTCAGATTCAGTTTCCAGCACCCACATGGTGGCTCATAACCATCTGTAACTCCATTTCCAGGGGATCCAATCCTATGCCTCCTTCTATCCTCCTCAAGTACTTCACACTTGTGGTACACAGACATACAAGCAGGCAAAACATCCATGTATTTATATACATTCCTATATATCATATACACATATATAATATACACACACAATGTTGGGAGGGCATGGTGAAGGGCATTTCCCTGCTACATCAATAACAACTTCACTTCCTGTGATAATCAGTTACGTATTAAATATCAAGCGTCTTATAAATTTACAGCCTTTCTCAGAATTGTCTATCCATCCACATATTTTATTAAAGAAATAATCTGCTAAAATATTTTTAGGTTTATTCATGTACATAGGTATGAGCATGTGAGCATGTGTGTGTGTGTGTGTGTGTGTGTGTGTGTGCATGCCTGTGCATGTGCGGACCAACAAGACAGCTCAGTGAGTAAAAGCCTGAGGGCCTGAGTTTGATCCCTGGCTATGTATTCCTGTGTCCACCCGGCTCCTGCATTTCACAGCATACAGAAAGACATCTCCAGCATGGCTATTATAAGGTGGCAGGAGAGAATTGACTCTGAAATTATCCCCTGATCTCCACATGAAAACCATGCCATTCATCTTCAAACACACACACACACACACACACACACACACACACACACACACACCTATCTCTAATGGAATGTAAACTATTGTAGAACATTTCTTTAAAACTAAAGAAATAGCCAAGTCTGATGGCACATGCCTTTAATCCCTAAACTTGGGAGGCAAAGGCAGGTGGACATCTTGTCTGCATAGTGAGTTCCAGGCTAGCCAGGGTTACATAATTTAGACCCTGTCTCAAAGGGAAAAAAAAAAATCCCCTGTTTGAAGAAGGGTTTCATCAAAGTACTATTTATAATGCCAAATGTTTGGAAATAGCCTTGAGGTCCAAGTTTAAGGGTATGATTAATAAACCATGACATACACCATGTAACCCAATATTACACAGACATTATTAAAGTTGCCTAGAATTTGGAAAGTATTTAACACATAAGGTTAAGCAAACAGAGCAGGTTGTAATATTAAGTATGGAAAAAAAACTCATTAAAAATGAGGAGAAAAAATGCCAAATGTTATGGGTGCCTTTGGGTTATAGAATTATAGTTAAGATTTCTCCCTAGATTTTTTTTAATCCTTAATGTATTTTCCAAAATTTTAATTGAGAGTGGGCTTTGCTTTGCAATTAGAAACAAAAATAACTCTTCAGAAGTATTGAGTAACTGTTGTGTTATAAGTATGTGCACACGTATATGTTCTCTGGGCCCATCTGACTCCCATTACTAAGAAAGGGAAAATGTGTCCCTTTGACACTAATATCTGCCTGGATGGAGTATTGAGGATTTTTTAATTCATGCCACATCTCACACTAAAGATGATGATTTTTAAAAAGAAAATGTTTTTTTTTCCCTCAACACTTCTAGAATTAGTTCACTCATCATAAAAACAAAAACAAAACCTTGTATTATTTTGGTTTCATAAAACTCCAATATTCTTCTCGTTCACAGCTTTAATTCAGTGTGTCTCCATCATTATTTATATGTGGCTATCTTACTATGTTATGGGACTCAATCCCTTACCTCAAGGACCACTTAGTCCAATGGGAGAAAAACATGAACATTGTCTGACCCGAATAATGATCCCCTGATTCAGGGTGCCAGAGGCTGATGTCAAGTGTCAGCTTTCCTCCATTTCCTTCAGAATTGTTTTCTGAAACCAGACCTCTCACTGAACCCAGAGTTCACCCATTCAGTCCACCTGGCTGACGTTAGCAAGCCTCTGAGGTCCTTCTGTCCCTGTGCTGAGATTGCAGGCACGATGGCGATACAAACTAAGATGCAAGGGTGGTCGTCTGTGCTTTACCCCTGAAGCACCACCCTTAGGAGGCAGCAGGCAACTGCTAGGTACCTGCCCCCCTCCCCCGGGGCGTGGCCGGGGCGGGGGCGGACCCCTTAAGACCTGGGATGCGTAGGTGCTCCCTCTCTTGGCTACCTTGTGGTCTTAGATGCTGGATGCTGGTGCTGCGGATCAAGGCAGAGTTCTTCAGCGAACCGCGCTGGACCGGGCCCCACCCCTCCTTGATCCCACGACCAACTCCGTTATGCGTGTTGTGAGTTAATCCAAAATAAATCTCCTTGATTATCAGACAGACTCCGTGGAATTGCCTCACTAAGGTCCCCATGCTCGTGACTCACAGTTCACTGACTGAGCCACCTCCCCGGCCCCAACCACTGCTTCTCTAGCTCTGCCTCCTTCTAGATAAGCCTTATGAAGATACAGAGTCACAGGATTTACACCACTGCAATCCCCATTCCCAAACCCCACAACCCTGGCCAAAATCATATCAGTAATGCCCAACTCTCTCACACTGAGATACCTCTCATTCCCCTGTGTACATTTGCCCTCTTTTTAATGAGCAATCAATAATTTGTTCAACCCCAGGGAAGTCCTGGTGATTTCTGGCTGCAGAGCACTGGATGCCCTCCTTCTTCTCTGCTGGAAGCCTCTGGTGTCTGACCTGCATTTCAGATGTCCTATTCCTTTCTGTCTTCATAGCATTTATGCCCAGCTGTTGTGGCTGTGTATTTCATAACAGTAGCTAGCTCTGCACTCTCTGTTACTCTGAAAAATTCCTTGAGCCTCACTTTCTGAAATAGGCTATGAGATTCTCACAAATAAATTATTTTTCGTATATCTTATTACTCTTCTTATACATGCGTGTACACGAGCACACACACACACAGAGTGAACATACATCTATCCATACATCTAACTGCACATACATCTATCCATACATCTAAATCAATAAAAGTTTTCTTTTGCATTTTTTGCAGAATGACATTATGTCATTCATATTTCATAGTACAGCCTTTCAAGTAGGACCTTAGGGTGATACTAATATAACTAGGATGTTCCATGTATCCACTGTACTCAGCATGTCATTGGTCACATTCTCTCTCTCAATCTCTGTTCTCTGTGTCTATTTCTTACTTTCCATCTTTCTAAAGCACAGCATCTTCATGTTTGAAGGTGACTTCGGGCCATGGCCATTGGCAGAGATGTCCTTGTCTGTAACTGAAAGCAATCACTAAAATTAACCTCTCAAGCATCTAACCTGCTGGTGTATTCACCCTGCCTGGTGATAAGAACTCTGTACTGGAGGGAAGATTCAACTAGAGAATTGTGTTTTGACAAAGCCGAACCCACCTCTGTAGGCCAACTCTTTACATGGTCCTGCTCTCACACTCACGAGTCTTAAAGGTCACCCACCTCACTGTCTTCTTTCATAACCAGATATCTGCAGGACTCCCCACTTCTCACTCAGACTTGAAGTTGACCTTGCCCTGCTAGGATCAGAGAGACTCCCTGAAAATCCAGGATAAATTCCAGATTCTGACAGATCTGGGATTCTGTGCCAGCTCCTTCAGATTCTTGTCTGACTCCAGAAGTTCAGGCAAATAATATTAACCTCTCTGAGCCTCATGCCTTGGCTCCAAAAGGGGATATAGATTCTACTTATCTTTCCAAGGCTGTAGTGAAGATTTAGAGAGATCATGTACATCTAAGGTGCATGGCAAATACACTGCAAATGTCAGCTTCTCTGGGCACACAATGCCTGACTGACAGCGAATAGAATCCCCCTCCCTCTGAGGAGATGCCTATTTCATATTCTATTGATTTACCTAGGGAAGACGGGTAAAGTGGAGACATATGGCCGAGTTCCTGTTCTCAGGCCAACAATCAAACTGTAGCTGTTCTATTGATCTGCCCACCTGTTCATTCTTCCGGCCCTGCCCCCATCCCTCCTCTTCCTGCTATGCCAAGTTCCATACCAAGAATCCGTACATGGGAACGCTTTGCTGGAGCCTCACCTTGACACCTTGTCTGATATGTCTGTGAGCATGCATGCTTGGCAACTTTGCATAAATAATCCTGTCCTGTGCCATCTGAAGGACACTCATGTCTGGCACTTAGATTGTGTACAAGAAAGTCTACTAAGCCTGCCATTCAGTTTGGTCTATTACAATGTATCCCCACATTGGCCTTGAGAAATGATATTGCACCTCGGTATAGCATAGGCTGTGGCTGTCAGGCTCAGAGCTGGAATCCAGGATTTACCACTTAGTGCTTACAAAATCTTGACTTGGTTATTCGCCCCCTCCAGCTTTTGGTTTTCTCACTTTAGACTCTTGAGAAGCTTAAACAATATAATGACATAAAGCATGCCCGTGGGACCTGCCACACCAGTAGTTTAGGGGCTAGGGAGATGGATGTAAAGTGCTGCTGTGCATTTATGGGGACTAGAGTTTGGCTCTCCAGCACCCCTGTAAAATGGTGGGTGTAGCAGCATGGGTCTGGGGTCCATGCTGGGGTGAGGAGAGAGAGCAGAGATAGGCAGATTCTTGAAGTTCCCTGGCCAGCCAGTCTAGTCAATTGGTGAAATGCAGATTCAGTGAGAGACTCTGTCTGAAATATTAACCTGGAGAAGGTAACTGAGGAAGAAAGCCCAATGTCCACCTCTGGCCTCCACACACGTGCACACTTTGACGCAGAGACTTGCCTATGTGCAAAGTATGCATCACTGTGTAGGTGAGAACAATTATACATAGTAACAAGTACATTGTTTTTATCTGGAGCACCATTTGCTTTGTGTACCACTTCTCTGTGATCTTTACAGAACTGTCCATCAAGAAGCAGCCATCGCCTTCCCATCAGCATCTGTATGCTACCAAAAACCACACAGAGAAAGAGTCTGGCACAGATCCTAACCCAGGCTACCACAGGACACTCTCTACTGTACGTAGGGACTAATGCTGTGGCCATTGAAGCCAGAATCTAAGAATCCTTCCAAAGAGGTATAAATGAGACACAGAGGAGACAGGATCTCTCTCTTTCTTATGGATCTCAACCCGAAAGCATAGGTTTGGAGCTACAATGACTTTCTTTTCACAAAGAAAGACCTCTGGATAAAACTGATCCAGAGAGAAGTGGAGCTAAGAAAGAAGGAGAGAAAGAATCCAGACAAAGTCACATGCTTCTCGGATTCCACCAGGAACTGAAGCAAGATCCACTTTTAGACTTTCCATTCACATCGGCCCGCAAATCCTTTCTGGCCTAATCTAGTTACATGTGCATAGAATCAAATGAATCCTTGACCAACTCACAGAAATCCTGAGGGGAGTGATGGCAGAGATGCTGGGCCATCTTTTGCAATGTGATGTTCAGAACAGGGGGAGCAGATACAGCAGGAAGGGACCCTGTTTTCCTACTCTGCAATACTCCTATTTTTTTTTGTTTTATTTTTCTGTGTAATTTCCCCTCTGGTGATAAAGTTTCCAAAGAATGACTTATTCCTACATATCCTACCAACAGTGACTTGGTCCACAGATCCTTGCCTTTATGTTGTTTGTAGGTATTTCCTTTTTTACAGTGCACTCGGAGTTCTTGGAACAGTCTTATCAAGGACCCATTTGTAAGTCAACTCCCATTCAGGAAAGGGGGAAGGGGTTAAGTGGGTAGAAACTGGAGCAACCAGACTAAACACCAACGGTCAGAACCCAAGGCATCCCAGATATTCTCAAACTCATAATCAGGCATTTTTGTCTTCTAGAATAAAGTTTTCACTGAAAGATTCAACCCTCCATTAAAGTCGGACATCAAGCTTACCTCTCTTCTTTCCTCAGGGTTTCCAAGGCATGCCTAGCGTCTCTTCTATCTCCATGCAGAGAAGCAATAGAGTGCACTTTGCTAACGTGTGTTGTAGCACCAGCCTGGCCTCCATCACCTTTCTGCTCTAATTACCTCTGGAGGTTGTTAGAAAAATCAATTGCTATTATTTGTGAAAACTCATGGAAAATCAACAAGCACCGAATGAGAGTTGGTATTTGTTATTTGATTTTACTGTCAACTGGGATCATCATGATGGACCACATGCCCTGGGCTAGATTGTTTTCATTTCCAGCTGTCAGGCATTATCCTTTCCCCACATCCAGCCATCTTATATCCTGCCTACCTCCATCCCACACACTACAAGCCATACACCCCTCACATTCAGATATTTTTCTGTATCCTTAATTCCACCAGAACTAATCCTGTAGCATTATTTACGAGAACATTATTTAAGGTCTCCAATCCAAGGTCACTGTGCAGATGAGGACATCAGGGACCAGAAAGGCTAAACAACTAATCCAAGGCTACATAATCAGTAACTACGTGAAGATGACATCTTCCCAAGCAGTGCCAGTTGGGATCTGCCTGAACTGCTCTGGAGTCTGCACCAGTCTCCTGGTGTCCACAGACACTCCAATACTCCACATGCCTCAAAGTCTGGACTATGTTTACCAGCCTAACTCCTGTTGGGTATCCTCTGTTGTACGACCTCTCAGTGAGTGCTCATCAGTGCTCTGAGTGTCTGGGTATGTGTCAGACACTAGCAGACAAAACCCACCTTCAGTCCAGGGACAAGCAAATAAACTTGATAAAACTGCAAGTCTCATTTTCCTGGAGAACATCAAAGATTCACCTCATCTCAGATTTGTTTTTCTTCCCCTTACACAAGTTCTTTTTCCAAATGTCTCCTATTCAGGGAGAGAAACACTATATATCCTCATTTTTTAAATTCTACATTCTGGTTGATAAACAATGTAATAACTTTTGACTTCCCGTGAACACTTTTTAAAATCCCATTTTCTTAAGAAATGCAAAAGGTGGCATTTGCTTGTTTTTACTCTTGTTTCCACAGACAGAGTTTGAGTTTCTTTTTCTTTTCATTGAGGTCTGGTGAGATCTAGCTTAGCCTATCATTTCAGATTCACTCCCCCTGATGTCAGAAGTTTTCTTTCTGTGTCCAATGAGCCATTGTCAAAATCTGGAAACTGTGAAAGTCCAAATGTAGCAATCCAATTCTTGGCACATTCAAAAGCGTATCTTAAAATTGTGCTACCTTAAAATGACAAGAACAGCAATCTCCCCTCACCGGGGGCTCCTGAGCTTCCAGCCCTTCCTGGTTCCAGGTGTCATATGAATACTTTGTGTTTACCTAGGCCAGCCTCAGAAGCAACAGGTTAAGTTACTCTGTGCCAGCTCTCTGGATCTAACATTCAGAGTCTTCCTACATACCAGCTCTCTCCTACTGAAGGCTTTCCCAGCCTAGATACAAAGGTAATTATAGCCCTGGTTACAAATTATCTCATAATTTTAAGATACCTGGTAGGATTGTTAAAGAAAAGTTATTAACACCCCAGTATACATTTTTAAAATTCAAAATGCAACATTAAATTGCTAAAGTGTTGAGGGACCATTTCCACTTAATGGAAGCACTGGCTTTTCTTTTAGAAGATTGCCCATTCCTCACTTGAGCTATTTGAAAGGCAGGGAACGGCCAGCAGATGCTTTCAGTGTGGGGAACCAACAGCGTGGAAATAAACTGGGCCTTAAAAAGTTTCAAGATATGTTCTACTTTTCAGCAAAATGATAAGATGTCCTAGTACCAACAGTCAATTCAGAAACAAAAGGTCATTGGATGTGTTTTCATCCTGCAGCAAATGGCACACTATTATTACCGGAAACAGCTTTCGCGCCCACTGGTAACATCTACGCACAAAACGCTGTGAAACTTGATTGCAAAAAGGAAATAGTTGGATACAAATTACATTTACCGATTCCTGAACCGGTTTCTGCTGTCAACCACTGAAGGTCTTCGAAAGAAAAGACAGCGCGGGGGTAAACCAGGCATATTTAGTTTTGAAATACACCAGACTAAGGTGTACAGGGACTGAAGACCCTGTTACTCAGTTATCTACCTATCAGACTAATGAGTACAGATTCTAATTCAAGTTACTTAATTGTATCTGCATATCTGCCTTTCTCTCTGACATTATCAATGCCTGGTAGTGAACAATGAATCGTTTTTTTTAACACACACACACTCACACACACACACATTTCAGATTTTTTTTAAAGCAGCAAACAAGAAAATCCTGTGCCTTCATAACGCATAAGGTTGGCATGAACAATCAATTATTGCAAAACAATCAATGGAGCAAACCTTTCGAGTCCTTTCCCTTAAGGCAGACTCTGTGGGGAGGAGAACCGTGCTGAATCTTACGGATAATTGCCTCTCCTCTTCGCTTCTCTTATGTAGGCAAGACCACACTGAAACACTGTTCTAAGAACCTCTGCCCACACTTTGTTCTACCACAGATTAACGCCATAGACATCCTCACAAAGAATGCTGACTCTGGAACCTAGACAAAGGAGGGTGTAGCTCGAAGACGACACGGAGCCAGGCGCTCGCAGAAGCCGGCTGCTCACACGCTGCCCCGCACCACCTCTCCTGTGCTCCGGGGACCGAGTAGTCTGGAACTGATGGCGGACTTGGTTCATTCCCCAAACTTTGGGAGTCGGTGTTTCCCCCTAACTCTGCAGGCTAAAGCGGAGGGGAGGAGAGGGGGGGGCTGCAGAAGCCCCGAGTACCGCTGCAGGGTTCGCCCACCCACCTCTGCAAGTCCCTCAGCGCCCTGGTGGTCCCCTCACCTGTCCTGAGCGCCGTGTCTCCGGGCTTGGGTGGCCTCTTGGGGCTCTTCGCTCTCGCAGCTGTCGCGACGGCGTGCGCCTCCGGGGACCAGCGTGGGAGGCGGCCGGGTCGGGGGCGTCAGGAGGAATCTGGGCAACGGCGGGCAGCCTCGGTCTCACTCCCCATCCCCGCGGGGCTCAGGCTGAGGACGCCCCGCGCGGTCACCGCGGGAGGATGAGTCAGGCCGGGGTGCGGGCGCCCTGACTCGCGCATCTGGGGGACGCGGCCGCCGCCATCGGACGCGCGGAGTCCCAGCACCCCTGCCCTCCCGGGGCACCGGTGGGGCAAGGCGAGCGAGGCCAGGCAGGACAAGCGGATCGCAGCTAAGGCGTCTCCGCCCCGCTGCCAAGAAAGACAAAAGGAACGCGGGGCTCCGGGGAAAGTTTTGGGCTCGGTTCCCGATGGCTTCCAGCCCCCGAACTCTCTCCCCACCTCCCAAGAGGAGGATCGGGGGCGAGGGCGGAGACGGGCTTCCCGGAGCGTCGCCGCCAGCCGGGGACCCAGACGGTGCCAATCGCACCGCCGCCCACGACCCGTGGGAACTCCGCCGGCCCTGCCACCCCGCTGTGCCTGGAGCCGCCTGGCGGATCTGCCCCTCTCCTCTCGAACCCCAACCCAGCCGCCCCGCGCCCTGGCTGCAAAGTTGTACTTCTAGAGCCAGGAGGGCGCGCGCACAAAACCCATCTCGGGAACAAAGTATCGCTTCCAGGCGCTCGGCTTCGGCTGAAGGCCAGCGGGCGGAAGCGGACACACCCACTCGCCTCTCACGGCTGCCCGACCCCGGTTCCAGAGCCGGAGATCCCCGCCTCTCCTGTCCCAATAAGAGCTGGAGATCCCCGGCCCACTCGGTGTTTTCTGGAAGCAGAAGCCATAGGACCCTCGGCTCCACGCCCCTCCGATGCTTTCTTAACAGACGCAGCCTGGGCTGGTCGGGGTCCCCCTGGCGGCTGCACGGGTGCTGTGCTAACACAATCAGACTTAACCGCCCACCCTCCCTCCACCCCAGGGATATTGCATGCTCTGAGCCCCCAGGGGATTAAACTACTTTAGCATCCTGGGAAGTTAGATCCCATAGAGTGGACTAGTTGGGTGGGTGGGTGGGTGGGTGGGTGGGGTGCTCTGGGCACAGGGTTTTTGGGGGAGAGGGCCGAATTTCGTCCTATGAATTAGAATAAATGAGTCTGCTCCAGATATCAAATCCAATAAAGGCTTCAAGTTACCCAAAAGTACCAGTGAGTGGAAATCGTGTCTTATCCATAAAGTGAAATGATAGTTACCTGCATTTCTGCAAGAGACTAAAGCGATGATGCTTGCTGAAGGGTCATAAATAAGTAAATAAAATTTCATATTCCAACAACCACATTGAAGCACACCAATATTAGTTGGACTATGGTTTCGTAAACCTGCAAGTTCTTTGGGTGTTTTTTAAACTCATAGGCAATAGGCAAATATTCTGCTGTGGTATGTAGCTATTGCAATGAGTCATCTACTGATCTCCTTTCTCAGGATTCCATGCCAAAAAAAGAAAAAAGGGAAGAAAAGAAAAAAAAAGGAAGGAGAAGAATTCTACATTCCAAAATGAATGAATGTAATGCAACTCCTAGAGACCGACAGGCCAGTAGGGTTGCATCCTATGGCAGTGAGGAGATACTGGGAAAATGGGCAATGAAAGTAAAACTTTTCTTGCATCAACTAGACAATCTGGAGGTTAAACACTTTTTGTAAAATTGCATGACCAAAATGCTTTTGAAAAATGAAAGAAGATGGGATGGGGTTGGAGAAATGAGTCACCTTGCAAGCCATCTGTGGTTTCTGTTTCTCCCACCTTCATCAGGAGTCTTTGGCCCAAAGCCATTTGCTCAGTTCCTTTAGGTTTCCTAACGCATTTCTCAAGGAACCCTATTAAGAGTCGAGCCTACTAAGCTTCTGACTGTTCTTAAGGAATGTCCTGAATCTTTCCTTCTTCTTAAAGCTCCCGAGAGTGGGCACTACCCAGGAATCCTTCCTGACTTTCCAGTGAATGAGAAACAGGTTCAAACCCACCCTGGGAGCATGATCTAAAATGTACAATGTGACCTTGAAAATGGCAATCCAGACATTGTAGACACCAAATGACCAGGCGGTCCTCAGAGACGGGTGAAGACCATGGAGGAAGATCAAAACTCATTCTTATGACCACTGATCATAATTACCAATCTGAACTTACATTCTAATTATTCAGCCAAATCATAATAATAAAAGAAGGACTAAGTGAGATCACCAACATTAAATGATCTTAATGTATTTTTAAAATAATTAGTATTAGAAAAATTCAATAGTAAATTGCCCTGTAAATTGAGGATTATCTGCAGTTCAGTAGTCTAAGCAACCGCCAAGATACAATCATCAGTTCCTCTCTGGCACTTAGTGCTCAAGGCAAGCTCAGGTAAATTATTTAATCTTTGCTAATGGCCAATATTTTACATCTGAAAAGGGCCCAGTGAGCATACCATGTCAGTAATGGATTTTGAACTTAGCAGCTGCATATCTACTGTAATATAATGAATGGGAATCAACTGTTCCCTGCTTCTCAGGGTAAAAGCTGCTGGTGCTTCACACATAATTATTTTGTGAGTGTGTCATTCTGAGATGTGTAACTTTCCATTAGATCCAGTCCACCCTAAAAGACCACATGGGTACAGAGTAGAGAAAAAGCACTGCTCTCTCTAATTGAAGTTTAATTACCTGAAGGACATTTGAATGTCATTTCTCTTGTTCCTTGAGTAGAAAAAAAATACCTGGTGTTGCTATAAGATAGGTTAAAATAATATATATTAGGTTCTTCTGACTTGTTATATGCTCAGTACATTTAATTGAATACACACCCACTCACCAAATGTGTTTAATACTATGGTAACAAAAGAAAGGAGAACTTTCCCCAGTATCAAGAAATAATGAGGAAAAATGTCTATGAAGGTGAGCAGTTTTACTCAGTACATTATAAACATGCAAGCCTGATGGGTGAGAAGAAACTTTTAAAGAAACATGGAAACATATATCAGAATGAAAAAGTATGACCATTGGAATTTTAAGATTAAAAAATATTTATGTATGTGTGTGAGCCTGTATGTGTACATGCCATTTGTGTACAGGTGTCTGTAGAAACCAGAAGAGGAGGCCAGGTCACAGGAGCTAGAATTAGAAAATACAATTATGAGATGCCCAACATGAGTCCTCTAGAAAAGCACCAAGTGGTCTTAACCACTGAACAATCTCTCCAGCTGTTCGTGGGTATGTTTAAGTAGATCAGGTACAAGGCTAAGAGAAAAATCATTAGACAGATTGGATGAAATTAAGTCTTTTTGTCACAAATCTGACTATACTCTCCTCAGACCTAAGAAGAGGGTCCTCAGCATGAAAATGAAAGCACCAATGAAAAGGAGATTGTTAGACTTTTGACTGAACTACGTGGATCAAACTGTGGAATAGGTTGATAGTCTGAAATTCCCTGAGCTCCACCACTAGCAGCCATGGTTACATTTCAAAGCAGGGACACAGAAAAATAAAGTCAAATGAGAAATGACCTTTCTGATTCTATCCTTCAAATAAAGACGTAAGTAGAAGGAACGCAGGCAAAAGAAAAAGACAGTGGGATGATGTATCTTAATAGACTGCATTCACTCCATTTCCCATTGACTCTGAATAGCACTTCCTCATATTTTTGGTTTTCGCTATGTCTCGACTCTTGTTCAGAGCGGTTAGCAACAGCAGATGATACTACTGTTCAACAATCATGCAATCAAGAGTGTTACTTCCCCTCAGGTTTTGATGATGTCAGCACCATACCAGTAGTTAGACACTATATAAGTCCGGCATTAGTTCTGTGCTAAATAATAAATTGCTCAGGTTCTTTTTGTCTGTGGGTGCAAAAAAGCTGAAGGGACACATTTCTAGTTTCTTCCTCTAGATAGATATGTGTTTGTATAAACTGGACAACCTCCACATGGCCAGCAACAACCCAAATACTTAAAAGAAATCCTGATTGTGTATTTTTGTGGTTAGTTCTGTTCACAGAAAATAGAGAACTGACGCAAACAGCGGATAACATAGTAGTTTGGAAACGTGTGTTCCGCTGTCCATGGTCCTGAAACAGGCCTTGTTGGTTGGTGTCTGGCCACTCTGTGTGATTTGTTCTTGACATCGTTGGATATAGACTAGCTGAGACCTCAGGATGCGTGGCATAACCCTGCTGAACCTCACTCTTCAATCCAGCAATGCTCAATAGTGACTGTTTTGGCTTGCACATTGGAATTTGGGAAGTGCTGGATTAGGACACAGTCCACTTGCCTTGCAGCTAACTTGCATATGCCATCCTTCATTTCAGTCGTTTCCAGAAAAACAGACCAAGTGCTGCCACTTTTAGCTACATTCTAGTTGGTTCTGGCTGTGTGCTAGTCCACCGAGAGCATCCATCTTGAGTCAACTAACTAGGTCAAAATCCCAATTTCTACTGACTAGCCTGAGTACTTTGAGCCCCATTCATAAATTTCTAGTAGTTGTCATATGTTTTTGTAACCTGGATTTGAGGATTTCATAATAATAAAGTAGAAGTTGTAGCTTTCTTAGTCTTGCATGTACCCTATTTTCAGCAAACCTCTTGGCCACATGTTAACAGCACTGCCTGGATTAAGGCAGGACAAGCTCACAACAGGAAACGCCGGCAAGGTACATCCTTCAGCTTACTGTAAAAAGAATGTAGTCTTCAGTTTCCACTTAATCAAATGCTGCTACTTTCAATAAGTTTATACAACAAAAATTTAAGCCCCACCCAATTTTCTTTCAGCTGTTTTTTTTTTTTCTGCTTGTGACTATGTTTTAGAGTAAGAAAGATGAGGTCATTGGTTGATAATTACATTAGGTCTGTTTTTATTAAATAAAAATAAGATGATTTTGTGATTTGAATTCCCAAATGCTTATAAATATCTGGCTGTCTTAATTCTGCTACTGACAGAAACTGGTACACACATACAGTTGATTTTGCTGACAAGCAATCATTTATACTGATGTATAGATCCTAATTAAGCCACAATGTTGGTAAAACAGAGTACAGTTTAAATTACACCATTAAAGATCTCTAGGAATACCCTTTTACACATCTCTTTGGGAACATGAGAAAATATTGACACACTCATTTTTCAATACAAACTTTAGACCCAATGATATGTTCTCTTACAATAACCTTTTCATGCCCTTTGAGACTAGAGCTCACTGTTCACTGTGTGACCGCTGGCCTGGAAACAAATACATATATGAGAACTAGAGCTAATGTGGACTTGAGCAGGTCAGCTCTTATATTGAGTACTATATTTTGCTTTTAAGGTTACTGGCAAATACATATAGAATGTGTCTATGTAAGGCCTTTCTTGTCCTCTCAATGCTTAATTTATGAATGAAGCTAATCGCCAGTTCAGCATCACATAACAACGCTAGGCCATGGCTTGAACCCAAGTCTACTTATTCAGTGTTCAATGCTTACTTGACACTCATAAAATATGGATTGCTTTAAAGATCAGATAGTAAAAAAAAAAAAAAGCTAGCATCCACGTATAAGCATTCCTCCAATCTAACCACCCATTCCAAAGGAAACCACTTTGTAGCAAAATATGAACAGAGTTTCAGTTTTATATTATTCATTCATTAATTTTGAGAATGCTTGTATCAAATATCTGGCTTTTCCATTATACATTATGAAGTGTGCATTGATAAGTACACATAATGCTGATATAAGGTAAGGGTTACTGTGTTCTTTGAGTGCACAATGATCAATCTTCATTTTCCATTTGATTGGATTAAGAAAAGAGTAAAGAACACCTTTGTGTGTGTTGAATGAGGGAGTTTCCAGAGAGGATTAATGGAGGAATAAAAAGATGTGCTGAATGTGGACAGCACTGTTCCATGGGTGAGTGACTTAAATTGAATACAAAATGAATAGGGAAAAGGTCAGCTAAGTGACAGAATTCCTATCCCTCTGCTTCCTGACTATGGATATAACACTACAGGTAACAAGCTGCCTCATCCTCCTGCCTCTGTGACTTCCCCAGCATGATGAGCCAGATGCCCTTAAACCATGATGATGGACCAGATACCCTTAAATCATCATCCAAAATAGACTCTTTCTCCCTTAAGTTGCTTCTCATCAGATATTTGATCACAATGGCAAAAGAAATAGCTAACATTGAGGAATTATAGGTTAAAGGAGATTTCAAAGGCATAAGATCTCATTTCAAAGGCATAGAAGACTGACTTTGAAACAACTTCCCTGGCTACATCTACAACACAACTCCTGCACCTAAGGCTCAGGGAACATTTTAAGAGGGGGCAGAAAGATGGTAAGATTCACAGGACCAGGAAGTCTGCTGTGATATTGTGTCTCCTAGAAACAAAAGGGACACTTCACCCATGATACCTCAACAAAATGGCTGCCTAAATAAGACCTGAAAGATGACAATCCCAATAGATATACTAATGTGGGAAGGGGAAATGTCATGGGTTTTCACTCTCAGACAAAGAACTACAAGCAACCAATGACTGCTGATAAAGAGAGAATCAATCTCTTCCAGAGATGAGTCCCCTAATGCAAAGTGGTCTACCATGAAATCATATATACAAAAATCACTTTAGCCGGGCAGTGGTGGCACACGCCTTTAATCCCAGCACTCGGGAGGCAGAGGCAGGCGGATCTCTGTGAGTTCGAGGCCAGCCTGGGCTACCAAGTGAGTCCCAGGAAAGGCGCAAAGCTACACAGAGAAACCTTGTCTCGAAAAACCAAAAAACAAAACAAAAAAAAAAAAAACAAAAATCACTTTAAATAGACTCAGCAGGTTGTATTTATGTATTTATGCACTTACATATATGTAAGAATAATTTTTTTAAAAAGATGCCATAAATTTTCAAGAGAGTGTGGAGGAACATAGGAGGGGTTGGAAGGAGGGGATATGGAAAGGGTTGAAGGGATAATAGGGAAGGAGGAAGTGATGTAATAACATTTTAATTTTAAAAGTTTTCATTACGGGAATATGAATCAATGATGAGGGGTAATATAGTGTTGTATACTAAAACATGGACATTTAGAAAACATAGAGTCATGTGATGTTTAACAAGGGGCACATGCTTTTTAAAAAGGCATTGTTTAGGCAATTTTGTTGGGTAATCATTACTAAGTGTCCTTGAACAAACCTAGATGGTCTAGCTTACAGCATACACCTCGTCTATGTGGGCTCACCCGTTTAGTGATATATTGTGTCCCTCAAAATATTGTGCACCCTAATAAAGCTAATCTGAGGATCAGAGGAAAAAGTCAGCCACTATGTTAAACACAGAAGTCAGGCAATGGTAGCACACGCCTTTAATCCTAGCATTCGGGAAGTAGCGATCCATCTAGATCTCTGTGAGTTCAAGGCCACACTGGGGAACAGAGCCAGGCATGGTGGCACATGCCTTAAATTCCAACACTAGTTAAACATAAAGGTCTGGAAGTCTGTACAGACAGACAGGAAGTGACAGAGCTGGGCAGGAAGAGGAAGTGATATAGATGGGTGGAGAGAGGAAGTGAGATTGCTGGGGTAGAAAGACATAGGTGTGGGTACACAGGGAGAAAGTCCCTTTGGAGGCTAAAGGTTGGTAAGGTGAGGTTGGCTGTGGCTTGTCCTATTCCTCTGATCTCTCAGATAAGCTTTATTAGGGCCAGTGAACAGAACAAATGGTGAAGACATAGGGCTGGCATGACCACACATCCAGACTACACTGAACTCACTAACGTAAGTTCTCCTTTTACTAGTACATGAATGGTAGCTTATGGTAGCTTCTGCACAACACCGACATTTCTAACTTTTGGGCTCTTCTGTAACAGCTTGAAATACAGGTGCATTGCTGAGGTATGTGGAAATATCTTGCTTAAGTCTTTGTTCATGTTATTTTTTTTAAGGTTTTATTTTTATTTTCGAACTTTTTGGTTAAAAACCAAGACACAAACACACACGTCGCCTAGGCTTCCATGTGTCTGGAGGATCCTATTGCTGTCTTCCATCTCCACAGCCTGTCTCACTGGAAGGTCTTCCGGGACAGAGGCACATGGAGCTGACACCTGGAATCCCTCCTTGCAGGAGCTGCCCAAGGCTCTTAAAGAAGTGGACTCTTTTCAGAAACAGGTCCATGATGATATGCTTGGTTTTCTTCATTACAGATTTCCCTCTAAGCAGGTATTTATCTTTATTAATAAAACTCTTCCATTGCCGAGTTCACAGTTGCTCCTCTTAATATTACTAGTGTGCCTCTATGTATGTGTGTGTGTGTCTGTCTCTGTCTCTATCATCTCTGTCTGTCTCTGTCTCTATCTCTGTCTCTCTCTCTCTTTGTGTGTGTGTGTGTGTGTGTGTGTGTGTGTGTGTGTGTGTGTGTGTGTGTATGTTTTTGTGTGTGTGCATACCAAAACATGACTGTAGAGGTCAGAGGACAACTTGAATGAGCTGGTTATCTCCTTCCACTGTGAATTCCAGTGAATCTAAAACTGGTCATCAGCCTTCACAGTGAGCACTTTTGCTTTATGAGCCACCCCGTCAGCCCAGACGTTGTCAGACATTTTAAAGAACTTTTTGAAGCCCATGCAAGTTTCAGCTATGCCTTTCACTGTGAGTTTTCTTGGGGACTCTTCCATTTCATCCACATCCCCTTCCCTTTGGTCTGTCCTTCATCTATGGGATCACTTGGTGGGTGGGCATTTTTGGCTCTGTTATGATTCCATGGGGCTGCTGGTGTGGCTGCATCTTGTCATTGGCTGACACACTGTGTTTCAGAGGGCTGTATTTTTTGTTGAGAGTCTCCGGCGCTGGTATTCAGTGAACAGAGAAATGAGTTGCCTTTTCGATCATTCCACATCTGCTAAATATCTGCTGAAGAATGAGCTGGGATATAGGTGCCTAATAGGATGGAACTCCTGGGTTTGATATCTGGCATTGAAGAAGGAAGAAGAATGGATAAAGGGAGGGAGGGGCAAGGAAGGAGGAGGAAAATGGGATGGAGAGCAGAAAAGAGAGAAAGTGTTCTTTAGACTACTTTCACCCAGAGTTTCACTTTGTGTCTTCATAAATATGTAGCAGAAATCTTAGATGGTCTTATTAATAAAATCAAACCTGAGCCAGGTATTGGGGTGAAATGCTGGAAGGTCAGAGAGACAGAATGAGCCACAGCTAACCTCACCTGGCCAACTTCTCAGTTGGTCTTGTTTCCTCAGACTGGAAGCTTCTGTGTCCTCCTCCCAATGACTCTCAGCTGAACTGCTGCTCGAAAGCCTGAAGCTTAACTAGCCACATGCTTAACCAGCCAAAATGCTTCTAGTTTCTGATCCTCGTGCCTTATGTACCTTTCTGCTTTCTACCACCACTCCCCGGGATTAAAGGCTCACTTTCTGGGATTAAGGGCACGAGTCACCATGCCTGGCTGTTTCCAATGTGGCCTTGAACTCACAGAGATCCAGGGGGATTTCTGCCTCTGGAGTGCTAGAATTAAAGGCATTTTCTAGTCTTTGTATCTAGTGGCTGTTCTGTCTCTGACCCCAGAAAAGTTTATTAGGGTGCACAATATTTTGGGGAACACAATACCACCACATAAATACTCATCTATTTAGGAGCAAAAAGTTTAGATGCATACATATAAAACAATAGATTTCAGTATTGGCTATATTCACAAAAATACCATAGTAAACTTCCAATGGGCAGGTATCAAAGGAGAAAACTTAGGTGGGAAAAAAAAAGTTATAGAGCATCTTGTATGATGTAATCCCATCTTTTAAAAAGTACATATGTATGTGTGTGTGTGTGTGTGTGTGTGTGTGTGTGTGTGTGTGTGTGTATGTAAGATGTGTCAAAAGACATGCAAAACTATCAGAAGTGGCTGTGATCAGGAAATGGAATTGAAGGGTGAGAATATCCTTCTATGTATGTGTTTGTGTATGTGATATGTGTGGGTATGCGTATGTCTGCAGTGCAGGGCAGAGGGCAGCTTCTGGTGTCATTCTGTCAGTGAGTCTGTTTTGAGACACAATCTTTCCATATTCCTAGCCTCACCCATTAGGCTGGCTGGCTGGCTGGCTGGCCAATGAGCCTCCAGGGACCTGCCTATCTCTGATTTCCCACTGTGGAATCATATGTGTGCCCTCATATGTTTTGATGTGGACTCTCAGAATCAAACTCAGGCCTTCATGCTTGTCTAAAAGCATTTTGCTGACTGAGTTATTACCTCAGTCTATAACTTTTATTTTACATGTTTTTCTTACCAGTTTTATAGTGGTATTCCCACTTTTATAATTAACATTTAAAAGAAACACCCAAGGAGAGTCTTTTTCCTCCTGTCAATAGTGCAGCAAATAGGAGGCATCTTAGAGATACATGATGAATTTTACAAGTTTACCACCAAGCTAGACATAGTAGCTCATGCTTGTCATTCCAGCTCTTGAGCAGCCGAGGCAGGAGGATTACCATGAGTTCAATGCCCATCTGGGCTTGTTGCAGAAATTGGGCCTTTGAGAAATTAAGCACTACTCAAGAGAGTTGGAGAATGCAGGTTCCTTATGCCCATGGACCTAGCCATTTGGATGCTCTGAGAAGCTGAGCTCAACTCCATGGTTTCTTATACCATTTGTGGACTGAACCTTTCACTTTCGCTGTTGTTTGGTGGGTTTGAATTTTAGCTTGCACAACTGAGGACCACGAGAAGGAAATTTCTGTAGCAAGCATGTTTACAGAAGTGGAGCACATAAGGTTCTGAAAAATAAAATAAAAATAAAGAGAAGGGGATTTTAGCAGATACAAGAAGGGAGTTGACTTACAGAACTACAGCACAGCACATATGATTCTTGGCTATAGATTCAGCAAAAACTTTAACTCAATCAAATCCTCCTCATCAGGCTTCACAGAGAAGTCCAGGCCAGCATGGCCTACAGAATTAGACCCTGTCTGAAACACAAACAGAAAGAAACCCAGAAGCTAACTTCCCAATTGTCAGAACACTTTACAAGTCTGGCATGAATATACAAGTGCAAATTTTCGAACTACCTTTCACCTTATGATTTATCAACTAAAAGGGAAAATTGAATTCGTGCTGAGATCTGTAGGCTGAATTGAAGCCTTCCTGAAATTTCTCTAATTTCTATACATGTGAAAATGTTTTAAAGAATTTTCTGGAAAACGCAGTTAACCCACAGTTTCATTGTGTTTCCTTCATTTTCCCCCCTTGGCTGAAAATAGATCTTTTTTCTCACACAGTACATCTTAATTATGGTTCCCCCCTCTCTCTACTCCCCAGTTTCTCCTTACCTCCTCTCTCATCTGCTTCCACCCCCTTTCTGCCTCTCATTAGAAGACAAATAGGCTTCTAACATAATATGATTAAAAATAACACATTGGAATAGGACAAAACAAACAGAAGGAAAAGAGTCCAAGAAAAGACACAAGAAATCGATATAGACACAGAAACCCATGAAACTCTCGTGAATCTCATAAAAATACTAAACTGGAAGCCAAAATAGACAATGGAAGAACCCATGCACAGGGTTAAATGCTGCCTCTGTTTGTGTGAATTCATATGTGCATTGATCATGTTGATTTAGAAGACCTTGATTTCTTGGTGTCCTCCATCCCCTCTGGCTCTCATAATCTTTGGGCTCCACTTCCACAGGTTTCCCTGAGAGGAGGAATTTAATGGAGACATCCCATTTAGGACTGAGTGTTCCAATGTCACTCACTCTACATAATGTCTGGCTATGGGTCTCTGTATTTGTTCAGATATGCTGCAAGAGGAGGCTTCTTTGATGATGGCTGAGCAAGGCACTGATCCATGAGTGTAGCACGATGTCTTTAGGAATCATCTTATTTCTATGTTCTTTAGTAAGACAGTAGTAGTTGGTTTTTGCTTAGGTCCCTGGACTATCTAGTCCCTGGTTCTTGGGCAAGGCACTGATCCATGAGTGTAGCATAATGTCTTTAGGAGTCATCTTATTTCTATGTTCTTTAGTAGGACAGTAGTATAGGTATTGTCTTTAGCAATGGGATCTTGCCATCAGTTTGTGGAATGCAACTGGTAGTCTTGACAACAGTCTGGGTTGTTTGAAGATTCCCATGTGACCACTTTGACCCACAACTCAATTAGATGTAATCCAATCCTGGTACTGGAAGCTTCATTTGGTGACAAGAGATGTCTACTGGGACTCTGTCTCCCCATTAGTTGGTAATTTCATTTAGATAACCTTCATATGTGTATATATTTTAGGCAGTTTCTACTATTTTAGGTTTCCCTATTACCACTCTACTGACCCTTAATTTTAGCTGTCTCTCCTCATATTTTTCTCTCATGTCACTCTCCTTTTCCCTTCCCACTCTCTCCCCCATTTCAGTCCCTCCCATCTGTCCGTAGCTATATATTCTATTTCCCTTTCTTAGGGAGATCTGCCTGACCCCTGTCCCTTACTCTGTTCCTAACCTCTGTGGTTCTGTGGATTGTAGCTTGGTTATCATTGGCTTAACATCTAATATCTATATCTAAGTGAATATATCTCATATTTGTCTTTTGGATCTGAGTTACTTCACTCAAGGAGATGTTTTTTTCTAGTTCTATCCATTAACCTGTGAGTTTCATTTTTCAATAGCTGAGCAGTATTCCACTGTGTAAATGTACCACATTTCTTTACCCATTTATCTGTTGAGGGATATATAGGTTGTTTCCAGTTTTGGGCTATTTTGAATAAAGCAGCAATGAACATGGTTGAGCAAGTGTTTCTATGGTAGGATGAAGTGTCCTTTGGGTGTATGCCCAAGAGTGGTCTAGCTGGATCTTGAGGTAGATTGATTCCCAGCTTCCCTAGGAACTGCCCCACTGATTTCCATGGTGGCTGTACAAGTTTGCACTTCCATTAGCAATGGATGAGTGTTCCCCTTACTCCACATTCTCACCAGCATGAGCTGTTATTTGTTTTATTGATCTTAGTCATTCTGACAGGTGTCAGATGAAGTCTCAAAGTAGTTTTGATTTGCATTTTCCTATTTGCTAAGGATGTTGAACATTTCTTTAAGGGTTTCTCAGTCATTAGACTTTCCTCTATGAGAATTCTCTGTTTAGATCTGTACCCTATTTTTTAAATTGGGTTTTTCCCTTGATATATAGTTTTGTTAGTTCTTTATATATTTTGTGTATTAGCCATCTATCAACTATGTTGTTGGTAAAAAAAAATCATTTCTTACTTTATAGGCTGTCACTTTGTTCAAATGATAGTATCCTTTGCCATACAGAACCTTCTGAGTTTCATGAGGTCCCATTTATGAATTGTTGATCTTAATACTTGTGCTAATAGTGGTCTCTTCAGAAACTCTTTTCCTGTGCCAGTGAATTAAAGATTATTACTCACTTTCTGGCCAATCAGGTTCAGTGTATTTGCTTTTATTTTGTGGTCTTTGATCATTTGGAGTTGCGTTTTGTACAGGATCATAAGTATGGATCTATTTGGATTCTTCTACATGTAGACATCCAGGTTAACCAAACCCACTTTTGATGCTGTCTTTTTTTTTTTTTTTTGGTTTTTCGAGACAGGGTTTCTCTGTGCAGTTTTGCGCCTTTCCTGGAACTCACTTGGTAGCCCAGGCTGGCCTCGAACTCACAGAGATCCACCTGCCTCTGCCTCCCGAGTGCTGGGACTAAAGGCGTGCGCCACCACCGCCCGGCCAATGATGCTGTCTTTTTTCCAGTATATATTTCTGGCTTATAAAAAAGTTCAGGCATCCTTAGGTGTGTGGATTTATGTCTGGGTCTTCAGTTCAATTTCATTGATAAATGTATTGGTTTTTGTTCTAATACCATGCTGATGTTATTACTATAGCTGTGTAGTACAACTTGAAATTGGGGATGGTGATATCTCCAGCAGTTCTTTTATTATTCAGGAGTGTTTTAGCTATCCTGGGTTTTTTTCCCCTATAAAGCTTAAAACTGTCCTTTAAAGATCTGTGAACAATTGTGTTGGAATTTTGATGGGAATTGCATTGAATCTGTAGATTGCTTTTGGTAGGATGGCCATTTTTCTTATATTAATCCTGCCAATCAGTGAGCATGAAAGATCTTTCCATCTTATGAAATCTTCTTCAATTTCTTTCTTCAATGTTTTAAAGTTTTTATCATACAAGTCGTTCACTTACCCATTTAGAGTTACCAAAAGATATTTTATATTATTTGAGGCTATTGTAAAAGGTATTGTTTCTGTAATTTCTTTCTCAGTCCCTTTGTCCTTTGTTTATAGGAGAGCTACTGATTTTTGGTCTGGGGCTAAGCTAGGGAATTGAGATCGGACTAGCTGCTCCCTTTTTCCGGAATGGAACCGTGTAGGTGTTCCCTGGTTATATGGAACTTTGCAGGCGGGTTTAGGTACCCGCCAGCTAGGGAGGAGATGGCGGGAGCCGCCCAGGCCTTTGGAGTTTGCCCCACGTGAGTGCCAGATATTGGAGAAATTATTTTGGCCACTCCACGTAGTTAAAAGGATATTTATTTAATGGCGTAACTCACAAATTAAGTAATGGGTAGGTCGCAGGGTCTGGGGAAGGTGTAATGCAGTCCAGCGGTGTTCTCCGGAGCTCTGCACAGTCAATCTCCACTGGTCAGCGTTCCGGCACCAAGCAAGCGCCCAGAGAGAGCGCTGGCCCATCCAGCTCTTGGGTCCCCAGGCGCCTCCCCTCACCCCGCCTCGTAGGCATGACAGTTGCCACAGTCTCAATGGGGGTTGGAACTTCCAGAACCAAGCTGGAATGGCTACCCACTACATTCTTTCTTCAATGTTTTAAAGTTTTTATCATACAAGTCGTTCACTTACCCATTTAGAGTTACCAAAAGATATTTTATATTATTTGAGGCTATTGTAAAAGGTATTGTTTCTGTAATTTCTTTCTCAGTCCCTTTGTCCTTTGTTTATAGGAGAGCTACTGATTTTTTTAAAGTTTATTTTGTATCCAGTCACTTCCCTGAAGGTGTTTATCAGTTGTAGGAGTTCCCTTATGGAACGTTTAGGGTCATTTATGTACACAGTCATATCATCTGCAAATAAAGATACTTTGACTTCTTTCTTTTAAATCTGTATCCCCTTAATCTCCTTCAGTTGCCTTATTGCTCTAGCTAAGACTTCAAGTACTGTATTGAATAGGTATGGAGAGAGTGGACAAACTTGCCTTGTTCCTGATTTTAGTTTTGCTTTGAGTTTCTCTTCATTTAAGTTGATGTTGGCTATGGGCTTTCTGTAAACTCCCCTTAGTACATTAAGGTGTGTCCCTTATATCCCTAATCTCTCTAGTACTTTTATCTGAAGGGGTGCTGGGTTTTGTCAAAGGCCTTTTCTGTATCTAGTGAGATGATTATGTAGTTTTCATCTTTCATTTTGATTATATGATGAGTTACATTTATTGATGTATGTATGTTGAAACATTCCTGAATCTCTAGGATGAAGTCTACTTGATCAGGGTGGATGAGCTTTTTGATGTGTTGTTCCTGGATTTGCTTTGCAAGTATAAGAATTTTTGCATCTATGTTCATATGGGAAATTGGTCTGTAATTCTCATTATTTGTTCAGTCTTTATGTAGTATGGATATCAGGGTAACTGATGTATCATCAAATGAATTGGGCAATGTTCCTTCTGTTTCTATTTTGTGGAGTAATTTGAGGAATATTGGCATTAACTCTCCTTTGAAAGTCTGGTAAAATTTATGCTAAAACCATCTGTCCCTGAGGGTTTTTTTTTTGTTGGTTTGTTTGGTTTGTATTTTTGGTTTTTTTTCGTTTTGTTTTGTTTTTGATTAGTAGACTTCTAATTACTGCTTCTATTTCACTGGGAGTTCGAGTTCTGTTTAAATTTCATATCTAATCTTGATTTAATTTTGGTAAGTAGTATGTATCAAGAAAATTATCCATTTCTCTAAAATTTCCAATTTGGTGGGGTGATTTTTGAATTATACCCTTATGGTTCTCTGGATTTCTGTGGTTGTTGTTATGTCCCCCTTTCATCTCTAATTTTGTTAATTTGAATCTTCTCTCTCCTCCTTTAATTTAATTTAGATAAGGATTTGTCAATCTTATTGATTTTTCTCAAAGGACCAACTCTTTGTTTCATTGATTCTTTATATCATTTTGTTTTTATTGATTTTTTTTCTATTTTATTGATTTCAGTCTTGAGTTTGATAATTTCTTGATGTCTACTCCTTTTTTGTGTGATTTCTTTTGTTATAAAATGTTCAGGTGTGCTGTTAAATACTAATATGAGATCTCCCCAAATTATTTTATGTAGTCTTACTTCTATGAACTTGCCTCTTAGAACTGCTTTTATTGTGTTCCATAAGTTTGGGTATGCTGTGTATTCATTTTCATTCAATTCTTGAAAGTCTTTAATTTCTATCTTGACTCAGTTTTCATTCAGAAGAGAGTTGTTCAGTTTCCCTGAGTCTATAATCTTTCTGTTGTTTCTGTTGTTGATATCTAGCTTTAATCTGTGGTGGTCAGATAGAGTATAGGGTTTTATTTCAAATGTCTTATATCTGTTGAGACTTGCTTTGTGTCTGAGTATGTGTTCAATTTTGGAGAAAGTTCCATGAGCTATTGAGAATAAGATATATTATTTTATGTTTGAGTGAAATGTTCTATTAACATCTGCTAGGTCCATTTGCTTTATAATGATGGTTAGTGCAAGCATTTCTGCTTAGTCTTTGTCTAGATGACCTGTTTATTGATGGGTGTGGGTTATTGAAATCTCCCATTATAGTGTGTGAGGGTCCATATGTGATTAAAACTGTAGTAGTGTTTCTTTACAAACTTGGGTGTCCTTATGCTTGGTGAATAAATGTTAAGAATTGCAATGTTCTCCTGGTAGGTTTTTCCTTTGATAGTGTCCTTTCCTGTCTCCTATGATCCATTTGTTTTAAAATCTCTTTTGTCAGATGTTAAAATGGCTACACTGGCTTGCTTCTTAGGTCCATTTGCTTGGAATATGTTTTTCTATCTTTTTACCCTGTAGTGATGTCTGTCTTTGATGTTAATGTATGTTTCTTGGATGCAGCATAGATTCTGTTTTCACATCCATTCTGTTAGTCTTTGTGTTTTTATTAGGAAATTGGGACCACTGATGTTGAGGAATATCAATAAGCAGTGTTTGTGAATTCCTGTTTTGTTGCTGTTGCAGTGGTGGTGGTGGTGTGTGTATGTGTTTCTCCTCTTTTGATTGGCTGGTCTGGAGTTATTTATTTCTTGTGTTTTCTTGGGTGTGGTTAACCTCATTAGATTAGTTTTCCTTCTATGGCCTTCTTTAGGGTTGGGTTTATAGATAGACACTGCTAAAATTTGGTTTTATCATGGAATGCCTTGTTTTCTTCATCTACTGTGATTAAAAGTTGTGCTGAGTTTAGGAGTCTGGAATGGCATCGGCATCTGGCTTTTGGAGTCTCCATTGAGACTCCATTGGGTGTAATTCTAATAGGTCTGCCTTTATATGTTACTGGTCTTTTTCCCTTGCAGCTTTTAATACTCTTTCTTTGTTCTGTCCATTTAGGGTTTTGGTTATTCTATGCTGAGGGAATTTTTTTTTCTAGTGAACTCCATTTGGTGTTCTGTTTGCTTCTTGTACCTTGATAGGCATCTTCTTCTTTAGGTGAGGGAAAATTTTCTTCTACAACTTTGTGAAAACAGTTTCTGTGCCCTCGATCTTGGATGCCTCTCCTTCCTCTATTCCTGTTATTCTTAGGTTTGATCTTTTCAAAGTATCCTAGATTTCCTGGATGTTTTGTGTCAGGAGTGTTTTGTTTGTTTTTAATTTTGTTTTGTTTCATTTTTTCAGATTCAACATTTTCTTCAACAAAGGTATCCATTTCTTCTATAGCATCTTCAGTGTTTGTTGGCAAATCTCTGAGGGTCCTGTTCTAGTTCCTAAATTTTTCACTTCCAGAATTCTTTCAGTTTGGATTTCTTTTTGATTCCATTTCCACTTTCAGCTCTTGAATTGTTTTATGCCTTTCCTTTCGCTGTTTGTTCTTGCATAGATTTCTGATGGGATTTACTCATTTCCTTATGTAGGACATCCATCACATTCATGAAGGTTGTGTTAAGCTCTTTGTCTTGTGCTCCAGCTATGTTACAGCTCTCAGGGCCCACTGTGGTAAGGTTGCTGGACTCCAGTGAAGACATAGCATCGTGGTTATTATTGATTGTGTTTTGAATGCTGGTGCCATGGCTTCTGAGTTTGAGATGATTGTAATTCTAGGTGCTGAGATCTGGTCTTGCCTTTGTTAGGTGGATGCTTTATTCCATGGTTTCTGTTGTCCTCTCTGGTTCTTTAGGAGGGCATGGTGGTTGTGTGTTGCCTGGTAGGGAATTCTTCTAGGATTCTGCTAGGTGTGGCCACTGGGGATTTTAGGTACAATATATCTTTAGGTATTTGGAGCCTGACACTTAGGAACTGGGATAGACTGGTAGGGGGTGAAAGTTGTTCACGGGAGGGTGGAAGATAGGGTGTTCCACACCGAACTTTTTAGTTCCCAGGAATGGGGGCAGAGAGTGAGAAGAGGCTGCAACAGGTCATCTGTTACAGAGCTGGGGTGAGACTGGGAGATAGGATTGGAACAGAGGAGGGGAAGTAGAGATCTAAAGCTCCCCTAACTGCTTTGCTGGCCTGCTTGTTCTCTGGTATAGTTGGCTTAAGGGATTCACAAAGAATGCCTGCTAGAATTGGGGGCCGGGGTAACAGGGTGAGTGGGGAGGAAGGTCGGAAGAGAAGATCTTTATGATCTGCTGGAGAGGGGGTCAGGGAGGAGGGAGAGGCTGCAGCAGATAATCCGATACAGAGCTGGGGTAGAAACCGAGGAACTGGACTTGAGGGAACAGAGGGGACAGAAAAAGATCCACAGTTAGGCTGCTGCTACCCTGACTGAAGTGGTCTGTGGGCTCCCAGGGAATGCTTGCTGGAGTAAAGGGGTTAGCATATAGAGAAGAATGGGGGGGGGGGAGGTTGAAGGGGAAGATCTGTGTCACCCATTGGAGATGGGAGAAGGGACAGAGGCTGCAGCAGGTAGTCTGCTACAGAGCTGAGGGTGAGACTAGGGGATTGCATTTGGAGGAGAAGCAGGAGATGTGAACTTCTGCAGTTAGCATACCTGCTTCCCTGGCCATGCCCTGAGGGCTCCCAGGGAAGGTGTTTCTTTCTTTTTGTGACAAGAAAGAATAATTGAAGTCAAGATGTATGAAAAGGCAAAGTGCTGGTTGTTTAATTTTTTTAAAATATTTTGCTAGACTAATGTTATGTACTTAGACTATCATGCTTCTGTGGCAAGGGAAAAGCAAATGTGATTAGCAACCCACAATTTTTAAGTGAACAGATGTAAAAGGTCAAGTTACTGATATTAGAAAAATTAACCCTGGCTAAGGAATATTACAAATAAGTTAACATGCCTCTCTCTGCTGACAAGATAACCTCTAGTACTCAAATGTCTTCCTATCTCCTCCCTTATGGAGGGATGGATTCACAAGAAAAGCTCTGGAATTATCACTGGAGGGGCTGGAGAGACAGCTTGATGGTTAAGAGTGCCTGCTGGGCAGTCCTGAGGACCAGAGATCAGATTTTAGCTCACATAGTAAGCTAGGTGTTCTGAACAGGCCTGTAACCCCAGCTCTTGCATCATTGGGCTTTGCTCCATTCCGGTCTAACCAACAAAACACAAAAGCATGAGCCTCCAGTTCAGCGAGAGTCCTTGTCCCAAAAGAATAAGCAATTGTAAAGGAAGACAACCAATGCCCTCTCCTGGCCTCCACATGCATACGCTCATATATGTATATGCACACACATACATATATGCACACAAGAGAGCGTGAATGTGCATATACACACTCACACACATAGATAAATAAATTTTTTTTGAAATTACCTTTTCAGCATGGAAAAGGGCATATATGTTTGCTTTTTTGAAAATATTGGAGCTTGCCTTGAATCTAAATACACAATACACAGGAAGACCAGCACGAAAACAGTTCTCCGATCTCACTCCATGCTATTTTATGCAAAAATGTTCCACTCTGGTTGGGATACGTGTGCCCTAAAGGCTATGGCTAAAGGCTTGGTGAGACCTCAGAAGGCCAAGTTTCACAGAAGGAAGTTAAATCTTTGAGAATATTCTCTTGAAGGGGATATTGGGATCCTGGCCCTTTTCTGTCTCTTTCTTTCACTTCCTGATCACCACGAGGTGAACAGAACTGTGAATCACAGTCCTGCCACACTGTACATGGTTCAAAAGCACTGAGACCAGTGGAGCATGGCTGACACTTCTGAAACCAAATCAAAATAAACATCTCCTTTTAGGTGAGTTCTTTCGGGTATGTTGTCAGAGTAATGTAAATTAACACACGCTACCTTTGGAGAAATGTTTTTAATGGAAACAAAATGATTAGCCATGGGCTTATGCAAGCCAAAAACGGGTGTCAGATGAACTCCAGCATCAGGAATCTTACTGTATGGCTGAAGGAAGATTTTCTTAACTGAAGATATAGCTTATCATATAATCACACGATTGTTTAAAGCTGAAACAGGAAATGTCCAAGAAAATGCTGCAAGTGCATCTGAAGGGTTGATCTGGGTCTCCAATACAATTGTGGCTACAAGGAGGAAAGTCTTCTTTCTATAATGCAGGAACATTTGATCAAAAGCAACTGCAAGTCATTTGAAAAATGGAAAGCTAAGCAGCACCAAGATGAATCACTTGGGTCTGAAAGCATATGGAATGGGAACAAATTATCCTAAGCCAGTGAATTTAGGATTGTTCTCTTCTTTCTCTCCACTAGCCGCAGCAGATGAGTTAACATCTTCACAGAAAAGGGTAGCAACTAAACCCAGAAAAGGGCAAAGCATTAAGAATATAACTTCTACTCTTCGTGGATAAAAGAAGACTATGACTGAGGCCTCTGGTACCATCTGTGGGAAGATAAAAAACAATAGCCTTGTCACAGTAGTTCTTTGTTCCCCTGTACAACGTTTCATGTGTTTCTGGTGCTAGGTCCCAGGCCAGTCACCTCTGCCTTTCACAGCTCAGATCTCAGAGGTAAACGAATGAGCGCATGTGTATACACACACACACACACACACACACACACACACACACACACACACACACACACATCCAACAAACAGATAGTTGAGGAATGGCCAATACGTGGGGCTGGTCTTCTCAGAATTGTGAAGGCTGTCCCATATCTACTCTTGACTTGTAGAAAACCATTGTATTCCTGTCATAGCTGGCTCCCAAAGACAGTATGTTTTAGCTTTCCATTGTGGTAACAAATTGCCTCAAGAGGAGGAATATGTTTACTCACATTTTCTGAGGTTTCTGTCCTTGTCTGTTGAACCATCCATGGTGCAACATGGATGGACCTTGTTGCAGAGATGACCTGGACATGGTTGCGATCAACTAGAGGGCCAGACTGGCTGAGCCAATAAGAGGGATAGTGCCTCAAAAGAGGCGAAACACAAAAGGAAGAATCTAGTGCTTGGCTAACTAGTATTGTTGTCCATTGTAATTAAAATGAGAAACCAATGGAGAAGTTTAAATGGTAAATGGCACAATCTTATCTATGAGGAGAGAAGCAGGGAAAGGAGGGGAAGAAAAAAAAAAGCAAGGGAAACTAGAGTTCTTCCAGGAAGCCTGGAAGACAAAACAAAATAGACAAACAATCCCTCAGGACTGAAAAGACAAATGCAATTGAGTTTTAATTAGCATAAATCGTGTTTTCCCCTAATAGTCACCATTTCATGCTGTCCTGTCCCAGTTTTGAGGCGTTTCTGTAAATGTCACCAGGGTGAGATTCTTCTGTTTCTTCTCATATAGGTTTGACCCTCCTCTTCTTTTCTTGCTCCTCTGGCTCATCCTGCTCTCCTATCCCCCGACCTTGCCACATGCCCTTCTCTTGTTGGATGGATCTCTGATACATACATACAGAGTCTCCTTCACTCTCTGGTGGGTTGAGCATTTTAAAAAACACGTTATTTCCCAAGACTAACTGTGTCGAGCAACCATGACTCTCTCTCCATTAGAGAAGAGCAGATATGTTTCAGTGTTATAAGAAGAACTGTTGTAGATGTAACCAACCGTCTTATTAAATAAGAAACACAGAAACAATGTAAAAGAGAAAGCCAAGAGGTCAGAACTCAGAGCTAAAATCTCACCCTTCCTCCTGCTGTCCCAGCTTCCCAAAAGAGAGCTATATCCTGTCTGTTCATTTTTTTTATAGTATTTTGTTCTGCCTTCTCATTGGTTGTAAACCCAAACACGTGACTGCCTCGTCACTGTCTGAATGTACAGCCCCCCAGGTCTTAAAGGCATATGTCTCCAATGCTGGCTGTATTCCTGAACACACAGAGATCTATGGGATTAAAGGCGTGTGCCACCACCGCCACACTCTTGCTATGGCTCTAATAGCTCTGACCCCCGGGCAACTTTATTTATTAACATACAATCAAAATCACATTTCAGTACAATTAGAATACCACCACAAACTGTGAAAAGGAACAATTGTAGATGTCCTTCGTGCTTGTCAGCAGGTGTCACTGCTATAGTCTGCATCACGCTTGGCAATGCACAGCCTTCAGCACCTTCAGCTGATAGACTGTGAGGTGCCAAGTGCATTGTGTCCTGGAAACCACATGAGTGGGAATGATGGCTGAGGAGGCAGAGTCTTGGAAGGTGGGTCTCCAGTTCTTGGCTGTTCAAGTCCTAGGGAAGTGTGGCTCTAGAGTGCCTCACTTTTAAAGAGAACTGATGTCTGAGAGACAGTTGGCAGCCTATGGCGTGAACGTGCTGGCTGTATGCCTCCGTCATGGTAGGGTTTTAGGCTGGTTATCCTGACCTCACTGAACAGCACCTTCCACGCTCCCTTTAATCCCTTTCTCTCCCAAAAGGTATATTTGAGCTAGCTGGCATGTAAATAACCAAAAGGCACTTAAGAGAGCCAATATCATTTTTCTAATAAATATAAGGATTACAAAAATAAGAGCTGGAGAAGGGGCAGAAGACTGGATGCAGTGATATATGCCTGTCATCCCAGCTTCTCTAGAGGCTGGAGCAGTAGAGTCACTTGAGCCCAGAAGTTTGAGCATAGCCTGTGAAGTTGCTGAAAACACTGTGTCAAAAGACAAGCCATTAAGTTAAAAAGAGCTCAGGAAATCTCAGCCGAAGCCTCCGTGTGTGAAGGCAAATAAGTGAGTCCAAGCCATGTCATTTACAGTTCAGCCTGTATTTCCTAATTGTGAAGATGGAAATTGGTTGGGATTTTATTTCTGGAAATCCATTTTCAACTATGGAGACAGAAAAATTAATAGCCAAAATTATATGTGTTAAAGGTTGGTTTTCCTCTCCAGGGTTGGCAATCCTCCTGGTGCTGTGGGATGTTCTGTATGTCCTGTGGGAGCCCGTTCTCGGGCTCCTGGTGGCTTTACCCAGCAGGCCCACATAAAGGATGATCAGGACCACGGGCCTGAGTGCAGGTGTCTGAGATGGTCTGCACTTGGCTGTGCTGGGGGATGGTCTGTATGTCAAGTTGCTCTGATTGGTCAATAAATAAAACACTGGCCCATGGCTAGGCAGAAAGTATAGGCGGGACTAACAGAGAGGAGAAATAAAAGAACAGGAAGGCAGAAGGAGTCACTGCCAGCCGCCCCCCTGACAAGCAGCATGAAAAGATGCCAGTAAGCCATGAGCCGCGTGGCAGGGTATAGATTTGTGGAAATGGATTAATTTAAGCTATAAGAACAGTTAACAAGAAGCCTGCCATGGCCATACAGTTTGAAGCAATATGAGTCTCTGTGTTTACTTGGTTGGGTCTGAGTGACTATGGGACTGGCAGGTGACAGAGATTTGTCCTGACTCTGGGCCAGGCAGGAAAACTCTAGCTACATCCTGGAGAGAAAAAAAAAAACAAAAAAACAAAACAAAACAAAAAAAAACCCCAACAACCCAGAACCAGGTAAGGGCTAGATCCTCAGCTTTATTGATAGTTCTCTAAGTATGTTAAATGTTTCCAAAAGCTGCACTCCTCTGACCCATATCACTCTGTGTCCTCTTTCTGTGCCATGAGATCCTCCATCGCAGGCAGTGAAGATGCAGCAGAAAGGAAAGATGGCTGCCGAGTAGACCACTGGCCTTTCCACCTGACAGTGAGCCGAACCTAATAACAAAGGACTCACTCCTGTATGTTCACTCTTTGCTTTTAGACCATAAACATGAGGCCATGGTGGCTGAATGCTTCGACTTCCTTCAACATTATGTTCAAAACTGTTAAGCAGAGCCTGGTGGCCTGGGTCTATGATCTCAACTATGAGGGGAACTAAACAGGAAGATTGTAGCTAGAGTTTTTCTCTCAGGGTCCTGCCAAGCCCCAGCAGCCCCGTAGCCCACTTATAAAATACATATATAGACTCTTATATTATTTAAACTGCTCGGCCATTAGCTCAGGCCTACCATTGTCTAGCTCTTACTCTTATACTCAGCCCATTTCTGTTAATCTATATGTTGCCACATGTTCGTGGCTTTACCTGCTGCATTTACATGATGCTCCATGGATGGCAGACTGGAGTCTCCTTCCTTCCACCTTCCTATTCTCTCAATTTTGCTAGTCCCACCTATACTTCCTGCCTGGCTACTAGCCAATCAGTGTTTTATTTATCAATCAATCATCCATAGCTGTTGCGCAGAGTCTGGTGGCCTGTGTCTATGATCTCAGCTATGAGGGGAGCTTAACAGGAAGATTTTTAACTCCAGGGCCTGCTTGGCTGTAGAATGAGTTGAAGGCCAGCCTGGCCAACTTAGTGAGACCTTTGATGTTAAAAAGGACTTGACATACAGCTCTGTAGTAGAGCGCTATGATGCCCTACGTTCAATCCTTGTGATAGGAAATAACAAAAGTTCAGAAAATCAAAAATACATGGCACTCAGAGAGGAGAGCAAAAACTAGAAGTAGGGTGAGGCTTTGAACTCTCAGGGCCTCTAGTGACACACTTCCTCCAGCAAGGCTGCACCTCCCCTAACCTCTCCAAACAGTGCTACGACTTGAGGACCAAGTGTTCAAATGCCTGAGCCAATGGCAGATGTTTAGCATACAAACCCACTGCAGTGGGTCTCTGGAGTCCTGGTTGGTAGAAAGTTGTTAATGAATATGAGGATTGGTAGTCACTAAGGGCAGGGCTCTGGTTTAATTTATGCTACAGAACCTCAGGAGGTGCGGATGATTCCAAACCCTAAAGTTGAAAGTTATCTCTGTCCATTCTGTTCTGGGAAGGCCTTGTGAACCAGAGTCTATTAAAATATCAGCAATTTCCTTACCATCATTCCAACCTGGGTATGATTCACACAATGAAACCGAGTAATTTTTTTTTCTTTTATGAGCTGAAACTTATTCACAATTGCAGAGACTGGAAAGTTTGAAATCAGGGCCCCAGCAGCTGACAAGGAACACCCTACTGCATCCCTATGTGAAGGAAAGTGGGGACGTAGAAAACATAGCAAACTCTCCCACACAGGCTCATTATAATAGCATTCCTGAGGACAGACTCTATTGAGCAAGACACCACCCGCCAGGCTCAAGCTCCTAGCCCAAGGCATGGGGGATTAAGCTTCCACATGACTCTGGGAGGAGATAAAAATGCCAGTGTGTGACGCATACTTGGGCTTTAATAAAAAATAAAGAAAACTGCTGAATCACTTTAATGGGCTTTTGCTCATAAGGCCTTAAGAACCTTACTCATTAATATGGTTCTTTGATTTGAGTTGATCCGCCTTTCCTACACAAATCAGCTCCATTAATTTTTAATCAAATCATTTTCTTGCCTGAGAATTTCTATAGCTGTCTATTGTAATAAGATAAGGTTAAAAATAAATCTAAACACTCAGTTTTATAAAACCACTATGCTTTTACCTTTCTAGCCATCTCTAAGCCTCTTAAATTCCTCACAGGACTGCCTTTCCAGAGTGTTCTGGAGATACTGAGAGTCTCCAAGTCATTATTTTAACATTTGTTTATTTTCCTCTTGAGCTCCCGATGTTCATATGGAAAGTCAGGAATGTAGTTGGAAAATTGCCTGTGTCCTGCCTGGCTCTGCATAGTCCAGACAAATCTCTCTCACCCATGGTCCCCCAAGTAAGCACACAGAGGCTTGTATTAATTATAACTGCTTTGCCATTAGCTCAGGCTTGTTACTGACTAGCTCTTACACTTAAATTAACCCATCATTCTTATTTATGTTTAGCCATGTGGCTTGGTACCTTTTCTCAGTTCTGCCTTGCCATCTTGCTTCCTCTATATCTGGCTGGCGACTCTTAACTCAGCCCTTCCTCTTCCCAGAGTTCTCCTTGTCTCTTATCCTGCCTATACTTCCTGCCTGGCTACTGGCCAGTCAGCATTTTATTTATCAACCAGTCAGAGCAACACAGCATACAGAAAGACATTCCACAGCGCAGGAAACCTAATCTATTTTTGTGTCATTTCGGGTACACTAACAATTTCTTACCTCCCCGCTGAGAGAAGGGGATTTTAAGCTGTTTGTTTATTTACTCATTCAGTTAACACATGCCAAGGGCCTGCCCAGTGCCAGATGCCAGTTACTAATGGATTCAAAGGAATACCAAATCTCTGGGGTGCCCATTCTCCATGTCTCTATCCTCCCCACCAAATCAATCATATTCATAGTTTTGTCTAAGAGCTGTCTTAGGCTGGAGAACTCTCATTCCACAATGCGGACCTCGTTCTGTTCCATCTGCAGCAGTTCTTCTTCTTCCCAGCTCCCAGCTGAGGGACGCCCTCACCAGAAGTACACAAAAATCAATTACAGTCATTCTAGAAACAATTAAAATTCCATTTTCATTTCTAAAATTCTATCTTCTTTCAGAATCTTCCTTGTGCTTGTTTTAGAAAAGTTTTTCTCCTCATAGAAATGAATCAAGGCCCACCCCTCCCCCACTGCCGGATCTCTAACCTGGTCTAGATGTTCAAGGTTTGAAATCTACATTACTCCCCAAGGCATGGTTAATATTCATTTCTGTCTTGGTTACTTTTATATTGCCATGACAAAACACGATGATCCAGGCAATTTAATCTAGAGGCTTGTGGCTTGAGAGAGTTAGAGTCCACGGCCAACGTGACAAGCACATGGCTGTAGGCAGGCAGGCAGGCATAACACTGGAGCCATGGCTGAGAGCTTACATCTGATCCACAAGTATGAGACAAAGAGAAAACTAACTTGGAATGTCAATGGACTTTTGAAACCTGAAGCCCACCTCCATTGACACACCTCCTCCAACAAGGTCATGCCTTCTAATCCTTCCCAAATAGTTCCACCCACTGGGGACCAAGCATTCAGATGTGTGAACCTGTGGCAGCCATTCTCATGCAAGCAACCACAGTTCCCCTTCCTTTCACATTTTATAAAGCATCTTACAATTTCCTGAGACTTGAATATTTTTACTGCTGCAATTCAAGAGAGCTATTTAGCATCTTATTGTATGCCAAGAACACTTAACATTGATTAAAATGTTGAGTTACATTTGAAGTTTACCAAGTAACTAATATAGAGTTTGAGAATTATTTTTCTTTTGATAATAGACTCTTGCTTTTTCATTGGAGTGCAGGTATTTATTTTTCATATTATAAAATTCTGACTAGATGATAATGTGTTTTAGATTATAAAAGACTGAAAATTCTTTGAAAAAAATATATGCCATAATTTACATACCCCTGAAAATGAGGGTTAAAAGATTAACTTTAATTATAAAAGCTAAATTCATGAAAACAAGTAAGAAATTCGATGCCTCATGAACGGGTTGCTTAGCAATTACATTTTATGTTTTTATATTAATTTTCTAAAAAGCTGCTTCTCAGTTTATGCATGATAGATAAAAACAGCTCATTATGATTCCAAAACAATTTGTTCCTGAAGTTCGTAAGCAGTGTCTTGTTAAAAGGAAAGGAAAAAGTTCCAATTCTTTCATCCTGAACCATTCTGTTATTTATTAGACACAAGGTCCTTTGAGAAGCTACTGACAGTGATACTACAGTATCTTAAAAAGACAGATGCAGCCATCTTCACCTTTTCCCCCGTGTTTTGTGGATTGGTTTACTGATGGTTGGATGCCTGTCTGTGGACCATCCATTTATCTGTATGCCTACAGTTACCTTATCTAAGGGTCAGGGCCATAACTGATGCTAAGGTCAAGAGATGTGTGCCTGTGTTTTTGCTTGGAAGGAATTCAGTGCTCTCTTGCCAAGGTCAATTCATTGATAGAATTACTAAGAATAGTTTATAAATATTTGAACTTTATGCAGCTAAATTTATAAAGGTATTTGGACATAAAAAGCACATGATTCCATATTTAAACTTGAGGAATGTGATCAAAGTAAACAGAGAACACAGTCTAATATTGTCCTTCAGACGTTCATTTCTAGAAAGACTCCCGAAGTCGGTGCCACTGTGTGTTTAACAACCTGCTACAGCACTCAAGAGTGCTGTCCATCATCAGGCACTGACTTCAGGATGCCATGCACTCCTCATACACCAACAAATGGGAGCCACTTCCCACTGATGGAGGTCTCAATACAAACGCATCCCTACTGTTCATTCCATGGCTGTCACAAACCCGGAATGTGCTCATTCACTTTTATGTGACTTGAAATTTATGTGTTTCGATGAAAGCAAACTTCGACTACCCAGAATATACTTCCTTTACTTTTGAGGCAAGTAAAGCCTGATTTTATTTCTTATTCTATTCAATAAACCTGTTCAGTATGCTCTTGTGAAAGAAATTGGCAGACAAACTAAAGACTGAATTAAAAATAACGACCATAGTAACTAGATATTCCTGGGCATCTTCATTTGGAATCATTAAAGTGTGACCATTTTGCATTGTGTAACTGTCAACTAGCTAAAAAAAAGTCAATGTATGTGATAGTCTGTGTTAAAACAAAAGAGTGATAGATAATATTCATTATTATCATTAAAATGTAAGAACCTTCTGTCCCTCCACTCTTTTCTTCCTCATTCTCTGTTCTTTCTTGAAGACAAACTGTCCAACAATATATCAACATTAACAGTGAATGCTTTGGACTCTGGTGTGAAAAGACTCAAGCATTTCAAAGTACCTAAAACTTTATGTGCCCCACAAATACTGGTAGCCATTTAATGTCTCTTGCCTCACTTTTTGTTCCCAGTGGATTTCACACCTAGGTGACATGCCCTGACTGCACAGAAGAAATCACACATCCTTGGAACCAGCAGCACCAAAGACATCCCACCGACTGAAGCACTCAAGGCAGCCTCAGTTGCCGTCACGTGACCCCTCACGGGCCCCGACAATAGAAAACGCCACCCTAAGGAGATTGTGGAGAGAAAAGAGCCTTCAACTGACATAAGCAAAACTATAATTAGAACATCCAATTAGATAAGATCGAGTTTGCTTCATTTTAGAGTTTCTAAGAATTTTTTTTGGTGGAATTACAATATGAAAATATAAGGAGATATGCTGACTGTATCCTAAGCCTGCTTACTTTTGATTTGTCAATTAACATTTATGATAATCAGAACAATGCCTCCCTAGAGATGTCTGTACCCCCAAGCTCTCAGGAACTAAATATATTATGGTTATATGGTAATGAGAATTAATGTCTTAGATGAAGTTAAGGTTGCTGATTGTCTCCTTCTGAGGTGAGGCAGTTTCTGGAATATCCCAATGGGCTCACCAGGATGTATAAACAAAATAGGGAGGCAAAGACTCTGTCAGAAACCTAAAGACACTCTTCTTTTGACTTCCAAGCCAAACAACAAGGAAAACAATTTTCTCCCAGGGCCTCCAGAAGCCCTGCAGTCACCTTGTTTTAAACACATATTTTGTAGCCACCTTCATGTTACAGATGAAGCCATGGTCCCTACCTTCCATAAGTTCGATGGAAGATAGCATTAACCTTTTGGCATATTATTGAGTGAGTCATGTGAGAATCTTTCATAATACTCATTCTGAGTTTTGAGGTACTATATTAGAAGACTCCACTTGGACATACAAAATGAGAGAGCTGGATCCAGAAATGTATGTGGGTTGAGGAGTCTGAAAGCTGGCATCACATCAGGACTGCTACTGAGCTATCCAGAGTACTGGATTATTTCCTCCACATCCAGCCACCTGCTGTAGACATATTCCTTACAAATCTTAGTTTCTAAATTAAAGAATTGTAAAGCAGGAATAGAGAACAAAACAAAAGGGAAGAAAGTATATGGTTTCGGTTGTCGGTACTCTGTGCAAGCAGTGAATGCTTCTGACATTGGAAATCAATATTTCCCAACGATTGTCTCAGGCTGCTCTTGACATCTTTGATAGTGAGACTAGCTACCACCAACTCTGAGGGCAACTGAGGCATAACAATACAAATGGAATGTTATAAATCCAGGTCCCATTGCACTCACGAGGTGGCTGGAAACCTGTGCATGGTTCTTCAGGGTTGTCTATTAAGGTGTAAAGGTCACATCTCACACCAAGGGACTGAGGTTTGAAAAGGAGTTCTTTCACATCCATATTCCTCCATTGTATGAAAAAGTCAGTCTATGGTCATCCCCTAGAATCTCAGGGCTTAATTTCCCTCCTGTTTTCTGAAACATCTGAGAATAGTTTCCTATCTGTAGTCGAATGCTTCTCAGGTCCTGCCAAGCCCCCTCAGTCCCGTGGCCTGCTTATGGAATAATCACACAGAAGCTTATATTAATTATAACTGCTTGGCCATTAGCTCGGGCTTATTAATTACTAGCTCTTACACTTAAATTAACCCATAATTCTTATCTGTGCTTATCCCCATGGCCTGGTACCTTTTCTCAGTTCTGCCTTGTCGTCTTGCTTCCTCTGTGTCTGGCTGGTGACTTCTGACTCAGCCCTTCCTGTTCCCAGAATTCTCCTTGTCTGCTCACCCTTCCTATACTTCCTGCCTGACTACTGGCCAATCAGCATTTTATTTATGAACCAATCAGAGCAACACATATTCACAGCATACAGAACGACATCCCACAGCACCTGTCTGCCACACAGATGTGAGGAACAATGACAGCAGGTGCCCCTGACATCAACAGGTGACTCTTGGGGTGCTGCTCTCATGGCACAATGACCAGCATTTTTGATAATGAGATTGCTACCTTGACAGTCAGTCTTTCTGGGTTGTGGAGCATCTCAGGAGTGATACCCACTGCAGCAAGTCTCTGAATGTGCCTGATGAGAAATCACTACAAGGGGCCCATTTCACTTATGGCAAATATCTCAAACTCAAACTCACTGTCAAAAATCTTATTTTCCCCCACCCAATAAATTCTTTACAACTGGAATTCATATTCTATTTTTTTCAGAATGAAAATATCTTACAGACATTCATACATACCAGTCTGAAGCCCTTGAAGATGTTGTATCATGCTTAAAGACAGGTTCAAATATCCAGAATCATGGGACCAGGACTTAACCTGGGTACACAAACTGGCTTCTTAGAGCCCATTTCCTATGGTGTGATGCCTTACTCAGCCATGATGGGGGGGCGGGGCTTGGTTCGGCCCCAACTTGGTATACCAGCCTGTGTTATTTATCCAAGGGAGGCCTTACCCCCTATGAGGAGGGAATGCGGGTGGGATGAGGGGGCATGGAGGGGAGCGGGAGAAGGGGAGGGTTGGTATGTAAAAAAAAAATGTTTTAAATAAAAAAATTAAAATAATAAAAAATATCCAGAATCTGGCAAGATGTCCAGTGGTTACTGTGCCTGCTACCAAGATTTAACCTGAGTTAGATTGTTGGGACCCAAATAGTGGAGGAGAGAATCCACTCCCACAAGTTGTCTTCTGACCTACATACATACATTATGGCATGTATAATCCCCCCTTACACACACACACACACACACACACACACACACACACACACAAACACACACACACATACACAAAGATGTTAAAGTAAAAATTCTCAAACCCCCGCTCTGCCACTGTGTTAGCCTAGGAATTAGATTATTTTTTTCATCATCTGAAAGCAGGGATATTAAAAACTATCTCCAAAGTGGTTTTTTGATAATTAAAGACATAATCCATGTAAAGTACTCACTACATCAAATTAATAACTGTTATCTTTTATTTTAATAGCCAATTGCACAATAATCTGACGACACAGATGTATGCTTGATAATGTTTATACATGCAAAAACTAGTCCTGTTAATGCTGGCCCAGTGGGTAAATGAATGAATAAATCTGAATCTGATCTGCCAGAGCCTGTGACACTGATTAAGTACACTGCTCCAGGACACAGGAAGATTCCAGATGTGATTGTGTTATTGGTGGTGGTTGGCTTGGGTTTTGCCATCACCTTTCTTAATGGGTTTGTCCTTGTGTCAGGTTACACACATTGAAGAGTTGGTTGGTTGGCATGAGAGCTGGCCTTGGCTTTCTTCACACAGTTTTCTGGCTTGTAGATGGATCTGTGCATAAGAGAAGGGAATCTACAACCTTGGCATCCTTTTCACTCTCCCTGGAGCATGACAAATGCACTAATTGTCTGCCTGCTGACCACTTGGCTCATCTTTGGGACTAGGAAAGCCAACTAGAGAAAACTGGCAGCTGAGAAGCCAACCCTGTGTTGCCATCCAGCACTGGCCCATCCTCTGCAGCTCGGACACAGTGATCTCTGATGATGCCACGTGGTTTTGTAAATGTTATAAATATTTTAAATGAAAAGAGTGATTGATAAATGACACCTGATTCTTTCAGCATGAAGTGCACATACTTCCTACCCTATGGCAGCAAATTTCTCTACTGCAAAAATGCTCTCTGCCTGTTCACATTCCATTGTCTTCCTTTAGAGGACCACACTGATGAACAATATGCAAATGGCTGCAGCAGGAGCAGAGCCTGTGCTTTGTTCAGGCTCTGCTACACACTGCGCGTGTGCTTTTGAGCAAGGAGGAAGAAACCACATAGCTGAATGTCTTCTGTGCACCTGTCTCTGATAAGATTCCATGTATGCATGGCACTGATAAACCTCCTGATGACTCTGAATAATCACTCAGAAGCTAGATTTCCTTAGGATTACAGAACTGGTATAACAAGGAATTTGAACACTAACTTAGTCTTGCTGATTCCAATGCCTCTGTTGTTCCTACTACTGCATGCTGTCTCTGGGACTTGGCCTGTGAAATATAAAGTACATGAATTAAATGAGATCATGTTTTCTCAATAGGGAATTGAAAAAAACAAGATCAAAATTGAAGGTCCTATAGATTCCAATCCTTCTTCCCTTTCTCTCTCCCTCCCGTCTCCCTTCACCTCCTTGCTTCTTCTTTCATTTCTTCCTTTCTTTAAATTCTAAAGAATTTTTTTAGTAACATGCTCATGCCTTATGCAGAAGTATTTGCCATTCCCCAAGGTAGAAATCTATTTAATTTTGTTGTCTTCTCCACTGGTAGAGTTCTACTTCCTTGGGTATTAAGGTGGAATAGAAAACAGAGGTCATTTGCAAAGCTCTAAACTCTTTCATATTCTTATGCTACATATACCATGAGGTGATGAGGTGATCAGAGAGAAATCAGTGTCAGTGGAGGTAATGGGGCAGCAGGGGTGGGAGGAGCCTTCCCCAGAGAAAGAAAAGGATGGTGTTCCACATGTGGTACTCCGAGTGTAGCTTGCCAGGCAGACCCTCAGAGACGTGGCCACATGTGAAGGAGTCCAGCTGTTCCTCTCTGGGATCGAAGAGACTATATTCCAAGCTCAGACATCATAGCCTTAGAAAAGATCCTGGGTCTTGACATGGCAAGAATACTGAGTGACACAAGCTTGAAGTGGGACCACAGAACCTAGCTGCTTAAAATGTGCACTGTGACCTCATATGAAATTACATGATTGAATTGGGGCTGGCAAAAATTTTGGCAACAGTAAAAGGCTTATGAGCACAAAACAACCAAACCTTAGTTAAAAGTCAAGCGTGCCAATGGACATGTCAATCAAACAATCAGTAGTAGTCCTACTCAGCTGTAAGTCCTATGAATCACCAAAATGGCAAGCCCAGCAAGATAGTCCCAATGGTTCTATAGTGGCACTTTTATCTTGAGGGTAGTCAGCAGCCAACTAATTAGACTTAAGGCTCACTCAGTGGGAGGGGATTTATGCCTGGTACTATAAACCTAGGCAATACCTGTAACTAGTGATGGGTGCCTTGGAACCTATAGGACAACTTACTGTTGCTGTTGCTATTTTTCCTAAAACAATATAAGTCCTAACTGCATTCTGAATACTTATCCTCATACCCACAGATCAATGTAGCTCTCATGCTTCTTCAAGCAACAACAAAAACAACAGCAAAAATTTCCTGCAATGGACAAAGGCTACTACAGAGAACAACAACTGGTCAAAATACACAGAAAAAGTGATAGGAGGTACCAATCTCCAATTAGTACATATACAACATGGTTCACTCTATGAAGTCAAGGAATGTAGGGGAAGAGGAAGCTGAAAGATTGTAAGAGTCAGAGGACTAGAACTTCTGTTGTGAGATAGTGTCTTCTAGACAGGGATACTGCATCCATGAAATCTCAACAATAAGGTGCCCTAAACAGGACCAATATAAGGACCACACCACTGACATGCCAACATGAAGAGAGGAAATTTCATAAGGCTCCATCATTCTATCCCTCTCTGAAAAGCTATAGACAGTCAAGGGCTGCTGAGAAATGGAGAATCAGTTTCTCCATAGATGAGTTTTCTGATAGGTGGTCTAATTCTAAATGGTGAGCCATAGACAGGTATATAAAAGCAACATTACATAGACTCAGTAGGTTATAGAGATCATGTGTGTGTGTATGTGTGTGTGTGTGTGTGTGTGTGTGTGTGTGTGTGTGTGTGTGTGTGTAAAACAATAATAATTAAAGTAGGGCTTGAATTTGGGAAAGAGTATGTGGTCATGGAGGGGATAAAAGAAGGAATAGACAAGATGCAAATAAAATACTCAAGTACAAAATTCTCAAAGAAGTTTAATTTTAAGAATTAGACATGTAGTGAAGCAGATGTTTTTGGCAGTTCTTACTCATGTTGCAGCTTTTGTTCAGAATACACAAGCTGTATCCTTTGCACCACACATGCACAAATGACACACACCACCAACAAATGCTGCCCCAAACACCTTGGCTCAGATTTGAAATGTTGGATGTCCTGAAGTTCAGTGTTCTCACAGTACATACAAAGTTTTCTACTCTTGCAAGTAAGTAATGGTTTAATAATAGAAAACAAAGACAGTCATCCTTTAGCACATACCAAATTGTATTGCATTAAAATATTAGATTATAAAAGTTGCTCATCAGCCAGAGCTAGACAGAGAAACCCTGTCTCAAAAACAAACAAACAACAACAGCAAAGTTGCTGGTTGAGTTACTGATGAAGATTTCATTTAAAAAAATTGAGGTAAATTTTGTCTTGACATTAGGACAGAAATGGACCTAAACCTATTTCCACTCTTTGTACTGTGTATTTGTGCAAAGCAGTCTCTCAGCATTAAGTTACAAAAGCCAAGTATCAGTCAACTCTAAACAGCTTTGATGATGTTCCATGTCCTGCAGCATCAAATGCTCATCCAAGATTTAATTTATTACGTATAAATAAACAAGCACACCCATCTCAGTGATATATAAATTTGCTCTCATCTTTAATAAATAGTAAGGTGGGTCAAAGAATTGTAAAATAAATGCCTTAGAGTTTATTATCAGTAAATGATTTATATAACTCTTATTTACCTATATAGATCCAAGAGGGCTTAAAGATTTCTCTGGTGAAAAGGAGTTGCCAGTGGAAAGGGCTTAAGAAGCCCTGTGGAAGGATCGTGTGATGACCTGGAGATGCAGCACTCTCCCCTCCATGTATCAGCACTGTGAACACTTCCCTGATGTTCTTCAGCATGATCAAGCTTGTTCTCACAGAGCAGGAACTTCGAGTAGGCCTGATAGTGATTTAGAATAATAAGTAAACGTGGTATTTCCTGCCACCAGTTTGCAGGCTGAGTCATACCTGCATAATACTGGCTATAAGTCAAGCCTGTGTGTGGTGCACATGGAAGCTTTATTGAAACCTATCTTTCTTCTGTTTATAATCTCTCCCAGTGCCCCAACCTCCCTTTTTCAAGGTGCAATTTTAAAAGGATTAAAAATGAGCTACTCAAAATTCTATGTGAAATTAAAATCAGCTTCCAGTAGAATTGCTAATAGCCCCAAGTCTTTTTAACAATCTAATTGCTAGTAGTCATTCGTGAGGCGAGCATACAGAGGAAGGTAATGATGTGCAGTACCATTAATTCATACCCAGTTTACAAAACACGTTTTATAATCTTACTTGGGAGGCTCTACTTGTGATATAGTTCAAAAACCTAGATCTTGATTTAGATAGTGAAAACACGAATCTTTTCTTTATTATATGTGCTTCCTAACATGTGCATAATAAGCCCACTTTTATGTATTAAATATTATAGTAAAATATTTTGAATGCTAAAAGTTCTGGAAAGACTCAGGTCACGGTCTTAATATATATCAATACAAGGCCTCAGGATTTGCTTCCTTGCTCTAAGAGAATATTGATTTATTCCTTAGGACTCTAAATCTCTCACCCTTTACACACACATGCACTCAGCACACACACACACACACACACACACACACACACACACACACACACACACTTGCATATACACAGATACAATCTGCTGAGTCTATTTAGTGTTGCTCGTATGTATGTATATTTATAGCTGAAGACTTGGGGCTGGATAACCTGTTGGGGGTTTGTCTCCAGAGAAGACAGATCCTCTCTCTGACAGCAGCCACTGATTGCACGTAGCTTTTCATGTAGGTGTGGGACCTTGTGAAATTTCCTCCATCCATGTTGGCATGCCAACTGGTATTGTCTTTGTGCAAATCTTGCTAAGGTGGCCATATTGCTGAGGTTGCACGGGTGAAGCTTCCCTGTCATATATGGAAGATGCTGTCTAGAAGCAGGTGTTCTGGTCCCCTGGCTCTTACATTATTTCTGTCCCTTCTTTCATGATGATCCCTGAGCCTTAGAAGGATAAATATTTAAAATGCAGTTAGGGAAGCTGGAGAATTGGCTCAGAGGTTAAGAGCACTGACTTCTCTTCCAGAGGACCTACCGGGGACCAGCCTCAGCAGTTTCGAGGATCTTGAAGGGCAGGGATGTCTGACAGGTGCAAGAAAAGACTTGGACACAGGAGTTGGTGCAAGCTGACAAGTCTTGTCAGATCTGGAGATGTGCATCTTCTCCGCCATCTCCTGATATGACTCAATCCCAGTCTTTTATTGTAATAAACAAGGAAATAGGGGATGAGAAAATTCAACAGGTGATTGGATTCTTCACAATAGTTTCAAAAGTTCTTTTTTGTAAATCAGCCAGTGTACCCTGTGCCCCTTGATTGCACATAGAAGTTCCCAGAAAGAGAGCCAAAGCATACCAGCTTATTCTTTGGCAGGTTAATAATTATCAGAACATCTGAGGTAATCACCCCAGAGGCCATCTACTTGCCATTTCTCAGAAAGCACAGACATACAAGCAATGCTTTAAGGTACCAGACTGCCAGCTTCCTCTCAGCCAAAGTCCTTCTTCATCTCTCTGTAATTTGTCAAGTTGTCTTCTAACTAGTTCTGGACAACTCTTGTCTTCTATCCTATCTGTATGTCACCCCATCCACAGCTTTCTGCCACCAGCCTTCTGGGTTTTTCCCATGACCTGCAGAACAGCTCTAACTCCTGCCACTGTCAAAACCTCAATATCATTTCTAATGTCATGGAAACCACCACAGGAGAGAGAGAGAAAATCATGAAGAGCAAATAGAGGAGGAGGATTACAAGAACCAGTAACAGTTGGATGGGTGGGAACATGACATGCATACGCCATGTTGTTTTCTCCCTGGCCCACAGAAGGCAGGCTTAGTAGAATATCCAGTGGGGCAGGCCGGGAGGGATCGATGTCCTCATGCTCGGGGACCTCCAGCACAGATTCCACTGGCAACACGTCAGGCTTTTCATATGCCGTCTCCGGCAAGGACCCAGGTTCATTTCCCAGCCCCCCATGGCAGCTCACTGCTGTCTCTAAGTACAATTCCAGGAGATCCGACACCCTCACACAGACATACATGCAAGCAAAATACCAATGCAGATAAAATATAAATCGATAGATAGACAAATGAATGAATGAATGAATAAATAAATAAATAAATAAATAAATAAATAAATAAATAAATGGCACTTAGAATGTGCTGGTTTAAGAAAGTGCCAATAGTACATTCTTGTTTAGGTTCTAATCCCACTGGCTACAGGTTTGCCTCAGGTTCTAGCATCAGGCATGGATTCCCTCCAAATGAGCAGCTTCGAAGTCTAATTAGATAGCTGTTGGTTACTCCCGAGACATAAAAGCCATCCTTTCATATACAACCATGACTTGGATTAGTTTGTGTTCCCTGTGACTTCAGTTTGCTTTCAAAGAAATATCCTCTTCATTAAATTGACTTTGGGAAATTGCTAAACTCCTTCATATTATATTCATATTTTAGTATCCGTTCCAGAAGACAACCTCATTTTCAGATTCCTAAAAAGCAGAAAGTGTGGAGGTGGTTTGAGTGTGTTTATGATATGTATATGTGTATGTTTGTGCATGGAGGGACATGAGCATGTTACTATGTGTGTTGTGGAATATTAGTTGAAGATATGTTACATTTGTTTATGCCATGGAATATTTGTTTAATGATGCAAATATGTGTTTCATTTTTTTATGTTGCATTTGTTTAACGCTACGAAGCTGTGTTACCTTGCCTGCTTATGAAACCTGATTGGTCTAAGAAAGAGCTGTATGTCCAATAGCCAGACAGAAGAGGGATAGGTGGGGCTGCCAGGTAGAGAGAATAAATAGAAGAAGAATGTAAGACAGAGAGGAAAAGGGGGCAAGAAAAAGAGAAGGAGAGAGGACACCAAGGGTCAGTCACCCAGCTACACAGCAGCCATGGAGTAAGAGGTAAAGAAAGGTATATAGAATAGAGAAAGATAAAAGCCCAGAGACAAAAGGTAGATAGGATAATTTAAGAAAAGCTGGCTAGCAATAAGCCATGCTAAGGCCACACATTTATAAGTAATAATAAGCCTCCATGTGTTTATTTGGGAGCTGGGAGGTGGGTCCCCAAAGAGTAAAGAACAAAGATTAAAAAACAAGAAAACAAACATACAAACAAAAACAACTATATGTGTGGTTGTAGAAGACAACAGGATCTCTTTGATGTTCACCTCTTTATACTTACTTCCTAAGCTTTATACTCCAGGCACATCATGAAACCCAAGAGCTCCTGGGGAATCTCCTGTCTCTGTCTCCCAATTCCATGAAAGAATGTTGGGTTATGGACGTGCTATACTGCATATGGCTTTCTGTGGGTTCAAAGCATTCCACCTTAGGTCCTTACAACTTCACAGCAAATGATCGCCCATTGATCTATCTCCCCATTCCTGGAAGGGTAATTTTGGTCATCAGTAATATATAGGCTCTATAAGTGGGATGTTGGAAGGCTCTCCCTCCCAGCACCCCAATGTGCCTTTGTATCTTTAAAAAAACAACTCAGCTGTGCATTTTAAGATGTATTTTAGTTATTTTTAATTGTGTGTGTGTGTGTGTGTGTGTGTGTGTGTGTGTGTGTGCGTGTGTACATAAATGTAGTGCCTGTGGAGAGGCTTTGGAGCCCCAGGAGCTGGAATTGTAGACAGTTGTGAGCCAGCTGACACTAGTGCTGGGAATTGAACTCAGGACCTCTGGAAGAGCAGCGTGCATGCTGAACTGCTGAGCCACCTCTATCAGCCCCACTGCCGTTTCCCACTTACAAGCCCCTCTCTGGAATTTACCTGTCTCTGGATAACACCCTGTTTTCTTCTGGGATAACCTGACGTTCAGGTAGCTATCCTGCAATGATTCAGCTTTGCTGCACTTACTATAGTCATGGGGCCATTTCCCCTTGGTTTTTTAAGACTTCATCTTATGGCCCACCTTCAGGACTTCATGCTGGGTGTTCAAGTCAAGTTGATAGCAAAGATGTCGGGCTGATATTACCACATCCCTGAGTGCAAGTGGTTTCATAACAGAAGCGAGTGTAAGCAACAGAGGCGAATCCTACCAGCTCTTTGTGCTGCTGTTAATCTCTTTGTTTAGCCACTGGAAAGAAAGCGACAGTAATGACAGCAGCTACTATCTCAGCAGATAATAAGTTAATCATGGCCTGACAAACTGAAACAGAATGCAGAAACGAGTTAACAGTGATCCCCGTAATTAGATCACTGCTCCATCCGTAGATAGATACAGAAATGGATGAGAACTGAAGTCTGGACCCTCTTCCTCTCCCACACCCACCTAAAACTGAGTTTAGTCGGTTTAGTTACCGTATTAGTTACTGTCTCTGTATTAGTTACTGTCTCATTGCTATGACAAAATGTTTGGCCAAAGCGACTTCACCAAGGAAGGCTTATTTTGGCTTCCAGCTCCAAGATAGTCACTGAAGCAGCAGGAGAGTGAGGGAGCAGGACACATGCATGTGTAAGCCAGGAAGCAGAGCACTATGGATGCTGGTGTTCATCTTACCTCCCCTTTGGATTCAGTTCGGAATCCTAGCTCATAACCATAGTCAGGGGTGGGTCTTCCCTACCCAGTTGACCCTTTCCAGAAACAGCCTCACACACATACTCAGAGGTGCGTTTCCATGGTGATTCTGAATCTTCCTCAGCTAACAAGATTAACATAATACCCCCCAACACTCTCAGCCTTGTCTTGTATGCCTGCCATATTTCTTTCATATTCTCAACCCTATATTTATTTATTTTTAGGCCTGGATTTCTCCTTATCTTCCCACTTCAGATCCCAAGTGGTTTTTCCATATTTTATTCCAACCATTCCCTCAAGTTTGACAAATCAGGTCAAGGCTCTGCGTAGAATCCTAGCAAACAAGGTCTGTGTTTGGAAGGACGGGAACAAATGGAAGCCATTTTGGCAGTTCTGGTATGGCAATTACCAAAGTGAGCTTGGTCCTGTGGCACCTGTGATGCCAGTTCAATGGGGTGGGCTGACAGGACCAGCAGCTGAGAGGAGAGCACCCGATTTCAAGTCAGTCCCATGGATAGTTGTCCAGGGTGGTCTGGGAATGTCAGCTTCCAAGGCTAATGTATCTAGAAACTCAACTCTTATCTCTGAGGCCCTGACACCATGGGGTTCTGCTACCAGCAGTACGTCATAGTAGTGTCTTTCTCCTAAGAGAAAGGAGGGACAGATGGTTTGAGAAGGTTTGAGACCTGGGCCTGTAGCATGGATCTTAAAAGGTCTTATTAACAAAAAAATGAACCTGGAGGCCAGTTATTGGGGTGAACGCTGGAAGATCAGAGAAGCAGAACAAGCCACAGCTTCCTCACTTCGCCAGTTCCTCAGCTGATCCTGTTTCCTCAGATTGGAAGCCTCTGAGTTCTCATCCAAATGGATCTCAGCTGTAGTGGCTGCTAAAAGCTGAAAAGCTTAACCAGTTTAGTTCCTGGTTTTCATACCTTATATACTTTTCTGCTTTCTGCCCTCACTTCCTGGGATTAAAGGCGTGAGTCACCATGCCTGGCTGTTTCCAGTGTGGCTTTGAACTCACAGAGAGCCGGATGGATCTCTGCCTCCAGAAGACTAGGATTAAAGGTGTGAGTGCCACCATTCCCTAACCTCTATGTTTAATGTTGTGGCTGTTCTGTTCTCTGATACCAGACAAGTTTATTAGGGTGCACTATATTGGGGAATACAATATCACTACATGGGCCAGTGGTGCCTTTAGGTTGGAGACAGGGCTTAGCTTACTAGGAAGCATGGGTTGGCAAGGACTGAGCAGCTGTATGGCTAAAGCCATTTATCTGATGCCAGCAAACATAGCATAAGATCATACAAATGCTGTGACATGAGTAAAATGGAGGCCTGAGTCCCCTACACACGAGGCAGCTGTAGTGAAGAGGATTAGGCAACTACCACAGAGCTTCACTTGAGGGATGTGCATGAGATTTGGAGCATGCACTACAAGGTATATTCCAACCCTGTGTTTCCACAGCAGACTCAGAAAGGGAGTATAAAAATGGAAGAGCTGAGTCAAGGCTAGGACAGAGCACATTAGAGGGCCAGAGATTTCTGGACTAGCTCATCTTTAATCACATTTCAATGGATCCATGATGCTCTCATTGATTTTCAGTGCTGACTCGACCACTATCTACCATTGAATTACTTTTTATTCACATCTTCCTTAATTTCTTCTGTCTTTCCACATCTACATGCTGTCCGTCATAGCATGAGTATTGCAATCATGTCTTCCTTATAAACTCTGCATGATTCAAGGAAGAACCTTGAAAGGGCTTGATAGACAGTGAAGTCCCAGACACACAGCCTCCAGCCTGGCAGTTATTATAAAATCAATTCCATATGGATTATAAATATCACCTACGACTTGAAAGGCCTGCCCTAGGCTTCACACCAGGCTGGTCATTTGGCTAATTTTTATTTTGATACATTTTCAGGCTATTTCACTAGTTTCATTTTATTGAAAGACCCCTCTAGTTTATTGTCCATTAATTTGTAATGTTCTAGTTTCTAAATATAGAACTTCATCTCTTCAATCCAAAGTTCGACTTCCAAAGTCCTGACTTCCTAGAGGAAATGAATGTCTTTTAAAAGCTATGAGTTTGACATTTAATGATAAATTAAATATAATTAATGTAGTTCTGGAGCTAGAGAGTGGTGCTCGTTCTTTACTAGTGATTTTCTTTAAGATCAAGTTCATTCTCTGATTTCAAATGACTTTCCTATGTTGACACTCTGTATGACAGGGATAATGATATTTCAAGCCTGTACTTACTTCTCCTGGTGAAATCACTTAACTTATGTTTGTCTATCCAAATAAACTTCATGTTCCAGAAGCAGCAGATCCTTCTGAGGGAATGGGTATGTAGCTCAGGAACAGAGGGTCACTCAGCTCACAGTTTCTGAAGCCCAGACTGGGAACAGGACCCCATATAAAGTCAAATGGTTTTCTTTGCAAAGAGGAGAGATGCAGTAACTTATAACAGAAATATCTGTTTAATAAGTATAGACATGAGTTTTTAAAATCAAGGTAAATCACAGTTTCTAAATTTGGACATTACAGTTACTGCAGTATTTCTTCTAGATTCATCAGGGCAGTACCTGTGGTCATTTGACTCATGAGGTAAGTGGACATTCATCTTATAGTCTATGGGACTCATCAGTAACCACTCCTAGAGTAGAAGAGGACATGATATTTGTAGCCAATGGCCCTAGATACAGTAGAAATATCTACATCAGAAGAAATATTAAATTTCTATACTATCCAAACCATTTGTTCATTCCCTAAAAATGCAGAAAGTGCAAACATTTACAGACTTGCTGTGTCCCCTGGGATTGATACAGTGTTTGAAAAACAGTTCCTACTCAGGAGCTTAGCAGGAAAGACAGATAAACAGCAAAATAGAATAAAATGCAGTGGAAGCAGTTAGGGAAATACATAAGGAAGAAAGGTACCAAAGAGAGAGTCATTGAATATAACCTAGGACTTCAAGAAATTACCACTGGAAACTGTTGTGTGAGCCAAAGAATAAGGATGAGTAGTGGTTTTCAAATAAAGAAAAGCAGATAGGCTGTTCTAGGGAAGAAAAGACCATGGGAAAAGCCATAAAGACAAGAAACATCAGTGTGAATGCCAGGAGACAGAATCAGCTCAGTACTATTTGAACATAACACAGAAGGAAAGAGTAAAGAAAAATGAGGCCAAGTATAAAGCCGGCGAGTGAGACAGTGAATAGGGTCAGAAAATCCAATTCTGGAGCTAACACAGTGAGAGACGGTGAATGTTTAAGTTAATATTGCCACAACAAAAGTGGAAAGGAGATCCAGGAGGTAATAATTCACCATCTGTCCATTTCACAGATGTTTACTGTGCCCCAGGGACAGTAGTCCTCTACGTTTGCAGAGGACTTGCCTTTCTGGATGGCACATGAAATCAAGTAGGCAGAACACACAGAAGGCCAAGTGGAAGGTCAGATACAGATGTGGGAAATGAAATCAGCACAGGTCTACTTTCAGATTTTTGAATGGGCTGCTAGGGAGGCATGGTTTGTTCTCTGCAGTTACTACAGGAGAAGGAGGAAGCGGTGGTGACTTCAGCAGTGGACAAATTGGACTTGAGGCACTTAAACCAAGCACTTCAGACTTTTGACAATGCATTGTACAAAAAAAACAAAAACAACCATAAAGCAATGCATAAGCCATGCACCTGTGGTTGATTTTTGCTCTCTATGAGAAAGCTGACCACACATTAACTTTGGGTGTGTCACTGAAGGTATTTCCAGAGAGACCGACATTTGAATCAGTGGATTGAGCAAAGATTTGCCTCATCAGTGTGGATGAGCCATGTCCAATCAGCTGAGGGCTAATACAGCAAAAGAAAGAAGATAAATAATCAGTCCCTCCCTCTCTCCTGGAGTTGGGACACCCACCTTCTATGAGTGGGGTTTGTTCTAGACCATTAGATGACATCAACCTGGCAAGTTCTGTGCATGTACTGAAATTTTCCCACTCTGAATTTTTTTCAAAAATCATTTTTCTTGTTTTAGCTCCACCTTTTTCATTTTTAATATTTATTCCTATTATTTTAAAGTATATGTATATGCGTGAGAGGGTGTGTGAACCTGAGTGTAGTACCTGTGGAAGTAGAAGAGGTCATTGGGTCCCCTAGAACTGAAATTATAGACAGTTGGGAGCTGCCTGACATGGGTGTTGGGAACTGAACCTGGATCCTCTGCAAGGGCAGTGTGGTGGTTTGAAAGAAAATAGTCCCCAAAGGGAGTGGCACTGTTAGAAGCTGTGGGCCTTGTTGGAGTAAGTATGGTCTTGTTGGAAGAAGTGTGTCACTATGGGGGTGATCTTTGAGGTCTCTTATGCTCAAGCTATGCCCAGTGTCACAGTCCACTTCCTGTTGCCTGCAGATCAAGATGTAGAACTCTCAGCTCCTTCTCTAGCACCATGTCTGCCTGCATGCCACCATGATAATAATGGACTAAATCTCTGAAACTATAAGCCACCCAAATTAAATGTTTTCCTTTATAAAAGTTGCTGTGGTCATGATGTCTCTTCACAATGATTGAAACCCTAACTAAGACAAGCAGTGTGCACTTTTAACCTCTGAGCTATCCTTCCAGACTTAACTCCAGTTCCCTTAAAGGAAAATGTTTAGATCTTTCAAATTTAAAATTTTATTTGACATATGTAATAGATGGTTTGTTTTTCTCTGAGCCTAATTTTCTGGGCAATCAGGCTTTTAACCAGCTTCCCTAAAGAAACAAGAAACAATTTCAAAGTGAGAAGAAAGCACACAGAATGTTGGTACTAATGGTCCAGGAAGAAGGCTAAGAATAAAATCGTATAATTAGCAATAAAGAAGGCTGTTCAAAAAATAATTATGTTTTATAGAAATTGATAATACCATGCAGCAATCTAGACTTCCAAAAGTTTTCCTCACATATATTTTTAAATTCAAAGTTATTTTTAGGGGCCTTATCTAGAGAAAACCTTCTCCCTCTCTGAGCGGTCATTCATCCAGAATTGGGACCTTGTGGAATTCCCCGTGTCGGCAGTGGAGTGTCCAATGATGATGTCATCATGCAGGTCTTGTTGAGGTATATTGTTCAAGTTTCACGGAGGCAGCTTCCATGTCATGTGTAGGTGACACTCTCTTGCAGCGGACATCCTGGGCCTCTAGATCTTACAATCTTTCCACTCTTTTTTCGTGATGTTCCCTGAACCTTAAGCATCTAGCTTGTGTTGTAGAACTGGGGGCTGGGCACACTACAATCACTTGTTCTCTGTATTTTGACCATTATGGACCTCTGGAATAGTTTCCATCTGTTGCAAAAAGAAGCTTCTTTGACAAGGGGTAAGGACTTTACTTATTGTTGGTAATAGGTTGAGTAGTGAGCACACAGTTAGAAATTACACTGGTTGAGGAAAAAGGTTGGTACTGGGTTCTTCCCTAGCATCTATGACCTGTCTGGCCATAGACAGTTAGGTAGTTATCAGGCATGAATGCCCTCCTATTCCCTGATAGGTTATGCAATCCCAGTGGTCAGCCTTTAAGCATATGCACATTTGAGCAACACTAAATGTATTCAGTAGGTTATGTATATTTATGAGTGTGCATGTAACAATAATAATTATAGGAAAAGAGGTAATGAACTTGAGGGGAAAGACATAAGAGTAGTTAAAGGGAAAAGAGGAAATTATGTAAAATACATTATTTTTCTTAACCATTTTGGAGTGGAAGAGATAGCTCAGGTATTAAGAGCACTTGGTGCTCCTACAGATAACTGAGCTTTGGTTCTAAGCATCACATCAGGTGACTAATAACCATCTGCAACACTATTTCCAGGGGGATCTGACACCCTCTTCTGGCCTCTTCAGGCACCTTCATGCATGTGGTGCACATACATATGCTCAGGTGCATGTGCACACACACACATAAAATATGATGCAAATAATTTACGAATTTTCAGCTATTTTTATTGTGTGTGTTTTTGTAGTACACTGTGATCATTTGATGGAGGCATATGTGTTATGATTATATCAGGGCACTTAGCATTTTTATCTTCTTACACGTATCATTTCTTTATAGAAAAACTCCAAAAATCTCTCTTCTAGTTGCTCATACAATATAAAATAAATTGTTGGTAACTGTATTCCCTCCAGGAAGCCACAGAACACTGGCACTTACTTTTCCTGGCTGTGTTTCTGCATTGGTTATCTGGTCTCCTTTTCTTCATCCTGACCCCTTTGCTTCCTGGCACTGTCCTCCACTGCTTCTACAGAGTCATCCAGGCTTAGTTTCCGCACGTATTTCTTAACAAGAATACCAACCAGAATTAACAAAAATTTCATATTTATGGATTTTTTTTTGCCAAATTGAGATGGCACTCTGTTTAGGGTGTGTGGGCAGCACTAACTTTTAAGGTCTCTCTTTCTAGTCTGAAAATAAGAGGGTTACCTAATCATCTCAAAGGTACTTGTAGCTAAATGTGCCTAACCCCCTAAATGGGCTTTTAAGGATTCCACTAATTATTCTAAACAATTATCCTGTTTAACAACATTCGCTGCACCTACATATTTACATATTTTGAATTTTTACTTATTTATAAGGATTTATTTATTACTATTATAATATTTCTGATTTTAAATCATGCAAAATTAATATGTTCATAAAAATGTTCCAGGACGTTAAATGCCAGAGCACATTTATTAACTCACCCCTTGTGCAGCTCACGTGGACCCTCATATTTTATTTCTTCACTTATTCATGCATTAATTTAAATATTCATGGAGCATAAGCTACCTATCCATCACATAAAGGCATGCATGAAGCGGGCCACAAAATGCATGCTTTCTTCCCTTCCTCTTACAATCTGGTCGGGAAATTAACTCCTAATGTGGTACCTAGCACTTATGACAGCAGTCAGGTCTCCTTTAAATACTGCAACACTCTATAAGACTGACTTTGTTATCCTATTTTACTGATAACGGAAACGAAGTCGAGAGAGGTTCAGTAACCTTGGCCGGGCTGCACTGCCCAGCTACTGAGTAATCATCCCCGAAAACAAGAAAGGAAAACTCACAAGGCAAAATATCAGTGTGTCTGTCCTTATACAGAAATTTAGGCAAATACAAATAAGTAATATAGTTCGAAGAGATATTTCTCAGCATTTAAAAAAAAATAGCATTTAACAAGAGAGCACCAAGCACCCAATAAAGAATCTAGATCGGAAGTGGAGTTCAGGGGCTATAAAAGCTCCAACGGAGGCCTCGGGAAGCCTGGCTCTGGTAAGGTTTGAGAAAGAGGTACCGAAGCCATATTCTCTCATCGGCCCGAGTTTCACAACGCCTAGCATACACTTGTAGGGATAATCATTCTAGCACATTATTACAGCGATGATGAGCAGCAGACATTATTTGGTGTTTTGACTTTTCATAAAATGCTCCATTGTAACCGCTTGTAAAACAGGTCTATTTGATGTCAATAGATGTTCTCATGACTCTCACTGTTTGACTTCCCATCTATTATTTCATGAACACGTTCTATTGTAAACTTCTAAATGTCAAACGAAAAATCAGTAGCTTGAGATTCAACACTTCCATCTTCGGTTCACCTGCAAGTCGCGACCACACTGCCACCTAGTGGTCCCTAGCAGCGCCTTCCGCGATGGACAGAAATTTCTATTCAAACACCGCAAACTTACACATCTCTTAACTGGTTCTGGTTCGGTTACTTGGAATACACAGCTCATTTTACCATAGAGATGACATCATGTTCAAAAAATCGGCCATGGAACCCACACCTTCCGTGAATTGTTATCTATTGTTGTAGGGGCAAAAATAAAAAATAAAAAATTCCTTGTGAATTTACCTGCTTAAGGATAGCAACCACTTGTTCTTTTATTGTCTCCAATGGCCCTTTGCAGATGACCATCAAGATGCTCAGTTTGTGCTGCAGTCATCCATCCCCAGGGCCAATGTGGACGGGGTTTGCCTGAGCCCATTCATGTGGCAGATAACAGCCCAGATGCGCTATGATGGAGAAATCGTTTCCTTCCTTGAATACCTCCGCATAGCTCAGCCCTGTGGGTTTCAAGAAAGATGGGTGTAGAAAGCCAGGAGAGTTTGCGAGATGGAAATCCATCACGGCAATGCCACCCTCTCAACCAGTCCTGTTCTGCTACTAGTCATAAGTCACCAAGCCCAGCTCAGGCTCCGGAGAAACAGAATACACAAGGTGGAGCGCTCTCTGAGGTCAACATAAGACAAATGATGTTGGATGAGGGTCTACAGTGCAATAAGGTGCAGGTTCCTGAAGACGAGTATCCGTGCGGAGGGATGTGCAAATATGCATACTTGAGACAGGAGCATTCTCTGTGTGTGAAACAAAAACTGAGGAGGCCATCTTGCCTGGAGTCTAGAAAGCAAGGATCGGGGTGTCGAAGCTGAAGTCGAGATACCTGGAGGTCAGATACTGATCTGATTTATATTAATTAGACCAGTTTGAATTTTTTATAAATGGAAAACGTACTTGCACATAGATGGCAATTAGCATAATTGTTTCAAGATTTATCTTTGTTATTGAGTTTATTAAGAGCCCATTGTTCTTCATGTCATTGTCTCACAGTCTATTCATCCACCCATCTGGAAACGGATGTTCCAGCTGTTTCTATTTTTGGATAAAAATAGTAAGAGGCTCAGGTTGTTCATTTATGGATTGTCTGTGTTGATATGTTCTCATTTAATTTGGACAGTTACATAGAATAATGTAGCTACAGAATACATCCGGTCTATTATCTTTTTAAAAATTGATAAACTGTGTTCCATAGTGGCAAGACCATTATGGAAAGTAAGTACACTGTCTCCATTCAATGCTGAGTTTCAGTCTCTCCACAGTCTTCTCCAGGCCTTGCTGTGGTCAGTCTTTTTAGTTATCCCAGTAGATGATTTAATTCTATTGTTAGACAGAGCTTGGTGCTTTATCCTTTGTTCTTTATTATCTTGTTTCTTTGGTCGTCTTCCTATAGATTGGTTAAATTTAACACTACTCTATTTTTATATTGTCCCGAAGCTTCTGGACAGATAGGTGTTTTATTCTTTTTTCTCTCTTTGCCTTTCTGTTGGGGCGTTTCTATTCATCTATTTGAAGTTCACTGATTTTTTTTTCCTTTGCCATTTCAAATCTAGAAGTACTTTTGGCTCCTTTACTGAGATTTTTGTTTGTTTGTTCATCTTTATGCCCCTTTAATTTCTTTCTCTGGTCTTACTGCTCCAGCTATAAGCACAATATTGAAAAGGATTGTGGAGAGTAAACAGCCCTATCTTGTTCCTGATTTCAGTGAGATTGCTTCAAGTTTTTCTCCATTTAGGATGATATTTGCTGTGGGTTTCTCATATATACCTCTTATTATGCTGAGGTATGTTCCCTCTAGTCCTATCTACTCTTTCTCGGACTTTTATCATGAAGGTGTGCTGGATCTCATTAAAGCATTTTTTTGCTCCATAGAAATGATCATGTGATTTTTGTCTTTACATCCACTTTTGTGGTTTATTACATTTATTAAGTTTGTGTATTTTGAACTATCCCTCCATCTCCTGGATAAAGCCAACTTGGTCATGGTGGATAATATTTGATTTGTGTCTGTATTTGGTTTGCAAGTATTTTATTGAGCATTTGTGAATCTATGTTCACCAGGAATACTAGCCTGGAGCTTTCTTCTTCTTGTGTCTTTACCTGATTTGAGCATTAGAATGGTATCAGCTTCATAGAAGGAGTTTGGGAGTGCCATTTGTGTTTGTATTTTTTCTAATATTTTAAGAGTGATTGACTGTGGATATGCTTTGAAAGTCTGGTAGAATTCTGCTGTGCATCTCTCTGGACCTGGCCTTTTTTCAGTAGGAAAATTTTTTTACCATTTCATTTTCTTCATTTGCTATAGGTCTGTTTGGTGAATCTAGAAATTCTTCCCTTTCTTTTAAGTTTTCCAGACTAATGAAGTACAGGTTTTTAAATATTCTCATAATATTCTGAATTTCTTTGGTGTCTATTTTAACGTTTCCCTGTTTATTTTGTTTCTGATTCTGTTAATTTGTATCCCCTGTCCCACCCCCACTGCTCTTGCTCTCTTGTTTAGTTGAGCTCAAGATTTGTAGATCTTTCTTATTTCCTCAAAGAACCAGCTCTTAGATTTGTTGATTTGTATTGACTCATTTTTGGATTATTTAAAGACACTTCACTTAGGCACACGTGACAGCTCCACAATGTTCCATAAACTTCACTTTAAGCAGATGAATGTTTTAAAAAGATTTACATTACAAGAAGAAAAATGTTCTGCTTACCTGCATATGTAATTACATTCTAGATATCTTCATTTCTTGGGGTAGGGCCGGGTTTCCAGTTGCTATCATTTGCCTTCTAGTAAAAATTGTCCTTCACCATTTCCTGGACAGCAGGGCTGCTAGTATTTGTTTACTTCAACTTAAGGGAACTTGCAACTTTTTTGCAAGATGTTAACCTTGTGGAAGAATTCCAGGCTGAGATCTTATTTTGTTTTATTTCTTGTAGTACTTTCAACATGTTTTCTGATCATCTCCCCTTTGCATCAGTTCAATGAACAACCACGCCCTCGGCCTTTTCTTAGTTCCTCTGTATGTAGTATGATTGTTGTTTCTGGTTGCTTTTAAGTAACTTAATTATGGGATGGTTTTGTACGGTTTTCCCTATGTTTATTGTATGGTTTTTCACTATGTTTCTTGTCCTTGGGTTTTTTTTTTTAATTATTTGACTTGAGAACTGTTATTTCATCAAATTTGATTTTTTCAATAGTTTCAAATATATTTTTCTATTTTTGAATAGAAACATATTTCTATTCAACACAGTTGTGAGCTGCCATGGCTGCCGGGAATTGAACCTGGGTCCTCTGGAAGGGCAGCCAGCGTTCTTAACTGCTGAGCCATCTCTCCAGCCCCTTCATTTTAGTTTCTCAAACATATAGAATATAGAGATTTTATTGTAACCATAGAACTGTCAATCATATTAATAATTTTCAGTGCCCTTGATTATGAATTTCCTGTGCCATTTCTATCTCATTTCAGCTGTCTGTTTCTCGCTTGTTCGTGAGTCCTTTTGTCCTGTGTCTTACCAAGTCTACACACTTTTCAATATGAGACATTGTAAAATTGGCTATTTTGGTTATATTATAATCTCAAAAATAAAAGAAAAGAAATCTTAAAGATTTTAAATTTCACTACTGTTGGTGCTGCGTGCCTTCTTATAACTCTGACTATCTTGAAGTTTGCTCTGGGACACAGTTAGGTGAAGGTATATGATCCTTTCAAGTTGCACTGTTAGGCATTCTTAGGCCCTGACAGAGCAGTGGTTAGTCCAGACCTAATGTGGGTCCCCCTACTGAGGTCAAGTTCTTCTAAGTCCTTTATACAAATGCACAGTGACTTAGGAGTCCTTCCCCTCGGGCTGGTGGGAACAGGTGTCATCTACAGTTGTGTGAGCACTCCAAAGATTTCCCTATCTAATCCTGTGAGTGCTTGCCCTTCTTTGGGAGGTTTCCTGACATGTATATGCTGCTCACTTCTCCTGAAGACTCCACAAAGATTGTGTGGGGGGGCTGTGGTTTTTTCTCTCTGGGTGGCCAGCTCATCTTTTCAGCCTTTTTTTTTTTTTTTTTTTTTTTTTTTTTGGTGTGGCTGCTAGTCACTTTCAGCGTTTTGGGTAATAAACATCAGCCATTCAACTCAGTCTGGCTGGGCTGTTGTCTGCCTGCAGTGTGGTTGTTCATATGAGACTGTGACCTAAGACAGTTGTAGGAGTTCTTTGTTAAAATTGCATCTCTCCAGAGCCACTGGTGCTTAGGAGCATTGTCCTAAGAATTGCTGTTCCATGTATGTTTCCCAGGTTTTTGTTGTTTCTCTAGAAGAGATGTCATAGCCCTATCAATCTATCTTGATCAAAACCAGAAACTAAAAAGTCATTTATATAACAGGTATTTTGCATACTTTGTGGTTTTTTTGTCTTTCGAAGTTCATCTTTTGAGTGCAGATGTAACATCAGCTCTGTTTTCCCTGATTTTCTTAATGCTCCCATTATTTCCTAAAACCTCCTACTATAATAGTGATCAGGGTATATTCTAATTATGTGGTTTGTATGTATGTCTTCTCCATTTGGATAAAACCTTTTATAGTTTCATTATTTCATCAATACCCAAAATAGTACCTCACACATAATAGCTATTCAGCTAATACTTTGCTCACGCTCAGTGAGCTCATCTCCCACTCTTCTTGGAGAGATGCTCATGGACAATCCTCAGTTCATTGTCATTCTGGAGACCAGTCTTCTTCTTATTGGCATTTCAGGAATCTAGGAAAGCACTGGACTCCGACCCTCTCTTCCTTCTCCCACCCACTTGCCTCCTAGTTCCTTGCTCATGGTTGCTAGGGGAAGTGATAACTCATAGTAACAGTAGAGTAGATAGTTGGTGGTAGCTGTGAAGTAGAACCAAATGGTATCTCCTGGGATTTCTCCTTCGTCCATCTGTGTGAAATTCTGAAATTATCATAGCCTAGGAGTCAGAAGACCCAGATGTACAATCTGCTTTTTTGATTCTTGGCAGTATAAAGGAGAGTTATTGATTAAGCCCTGGAGCCACTTTCTCATTCATAACATGGAGTGCTAACAACACAGTTTTGCAGTCACTTATCTACAGTTGCCTTATCCTAAAAGCTATGAAAACCAAATGTTCTTGCATAACTCATTTGACATTGACACCTGACCTGTGAAATAACTAACGTGGAGCCCTTTAGAAATGTTCCTGGAAGCCATTACGATTGCTCAGAATTCCCTGGGTTTATCATATAATAGCCAGTAAAGGCACAACTTGTCTTCGTTAAAACCAAGATTATGAATCACCAAATCTGGCCCCAGTGTACATACCTTAACACGGCATGCGTTTGGAGCACACGTTTTCTAAGAGGGCCACAGCACAGGTTTGTGTGAGGCGTTGTAACACTGAGAATGAAAGCTGTTAGCACACTGCCCAGACACAGTTCAGCCATGGGGAATATCAATGTTTTCAATTATGATCCCTTTGACCCCCATATAAAGACACAGTTCAGCCTTTCTGAAAGAACGTGTGTAACCTACAGGTCACTTTACAAAGGGCACACGTACCTTCCTTTTTCCTCTTTTCCTTTTCTCATGGGTTTTGTGTGTCCTTCCTCTCCTCCTTGTAGCAGGAATCTTAAAGAGTTTTTATTAATAAAATCAAACCTGGGCCTAGTTATTGGGGTGAAATGCTGGATGGTCAGAGAGACAGAACAAGCCACAACTAACCTTACTTGGCCAACTTCTCAGCTGGTCTTGTTTCCTCAGACTGGAAGCCTCTGTGTCCTCATATCCGAATGGCTCTCAGCTGAACTGCTGCTAGACGCCTGAAAGCTTAACCAGCCAAATGCTTAACCAGCCAAATGCCTAACGAGCCAAAATGCTTCTAGTTTCTGATTCTCACGCCTTATATACCTTTCTGCTTTCTACCACCACTCCCTGGGATTAAAGGCTCCCTTTCTGGGATTAGAGGCGTGTATCACCATTCCAGACCATTCCCAATGTGGCCTTGAACTCATAGAGATCCAGAGGGATTTCTACCTCTGGAGTGCTAGGATTAAAGGTGTGAGTGCCACCATTTTCTAGCCTTTGTATCTAGTGGCTGTTCTGTCTCTGACCCCAGATAAGTTTATTAGGGTGCACAATATTTTGGGGAACACAATACCACCACACCTCCTCAAGTCCTACTGCTTTAATCTCTTGAAAACACAATGAAAGATACAAATCCTCTCCCCAGGAACATCCCCTGAGCACAGCACACGCTTTCACAAGTACCGTGGGCATGTCCCAAACTCCCCAAGGCCTGCATGGGATCCTGCTTTAGGGAGTTAATCATTAAGGAATAAAATTGTATCATATATCTATCATTATGTGGTGAATCTCTGTTTAGCAATACTTTAAAATCATTCCCAATTTTTTCATGTTTTTTAAACTGTAAATTTTTAAAATATGTAGACAAATATAGTCAAAATACCTACAAATTCTTCATAAATGATTATAACAATTAAGCACCCTCTAAGGACATTACCAGTTCTGTTTTTCACTGATTCTATTCTTCCTAACAACTTAAATTTATGTAATATGCAAATTTTATATTTTTACACATTATCTCTACAAATCCTCATGCATCTCTTGGGAATCAAAAAAAGACATATTAACATCATTTTACAGATTTGAAATTAGAATTTCAAAAAGGTAAAGTTACTTCTCTCTGGGGGGTCACATAACTTGATTTCTGAATGTCTGATCCAGTGGCTGGTCACCATATCCAACCATCTTTGATGGAAAGTTATTCCTCCAGATCCACCCTCCATCCAGGTTTCCATGGGCAACCTATCCCACATTTGAATTTGGTGTATTGTGTGGGAATTCATATTCTACATTTCTGACATGATGGTGGCTCTGACCTTCTATTCGTATCTCACATGTTCTGTTTGCTTTGCCCTTAGTTCATTTCTGTTAGTTCTAAATAACGAGTCAATGGTTACATGGCACAAAATCAAGGATAAGAACATTGCACTCTTCTCAATGCCCACAAGCCTGAAAGTACAATATAACACACGATCTTAGGGACTCAAATGTTTGCTTAGTGAGGGTGTGACAAGTAATAATTTTGAGTGTAATAGTATTTTAAAAGCACTGATTAGCCTTAGAATTTGTTGGGGAATATTTTTAAATCACACCTAACAATACCCCTAGAAAGCTTAAAAAACAAAGCAAAATTTCATTCATATGTCATTTAATTCATTTCAGCTGGAATATTTTCATAGGTTCCCTTTCTTGGGGAAGGGTTAACACACAACCCCCCCCCCAGGGACATGGCAATTTTCCCAGAGCTAGATCTATAAAGAATTTCCACCTGTCACTCCATTAATTATGGAATTCAAATTCAATATCCTCTCTGAGTCCTTCTTAGGTCTAAATCCCACCTGATCTCCTTGAGTCACGAGTTGGGCTTTATCAACAACAATAGGAATTAGGCAGAAGGGAGTTTGATACCTCGAGAATACATCCAGAGGGTATCTCAGAGAGAAGCAACCAAGAGGTTCTACTGATGGTAGATATTAATAACAACAATAAAAAAATCTCCAAATACCCCAGGGGGGTGTTTAACTCATTTTAAAGCTATTTGGACTAGTTCCAGTGTTATTTTTGAGCAAGTCCAACTGTCAGAATATATACCTTTGGTTTTCTGAGTCAAGTTAAGACCTATAATCTTCATGCTTTTAAGGAAAGAGCCGTGAACCAGCATAGGCAACTACTGAAATTTGCAAAGTTTTTTTTAATGCATCCTGTGTTACTCATCAAGTATATCCATTTGGGGGGGGGGTGGATCTTTTATTTCAAAACCTCTCCAGGGATCTGTTTTCAGCTCTGAATGTTGCTTTGTTGAACAGATGATAACAGTTTGAGGCAGAAAGAAAGAAAAAAGGAAGGAAGGAAGGAAGGAGGAAGGAAGGAAGGAAAGAAAGAAATATGAAAACAATGTGCTTTGTCCCTTGTTCCTCTAGCCTTTATCCTTATTTAATCAAGACCATTATAAGCATCTCCCCACCCCATTGACTTTTGCCTTCTGTGTCTTTGCTCCCACCAAAACTGAATTCCAACGGAGCATCTGGAAATTCTGGCTACCCACAGCAGACTAAACACACGTGTTTGCTGTTGTGCCTTTGCGCCATTCCAAAATGAAAATGAACGTGTAAGAAACCTAAATCTTCAAACGCAAAGAGAATGAGAGAGTAGATAACCGTGGATGGGAGATGCCAACATGGCTTTGGACTTGGGAAAGCAGATGGGTGCAGAGTTACAGATTGGGTGGACAAGAGAGGACTGTGAGCTGCTGGCTGAGAGTAAACTGCTTCAGGTCTTCTAATGCTCAGAAAGAACTCTTCAGGATGATGGGTGCCCCTGAAAGTACCCATGGCAGGGCTGCAGACTGGAGGATATGCTGAAAGTGCTTGTGATGGTCTATTAGACCTGCAGATCTCCTCCCCAGGAAACTCCAAAGAGAGATTTTACAGCTGGAAATGGAGAGCCAGATGGCATTGGTGAAAGGCAATACAGAAAATGAAGCAATTAAATAGAGTGTACCAAGTGAAAGATAAGACTTTCAATCCCTGCCCCCTTTCCTGCTAGATTGCTCACAGCTGTATTTTTTTCTTTTTAACTTTCTAGAAAGAGACAGAAGTCCCAAGGCAATCAGTGGTTCTCGGTCCAAAAATACGTGTCCACTAAGGGATGTTTGACAAGGAAAGGTTGTTATTGGTGTCTAATGGGCAGATACAAAATGATTGTGCTAAGAATTCTACAAATGCCTGGAGCAGTCCCATACAACAAAGAATTACCCTTCCTATAATGTTGGTAGCACCAAGGTTGAGAGTTCCTGGGCTAGACTGCTGTAGTGGCGCTTACCTCTAGTCCCACTGATTTGGAGCCAGAGGTAGAGGATCACAAATTTGAGGCTGGTCTGAGCTACATAGCAAAACTCTGGTTAAAAGGGTGGCAGAGATCATGCATTAAAACAAGGGTGCTCCAAGTGTGATCCTCACACCAAAAGCAAAGGACACTCTCCCTCCCCCCATGGACCAAATGGCAGACTTTTTTTTTTTTATCAAAGAATTAATTTTATTATAAACACTTTGAGTTTTTTAAAAATCCACTATATGTTTTGACAAGTGAAAAAACAGAAAATCATATACCTCACTGCCTGGGAGAAAGAAAACAGTCCCTCCCTTGGGTAGTCAATTCTCAAAGTTAATAGAGGCCCAACCAAAGCATGCCTTTTTTTTTTCCATTTTGCCAACATTTTATTGAGTATATATGTATATATATATATATATATTATATATATATAATTTTACAACCATTCAGTTCTACATATCAGCCATGGGTTCCCCTATTCTCCCCCCTCCCACTCCCTCCCCTTACCTGCAGCCTACCCCCCATTCCCACCTCCTCCAGGACAAGTCCTCCCCCGAGGACTGCCCAGCTGAATCAGGCCCTCTGAATAGGTGAGACAGTTGATTGGCTTGATCAGTTTGGGAGGCAACTAGGCAGTGGGACCAAGTCCTGTGCTCATTGCATGAGTTGGCTGTTTGAAACCTGGAGCTTATGCAGGGACACTTGGCTCAGTCTGGGAGGAAGGGACTGGACCTGCCTGGACTAAGTCTAACAAATGGCAGACTTTGGGATGAGGCTCAACTCTCTGGGATTTGTGATGCAGCCATAGTCTCGAGAAGAGATGCTGAACTATTGCTCTAAAGAGACTGCCGCCCAGGGGAAACACCTTACAGCTGCTGAGATTTGGTGACTCCTTGATGCTGACCTTGCTTCACGCCCTCTTCATATGCTAAACCTCTCCTTGGGTTTCCTATCATCTGCTCATGCCTTACTCTTTAAAAAGGAACAGTTTGCCTCAACAAAACATATCTCACCCCAAAATTTGCCCCTAAACCTGTCCCTCCTTGAGTGATAAAGTTTAGCTAAAACCAACCTCAAGGCATATTAAATTGGGCCCAGTCATGACATGTAAACACATTGTGACCTGGTGCAATAATACAAGTGGTTTTTAAACAATCACAGCATTCATGCTTCAGCCAGTCACAATTTGTTGACTGGTCAGACTAGATTGACATTAAAGCCAACACTGACCACAGCCAAAGCAGTTTCTTTGTGAAACTGGTGGGTGGACATTCTGGACAATCTTTAGTCTGTAATGCTACCTTCTTTTTTTTTTTTTTTTTTTTTCGAGACAGGGTTTCTCTGTGTAGCTTTGCGCCTTTCCTGGAGCTCACTTGGTAGCCCAGGCTGGCCTTGAACTCACAGAGATCCACCTGGCCCTGCCTCCCGAGTGCTGGGATTAAAGGCGTGTGCCACCACCGCCCAGCTCAATGCTACCTTCTAACTAGAAGTTTTCCTTGCCAAAGTAAGCCTCACTCTTATGGTCTTTTCTTTTTTCTTTTTTCCCCCCTCTTATCTTACAATTAAAGTGTTTGACAAAATAAGGTGGGTTTCAAAAATAGGACACAGATCCAGAGTACAAATCTCAAAATCTGGCCCACGTTGCAGAAGGACAACTTGATTTTAAATTCCGGGTAAATGGTATAAAATCCCCTTACAATCTCCTTCTCAGGGTAGAATTGGTTCTGGACACAGGTAGCTAGAACAAGGCAAGATTCTAGCTCTGACTAATAGAAGCTGTAAAAGGTAAGATGTAGCTGGAGTTTTCTCCAGTCCTGACTGGCCTGTGGTCAGGACAAATCTCTCTCACCCGCCAGTCCCACAGCCGCTCAGACTCAGTCAAGTAAACACACAGAGACTTATATTGCTTGCAAACGGTATGGTCGTGGCAGGCTTCTTGCTATCTAATTCTTCTGTCTTAAATTAACCCATGTCTATTAGTCTATAAGTTGCCACATGGCTCATGGCTTACCGGTACCTTACATCTTGCTTGTCATAGCGACAGCTAGCAGCATTTCTCTGACTCAGCTTTCCACTCCCCAGAATTCTCCTCTCTCCTTGTCCCACCTATACTTCCTGCCTGGCCACTGGCCAATTAGTGTTTTATTTATTAACCAATCAGAGCAACACATTTAACACAAAGAACATCCCACAGCACTTCCCCTTTTCTTTTTTTCTTTTTTTCAAAAAGTAAGGTTTTAACTTTCACATAGTAAAATTACAGATAACAAAACAATTATCAAGCAAGAATTACAGTTACACTAGTAAGAACTACTTTTCTCACCCTTTTCCCCCTGATATACATTTCCTTTAGTGGTTGTTGTTTTCTGCTTTTGACAAATGTCTGACAGATCCATGATTTCATGTTAAGACAAAATGAAGTCTCAACTTGCACTCTGAATGTGTCTACCAATGTATCAATCAAGAATGCTGTGTTTATTTGTAGAAAGATATATCTTCCCTGTGGTGGTATTGTGTTCCCCAAAATATTGTGTACTCTAATAAACTTATTTGGGGTCAGAGAACAGACAGCCACTAGATACAAAGGCTAGAAAATGGTGGCACTCACACCTTTAATCCTAGCATTCCAGAGATAGAAATCCCTCTGGATCTCTGTGAGTTCAAGGCCACATTGTAAATAGCCAAGCATGGTGACACACGCCTTTAATCCCAGAAAGCCAGCCTTTAATCCCAGGGAGTGGTGGTAGAAAGCAAAAAGATATATAAGGCATGAGGACCAGAAACTAGAAGCTTTTGGCTGGTTAGGCATTTGGCTGGTTCAGTTCAGCTGAGACCCATTCCGGATGAGGACTCAGAGGCCTCCAGTCTGAGGAGACAAGACCAGCTGAGGATCCGGCGAGGTGAGATAGCTGTGGCTTGTTCTGTCTCTCTGATCTACCAGCATGGACCCCAATAACTCGCCTCGGGTTTGATTTTATTAATAAGAACTTTTAAGATTCCTGTTACACTTCCCCACTTCTGCTGAAACTTACGTGGAAAGAAAAGTATTTATTAGCTGTGGTTTTTCTCTCTGTCTTATTCTAGTTCTCCTATCCTTGTTAACTAGGTTTTGTCTCCCCAGGTTTGGGGTGTGGGTGAGGGAGCATGCTCTCTGGGTGTGATGGATGTTTCTGGCAGGTTCCTCTTCTCAAGAAGGATTTACTTGTGTTCTTCATATCAGTCTCTAGTGGAAAATGGAACCAGTTCTAATTGCCATGATTCCTGTGGTTCCTGTTGCTCTGGAGGTTCATCCAAGAGGATATGTGACCCATCTTACGTTCTGAAAGGATAAGACAAAACTGGCCCAATACACTCCACTTGGGCTCTTTTTTCTCTTCTGAAAACATGGCTGTCCTCTGTCCATGGAAAACTCTTATGTATCCTTCTCTTGACAAACTTAGAGCTCACAGGAGTATCTTGCTGCAGCCATCTCTATTCTGCACAGGGCAGTCCAGCATCTGTAGCCTTGACTCAAGCACCCAGTCTCTCTCTCTCTCTCTCTCTCTCTCTCTCTCTCTCTCTCTCTCTCTCTCTCTCTCTCTCTCTCTCTCCCTCCCTCCCTCCCTCTCTCCCTCTTACCCCTTTTCTTACTAAGCTGGGCTGGAAGCTTGTTATCACTTATCTCTCCCTAGAGAAAGAAGGGAGATTCCACTCCTCCAACTTCTTGCCCCAGACCCTTATGTTGGAAGTTGGAGGAAGCTCAAAACTGTGAACTCAGGAGACTGAAGAGATGGGATCAGAAGTTAAGAGCATTTGCAGAGGATCTGGGTTTAGTTCTCAGCACCCACATCAGATAGTTCACAACACTCTGTGACTCCAGTTTATAGGGATCCAGAACCCTCTTTTGGACTTGGTTGGCACCTACATGCATGTTATACACATATGTATACACAGGGACACACACATACAAACATAAAATAAAAGAAATAAATCTTTTTTCTTATATTTAGTGTGCACTCAGTTCTCAAATATGTTCCCAGCAAGTTTTTTATATGAGGTTTATTCCATTTTCATTTCAGGATCTGATACCTATTGTTTTTAGGCTTTAGTTAAATGAGGTGAGATGTTTCCTATTCTTTATTTTTTTTTGATGATTCATTTTTATTTTTTATGTGCAGTGGTATTTTGTTTACATGTATATCTGTAGGAGGGTGTCAGATCCCCTGGAACTGGAGTTACAGACAGTTGTGAGCTGCCATGTGGGTGCTGGGCCTTGAACCAGAGTCCTCTGGAAGAGCAGCCAGTGCTCTTACCCTCTGAGCCATCTCTCCAGCCCCCTATTCTTAATGCCATATTAAATATCCAGATGGCAGAAAAGTGGGAATCTCAAAAAGGAAGTGAATGCTAAGATAACCAAGAAAAAGTAAATGACATGGCTTCTCCCATGTCTGACAAATATATCCGCTAATCATTTTCCTTGACTAAAGATTGAATTATTTGCTTATTAAAATTGAATCTTCATTAGGAAAGAAAAACACCTAGGCTTAGCTGTCCAATAAACTGGGTCAGCTGAGCCAATCTATGAACATACCTCAACCTTGCAATAGGAAAGGTATATTCATCAAAAACATTTCCTCTTATGCATGTTTTATCCTACTGTGATGAAAGACGGATCAAGACAGGGACTTTAAAAACAAAAAGCAGTCCCGTGCATTTCCTTTTCAACACTTCCAATGTTATTCTTTCTGTATATTTCTGTCACGTGTGGGCATCTGTAGACTGTCCAGCTCCTGAAAACACCCCTTTGCTTTTTTCCTTGGGAAGGCCCAGAGCACTGCTTTGTGGACACACAATACAGACTGGGCACAGCAGCATCTGGGGAAGGACTCTGGACAGGTGCCCTCTTCTGGTCTTTTGGAAGGGCACCTACCCTTGCTGTGATCCTAGACCCCCACTTCTCCTAAAATGTTATCTTCTGTAAAATGTAAATGGTTGCCAGATAACCTCCCAGTCCTAATATGTCACAGTTCTGGCCGTATTAAAGATGCTCTGCAAAAGGAGATGTGATGGTGCATGGAAGGGGCCTGGTTCAACGTCACCATTCTTATTCACACGTTTGCAGCCTCACTTGGCCTGCAGTTACACAGCCAAGGCCCATCTAGATAGTGCCTCAGGGGGGAGTTAGCACCCACACAGTGCTTCTTAATTTCCAAAGAATTTTTGTGTCTATCTAAGTCTGATCAATCCAATATTTCTTGGGCTACTGAATATCTTACATTGGAGTACCAAGCTAGCCAATGAAGTGGAGAAAATCACATCAGCACTAATAAATATGCATTTTTCGATGAGTCTTTCGTTTGTCATTCTTGCAGGACAAATCAGATCCTTAAGCATTTGAAATATACAATCCACAATTGTAGGGCATAGGAATTCACAGGTGCTAAATTATCTACATAGGGCACATTTATGGTCTTTTTTTTTTTTTTTTTTGGATTCAATAGAAGTACATTACATATTGCCAGGAAAAAAATTACAGCACCAAAATAGAATATAAAACCTACATAGTCCAGGAAATTGTGCTTCCCAGCTCCTAACTAGGACCATATATGTGCACAGAATATTGCAGTTTTTGTAATGATATGGTATACTGTACTTTGCTTTTTTTTAATAAAAAGAATGTAAATATTGTAATTATAACCAAAAGCTATTGTTAGAAGACAGAGAAGATTAACAATGGAAAGCAAATAATTCCTTTGGTCCATGATGAAATAAAACATATAAAATATTTCTGTGAATAAGAATTCTTCTCATAAAGAGCCTGAAATTCACTAGAAATTAAATGTTCTCAGAAGATGATGTGGATATCATTGAGATTACATTCATGTTACAGGTGCTACGGTACCCATCAGATATGGAGGCAGTTGTCATGGTGATGGCTTACATTCTTTGAGACAATTAAAACTGATGAAATGGGAGTACTTATCAGATAATTCTGAGATCATCCCTAATATAAGAATAGAGAAACCATGAGGATGCCACTCTTATTTGTCTATGCATCTGAGGCCCATTTGAGGGTTGAATTTAGGACAAGAGACTGTGCTGAACAACAGGCATTATCCTAATTGAATAAGGGAGTTACCTGCAATTTTGTAAATTGGACAAAAATTTTCTTTCTTTCCTCTGATATTATTATGTGATTGCTTCCTGAACCAGAAGGGGAAAAGTGGGAGGGTTGAAGTATCCAATTAAGAGCGTGTTCAATGGGGAGTTTTCACCTCCCTTGGCTCAGGCTTGGCAAGGGGCTGTCAAGGACAAACGCAGCAGCAGCAGAGATGAATTCCAAAGCTTTTCTGTCTCCTGCTTGCCTGGGCTGGGTACCAGGAGGCTCATCCTTTTCAATGATGTTCAGGCTTCTTGCTGCTCTCCAAGTCCCCTGCTTGGAGGCTTCGAATGCTGTGACCTAGGTACTTCCCACCATATTCATGTCTGTTGCACTGATTTGGTTAGCTTATGGCTTCCTAATAACTAATTTTGAGTCTTCAATATGTACAGAAACAACAAAAATGAACTCAACATCAATAGTTAACTTTTGATCTTTCCCTCCCTCCCTCTCTCTTTTTCTTTTCTTCTTTTCTTCCTTCCTTCCTTCCTTCCTTCCTTCCTTCCTTTCTTCCTTTCTTTCTTTCTTTCTTTTCTGCCAAGCATGGCATTAACTACAGCACTATCTGGCATGGTAACAACCTAACAACCCTATAGAGCAAAGTTGGGTTCAGATGCTAAATTTAAAGTTTAACACTTAACCTCTTAACTCTTATAGTCTAGATTCTCACACCACAACAAATATTGTCTGCCTTTTTGGAACATGTCAAATATGAATGTTAAGAACTCCATTCTTCCATTTTTTTTTAAATTTAAATTCCTAGATCCTCCAATCCCCACTCAGTGAACTTGGAGAAGGCTGTGTTCCTCAACCTTCCTAATGTTGTGACCCTTTTATACAGTTCCTCATGTTGTGGTGACCCCCAAACCATAAAATTCTTTTTGTTCCTACTTCATAACTGTGTTTTGCTACTGTGATGAGTCATAATGTAAATATTGTTGGAGATAGAGGTTTGCCAAAGGCGTTGTGGCCCACAGGTTGAGAACCTCTCCACTAGGATGGATCTTATAGCAGAAGGCACTGAAGTAGAAGCCAAGTCTTAGCACAAAGGATCAAGTAAGAGTATTCATTTGCCAGTTACTAACTTTGTGAAGTCACTCAAAGTCTCTAAGTCTCCAAGTTATTATCATTAAAACATGAATAATAATTGTATGTGTTCCACGAGGATTAAGGATTATCACACAAAGAACAGTATAAACTTGGGGCTCAACTGATGGCTCAGAGATTAAGAACACTAGAGACTCTTCTAGAGGACGTGGGTTCTTTTTCCAGTACCCACTTGGTATCTCACAAATGTCTACAACCGTGGTTCCCGGAAACCTGATGCCCTCTTCTGACCTCTACAGGCACCAGCCACACAAATTGTACACAGCCATACATGCAGGCAATACACCCATATGTATAAATTTTAATTTTTAAAAGTTGAATAGTACAAAGTCATTGTTTCAGTAAACGTCTGATATTTTAATACTGACGTTGGTATTTCTTACACAAAAGGTAGGTAGGTGCCTAACCCACTCGCCCAAGTAGTTAAGACCTATTTACCTACAGTTAGGTGAAAATGTCATTTGAACACCTTGAGTTCCTTCTATATCAAGGACAGCTTTGTGGTCAAGGAAACTTTGCAAGTCCTTTGTTTCTGAGTCTAAACTAGTTACCTAGAATCTACCCATGAGCCTCTCAATTTATTTCACCTGTACTCATTAGGAGGTCCAATGGGACATTATCAAAATTGAGTCTTTGAATTTTGGCAAGGTGGATAAATCTCACAGGTTAGCTCCAAAATCAGGTTCTTGCCCAGGACACTTCCCACATATGACACACAGCAATGACCATGGAATGGTTTGTGAACTTGCCAGATCAAGGAAATTAAGATACATTAATCAAGGACTGTTGATCCTCCCAGGGATTCAGTGGACTCAAAAGCTTGAGATTATCTTCCCTTCCTTAGAAAATATGCTTTAATCCTCTGGGAACTGGATGGCCATTCACTCCAGCTTCTCAAATGCCAGAACTAACATAGATCTAAAGTAAAGAAACCCAACTGAATGAAGGAAGATTCAAACAAAGCTGTTTGATTGCAGACCCCAGGTAGAGTAGAGAATGGGCAATTTCACCTTTAGAAACTTTATTTTTAAGTACACTTTGGCTGCATACATTTCTGTCAAAAGATATGAAAGATATGGGTCTTAACTGGTGACTCAAAAACTGGTTCCTTGCAGGTCTTCATTTTGTAATAACTGTCTCCAGCATGACAGATGCTAAGCCCTTTCAAACCAAAATCAATATATTCATATGGAATATTGACTTGGATGATTAAATTAACTGAACATTGTCTCACTACCTATTGTAACCAAAGCTTTTTTAAAAAAAAAAAAAAAAAATTCTAACTTACAGGCATAGTCATTAAGTGCCATCTATAAATTAATTTTGTAGTAAAACCCTATAAAACTGAACTGAGGATCATAGTTACTCAACTTTCAAAAGCAAGTTCTTTATATTTCTCACATTGTGCAGAACACACTCCATCCATAAATATTAAACCCTCTTCACCTTTATTAAATTACAAACCTGGACCTCCTTGGTTGACATTCTAATTTTTCTCTTAAAAGAATATTTGACTGATATTTTTAATAAAGTCTTATGAGAGTGTTTATCTTTCCAGTTACTGAACATCTTCTAATAATTAAAAACAAAGAAAGAAAAGATGGGGAATAAAAAAGAAAACTCCAAATCTACTCTGCCCCCATGCTTAAAATGAAGCCAACTACTTAAATTGCAAAGATAAAAACAAAATAAAAATATGAAGACCTTTATTAAAAATTTTAAAGAGGCTAGGGAAAAGACTCCATGGGTAAGAGCATTTGCTGCCCAAACACAGCAACCACATAAAGAGCCAGACAGGGCAGTGTTCACACCTGTAACCCTATAACTGGAGGTTCTGGGCAGAGACGAGAGGATTGTATTGGATTTGCTGGCCTCCAGCCTAGCTCTAAGCTCAGAGGGAGCCCCAGCTTCAAGGTAGTAAGGGTGAGAATGAGAAAGCAGTGTATCCAAGCATCTGTCACCTTCCTCTGCTCACCACAAGTGACACAAACACATGTGCAGATATATACACACACCCGGTGGGGGCGTTGAGAGACAGACAGGGAGACACAGAGATAAAGGGACAGACAGAGATGGGAGAGACACAGAGAAACAGAGAGAGAGAGAGAGAGAGAGAGAGAGAGAGAGAGAGAGAGAGAGAGAGAGAGAGAGAGAGAGATTAGGAGAGGGAGATTTCAGAATGTCAGTACAGCAGACTTTAAACCAAGTTTAGGGCCTTCTTAGTGTGGACCTGTGCAGATCTTGGACTGCTGAAGCTAGCCCTTACACATAGCTCCTGTCACCTCATAGATGATTTCCTGAACTTCCCGGATGCTTCCTTTTCTATTATTTTGACCATGTTTATAAAATGTAATCTTTATGAGTTCATAAATATCAGAGGCTATTTCAGATACATTAGTATACATCTGCAAACACAGAAGATACAGGAAAAAATACAATAAAAATAATTATAGTCATCATTAGAGGAGAGAACGAAGCAGATTCAGCAGAGCACACAACTGTTGTCACACTGTGGAAATGGAACCACAGCAGTGAGCCAGAGCTCAAATCACTGGTCTAGGGTCTTAGAAAAAGAAAGCACTTTCCTAGGTGGCATATAGCTATTTCTACCAAAACCTCTATGGACAATTGGTGCCATATTCACCAATTCATCGAGAGAATGGAAAGAAAAAGAACATTCTCTGGCTTACATTGTAGACATAACATACATCTTGATACATGGGATTGGTCATGTTCTTTCTCTGCATGGCATTCTTTATTTCTTAAGTTGAAGGCTCAGCCTATATATGCTTGCACTAGAAAGCGATCTTTTGGAAGATGAGTAGGAAAAGAGGGCAGAGCCTCATAATGACATTATTGCCCTTGTAAGAGAGATCTAAGACCAGAGATTCCAGAGTTCCCCCAACCTTCTAACCCCCAGGGAACCAATGAGAAGGCACCAGACACTGAGTCTGCAAGCATCTCCATCTTGGACTTCTCAGCACTCAAGGCACTGAGAATCAATTTTCTGTTGTTTTAAAGATACCAGAAATGCTATTTCATCATAATAGTGTGTTTTACCTCTGTCGCTTCTTGAAGTGAGCTAGGCTGGTTTTAATTAGTTCAGCTTGCATCAGGTTTTATGTTAATTGATGCTGAACACATTTGATGACACAGTTTCAATATGCAGTCATCGGAACAACTTGTATAAAATTAAACATTCTTCATGTATAAAAATACTAAATGTAGGACAGTCTATAACAAGGGATTACTTATCTGCAGATACTCCAGGTGGGTGGTTAGACTGTGGTTATTGGCTATTGGAAGGAAAATTTACTCAAGAGGGGAGAAGCTGGTGACATTCAGGGTACTTTATACAACTTTCTACAGAACCAAAACTCAGAATGTTGTTAATTTTGAGTACTCATATCACAAAAAGTCAAATAACTCATTGTAAACACCAAAAGAAATCTTTAAAATTGGAAATGTTAATAAGTTTGTGATGGTAATGATTCATATCCTCTTCAGTTGAATACCAAACAATATTAAAGAAGGGATAACAAGGTATTACCTTGGTGCTCAAATATTAATTTTCCTTTTTGAAGAGTCTAAACAGTTTTATAAAGATAGACATTATTAACTAGAAGCAGAGTAAATTTCTTCTTTAAATACATATGAAGTGACTTTTTAAAGATAACTTTACAGTCATCTAAATGCTCCCTTTAAAAAGGCTTCTTCAAGACTCTGAAGATATTTTTTCACAGTTCCAAAGAATGAATAAAGCCCTTCATAGTCCAGTATGCAAATTTATTCCATCCTTTGGGTAATCTGAATTGAAATTAAAGAAGAAAAAGAATTGTTCAAAGCAAGCAATTACTTTAAAAATATGAACCTCTGATTGAAAAGTTAATACATTACTTTTGTTCCCTTCATCCAAGCTGTCGGCCTTCTAAACATATTTTAAACGTCTCCCAATTTGTCCAAGGCTTCTTGATGGCGGAAGAGTTGAGACCTAGGTTAATCTTTTAATAGAAAGAAACTCTGGAGAAAATGAAAAAGTGGATATTCTAAAATATTCTGTGATCATTTCTGAGTCTGATAATTAGAAGTTCTGCTTCAAAACTAAATTGTATGAATATAGCCAATGAAATTAACTTCTAAACGTGAAATGGGACCCTCAACCAAAGTCAGAGTCTAATCACCGTGAGTCCCCCCAGTAAACAACCATCTCGTCTGTATTAGTACAAAAGACACTAGCTTCATACTCATTCATGGCTTAGTAAACCCATGTTCAAATTTTGTCTTGAAAACAGGTAAGCAGTAGATTAGCTTTAATAATATAGGTCACTTAACTTTTATAATTTTTAATTCCCTTTATCATTCCTGTTTTCATTTTCTAAGCCAAATTAATTCTTATCTAAAGAGATCTAATGTGGGGACACTAAGAACCCACAGAACCTCCCACATGCAGTTATGCTAATGGAATTGGGAACTTATTAAATGTGTAATTATGTGCCCAAAGGAAAACCCACAGTTGATTAAGTAATTCTGAGGGGGAAAAAAGTGAAAGTTTGAAATGGTAAAATCACTGGGGTATTAATAAAATCACTGATGAACAAATTGCATTTAAATAGTGCTGACATGCTCAGATGCAGGGGAAGAAACTACAACCTTCTGAGATTATAACAAGGACTTAATGAAAAACGCTGCATGATATTACAAATCTACCACCAAGATATTGCCCACAAGTTAGCATGGCTTTGTAACTGACAGATGACTAACTTTTAAGTTCTTTGTCAAGCTATAACATAAACCATGAGCCTGAGCAGTGAGGGTCAACTACCATCTTAAAAAGGTGTCTACACTTTTTATGACCTGAGTTTGATCCTCAGGACTCCCATGGAGTGGAAGTGAGAACTGACTTATGCAAGTTGTCCTCTGACCTCCACACAAGAGTTGTGGCATGCATATTGGCACACACCACCATAAAATAATAGTAATAGTCCTTAGTGTCTAGTGATAGTCATTTTCACCGTGTATTTATTCTACACCACCTTACTCTGAACACAATATGCATATTACCTAACAGATGAGGAAGCTGAATCATAGAGAGGGTTTAGTACTTATTCAAGGGCTCTTTGTTCCCCAAGGGCAGAGGTAGGGTTAAAACTATCCATCCTAACTCAAAAGTCCAAATATTAATCTTCATGCTGTATTGCAAGAGTTAATTTTATAGACCTGACTAGGCAATTGCACCTGCAGTGTGCTTATTATTTGGTCAAATACTAGTCTCTGTGCTGTTGTGAAGGTATATTTTTTTAAGATGTGATCATCATTTAAGCCATTAAATTTCCACCCCCTATTCCTATTATGCATGTAGGTCTTACTAGCACGTTGAAGGCCTTGCAAGCAAAGACTGAGGTTCCCTTGGGAAGAAATGATTCTGCCTCAAGTCTGCAGCCAAGAAGCTCTGTTCAAATTTTTAGACTGTAGTGTGGAACTCTGTAGATGTAGGCTCTTCTGCCTCCCGCTTGGCCCTGCAGCCACTTATAAAACAATCACCCAGAGACTTAATATTACTTTAAATGCTTGGTCTATTGCTCAGGTTTATTACTAACTAGCTCTTACAACTTAAATTAACCCATTTCTATTAATCTATGTTATCACCATGTGGCCATGGTGTTACTGGTCTGCTGCCATCTTGCTCCTTGGGTGGCAGAATGGTGTCTACCCCTGACTCTGCCCTTCTTCTCCCTGTATCTCTGCTTGAATTTCCCACTTGGCTCTTATCCTACCTTGCTATAGGCCAAAGCAGCTTTATTTATTAACCGATGGGAACAACATATATTCACAGTATACAGAAAGATATCCCACATCAGCACATAGAATTACAACTCTCCCTTGAATATCCTGGCTGACGACTTGTTGTGTAGATTTCAGCCTGGTTGGCCTCATAATTATATGAGACAATTCTTCAAAATAAACCTCTGAGAGAGAGAGAGAGAGAGAGAGAGAGAGAGAGAGAGAGAGAGAGATCCTATGTATATCCTATTTGTTCCATTTCTGTGTAGAACCATGGCTAATACATGTGCATCTGTATAATCTAAAGATTATGTTACATAACATTATTTGATTTAATCCTCTTTCCAATCCTGTGCCCTAGGTGAAATAACTATTGCAAACATTTTTGAGATAAAGGAAATTAAGCCAGCACTGATGGATTATGTCCATATCATAGGGTCTAGTAATAAATCCTGAACCACTTCTGGAACAAGTGTCATGCTTGGCAGGTACAAACATACTCTATTTGTTCAGGGATTGAAGTGGTCTGCCACCTACGGAGGCCTTATGACCACATTTCTGAAGAATCTGTTTGTTAAATCTTATTATTCCTTAAATGAGCATATACTGCCGGGCGGTGGTGGCGCACGCCTTTAATCCCAGCACTCGAGAGGCAGAGCCAGGCGGATCTCTGTGAGTTCGAGGCCAGCCTGGGCTACCAAGTGAGTCCCAGGAAAGGCGCAAAGCTACACAGAGAAACCCTGTCTCAAAAAAAACAAAAACAAAAAAAAAAAAAAGAGCATATACTGTTTGCCAGATAATCCAGAGGAAAATAATAAAAATGAATTAAAGCCATAGATAAATATCACCTTCTAGCCACTTTCCAGGGCTAATATAACATGCAGATAGACACATCTGTAGAAAAGAGAATCAAGAAATCAAAATTTTCATCTGTTCATTGGGACACATACAAGGACATGACGCAACTTTGCAAGCTAGTCCTTCAAATGGTGACACAACAGTGTGTGATTCTCAGGCCATGCAGCAGTGGGTGTACGGTTAATGCCTATTTAAGTATGTCTAGCATTGAAATCGATCTCAGTAACAACATTCTTAGCCTTAAGTTGATTCACTGTGTGGCCTGTGTATCATGCAGAGTTATATATTATATTGTATGTGAAATGCCACATTCAAGGTGAACATTAGCAAGGCTCCTCTCCAAGCATGTCACAGTTAACACTACTGAAAAAGAGATTACAGCAGGGTGCACGGTCATTAACTAGAGAAACATTGTGCAAACACTTTGAGAGATACCATTTGAGATGATGTGAAATAGCTATTCAAAAAGCATTTATTAATGAGGTTGAAGTCACTCATACAACTGTAATCACAGCCCTTAGCTCTGCTCAGGAATCTGACACTTGCTCTTGGAAACTTGTTCCCTGATCCATCTCCAATTCTGTCAATATACTTACTGTTATTTAACCCTCAGTCCTTTCCTATTACTCAGCAAGGCCAGCAGCATGGAACCTCCTAATCATTGACATCAGCACCCACTTTCCTGTTTACACCTGATCCTCCTCTACCCGAGGTCAGATTTTCACCTAGTTCCTGGCTTTCATGCAAGAAGTGAATACATTTTTTTTTTTTTTGGTCTACTTGGCTAGGGTATGGTATCCATTTGCTTGGTCAAGTACCAACATCAGTGTTGCAATAAAGGTCTCTTTTAGATACAATTACCATCTAAATCAGTAAAACAGATGGGGCATATTATACGGATGGACCTCATCCAATCTGCTGAAGGCCTTAAGAGAGGATAGTCACCTGGGAGCAAGGATCCACTTCCAGGCTGTCTTTGGAGTAAGACTACAACATTGAGTCCTGCCCAAATCCAGCCTGCCACTATCCTGACCTTCAAATTTCAAACATGTCATCCTCCACAACCATGTTAGCAAACTCCTAAAATTAACTCTCTACATATAGATAATACATAGGTAGTTATGTAGACAGATCCATAGAAAGGTAGATGGATGGCTAGATCTCCTGGTGGATGGATTAATAAATGAACAGATCTACAAACAGATTTGTAGATAGATAATGATAGATCAATCAATGGTATATCTGTGGATGATATATATATATATATATATATATACATACATACATACATATTATGTAATATATGTAGAGAGAGTGAAAGAGATGATAAATAGATTAGATATAAATAAACAGATGGTGATAGATAGATAGGTAGACAGATCTATGATAGACTCATAGACTCAGACTATCCTATTTGTTTTATTTCTCTGCATTCTCATCTACTTTCTTTGGAAGCTCCTAACTGGTCTCCCCAATACTGCATGCAATAATCCACCTCAAAATAGTACTAGGAGCTAGACACAGTGGCAAAAATCTATAAGGCCAATGAGGGTCACATGCTGAGAACTTTCCTCAACTTTTAATTTTATTTAAATCAGTATTTGTTTAACACATGAGCAGCCCATAGGCAGAAGCCATTGGCTCCTGGAGCTGAAGACCCTACAGCCTCAGTAAACCTGTCATTGTTATCCGCCGAACCTTCTAGAACTCCTACTCACATCTTTGCGATTGCTTTACTTTGTGTGTTCTACTTCTTGGTGGATTTTCAACCAGTCAAAAGCTACCAAATTAAAAAAAAAAATAAAATGCATAGTTCATATTTTTCCTAAATTATCACCTTAGTTTCTTCTCTACTTCATATTTTTTATAGTTATTTGATTTCTTCCATTTATGTTTGCTGAATGAATTTTTAAAAATGAATGATGAAGGCAGGCATGTTAGGCACTGTGGAAACTATGAAAAACATAAATATTTCTCCATTCAAAACAATGATGGGGGGGAGGTCTGGGGATACAGCTCAGAGGTAGAGGGTTGCCTGAACAGAGGAAAGGCTGGGATTTAATTCCAGAACTGAAAAAATACATTAAATAAAGATTAAAGCTGGGCAATGGTGGCACATGCCTTTAGTCTCAGCACTCGGGAGGCAGAGGCAGGCAGATCTCTATGAGTTCAAGGCCAGCCTGGTCTATAGAGTGAGTTCCAGAATCACCAGGGATACACTGGAAAAACCCTGTCTTGAAAACCAAACAAATATTAAAAAAAAAATATCAATAAATATGCATATGTAAATTAATGCCATTATAAAATATGGTAAAGATCTGGATAGAAAAGAGCAGAGATTGTCCAGGGGTATTCTAGAAGAAGAAACATTTAGATGAAGACACTAAAGAACATACCTTAAACATTCATTTGAAGGTGGAAAAAAAAGCAGTGAGAGATAGAGAGCTAGATAAGGAAAAACGTAAAACTATGAATATGAAACAAGGCATCCAAAAATAATTCAGGATACAAGCAAACAATTGGCAGAGAGAGAAATTTTTAAAGATTCCTTTTCTAGGGGTAAATCAGGTTCCATGAAGAAAATAAGAAAGAAAAAAAATTGAAAAGGTTCACAAACATCCAAGAGAATATACAAAAGATACATTGACATCTAAACTGATGTCATTTTCAGTTACGAGATCAAGTGTAAACAGGTGGAGAATGGTTTTCAATAGGGAAACCAGGGCTGGAGAGATGGCTCAGCAGTTCAAAACATGCGTTACTCTTGCAGAGGTCCTGAGTTCAGTTCTCTGATCCTGCATTGGGTCACAACCACCTGTATTTCCAATCCAGAAGATCTGGTGCCCTCTTCTGACCTTTCTGGCATCCACACTCCTGGCGTTCACTCAATACACACATGCACATAAATTAAAACATATATATTTTATTAAAAGGAAAAGAATAATTGAGGCAGAGGCTAAATCGTCATTGTGAGAGTACAAATGTTGGAGGTAATCAATAAGTAGTCCTTTTGGCAGCAGATACACTTTTTGTTGAATGAATTAAATACAGAGTAAATGAAGAAAATACAGTTATATAAATATGTTTATGTCTTGTAAAGGAATCTGTGCAATCTCAATGTCAAATTTAACAAAGAGAGAGAATGAAAATTGGCTACAGTTTGCCTGGGGACACCACACAACTCCTTATTTTGGCATTTACAATTGACCTAAGAAACTATTCTGTTTTGAGGGAAGTGGCCCATGATGAGCATAAAGAGTAAAGACTCATGAAAGACAGACACATGTCCAAAGAGGCAGACAGGGCTACAAACATATCAACCAACAGAAGAATAAAGATATTAAATATTGCATGTGTCTAAATTTTTACAGTTCAGACTGCTTAGAGATGCAATAATTTCCTATAGATATCACATTTACATATATTTCATAACAGTATAATAGGTATTGTTCACATATTTCTCAAGTCCATTTTATTGAATTTGACCTGTCACCAAAAATGTGACATTTAAGTATGAATTTGCCTTTCAAGGAGCAAAACTCTGGCTCCATCCAAAGACAGAAAATCAAACTCCTCCATCTATATTTCTCTTGAGTTAAAGGTATCTGTCATATTGTCTTTTATTGCCATTTATCCTAAGACCAAACTTAATTCAATGCTGCAAAAATTGGTCACATGCCGACTGGGTAGCACTTACTATGCACAGTACAGCTTATTAAAAATGACTAAGACCATGAACAAGGAACTCCTCCAGATTCCTGATTATATTATGTCTTTCCTCACTTATGTTCCCCTGGAGACAAGTCACTGCTATAGGAATGGCAATATGGGGAAGAAAATAAAAGCTTATGTAGAGAGTAAGCTGAGAAGAGATGCTCCTGAGCCTTGAAATGGAGATACAGAATGAACAGGAAGAGTGAGCCACTGTGCAACTTCAAGTAGAAACTTAGAACATGCCATCGAGGACATGAGAAATGAAGTAGATTTTTAGAGTTCATGATCTGGCCATTCTTTCTAATCAGTAAACAAAATTAGTCTCCTCCTAAGACACCTGCAGCTATGTGAACACTTCAGATGAGTTTGGTTTGCAAGGCTTATCTAGCTGAGGTCCTATGAGGTAAGGTAACCCAGACATGCAGTGTGTGTGGACAGAATCAGTGTCTGATTCTCTTCCCGATGGTCATTCAAACAGCTCTCAATCATACTTAACTGTGCCAATTAGACATCCATTTCAGGCTACCTGGCACTGATCATATGAACCACCTCTCTGTTTGCCAGGTTGGTCAATAAGCCCATCATCAATACCAACAACTTTTTTAAGAAAAGAGATCTAATAGATGGCTACTATCCAAAGCCCATCATCAACACTAACTACTTTTTTAAGAAAAGAGATCTAATAGATGACTAATATCCAAAATATAGAAGGAATTTTTAATTGATATAAAGAAAACAAATAACCCAACAGAATTCAACAGAGATGTCTCAAAAAAGGAAACTCAAAAGACCAAGAAACACTTAAAGAAATATTCAACATCCTTACCCATCAGGGAATGCAAATCAAAACTACTCTGAGATTCCATTTTACACCCATCAGAATGGCTAAAATCAATAAAACAAGTGACAGCTCATGCTGGTGAGGATGTGGGGTATCCGTTGTTGGTGGTACTGCAAATTTGTACTGATACCAGGGAAATCAGTGTAGCAGTTCCTCAGGAAGTTGGGAATCAACCTACCTCAAGATCCGGTTACACCACTCTTGGGCATATATACCCAAAGGACTCTTCATCCTACCATAGAGACACTTGCCCAACCATGTTCATTGCTGCCCTATTCATAACAGGCAGAAATTGGAAACAAAATAGATATACCTCAACAGATGAATGGATAAAGAAAATGTAGTACATTTGCACAGTTCAATATTTTTAGTCATTAAAAAAGTAAAATCATGAAATTCATAGGTAAATGGATGGAACTTAAAAAAAAAACTTCCTGAGTGAAGTAACCCAGAACCAGAAAGAAAATAGAGTATGTATTCACTTAGTTGTGGATGTTAGTTGTTAAATCAATGATAACCAAGCTACAATACACAGAACCACAGAGGTTAGGTATAGAGTGAAGGACTGGGGTGGGGGGTGGGGCAGTAGGTAGATCTCCTGAAAAAAGGTAAATAGAATAGACAGTTATGGATAAATGGGGAGGTTGAAATGGGAGGATAGAGTGGGGAGGGGGAAAAAGAGAGGGAGATGAGGGAGGGAATATGGGGAGAGACAGCTAAAACTAAGGGCCATTAGAGGGATGGTATGGAAACCTACTACAATAGAAACTTCCTAAAATATATACACATAGGAAGGTGATCTAAATGAAATCGTCACATAAATGGGGGAGACAGAGTCCCAACTGCACATCCCTTGTCACCAAATGAAGCTTCCAGTGCCAGGATTCGGTTACATCTAATTGACTTTTTGGCCAAAGGGATCCCATGGGAATCTCCAGACAATCCAGGCTGCTGCCAAGACTACCAGTTGCATTCCACAAACTGATGACAAGATCCCATTGCTGAAGACAACACCCACACAAATCACTGAACATGGAGAGGTTGAGCTGATGCCTACATAGAACCTTCACCCCTCTGTTCTAGTGTCTTTGGTATAGTAAGGTACTCTCCAGGCTGCTAAAGGAGAAAGGCAAACACCAATCCAGCTCTAACAGCTCCAAGCCCTTTGATCTACTATGGTGTCCTGCCTGCAAGACATGTTAGTGCACTGGTGGCCTAAAGGTTATGAAGGTAACCAGCCAATACCTGATTTGAGTTAAGGGCCACTCCATCAGATGGAACCCATACTCAATGCTTGCTTTTTATTTAAATCAGGAACACGAGAGTAGATAGCCCAGGTGCCTAGATACACTATTGTTCTAAAGTAAATAAATAAATAAATAAAATTTTAAAGTATTCATACAATGACTCCTAATGACATTCTGCTATACTTATAGACCAGTGCCTTGCTCAGCCATCATCAGAATAGCTTCCTCCTCTAGCAGATGGAAACAAATACAGAGACCCACAGCCAAGCAATATGCAGAGTGAGAGACCTTGGAATACTCAGCCCTAAATGGGATGTCTCCATCAAATCCCTCCCCTCAGTGCTCAGGGAACCCTGTGGAAGAAGAGGAAGAAAGAGTGTAAGAGCCAGATGGAAGACACCAAAAAAACAAGTCCCTTGAAATCAACAAGATTGATGGGACATATGCGTTCACAGAGACTGAGACATCATGCAGAGTTTGCACGCACGGATCTGCACCGGATGAGATCCTAGAGCTGAAAGGAGAAGTGGACACATGGTCTCATCCCTAATCCAGAAGCTACCTCCAACGGATAACCACTTGCAAATGAGCATTGTTTTCTCTAATCGAGTCTCACTGGGGAAACAAACTATTCTTAAGGGTAGGCTGCATGCTCAGCAGTAGATGGCGGACAGAAAAGTAACAACCACATCTTTGGAGGTTCCTTGTCTCATAAAGTTATGCCACGGTTTCTCCCCCATTTTTAACTTTAATATTATCTTATTTTTGTTTTATTTTACTTAACATATTTTTTTCTTTCTTTTTACCCTACCGGTCCTTTGCATATCTATTATTGCTTCCAGTTTAGCGTTTTCGTGGAATTCCTGGGTGTGTGAATGAGTGGGTCTCTGCATCGATAGCTGTTTCTTCTCTTAGGTTCTTTTCCTTTTGCTTGTTTGTTTGTTTCTAGTCGATGTGTTAGTTTTTGTTTTATCTTACTATATTTTATTTTATTTCACTATATACCTCAGAAGCTTGTTTGTTTTCTAATGAGAGGCGGAATGGGGGTGGATTCGGATGGGGTGGGAGGTGAGGAGAGACCAGGAGGAGTGGAGGGAGCAGAAAACCTAATAAAAAAATGTTTGATGTGAGGGAAGAAATCTATTTTTAATACAAGGAAAAAAACATTTAAAGGGAAGAGTTATATATCAATTCCTGGATGAATTCAGTGTTATTTTCTTTGTAGAATTAAATTTAATTTTTGAAGAAAGAAAGGGATCTGAGCAACCCGCCACCATCCTTTGATGATCACCCAAGCCACCTTCTGAGAATCACAAAGTCTTCTTGTCCTTCCTTTTTGAGTGGCTGCCATCTCAACCTTCCCTTTCTCCCTCCACTGTGTCCTTTTCCCCCTCACTGATTTCCTCCTTGATGACTGCTGCCCCTCTCGGCAGGCTCAGACCACCCTGTGCTGTTCCCGAGGATACAGAGGATGGAGGAAGCAGGAGGGATGCTGTTGTGAGACCCCGGCCCCCAGTTTAACAAGCCTAGTTTCAGACTTGTGCTGCCTTACCCTGAGAAAATCAGTTAATTATGGTGAACCTTGGCTTTTTTCACCCATAAAATATGGTCACTGCCTACCTTATTGATTTGCTTTAAGGCTCAAATAAAATAAAATCTGTTATAAGGACAGGCCTAGGCACCTGAGGTACTCATTCGTTTTCATTACGACACAAAATTCACATTTCTAAAGTATTGCCTTTAAGGTCTCACGTCTGTCATCAAACATCTTCAAGGCCCTGCCATTTCTCATGGCTTTAAGTGTAAATGTGGCATTGCACTTGATCTCAGCCCAAAAGGCTGCAAGTTAAAAAATGAAAATGTCTCTCTGCCATGATCTCCAGAGTGGAAAGTTGGATTTGGTCACTGTAGCAAACTCCACTGAATAGCTAATGCATTCATCTGAGACCAACCATCCTTGATCTGGAAAATAGATTTTCTTTTTAAGTTGTCACTGGGACAGAAAATGCTCTAGGTGTCACACAATAGAAAATGCTGCTATAGATGACTTTTCAGGATAGGTACCCTTCTGCTGTACCAAAATTCTGGAGGTGGTGTTCCCAAATTGATCAGGAGACTCAACAGTGACAAGCCCTTCTCTGGTCCTGACCCCTGTCCTCCACATAGTTTTCCTCCTCAAATAGGTTCTCCCGGCTCCAAACTGACTGCTGGAGATTTGGGCATTGTGTGACCCCATGACAACGTTCAAGGCAGGAAGCAGTGAAGATGAGCAACCGAGAGCTTTAGTCTGTATCCTCTGTGAGGCTGTTTTGTTCCATTTTCGTTTTTTAATTCTTTTTCTTTCCCTCCCCCCACCCGTGTGTGTGTGTGTGTGTGTGTGTGTGTGTGTGTGTGTGTGTGTGTGTGTATTTGTGTATGTGTTTGTAGCCCAAAGAATGACAGGTAAATTCCCCAGTAAATCCACAGTTTATTTTTTGAGAAAGTATCTGTCAACAAACCTGGACGTTGCCAATTCAGCTAGACTGGCTGGCCAGTGGGCTCTAAGGGGTCCCACCCCCTGCATCCAGCACTGGGTGATGGACATGCACTCTCATGCCCAGCTTCTATTTGGGTGCTAGGGATCTGAACTCTGGTCCATGTACTCGTGCGACAAGCAATTTACTGACGCAAGCATCTTTCCAGTCCCACTTTCTCTTTCTAATTTTACACTTGTTTGCTATAAGGCTCTGGGACTCTAAACTATGGTGTGTGTGTGTGTGTGTGTGTGTCTGTCTGTCTGTCTGTCTGTGTATTTTACTTGATATTTATACACCACCATGATTTGTGTGTGTGTGTGTGTGTGTTTTACTTGATATTTATACACCACCATGATTTGTGTGTGTGTGTTTGTTTTTTTTTTTTTTAGATTTATTTATTTATCATGTATACAGAAGAAGGCGCCAGATCTGATTACAGATGGTTGTGAGCCACCATGTGGTTGCTGGGAATTGAACTCAGGACCTCTGTAAGAGCAGTCGGTGCTCTTAACCTCTGAGCCATCTCTCCAGCCCGTGTGTGTGTGTGTGTGTGTGTGTGTGTGTGTGTGTTTTACTTGATATTTATACACCACCATGATTTGTGTGTGTGTGTGTGTGTGTGTGTGTGTGTGTGTGTGTGTCTTACTTGATATTTATACACCGTCGCGATTTAAAAAGATTTGTACTGCCAGCACTAATCTCTCTGAACTCCATGTCTGTATTTGGTTATCATGCCTTGGTCTCTCTTGCTTTCTTTCTATCACTCTCTTCATCACTCATTCTTAATCTTTATCTCTCCCTTTTGTATTTAAAATACTTTTATCTTGTCCTACCTTAAGTTTTACAAAGGTATCCTTCTTTCTCCTTCTCTTCCTTTCTCTCTCTCTCTCTCTCTCTCTCTCTCTCTCTCTCTCTCTCTCTCTCTCTCTTTCTCCTTTTTGACATTATAATTGCATCATTTTCCCCTTCCCTTTCCTCCCTCCAAACTCTCCCATACACACCTCCTTGCCCTCTTTCAAGTTCATGGCTTCTTTTTAAAATTAATTGTTGTTACTTTCATTTATATATTTTTTTTCTAAATATAATCGGCTAAGTCTGTATAATGTTACTTACATGTTTGTTCTCAGGGATGACTATTTGATATTGGATAGTCTTAAGGAAGACCACCTCTCTTGCTCTCAGCATCCCTTAATTGCCTGGAGAGGTTGAGACCTAGAGGGCTTTCCCCCACCCACTTTGGCATGTGTATAAGTATCATCCTTGTTCAGCTCATATTTAGGCCACTATGTTGGTGAGACTTTATGGGTCAGTTCTTCTGATTATTTGTGCGTTTACACAATCAAGTTCCATTATTGAAATGATTATGCTGAAATTGTTAGTACATTCATTTGAAGCAGAAACTAAGATTAATAATTCTAACATTCTAGCTAGTAATTATCCACTTTCCTCATTAGATACTATGGATCAGTTTTCTTGTGTCTGTTTAATTTCCCAAGCTGGCGGCCATTGTTGTTGTCCTAGCTGAGAAGTGTTTGGTACTGTCCCACAGGTTTGCTCGTCTGTGTCCAGTCTCCACCTGCTCTCTGTTTGTCTTCACACCGTTCTTACATCCTTAGGAGTGTTTATTCATCAATTATGTGTAAAAATGTCTTTTTAATCCCCTTTCACAAATGTTAGTTTGAGCCACTTATTCAAGACTAAGTGAATTTCCCTTAGGACTTTGCAGATGGACAGGAGAATTGTCTTCCAGGCTCCCTGCTAGCTTCTGGGCATGCATCAGCAGAGTGTGTCTTTAAGGCAATCTACTTTTCATTTTGACTGTCCTCAAGACCTTGTTATCTTTCTCTTTAGGGTTCTGAAACTGCATGCTTCAGTTTTATATGGGACATTTTAGTAGCCTGCTTGTGGCTCATAATATTTCTTTAGGGATTTCTATCTCTTACCAATTTTCAACATTCTTAGCCAATACTTTAACAAATATGGTTCCTCCTCTTTTTCTCTCAACTTCTTCCTTCTCATAGTTCCACTGCACGCCACTCTCCTTCTAACTTCCATGACTTTTCATTTATCCTTTGTGATGTTTTAGTTCTTTGGTTCTCAATGGTGTATTCTGAGAAATCTTCTCCACCTATCTATTCATTATCCTTTATTTAGTTGTACCTTGTTATTTTTTTAGAGCATCATCCCTTTACTTTTTATCTTAACAAAATCTAATTTATATTCTTTTTTAAGAGAGCGTGAGTGTGTTACTCAAGTAGATGCATGCCATTGAGTTACTTGTGGTGGTCAGAGGACAACCTTGGCTGTGAGAATTTGTCTTCTACCCTGTTTGAGACACCATTTCTTTCTTGTGTGTCTGCTGCATTCACTGGGCTAGCTGTCCTTCAACCACTGAGGATTCTCCTGTCTCTGTCCCCTGCCCTGCCCCCTTCTCCCTGTACAAGTGCTGTGATTCGGACACTCTCACTACTGCATTCAGCTTCTACATGAGTCCCAGGGATTTGAACTCTGGTCTTTGCACTTTCTCAGGGATGCCCTCTGAGCTGTCTCTCCATTTTGATTATTTTTCAAGTGTGCTATTTTTTTTTCAACAGCGTCCTAGTGTTTTCTTACCATTTCAGCCTATTGCAGGTACCATGCTTCCTTCATTTGGACCCAGTCTGTTTTGTATGCTCCCCGAGAATATTCCAGCAGCTGAGGTTGGACTGAGGATGTGCCTCTCTGAAACAGTCTCATTTTTGCTTTTCAACATGCCTGGTGAGTATTACCCTGGTGGGGCCACTTTTTAAACAAACTTATTTCTATTAAGAATCCAGGCTTTGTGAGAAGACTGGATTTTTTTTTTTCTTTTTTTGGAATCACATGAAACATGGGCTGGGAGTTTGGTTTCTCAAAAAAAAAAAAATTGCCTTTACTTGCATTTACACTTGCACACATCTGTCTTCTTTCTGTACCAGTGGGTGGTTGTCAATTTTATTTACAATCCTTTTTTGTGAGTATTTCCTTTGGCTTAGTATTGTGAGGTTTCCCTATTTATTTTGTTCTCAATTCAGCCTCCTCTTCTGACTACAAAGGTCTAAAAGCAGCTATTGGAGATACTAAACTGCCAGTCTGTGAATGAGCAGACAAAGATCAGAACCAAAAATATCCGAAGGCAGCCATGGTTGCTCATAGTCTGCAACACTTCACTGACATGAGACTAGTCCGCAACCCTTTCTTTATGTTCAGTCAGAACATAAACACACATATTTTATAACAGTTATCTATTTAAATATAAATGTAAATATACAAGTATATTTACTTTCCTCGTTGCTGTGAATGAAAACAGTTTAGGGAAGGAAGAGGATTTTTGGCTCACGGTGTGGAGAAGCACAGTCCATCAGGGCAAGGAGTCATGACGCAGGAGCTTGAGCCAGATCCTGTCCACAGTCAGAAGGAGAGAGCAAGGAGTGGGGAAGCTCATCCCTCTTCTTCCTTTATTCAGTTTCGGACACAAGTCTATGGAATGGTGTCACCCACATTAAGAGTGGGTCTTTCCACCTCAACTAACCTAAGTGGAAAATTCCCTAGAGACGTGCCAATGGTCTGCTTATGTGGTGACTCTAAATCTCATTAGTTTGCCAATCAATATCAATTATCACACATTAAAACATTTTAGCATCAACCAAATGTTCAATCAGTCAATCTCTGTGTTTGTTTGGCATCCATCATTTGATGGCTACAGGCATAAAATTTTGTACTTGCCTTTATCTTCTATTTATCATCTTTTCTTTGTGGTATCATCATTTTGGCTTGGCTTTGTTTTTGAGATAAGATCCAACTCTCATCTAATCTGTCCACAAACTCAAGGCAATCCTCTTGCCTCAGATGCTCCAATGTTAGGATTACAGGAGTGAGCCCAGCCTGTTTCTTTATGACTGGTCTATCTCTTTAATGCTAGAAAGCTTTCCCTTTAAGAAACCAACTTTAAGGAAAAGAACAAGGCCAAACTTTGTGTGTGTGTGTGTGTGTGTGTGTGTGTGTGTGTGTGTGTGTGTGTGTGTCTGTGTACATGTACTCATGTGTGATTTATACCTTGTGTGAATGTAAATATGGGAGAACAGATGCAGGAAGGCATCACCGCATTGAGCCACATGTCTGATTCTCCAGCCCATAAAGGACCATATGGGTCCGGTGATATCAGAGCAGAGCAGGGTCGCAATGCTACGAAGTGTGCCCAGGATACCTCATACCAAAGATGTACAAACCAAAGGAAGAATCAACCAGGAGAGAAGTTGGACAGAAAGTGTGAAGTTCAAGAGACAGAGGATGAATTATGGCCCATACAAACTACTATGGAACCAGAAACCCAGGTCAGCACGATGTGAAACAGTCAATACAAATGAGCAACATGAAAAAAATGAAGAAACTTGGTACTTCTGTGGTGTGCTGTTTCAATAATGATACAGCTTCTAGGTCTGTTGCTTTCACTCTTCACACAAGATGCACACATACCCACTGCCTACTGTTAATGGCCTTTCTGATTGGCTCTCTGATTCATGAACACGACTGAAAAATTCGTTCTAAAATACAACCAACAATGAAAGTGGGCCAACAGTGTATTAATAATGTATCACGTGTTTTGACTTGTGAGAGATAATTTTTAATGCAATATTTCTGTGTCTCTGTAGCTACAAAGATAGACCTATCAGGTGGGAGCACAGCCACAGACTTCCTGCCAGAAGAAACAATCTGGGCTGTCTTGATTCTCCATTGGCTTTGTAAGAGGAGTCTGGCAAACCTCTAGATGCCCAGCAGGTGTTTATCACTCTCTTCCTGCTCCAAAGGGAGAAGCAGCATGAAGATGTAATCTTCCAATTTTAAAGCAAACCCCACTTTAAACCGAATGATGAGCTCCACCTGGTGACACTCCAAGAGGTGGATGTTGTTGCTGAGTTTTCATGTTCTTTTGGAAGATGCAGGCTGTGTCTTCCCCTTCTTGGCAGCAGGACATGACTAATCCTAATTAAATAGGCAGGACACATCTAACCCTACTTAAATATCTACAGTGGTGTGTGTCTGTTGGCCCTGACATTTAAATAAAAGTGAAATGATTTGATGCAGTAAAATCAAATAAACATGAAGTGATCTCTTGTACACTGCTGATTCCTGCTGTGCTGTTATGTTATGGCCCATTTTTATGTGAGCCATTATATTGAAGTATATACTGCATGTATTATAACTATCAGACAAATTCTTGATGGCTATAGAAATGATTGCTGAATTTTAATACTGAGAACAGAGAAAGGAAACAGAACTGGAGAGCTGAAGATATAATCTACAACTCATAGTCCAGTCAGTTTGGAATCTGTAATATGATGTCCCAGGTAGCTACAATCTACAACATTTTGCCAAATTAGGAGCATGGAATATTGCTGTACAGGCACAGAATTAAATTTGGGATGCATTTAAAGCAGAAGAACAATACTACATGTGAAAGCTTGATTGGGCACCACAAAGCTGAAAAAGAACTCATACAGTAGACTGATGTCAAAGACGGGACTGAGGTTGCCCATGAGCAGGTGACATTCTGAAGCCTTCAGGTGATTGCCGAGTGCCAAGGGCAAGCGTGTGAGAACAGAGAAGAGAACTAAGAGATAAACTTCTGGAAGGTACTGAGGAGGCAGGTGGAGGAAAGATTTAATAATGAGAGGTGTGGGAAGGGAAAGAGGGAGGGGAGAGTTTTTTTCCATCACCTGAACCAGGGACATGAATTGGAGCCAGGATGCCACCAGAAAGACCTGCACTTGAAAGTTCTCACAAAGTGGAATAATCACAATGTGGCTGACTAGAAACCTATGAGGGGCTGGCTTCTGAAAACAGGAGAAGAAAAGGAAGATTGTAGTAGGCTGGACAAGGCATTCAAAAAGCAGAAAGAGATAGTGAAAAATAATACATCACAAATCAAACAAGGAGACTCGAAGATGAATATACCATAAGAATATGTTTAGAAGAACAAGGAGGTGGGTTAATGAGTTCTTGCTAAGTGAGTATAATGTTTCAGTTGTTAAGGTAAGTCAATTCCAGAGAAACACTGTACAACATAGTACCTACAACCAATAAAGCATTCTGAAAATAAAAATGTTAAGTTATATTTTACACTATGTTCTTAACATACACATATATACACATACATACATACACACACACACACACACATTATACAGGAAATTTAGGTAGACACTAGATTAACATGACCATGACCATAGTGATGGTATCACATGTACATGCATATGTTCAAACTCATAAAATTACACACATTAAACGTGGACATGTAGTTCAGTGATAGAGCATGTTCTTAGCATGTGTGGGTTCAATCTCAGAAACACAGCAAATTGCAAACACTAAATGTATGCTTTTTTATATAAATGAAACCTCAATAAAACTGTAAGACATGAAAAAAATCTAGCAATGAGCAAAATGTGGTTGAATTCGGTTTTAAGCAAATAGAATATATAAAATAAAAACTTGCTTGGACAGTTGGCTTTGATTTTATGCTGTTATTTTACATTGCCAGATGAATTTGTGGGTTTTGTTCTACAGTGCCATGGCTTGGCAGTGATGAAAGACATTATTCATGCTGGGCGTTGGTGGCGCACGCCTTTAATCCCAGCACTCGGGAGGCAGAGCCAGGCGGATCTCTGTGAGTTCGAGGCCAGCCTGGGCTACCAAGTGAGCTCCAGGAAAGGCGCAAAGCTACACAGAGAAACCCTGTCTCGAAAAACCAAAAAAAAAAAAAAAAAAAAAAAAAAGACATTATTCACATGTATGAGAAATACATAATGATGTGCATAAGAGTGAACTACTATTTAAAAAGGAAAATGGGGATTTGAAAATTAATAATTGTCCTGTTTCAATGGTAGATAAATGGACATCATTTCATTTTTTCCTATTTTTGTATAGAAATATTTTTTAGTTAAAAACAAAAGCCGTGAAGGAATGGACGCTAAGGATGAGGATGTTTACGTAAGTTTGCTTTCTGTTCTTGTGTCAAACACCACGACCAAAAGCAACTTGGGAAGAAAAGAGTTTGTTTGACTTAGACATCCTGATCACAGTTCATCGTTGAAGAAATTCAGGGTAAAAACTCAAACAGGAGCAGAGGAGGAACCATGGAAGAAAACTCATACACAAGCTTGTTCTCAAGGTTTGTTCAGCTAGATTTCTATACAACCCAAGATCACCCACCCTGCCCAGGGCTGGCACTGTCCTCAGTGGACTGGACCATCTCACTTTAATCAATAACCAAGAAAATGCCACATAGACCACAAGCAATCTGTGGAGGCATTTTCTTAATTGGGATTCCTACTCCCAGGTAACTCTAGCTTATGTCAAGATGAAAAAAGCCAACCATGACAATACTATCTCTCACCCACCAGACTATTATGCTTTTGTATGTATTTTCCTCATTCTAATATTTTGAATTACCCACAGATGAATAGCCATAATTAGAAGTTGAGACCCAATTATTTATGCCAATTAAAGAAACAAAAATTATTCTCATCTTGTATCAGATCATTTTTTTTCATGAAACTTGGCAATATTTGATTATCAGTTCAGGATTATTTTCTCATCACCAGCCATTTGTCTTCCTGTATTTTAAGGGAATATTTTCCTGGATTTTTATTGTTTTCATAAATTAGAATTAGTGGATCTATCCCTGAGGAGCTAGTCACTCTGGGAACTCTAAAGTTACAGCTTATATATGAAATAATTTAAAACATATTACTTTATATTGTGGCTACCCCAATCTGGCTCCCAGCTTTAAGAGCATATGAAGAAAGCAGTTTATCTCAACTATCCCTTAATTTAGTCTATTTAATGTATATTGATAAATCTTTATTTGCACAAAGGTATTGAGTATACGGAAAGGGTGGCATTTCAAAATAGAGAAAAGATGGATATCTAAGAAGTAGAGGTGGATAATGGTCAGCAATTTAAAAAACAAATATAGCTCCCCTTTCCCCTTATGCTTCCATGGGACTAAATTACAGGCAGTCAAAACTTTAAGCATAACAGGACCAGAGAATTATTTATGACCTTAGAAAGGGTAAGACCTCCTAAGGCCAAACACAAAACTCAATAAACCTTCAAGAAAGGGGTAAATAATAAATTTGCCTATGTAGAAAATTGGGAATTCTGCCAAGACAAAAAGAAAGAATGCCAACCCTCAACTGCAAAACCTGTGAGGATTTTTGCAGCACATGGGCAGACTGAAGGTTGTTCTCTAACTATGAAAGGAGGGTCTGCAAACCAAGAAACCACAGAAACAAAGCACCTGGCAGGAAATGAGCAGAGGATGTGAACAGCAAAAAGTCCCAATGAGAAGAGACACTGACTCACAGACTTAAAAATTCAAAAAGAAAAGACAGTAATCAAATCGAATTTGTAAGAGGCTCCTTGGATAGTCTATAGTGTTGAAGGGAAGCAGGGATGTATTCAGAACACTACCAAGAGTGTGACAAAGTCTTTTGAAGGCAATATAGTTTGCTCTCTCTGCTCTCTCTCTCTCTCTCTCTCTCTCTCTCTCTCTCTCTCTCTCTCTCTCTCTCTCTCTCTGTATACTTGCATGCATGTACATGTTCATGTGCTTCCAGGAGCCCGTGTGAGTAGAGGTGCATTTAGAGGCCAGAGGACAATCTCATCTGCTGTTCCTTCAGTATCTTCAACCTTGGTGCATGCGTGGTGGGGTGTGGGTGTGTGCATGGGTGTATTTATTTGTTTTGAGACTCACCAAGTATGCTTACCCTGGGTATCTGCCTACTTCCACCTCCCCAGCACTGTGAGTACAATGTAGAGACTTGTTATCTTTAATGAGGATTCTGGGGATCAAATTCAGGTCCCTGTGCATTCAAGGCAAGCATTTTACCAACTGAATTTTCTCCACAGTCCTAGAAATGTGGCTTGGAAAAGGTCATTTTCTCAGTATCTACCAGTATTGTAAAAATTCTTATCGTCTGATCCAGCAGAGCCACTTGTGGGAAGGTTTAAAAGATATATCCACATTGATACTTCGTCTTCATATCAGGATGTATCCTGATGATATTGCTAGATCTGTTAGTAACGGGCTGACTACACAAAGGAATACTTTTAGCCATTACAATGAATAAGATAGGTCTACATGTTGATATATAGACCATCAGATGGGAAATATGGAAATATTTGGGGAAGGAAATCTCTGAAAATGTGATTTTTAGAGCATATGTTTTATATTTGCAAATGAACATAGTTTCATTTCGTTTAACTACACAAATTCTTGCTTGTTTGCTTCTTACCTAACATCCGTAGAAGAGATTGTCAAGTTGAATGGAAAGACTCTGACTTGGTAGTTGTAGTATATGGACTGCTCTCAAAGAAGACTCAACTTCAGTTCTAAGCACCCATGTAAGACAGCTCACAGTCCACTGTAACTCCAGCTCCAGGAAGATCTGACACTGATGGCTCCCCTCCCCAACCCATGCACACACATGAGTGCTCACATGCAAACCCCTCACAGACCCACAAATAAACACACAATTTAAAATAATTAAAAACATAAATCTTTTTTAGAAAAAAAGAGGAGATTGTTCCAGGTTAATTAAAAACCCAGAAAGCACTATGGGCTAACTTTTATGAATCACTTGCTTGAGAATTATTAAGATAGTCAATTCAGGTCTGAGTACGTGGCTCAGAGCACTTGCTAGTAAGTGTGAGGACATGAGTTCAAGTCCCCAGTCCCCATTCTGACTACGTATATCATTGGTTCTATTCTCTAGACAACCTAGCTAGAATTGGGTTGGTCTATACAAATAAAGTTGGCATATATGTGTGTGTGTGTGTGTGTGTGTGTGTGTGTGTGTGTGTGTGTGTGTGATATGTGTGTATAAACTCAGAATAGGGAGGGGGCACTATCTCACTAGCCTAACCCTCAAAATAAATTGCATTCTATAGTAGGTAGATATAGCTGTTTCTGAATGCATTCTGGGACTCCCTGAGGATACTAAGGCCCACAGATACTAGTATATATGGCATTTTTATATAGCATGTGCATTCTCCCATATATTTATAGTCATTTGTAATTGCTTATAATATGTAATATCATGTAAGTGACATGAAAAAAATGTTAAATGTTTTTGTTTAGGGAATGAAAAGAGGAAAACTCTGTGCGTGTTCAGTAGAAATGTATTACAAACTTCAGTCCCTAGAAGGTTTAATCCTCCTCAGCACCTATAGGCTCTTATCTGATTGATAGTCCGTGAATGCTGACTACATATAACATGGCTTCTAATCTCTTGAAAACCTTAGCTACTATATTTCTCTTTACTGTAAAAAACCATTTCTTCTGGGATACACTTCAGATTACATGGAAAAAGAATTGCACTGGTCTGTACAAACATAGTTACCATATATATTAGAGATATAACTGTTCTCAATTCCTATGCTCAAAGCTCTGTACCCATTAAATGCAGAATACACACAGACACTCCTATGATGTTATTACATCCCTTTCAAGAATCTTAATGGGGTTGTTGGAATTTTAACACAACTACTAAAACAAAAGATGTCTCTTTCACATATGTTGTGATTAAATTAAGTTCATTCTTTCTTAATGTCTTCTATAAGTGCAGATTTCTTTTGGTAACATTTAATGTAGCCCTATTTCATATATTCTATCATATATATTTCTACCAATAATTTACAGAATAACTAGTAAAATTTGCAAATAATATGCTCACCTATGTTCAATTTAGGATTTTTAAGAGAATTATCTTCCAATATAAAATTTCAATTAAAAACCTGTTTGCTCTTGTAAATTGGTCTATCTATTTTGAGAAAGCAACATGGGAGTGCCTCAAAACTCTGACATCACAATTCCTCTTTTGTGTCTACATCTATAGGAGCTGAAGTCAACGCTTTGAGAAGTTTGTACTGCTGTGCTCATTGCAGCATTATTCACCACAGAACAATATGGAAACACCGAAGCATTTGGAAACAGGTGCATGAATTCTTAAACTTATATATACAGGAGAAAGACAGAGGGAACATATGGAATGCTATTCTGTCTTTAAAAGGCAACAGCATGGATGGAGCGAGATGATACTACACTAAGTGAATAAAGCCAGATGAAGATGGAAAAGAGCTACATGGTCCTCCTTATGAATAAAATATAACAAATCAAAGTTCCAGAAGTAGAGAGTAGAATGATAGTAGGTACCAGAGGCTGGATGCAAGATGAGACTGAGGAAGAGAAAGAAGTTGAGTATAACATGCAGACAGGAACGGCTTCTACAGACCTATTAGATAGTACATCAACTATAATTGTTGATAATGTATTATATATATCATAAAACAGCTAAAAGAATAAAGTGATAAATATTTGTCAACACTGATATGCTAATTAGCCTGATTTCATCATTCCACTATCTCTAGGGTTTAAAATATAACATTGTACTTTATAACATATATAGTTATTTGTCAATTAAAACCCTTTGAAATTAATAGAAAAATTCTTAGTTCTGAATAAATAAAAGAAGTTTGCTTACCTTCAGTGGATGAAAAAATAACACAAAGATTTAGCTAATCAGTAAACTTTTGCTGGGGCTGGAGAGACGGCTCAGTGGCTAAGAGCACTTGCTGCTCTTACCGAGGACTGGATTCAATTCCCAGCACCCACACGGCAGCTCACAACTGTCCGTAATGCTGATCACCTGACAGAGGGCAGTGCACACACATGGTGCACACACACACATGCAGACAGAACACCCATACACATAAATATTGAAATAAAAATAGAATAAATAAAAACAAACTTTTCCTGAATGCAGTGTATTTGGGAAAAGAAAATAATTAAAAATAACCCTGTTCACACACACACACACACACACACACACACTCATTCAGTGCTTTGAGTTGGCCCACCCCAACATCTACCCCTGCTAGGGCATGTGAAGTGACAGGTCAAGAACCCACAGCCGCTGGATCTCCGTGACTTGGGATGACAGCAGGATATTCAAGAGAAGTTTTGGTGAAGGTCCAGTGTTGATGGTGGACCAGAAGCCAGAGGTTTGAACCAAACCAAGGACCCCTCACAATGAACATTTGCAAGTAAAGCTGTTTGGTGTACTGGGTGACACACCACAACTCCCAAGGCCACTCTGACAGAAGAATGTGTGACAAAGAGGCAGGAAAGATGGAGGAGTGAGATGTTTTGTTTTGTTTTGTTTTTCTTTTGAGGGGACTGCTGCAAGGGTGGAGGGCAGACACAGAAGGTCTGGGAAATGAGTGGGATTGGGGTGCATGATGTGAAATTCCCAAAGAATCAATTTTAAAAAAATTTTGAAAGAAAAAAAGAACAAGAAAGCTAAAGCCACTCTACTAAACACCAGAGGAAGCAGATGTGTGTGTGTGCATGCTCAAAACAGCTTTCTTCACAATGCATAAAACATCTCACTAATAGAAATGAAAAATAATGTATCATAAATTCTGTCAGTAGAATACTCCCAATAAAAAAGGAAAAGTTAATATACTATAATGTACAATAGCAGGTATTACATGAACATGAACAGCCATAACACACTGTTACAATCAACAGCTAGGAGGACAAAATTAATGTATGGGAACACAAGACAGGATAATGGTACCTAAGAGTGATCAGTGGTGGGATGGGGATGGACTGGCTTCACAGGTTTGGTACTTAGATGAGGTCGACATCTTCGTGGGTTTGATTGCTAGTTTGTAAGGTGCATATATTTACTTTAAAATTCATTATTTTGCACATATAAAATACACACATTTTCTTTGTGTGTAACTTCAATAGACACAAAAGCATTAGAACTCAAGAATTTGATAATATTTTGAGTAAATTAGATAAGATGATTCCAGACATAAACAGGGAGTACAGTTGGTATTAAGTAATGACAACTGTTGCTGGGCAGCAGTGGCGCACACCTTTAATCCCAGCACTCAGGAGGCAGAGCCAGGCGGATCTCTGTGAGTTCAAGGCCAGCCTGGTCTACAGAGTGAGATCCAGGACAGGCACCAAAACTACACAGAGAAACTCTGCCTCAAAAAGGACAACTGTCATTAAGAACAGGTAATTACAAATTAGGACTTAGTATCTTTCTTAGTCAGCAGTTCAACTGTTCTCATTTACTGTAAAAATCAATGAATGAAAACTACTTATAGGCATCGAAGTCCTCTACTATCTGTATACTGCTTTAAACAGGTCAATGTAGTTGTGGAACTAAAATACATAGACATTATGATTGTTTTTCATGGAAGCCATAACAAAATACTAGAGACTGGGTAGCTTAAAACCTACACATTCATTTTCTCACAGTTCTGAAGTTTGAAGAGCTGGTGCCAGTTTGGTTTCAGACAAGGACAGTCTCCCAGGCTCGAAGATTTCTACTTTCTTGTGTCCTCATATGGTAGAGAAAGAAGGGGAAATCTTCCTGTTCTTCTAATGCTGCCACCCCATCAGATCAGGGGCCCACTCTAGGGCTTTATTTAACCTCAATTACCTCTTAGAAAACCCCCTTCCAGGTAGAGTCACATTCCTAATACAAGTGAACTCAAAGTAAGGACAAAAAGACTCAAATAATTATTTACAGGGTTGTTCCTTCCAAAAGAATGTGAGATGCTAATTTTGAAGTATTTCTGAAATACCTTCATTCCATGCCATTTCATAAGTGTAAATGTCTTACATAATGATAGAAAATTGAACTCATCTATTTAATGGAATCTGGATCAGCTGGGACATCTGTTTTTGCTGTTTAAAATAATTTGAAACCAGCAAATGTGTTGTGTTTTCATTGCAGTCCTGTTGCATTTATTTCAGTGGGGGAAAGAGCTTGGACAACAACATCTGTTTCCAGGAACACTGCGGGGGGGGGGGGGGGGAGATGCACACAGACGAAACTGGCGATCGTGAGCAGACACATTGGGGACAGAGACTCCACTAGCTTTAAAGTGGAGTGATGTGCAGCAGTCTGAGCTAGAGCGGTTTGTGAGAAAGGAAATTTGTTTCCAAGAAGAGACTCTGCAGTGAATAATAATGGCTTTGCATTCAAAAACAAACCCAGATAAACCAAAAACTCAGTCAAGATTGAGAGCAGAGCCCTCACTGGTCTTAAAAAACCTTCTGGTATACTGTTACACAGAGTGGCCTCAGAGTGAAACATTTAAAGACTCTAAATAGTTCAGAATGAAAATTGATCCACATTATAATGCTGTAGCTTTTGGCCACAGGAGACACTGCTGTAAGGATCTCATTCCTAAATTGTGCTAAAGTGTAAGAAGTCTGGCCTTCCGTGGTTAAGAAGTCCATGAATGAAAACAAGAATCCATTCTCTTTCTCTTTGTCCACCTTTAAATTACCTGCTTGGTACATCTACCCATTCTCATGATTAGAATCTGGTTGCTTCCATCCTAAAGATGCACATGCATCGAGTGAAGAGGAAATATTTCTTCCTATCACATTACCACTTGGTTGTTGTTTTGTCTTTTAGACAAAATCTTCTCCAGATATGCCCCAGAAGCTTCCACTCAGTTTCCTCCAATAAAGGAGGTCACACTCCCAGGCCATTCACAAGAGCTGGGCAGGAAGAGACAGACCTTATGCTGCTGGTGGGAAGAAATCCTTGTCATCGAGTACAAGCAAGCAGGACATTGCTGGGTATGGGTGTGGTACCCACAGAGTTAACAGGAGCCTGGCTTCATCGCAGATGAACTGTGTAAGCTGGGGTTAGTCATCTGATACATGCTTTGCTCGTGCATGAAAAGAACTATTGTGCAACTTTTAAAACTGCCATAAAAGAGATAATGGATACACCAACCTCGTGTAGAATGCTTGATATACAGCACATTCAGCAAATGATACTCATTATTACATTTTATTGAACTGAAACAGCTCTTATTAGCACAAAACTAGCCGGAATGTACTCTTAAATGTTTCCTTATTCTGTGCAGGTTCATCCTCACATGTTTCCTAATTTCTTGGGCTAATGTTTCCATATACTGCTACACATCAAAAAGTAAGTTGCTATATAGAAACATTCCTTAAAGTAATAAGTTGATAAGGGCTTGTATCAAAGGGCAATGAAATATTACTACTAGAAATCCAAAACCATATTGTACCAAGAGACCTAATACATAGTGGATGTTTAATACTTGCAGGGAATGAATACAGGCTGGTGAGAACCAGTGAGTTTCCTGTGGCTTGTAGCTGGCTACTGCAGCCAAAGGAGACTAATGACTTCCAAGTATTTATTTAATATGGGAACTGTTATGAGTTTCTTGTACACTTCCCTTTCCCCTGGGAATCATCTCAGAACATAAAAGAAAGTGGGTATAAAAGAAACCACATTCTCCTTTCTTCTGGTGCTGAAGACTGAGCTTGGTCTGTTGACTTGATGATCTACTGCTAAGCTGCAGCCCTAGCCCAAAAAACATATTTTAAAAATAAAACTGGGAGAAGCCAACATTTCCAGGCCCTAAATAACTGCAAAGTTTCCTGTCTCCAGCTGGGTTTGAACAAAGATCTTGAGAAGAGAAGGGAGAAAACCAGAGAGAGGAAGCTGAGGAATAAGCAGACCCCAGAACTTCAAGAAATAAAGGAAAAGAGAACTACAATTTTTTATTTCAGTAAGTGTGTGTGTGTGTGTGTGTGTGTGTGTGTGTGTGTGTGTGTGTGTGATGTATGCATTTATGCATGCATGCTTACATGGATGTCATTCTAGGTCATTCTTTATTTAAGCAATGTTTCTGGATGAAACATATTGGCTACTCTAGCTAGTCAGCGTGCCCTGGAATTCCCATGTCTCTGACTCCTGAGTGCTGGGATTACAGTCACTACCAGGAAGGCTTTTATGTGAATTCTAGTGAACTAAACTGCAGTCCTCAGATTTACAGAGCAAGAGCTTCATCCATCCCTTGAGCCATCCCCCAGTCCCCAGAGTGATATTTCTTGAAGACAGAAGTGTTAGCAGAATTTTCAGGGTCCAAATGTGGGCCCAAGCCCAAAGTTAAGCTCAGTCACTGGTCCTAATGATGGCAATTAAAGAGGTGTAATACTGGAAAGCAGAGAAAGGAGGTTTATTTAATGTGGCCACATTGGCGAGAGAAACAAACGGGGTCCAAGGGCAACCCCCCAAGTCCATCTTCAAAGTACTGACATGAAATTTAAGTTCAAATAGAGGGTAAGAGCTAGGCATAACCAAGCTGCACTGATTGCTCTGTAGTCCCATCCAACCAATTATCTGGCTCTCCAACTACCCCTGCCTCTGTCCTGCAAAGTGATCTGGACAATTTTCAGAACTGTGTGAAATCTCTTCCAGGGAGACAGTGAGTTTCTCCCTTGGCTGACACTAGGCTTCAACCTTTCCTTTCCCTTGGTATAAGATTCCTGAGAAATTCTACTCCCCTGTGATCCATTATTTCAATAGTCTAATAGAGAAAGGAAGAAGGACTTTATTTCTGCTAAGATGGTTACAAAAGGCTACAGTCAACCGTTCGGAAGCTAGCCAGGTGTGGTGATGCACGCCTCGAACCCAGCATTTGCGAGGCAGAGGCAGGCGGATCTCTGTGAGTTTAGGCCAACACAAGTCCACAGAGCAAGTGAGACTCTGTCTCCTGCCCTCCCAACCCTAAATTTCAGAAGTTACTGGCAAGAGCTTTCTGTCTGTCAGGCCCAGAGAATAAGGTGAGATTGCAGATCCATACACATGGCCATGCTGTCAGGAAGGAGTCTGGATCCAGGCAGAGGCAGAGTCTTCGTATTGATTAATCTGCCTCCATCCATTATACAAGGGGAGACAAGAGTCTCGCAAACTCATACATGAAAAACCCAAACTCTAGTCTGCCTAGGATAGCAACTGAAACTGCTGTCCTATACAATCTTTCTGCGCACATTTTTAATTAAAGTAGTCCTTCCAAGGACAATGGAGCAAGATTTTAGCTAGAAGATGATTAAAAATAAAATTAGTAGAAATAAAGTTTAAAATTTAAGGTACATGAAAGTCGCACCAAACACTTACATCTTCAATGAAGCTAACAATCTAATTGTGTTATACAACTGTTGTCTTTATTATCACATCTAAGACATGTAGGAATAAATAATAATTGAAGGAATAAAACGATTTCTTTGGATTTCGTCAAAATTAAAAATGCTTGGATTTCAAAGAACACTATCAAGAAAGTTGAAAGACTCAGAAATTCCAACTTTATTAGTAATTAATGTATGAAAAGATAAGAAATCTAATTTGAAAATAGGCAAAATAATTAACTAGACATACCTCCAAAGAAGATAAACAGATGGCCAACAGGTGCCTGGAAGGATTCTTGACATTGGGATCATAGAGAAAACGTGAATCAAAAGTAAAATAAAAACTCACTGTGCACTTCCTATGTCCTTAATAAGCAAAAGGATTGACATCTGTGAGTGTTGGCAAGGACGTTGAGAAACCAGAGCCCATATCCACTGCTGCTGGGAATGGAAAATGTCTCAGCTGCTTTAGAGAGCTGTTTGACATTTCCTCAAAAGGTTAAACACAGAGTTATCATGTTACTACACTATTCCAAACCTGATTATATGCCTGAGATAAATGAAAATGTGTCCACATTAAAAACTCATGCATGCTTATAGCAGCATTGTTCCATAGTGACCAAAAAGAAGAAACAACTCAAACGTCTATGAGGATGTGGCTGTGTATAAAGAAAACAGTGTGATCCTAGAAAAGACTGAAGTACACACTCATACTATAGTGTGGATGGACCTTGAAAATATGCTAAAGTCAAGAAGCCAGGAACAAAGGATGACGTATCCTGTGTCAGTTGTATGACTTTTCCAGGATATGTAAGTCTAAAGAGAAAGAAGGTAGATGGGTTGTTTCTTAGAGAAATGATGAGGTTATGGAGAGGGAAAGACAGTTCACGCAGGCAGTTTCTGGATTTTTGTTTGTTTGTTTGGTTTGGTTTTTGAATGATGCAAATATTTTTAAATGGTTTTGTTTTTGAATAATGCAAATACTTTAAAATTAATCTTTCCTAATTCTACATATACAAAAACGCACTGTACTACACACTTAAATGAGTAAATTTGATGCTATAAGACATTTCACCTAACAAAGGGGAGATCTTATTTAGTGAACTGAATTGCTTCTAGCAGCCTGCTGAACACCTCCTCTTCTCTGTGCGTTTTTGCTGCTCAGAGAAGTTGCTTCTATCTGATGTTCTCTCAGATCATCCAGTCTCAACGAGACCATATTAGAACATGTAAGAACCAGACAATTTAGGGTCTGTATGTGTGGTGTGGTGTGGTGTGGTGTGGTGTGGTGTGTGTGTGTGTGTGTGTGTGTGTGTGTGTGTGTGTGTTGTACTTTGTTTTCTTTGGGCAAGCATTAGTATTATGCCCAATTCTATTCAGATCTTGTGTGTCCAGACCACATGAAGTATTTAGGCTCTGCCTCTTAGCCTTCAACTCCTGGGAATGCTGACACCCCCCCACACACACACCCAGCTCAGCTCAGTACCTGCACCTCCTAAGGCCCTATCCCTGCTGTATTCTGCAAACTGTCCCAGAAGGGAAGAGGTATTCAGGAAGGGCGGCTTTATGCACCATTAGCTTTAAAGAAGTTTTCTTTTGTCTCTCTTTTCCAAAGTTCCCAATCCTACCCTGTTTTTAAAAACTGATATTGAGCCTCATAAAGTATGTTCTGCGAGCCAAACTTAGATGGTATCTCCGGCCCCGAGGGCTGGTTTTAATCAAATTTAGCCCTGCTAGCCAGCTGATATCAATTTAAAATTTTCTTGAGCAGGATTTGTTATTAAGGTTTGGGGAGGAATCTAAGCCAAGCAGCTTATAAATGGAGCTGGGGTCATTTCTCCACAGCGTTCTCTCCCCTCCTTCCCTGTCCCCAAGGGGATGCTGGCTTATTACTGCAGGTTTCTGCCTACTGCCTGGTCCGTGCAAATCTGCGAATCTCCCCAGTGTGAGACACTGCCCCACGTGGACTGTCTATCTTCTTTCTACTTTGCACGCTGAGGCCCCTCTGGGAGCCAGGGAATGAACAGGTTGAGGATGGCACAGGAAGGTATAGTGGACAGACACCTTGGCTCCCCCCCCCCACTGCGGCAGCAGGTGGCTGCACTTCCTCTTAGTTTCTCTGCTGCCAAATACCTCCCCTCATTAATGATCTAGGTTCCTAAGGTCTTTGAAATCGTTTTCTTTCTGCATATTTTGGAACTCTCTCCGGGGTGCTGGTGAAATAGGAGGAGAGGAGAGGGAGGTACTGGAGGAACAGAGCAAGAGCAAACTCTGCTTCATGAGCCCTGGCTTCAAAGTAGACATTAAATGGTCGCTTATTAAGGCCACTGGTTGCAGTTCATGACTGACAGTGGTTACAGTCTATAACTTTTCGTTAGTAAAGGAACAAAATCAAACCCTTTCACTTTTCAGGTTTGATCATAAAAAAATACTTGAGATGAAATGATCCATAGCAGTTCAAAACAGAGTGATCAAAAGTATATGAGATGGGGCGGGGGAAGGTATATGAGATGAATATTATTAAAAGAAGCCATGTGTATGGATACTAATAGCAGCAAGGTTGAAATATTGCCAACAATTTTAACACAGCAAAGAGCAATATAAAATGCTGCAGGGTGTATTGCACACTAGATATGACTCAAAAGCTACACCAGCAATAGTCATAAGAGAAACAGTAGATAAAGACAGAAGTACACTTTCCAGAGGTACGAAGCCGTGGTGCATCTCTCTCAGACTAGGATGGATATATTGGTCAAGAATTAATAAGAGACATAAAATGCTGAAAATTTGACTTGGACTTTGTGGCCCAGGAGGGTCTTGTTGTGGTGGAAACTTTCCCAGGTGGTCTCTATGAGGTTCTGTAGGTTGTTGGGTATGCCGTCAGAATGTAGATCTGGTGGGACCTGCTTCTCCCAAGAGGGTTGTTTGAAAAAGCCTGAGCTTGTTCCATTCAGTGCATGGGTTCAAGGCATAACATTTGCTTGCTCCAATATATACCATGACCATTGCTACCTGGTATGTTTCTGTTTGCCAAGAACAGAGAGGACCCCAGTACCATCCTGGAGCCTCCAAACCTGTAAGGTAGGATGAATACCCAATTGGGTGGTTGTTGACTGGCTGTTCTTATTTACCAGTTTTTGAAAGTTATGGTTGTTTTTCTAGTTTGCTTTTTATTTCTGTGATAAACACCATGGCCAAAAGCAACTTATGGGAGGAAAGAGTCTATTTGAATATATACTTCTGGATTGTAGTCCATCATCGAGGGACATTAGGGCAGAAGTGTAAGCAGGAACTGAAACAGGAACCATAGGGGAATGCCACTCAGTGGTTTGCTCACTGGCTTGTGCTCAGCTGGCTTTCTTATCCAGCCCAGACTCACCTGCCTGGAGTGGGCCCTCCCACACCAATCATTAATCATTAAGACGATCTCTCATAGACATGGCCTTGGGCTAATCTGGTCTGGTCAATACCAGTACTTGAGATTCCATCTTCCCAGAGAAGCCTAGGTTGTGACAAGCTGACAGGGAAAACTAAAAGCAGAGTCTTCCATTGTTGGTCCCATGGCTGAGTTTTAAATTCTTGGTTTTGAATATAAATGTGTTTCCATCTATTACAGTTATTATCCACACTGATGCTTAACTTGCACCGTCTTTGTTCACTGAAAACATATTCAGATTGGTCCTTGAGTCCTTGGGGCCTGACAACAATGACTTGTAATAACTCCTTCAATTTCTCAAGTAATAACACATCTCGGGGTCGCCTCATCCATCCCTTGCCTTAGGCCAAGCCGTCAGCCATTTCTCCAAGGAGAAATAGTATTTAAAAATCCCAAAATAAATCCTAGAAGTACTCTTGGCTCTATGCCTTTTAAATGGTTAAAATAATATGATTAAAGTAAACCATGAATTCACAATAGTATTTCCAGTGAAAAATTACAAACAGAGGGCTTGTGCTTAGACATCCCAGTCTAACATTTATCTGCTCTTTTTGCAACTGACATCCCATTTTCTTGCAACAACATAATTATCCACTTAATGCGCAATCATCTCAAAAACAAACAATACCCCACTGTACTGCTACCAGAGACATAATTACTGAGAACAGGTTATCATCTCTTTTTGCTTTTCTTGTTCCTTTTGTTTTCTGGACTTATCCGATAATAATGCGGAGTCAAAGGAGTGTGTTTTAAACCCAGATAATCCCCTGCCTCCGTGACTGTGCCACCAACTTTTGTTTCCTTTTACTGTCAAGTTTTTAATGGGAGACTTTCAAAGATCTTGTTGCTGTTTTGCTTTTTTTGTTTTGTTGTTTGTTTGTTTGTTCATTTTTATATCCAGACTGAAGTTTCTCCTCCCTCCTCTCCTCCCAGCCCTCCACCCCATCCACTCCTCCTCCCTTTCTCTTCAGGAAAGGGTAGGCCTCCCATGTTGCAGTGAGACTAGATACCTCCTCTCCAAGGCAACCCAGTAGGAAGAAAGGGTTCCAAAAGCAGGCAGTGGAGTCAGAGTCCCTGCTCCCACTCTTAGGAGTCCCACAAGAGGACTAAGCTACACAACTGTAACATATATGCGGAGTGCCTAGGTCAGTCCCATGCAGGCTCCCTGGTTGTTGGTTCAGATTCTGTGAGCCTCTATGAGTCCAGGTTAGTTGATTCTGTCAGTTTTCTTGTGGTGTCTCTGGCTCTCATAATCTTTCTTCCTCCCCTTCCACAGGATTCTCCAAGCTCCATCTAATATTTGGCTCCATCAGTTGCTGGGAGAAACCTCTCTGATAACAGTTGGGCTAGGCACTAATCTGTGAGTATAGCAGAATAGCTCAAGATTTTGTTTCATTTTATGATTGTGTAACATGCTTATATAGTTTCAAATTTAAATTTACAAAATAGGGTATAAATACACATTTAAAATATTTTATGCTTGAATCATGATATTTAATATATTTTCTCAAAGCTTATTCTTAGTCTTGGTTCTCTAGGATTACCAATGGTTCTGTGACCTACTGAAAACCATTTCAAACAAACTCTCTGCTCGTTCTGGTAAAACTGGCTTTTGTTGCCTGTCACTAAAAGCTCTGGATCTGGGAAAACAGCTATGGGGTCCTGTGGAGTTGCCCACCAACTCTATTTGCAGGTGGACCTACATGTCCTAGCACTGGCTTTGCTATACAAATTAATAACAAATTCAGAAACTATTCAAGTTTCCTTTGAGGCATGCTCACCTCTTACTCCATTAACATTCATGTAAATAAGGAAAGCAAAAACAAGTGATTTGCCACACAAAGAAGGAAAAATGTCTCAGGTAACTGTTTCTCTTTACCTCTGGATGTCAGGAAGGTAGGAATAGTGTTCAAGTGTCTGCTCCCAGCTGGCTCCTCACAGAACTTCTTTCTTTCCCTCTGTACACAGCACTACACATGGTCCACGGGCTTCATTATTTGTGTTGAGCCTTACTGTGGGATAACCCCACTGTATGCCGTGAATGTTTTATTGCCATTGGTTAATAAGGAAGCTGCTTTGGCCTATAGCAAGGCAGGATCGAGCCAGCTGGGGAATCCAAGCAGAGCTACAGGGAGAAGAAGGGCAGAGTCGAGGGCAGATGTCAGCCAGTCACCAACCAGCCAGCAGAGAAGCAAAATGTATTAGAACACAGGTAAAGCCATGAGATGAAGCAAAACAGATTAATAGAAATGGGTTAATTTAAGTTGTAAGAGCTAGTTAGTAATAAACCTGAGCAATAGGCCAAACAGTTTGTAATTAATATTAAGCCTCTGAGTGATTATTTTATAAGCTGCTGTGGGACTGAGGGACCAGGCGGGACAGAGAAAAGGCTCCGACTACAGAACCTTCCTCATGGTTCTGCCCCAAGGAAGGCTGAGAATCTTAAGTCTAAGAAGAACCTTTCCTTCCTGAAATATGGCCACCAATGTACCCTCAGAGAGTGGTTTCCTCTAATAGAGTGCAGCCACGCCTTCTTCTTAACCATTGAGAGTGACCTTCCAACCTGAGTGGCTGCAGTGTGCTGAGTGTGAGTTGAGAGTGCTCACAGAGAAGCTGCCAGAGGCACTTCCTCTCATTCTTTATTAGAGGTATGTGGTATCTGGAAAAATATGAGTTCTGAAAACACTGTCAGTTGAAACTTGTGAAAGAATATCCAAGTGGGATGCTAAAATGGCCCTGCTTGCTCCCTTTTCACAGTAATGGTCCTTGGATAGTTTTCTAGACACTTTCAGTCTTCATGTGTTTTCTGCTTATTCTCTAGCAACAGAAATGCCTTGTAACCATCAAGCTGGTCTCACACCTTCCACACAACTTTTATTGTCAGAGAAGATGGTGATGGCTCAGACTAGGATTCCCAAAGTTCCGCTGAATCTTTTCCTTTGAGCTGTCATGAGTCTATGACCAAAATATCCTGAATTCCAGTGGACTAGGGAAATGATGTAAAGAGTTCATCCGGAGTGGAAATTTACATAGCCCGGCAACATGTCAGAACATTTTTAGCCATGTCGTTGATTTCCAATCCTGTGAGAAGAACATTCTTTCCACCAGTGATGCCTCCAAACATGCCTTGGAAGTTGTGTTAGTCAGGGTTCTCTAGTGGAATGGATCTGATAGAATGAGTATATATTAAAGGGGTACTTATTAGATTGGCTTACATGGTACAGTTAGAATAGTCCAACAATGGCTGTTTCATAGTGGAGGCAGAGAATCCAGTAGTTGCTTAGTCCATAAAGCTTTGTGCTCAGTAGTTCCAATCTTGTGTCAAAGGTCTGGAGGATTCCTGGAGAGCTGGGAGTCTGAACTATCCACAAAGGAATCAGCAGCAGCAACTGAGTGGATGAGCTCACCAGTGAGAGTGGAAGTCAGGCGATCAGAAAAGCCAGGCCTCCCTTCCACGTGGCTTTCATGTAGGCTGCTGCCAGACAGTGCCACCCACACCTACGGTGGTTTTCCCGTATCAATGAAAACAGTCAAGACAGTCCTCCACAGATATGCCTACAGGCCCATGGCAACAGACAGTTTCTCCTTGAGACTCGTTTCCCACATGATTCTACTTTGTATCAAGTAAACAATTGAAACTAACCATCCCAGAAGTGAAAATAGTTGACATTTACTTGGGGTGCCAAGGGCCATTCCACAGCTTTGTTCTATCATGCGGTCTCACGAAGGTTCACTGCAACGACGCTTCCTAATGTGTGCTCTACTGTGCTGTCTTATGGGTAGAAAAACACGGAACTTCTAAATATTTGGCCTGAGATCGCGCAGGTGATAAATGAGGAAGCAGAATCAAACCCCGTCACTGTGACTTCTGTGCCCACTCTCAACTACTACATTATATCCCATCCTAATGGGAAAGGCTTCTTGATAAGTATGTAAATCACTTATACTTGATAATGACATGTCTTACAAGGTTAGTGAAGCTGTAAATTACCTTTCAAAAGGATAGAGGTTTTATTCATCTCTGTCAAAGGCACGAAATACTTTCCTCTAAATCAAATCATCCAATAAAAACGAAATTATACACTCCAATTAAAATGCACTTCTAACTTGCTGGGAACAAGTTTACCAATCTTATTCACACTGAAAAGGAAGCATTATCTGAAATATTTCCTTTATTTTGTATTGCAAGTGTATTAAAATTTTATTAGTCATTTATCTAATGAGAATTTAATGGTTACCAACTCTTTTTATCCAGCATCATAAACAAATTCAAAACCAAGTTTCAGAATGTAGATAGTCATGAAATTATATAAGAAAGCAGCATTTAAATATCAGGAGATGAATCCAAAACCTTTTTTTAATATATCTGATGGTAGCTTTGTGCTATGTGGGCACATGTTGTAGACCCATGGGAGCACATACATGTGTGTCACAGAGTCGGAAGGCCTCATTCTCCCTGAGTATTGGACCTATGGAGAAATTATGAAGATTTCATTGGGTCTTGGGTTTCTAAAAGTACTAAAAACAACTATCAGTTGAGGATTTCTGTACTTGAAAGAGACCAGAATCTTATAAAATGCCAGTCAAATCCCAGGTCTATCCTGAGTTACATGGGAAACCACATGGAGGCTGTTCCTTAACCTGAACAAGTAGGCAAACTCTTCATCTTCCCGGAAGGCTGTGTTGATTTAAGCAAGACATGTCCCCATAGTGACAGACATTTGTTCTTCAGTTGTTGGAGTTGTTTCTGGACACTTAGGGGGTGCAGCCTTGCTGAAGAAAGCATGTCCCTGGAGGTGGACTTCGGGAGCTCACACCTTCCTCTACTTCACGCTCACTCTCCCTGCTTTGTGCTTGAGGGTCAAGATGTGCACAGGCAGCACCATGTTCCTGCCCTCATGCCTGCCAGTTGCCACATGTCTCCAAGCCATGATGAACTCTTACCCTCTGGAACCATAAGCCAAAGCCAGAATATTCCCTTTCTTACCTAAGTTGCTTTTACTTACGATATATCATAACCATAAAAAAATTAGCTAATAGAGCAGTCTAAAGAATAAGTGAGCTCCATGTAAAATGCATGGCTTCTGACACATGTATACATCTGTCTGTGTGGATGGTCTTCTCATCTCTGTTTTGTCTTTTGTCTTCTCTTAAGAAAGGGGGGGGTCACTCACACCTGGGGAGGTAGGGTTTGGAGGGGCACAGGTGCCATCTTCTTCAAAGGTATCTGAATGACTCAGCAAAGCCTGGGGGGGCCAGAGAAGACATAGTAGAGAGCACACGTAGTGTTCAGATTGGATGCTTTAAGGAAAGAGAGAAAATAGGTCTGTAAAACCCCATTCTATCTATGGTGAACCCAGGTCACCAGGACATCAAAGTAGAGGTTTGGACACAGACACGACAGAGAAGAGTCTGTCCCTTGACATGGGGGAACCACGAAGCAAGAAGATTATGGAGTGTGTAGAACAACTCTACCTCTGTTGTGAGAGACTAGGTGAAGAGCGGTGGGCAGATGCCTTTGCATCATGAGCGTGTGTCAAATAGCCTTTGACCCCCGAGCCCCTAACTAATAAAGAACACAGCTAGTGCCACACGCTGACAGCACGCTGTTGATTCCTTTGATGGTCCAGCCCTTGACCTGAGTGTACCATCAAAGGATGCTAACTCAGCCGGCAAAGCTAACCATGTCTTCTGAGCTGAAGGGGCACAGTTCAGAAGCCCTTTCTGCTCTCACTCCTGGCGGTGGGAAGCTTCTGTCTTGAGCAGAGCAGTCCTGGATGCTGCAGGCAAGTCACTCCTAGATGCTCAGCCCACAGCCTGCTCTTCCTGGGTTTTACATGGCTCCCTCTTCCTGATATACAGAGAGGCCTTTGCTGCTAACCTGGAAAACATGAGCCTCATTTTCAGGTCGTTGTCAATCACATGGCCTATTTCCCTTTCCTTTCAGCTCACCACTGTTCAAAATATCTTTACTCTCTTTGGAGTGGTTATTTTTCCTTTCGCTTTCTCCTAAAAACAAGCTCTAGCCGAAAAGAAACTCTGCCTATATGACTAAGGAGTTAGCAAGTTGCAGTATTGATAGACCAAATCTGACCAATTGTCTATTTTTATAAATAAAGTTTTATTTAAATAGGTCCACATCTATTTAGAAACACACCATCTAAGTGGGCTTCTGTACACAGCAATTGTGTTGAGTAGTTGAAACAGGTACTATCTGGCCCGCAGAGCCTGAACTATGTCTTATCTTATCCTTATTAGAAAAGTTGGCCAACATGGTTTCTGTTGCCTTGTAGAACAGTAGAACAGTGCTTGTTTCATAGTAGATGATAAATAAACACTAGAGACAGAAGTGAGGCCCCAGTGTTACAGAGAAACTATCCTTCTTTGGATACAGTTGCATGGAAAGCTCATATTAATGGAAGGAGCTGAAAAATCAAATGGCTAATATTTCAACTTTTCAGGAAAGCTTCTGCTTTATTTGCTTCTGCAGCTGGGGCTTCTGGGCAGGAGTGAGGATTGAGTTTTAACTATATTTTCAGAGGCTTATTGTATAACTAGATTTGATCAAAGTCTGTATCAATTTTCTGAAATAAAATTATCTTGCTCTATAGAGCTCATTTTAAAAGGTAGTGAGTATATTTATTGTTGAAAATGGAGAGGGAAGAAAATAACATGTATCTCATTTCTTAAGGAGAGTCTTTATTCCAATTATGAGAAAGAAATTTCAGAGCCGAGGATAGAGTTCAGCTGGTTGAGCGCTTGCCCAGACAGCCTTGGTGTACACCTCCAATACCTCATAATACCAAGTCTGGTGGGGCAAGACGTGTCATCTCAGCAGGAGCCAGGAGAATTGGAGGGTCAGGTCATCCTCAGCTACACAATGAGCCCAAGAACCTAAGGCCAGCCTGGGTTACATGGGGACCCTGTCTTTAAAAAAAAATTATAACAGTTTCTTGTGTATCATTAATAAAGTTTTAATTGATACAATTTTGGACACAGAGGCTATGAAGTCAAAAGTAAATTTACTGAAATTCTTTGGGGTAGAAAGCAGAATTCAATGGGAGTTTGCACAGTGGAGCAGGATCTTAGGGAGGCGACAAAACAGATGAGCTGCAGCTATCCCTATGCTCTGCTTCCTGTCCCAATTTCTAGCAAAGAGAGTGTGGAGCATCTTGACAGACAGTCTTCCAAGGATGAATGCCCAGAAGGGAAGCATGCCTTAAGACCGTGAGCTGATGTAACCAATTAAGCACAAGCAGGGAAGGCAGAATCACATGTCTACCAGTTTGGTTCATTGTGTGCGGCTGTAAGAGAACAGCTGAGACTCAGAAACTCATAAAGCACAGAAACACATCCTCACAGTTCTGGAGGTAGGAAAGCTTTAGGTCAAGGCATCATCAGTGTGCCAGCTGTCTTGGTGAGTCTCTACATAGCAAAAGGCAGAAGGATAAGAAAGGAGGAAACTCTGTCCTCACCCAGAAGAAATGGAGAGAGTGAATGGACCCTGCCAAGCCCTTCTATCAGGATTAATCCATTTATAAGGGCAGAGTCATTGGAATCTAAACAGCCACCAACACAACTGCACTGAGGATGAATGCCAAGGAGCATGTTTGTCTGCTATGACTGGCTATTATAAATTCTTCATAAATAACTTCAGGACATGTAGGTAGGGTTTTCCTGTCCTGATTGCCTGCTCCCAAATAACCAACACAGAGACTTAATATAAATTCTAAATGCTCGGCTAATAGCTCAGGCTTGTTACTAACTAGCTCTTGCAACTTAACCCATTTCTACTCATCTATGTGCTGCCCCGAGGCTCATCGCTTTTACCTCTACCTCATTTTGTGTGTCTGACTCATTTGTGTGTCTGACTCATTCTCCGTCTGGCTGGTGACTCCTCTGACTCCACCCTTCCTCATCCTAGCATTCTGAGTTTGCCTTTCCCTCCTAACCTTATCTTGTTCAGCTACTGGCCAGTCAGTTTGTTGTTGTTGTTGTTTTTAACTAATCATGGTGACATATATTCACACAGTGTACAGAAAGATTATTCCACTAAGGACATTTATCATTGGTATGGCTCAATAATTTTAAATGATAGAATTTTTTTTATTTAACTGATAGAACTTTAGTTGATTGACTTTTTCTTTGTCTTGGATGCTACAGGTGCTGTTTGTTACATTGCTTACCTCTGATATTTTGCCATCTCTGAGCACTCAACTTTACTCCCTCTGTCCCTCTTGGATGCTGTGGATATTTTATTAAGACATTTTGAGACACTGTGCTTGTTGCTTGTTATACAAGGTGGGGTCAGTAGTAGAGGAACCCCCATGGCACTTGAAAAACTCTACACTTTTCTAGAGTGTGGGCTGACCAAAATGCTTTGTTGGGGAAGGGGCAACTTCCAAAGGCAAGGGCAGAAAGAGATCATATAAGGAGCAAGGTCCTTTTCTGTTCTTCAGAGAGGGGCATGCTGAGCCAGAGCACACAACAAGTCACATGCCAGGAGAGAGACTGGTTTCTCCTCCTGCGCTGTGCCTTTTTATTGGGTTAGTGTGGAAGAAGTTTAATAGAGACGGGATTTGCAAGCTACCTATTTATAAGATGCCAGCTGTCTGGGGTATTAGAACTGGGTGTGTGGGTCTCAAGAAAATGACCACACAATTCAAAGTATTTCAGTGAGGCAAAATGTTGTTCAGCAGTAGGGCACTTAGCTGCAATTAGTGGGCAAGCAGGCAAGTACACTCAGCAGGAGTCCCACTGGATTTTCATTCCTAATGCAAAGGAAGTCCTGTGCCTCACTCTGGGTGGCCAGAGCTCAACTTCATGTTCTTACATGGCTGGCTAATTTGAAGGGGTGCAGTTGATAAGAAGAATGCAATTTTGAGCACTGAGTGCAGCCTTGAGCACGTGTTTTGATTCCAAGAAGTTCTGACCCTGAAGGATTTTGAATTTCTGCCAAAGGGTGTCTTTACAAAATTTTTAAATGGAGTTTTGTCTTATTTAACCCATTGATAGAAAAGAGCGTACATTTCTTTTTTTTTTTTTAAAGCTTTTAAAAGAAGCGTTTATTTGTATTACAGGAAACACAACACAAGACGCCATCTCATGATAAACTTAGTAATGCTGCACTTCATGTGGTCTGTGGCTTTGTTTTCTTGTAATCTGGGCATTGAGGAATGCAGAATTTTAATTGTAACTTCGCCAGTACTTCTATGTAGAGGCCTGCTGCCATTTTTGTCTTCTATGAAATTTTTGTTGCCAAGACAGGATTACAGGCCGGGCGGTGGTGGCACACGCCTTTTATCCCAGCAGTTGGGAGTCAGAGGCAGGCGGATCTCTGTGAGTTCGAGGCCAGCCTGGGCTACCAAGTGAGTTCCAGGAAAGGCTCAAAGCTACATAGAGAAACCCTGTCTCGAAAAACCAAAAAAAAAAAAAAAAAAAAAAAAAAAAGACAGGATTACAGTTTTGTCTGAGAGTACATTTCTTTTACACTGCCCACATTCCCCTCCTCTCATTCTTCTCCACTAGATTAGGAAGGAAGCTCTCTAGTCCCAACTAGGGTGTCATCTAGGCAACCTACCCTGAGTGTGTCCAGTGCCATGCCATATTTTTCTTGGGTCTACACAGAGAGAGGCTCATAGTCAAATTTCCTTGTTTTCTGTCTCACGGATATGAGTGTGTGGTTCTCGCTCTGGAAATCAGTGTAGGCTGACTTGTAGCAGCTTCCACTAACTGACCTGAGATAACTGACCGAGGAACTTATTTCCTTTTTCACTTACCTCCAGCCTTGACAGTGTTCTTCCCTAAAGCAGAGGTGGTTGGTACTTCTTAAGCTTCTTCATCTTCTTTACTAGTAAAAATTAAATCTATATTTAATATAGATACGATTTGGACAAGAAATGCCCGTGCTGGAAATATTTTATTGAATTATGTAATGTTTTAAAATACTGTTTGAGGACCTTTTGTCTATTATCTGGGTTTGATAAAATCAGGGAATATTTGACTAGTTGTAATATAATAAGAAGGCTAATCTCTTCTTGGTACATTTTTTTGTTTGTTTTCGTAAAGGGTGCATACAAAGAAAATCTTTCAATAATAATACTGCAATGAGAAGAAAAACCATGAAGTGTTACCAAAATATATAAGAGGTAACGGGCTAAAAGTATTGATTATGCAAACAATACACTGATGTCTTCATCCAAAGAAATGGAAAAGTAACCTAAACGCTCACTTCATAATATTACTAGCAATCATAGCTTGGGTATTAGCTTTTAAAAATATTTTCTTGCTTTTCTCTTAGCCAAAGGTAGGAAAATTAACCTGAGATCCAACTTGCAGTCATAGTTCAGGATGTTATAAGAAAATAACAAGGCTGTTTTACAGAGATCAACATGCTTGAATACTCCACTATATTTAACTGAAAGTCCTATAGCATGACTTTCAAAGCCAAAAAGTTTGGTATATAACTATAATGCCAGAACTTGGGCAATAGAGGCAGGAGGAACAAGAATCCAAGGTTGTCTTCAACTTAATAGTAAGCTTGAGACTAGTCTGGGATGTATGCCAGCCTGTCTCAAAAAACAAAAACAAACAAAAAACAGAGGTTGAATATTTGATGCTAAGGAGCATGCCACTAAAACATGAGGCATACTTAGACCAGAATACAGATTCCCAGAAACCCATGGAAATACCAGATAGGCATGATAGGCTACCTGCAATTTCAGCCTTGATAGACAGAGACATTTATTTATAGCAAGATAGATGCTTTATTTGTATGTTATAGCAAGTGTGAGTCTAGCCTGGGCTGCTGAGTGTAGCCATTTTGATGAGCTTTGTGTTTGACTAAGAGATCCAACCTAATTGGATAAGATAGAATAATGATCCAGCATGACTCCTGACATCTACCTTGGGCCTCCACATGAACATGTGTAGTCACACCCATGCCCACGAGTGCATACATGCAAAAATGTGCATACAGATACATCAACAATGGAAAAAAAGAAAAAACAAACAAAATTCACAACAAAACCAAAAGCAGCACAAATAAAGGTGGTTTGCAATTAAATAAAATTCACAAATAATTTACACATAAAAGTTTGGGAAATAAAATTAATGTATTCGTTTTAAATCTATCATAGCATTATCATATTACTTTGAGGATTTTTGAAGTTTATCATTTAATCTAGTACTTGTTTAGATGATTGTTACTGTATGCTGGCTAAATCACTACAGCTCAACTATAAAATGAACACAGTCATACCACCACCTACATTACTAATTGGCATAATGCCTGTTAGTCACTTTTTACAGTACTTGGAACACAGAAGACACTCAGTAAATGTTAATCTTATCAAGTATGAATATTCTTAAATGTGAACTGAAAAAAGTAACTTTCACTAAATAATTTGAGAATATAACCATCTGTATCTGCCTCTGTATTTCAAATGTTTTCAGGCATCAAATAGTAACTCCTCTGCTTCTAAGAAAGCAACACATTCACATTCAATCCCAAAGTTGTTTTTATGTTTTGAGCCCCAAACCTCAGCTTTAACAGTTTTAAGTGCAGTTTTATAAACTTAAGGCCATGGTCCAGGTAGAAAATCTTCCCTATCATTTTTTTTTTTTTTTGTCTGCCATTATCTTTATCTTTTTTTCAGTCCAACAGAGATCATGTACTCAAAGGTCTGTATTTCAGATCAGTGGAAAGAAATTAAAAAGAAAAGTTGCATCATTAAAGAGGACAATTTTAAATTCAACACTCACTACATGTTTGAGCACAGTGGAAAATCAAGTTATTGTTTTCAAATTCAACATAAAAACTTGGAATTGGTTTGTAGAAAGCACAGAACACTGTAGACAGTGTGAGTTAGTTCTGCCAGAAAGTAACATGATTACATATATAGGCAAGTAATATAGCTTGCATAAAGCTGCATTTATAGCAACTGACACAGTGCGCTAGGTGGAGGTATATACACGGAAATATACATGTATATACCTTTTCCAGCAGCAGCTCTTTAAGCTAAAAATAACATGTTTCCATATGCTAATAATAAAGCCAAAACAGAAATTTGGTTTTTCAATTCAAAGAACTATCATTTCTCCACTTTCTCTTAGAATTCACTTTTATTTCAAACGGTTTGTAAAAGTATATGATGGTTGCCTTTTAAAGAAAAGCTTATTCATTTTTTTTTTTTTTTTTTTTTTTTTTTTTTTGAGACAGGGTTTCTCTGTGTAGCTTTGCGCCTTTCCTGGAACTCACTCTGTAGCCCAGGCTGGCCTTGAACTCACAGAGATCCGCCTGGCTCTGCCTCCCAAGTGCTGGGATTAAAGGCGTGCACCACCACCGCCCAGCTAGAAAAGCTCATTTTTAAACCCTTACCTAACAGTGAGCGAATATGGAAGCACAGGTCCCCTAACAGCCAGCTGCTGGCCAGCGGTTCTGTGGGTGGCAGGACAGACCTCCCAGCACTGTTCCTGCTTGAGCTTCAGGACAATCAGCTTTCTTCCTGGGGCAGGTTTGTTATGGAGATTCAGTAGCAATCCAGGGAATGAATATACTATGGTGATGGTGAAGACGCCATAGAGATATGGGCACTGCTATTCATGGACATCATTCATGGACATCAAAATTCGTCATTTTGTTCATTTTTGAATGCATAGCTTATTGTATAACACTTAAACTTTTAAAAAGTTACTTTAAAGAAGTTTCTTTGATATTGGAAATCAATATTCACAGGGACTAATAGAGTTGTGTGACTTTATATAAAAGTGAATGGATTACCTCACTCAGGATGATTTTTTCTAGTTCCATCCATTTGCCAGCAAATTTCATGCTTTCATTGTTTTCTCTCTGCTGAGTAGTGCTCCATTGTGTATATGAACCACATTTTTTTTTATCCATTCTTCCATTGACGGGCATCTAGGTTGTTTCCAGGTTCTGGCTATTACAAATAGTGCTGCTATGAACATAGCTGAGCATGTATCTTTATGGTATGAATCAGCATTCCTTGGGTATATGCCCAAGAGTGGGATGGCTGGGTCTTGAGGTAGTTCGATTCCTAATTTTCTGAGAAACCGCCATACTGATTTCCACAGTGGTTGTACAAGTTTACATTCCCACCAACAGTGGAGGAGTGTTTCCTTTGCTCCGCATCCTCTCCAACATTGACTGTCATTGGTGTTTTTGATCGTAGCCATTCTGACAGGTGTAAGGTGGTATCTCAGAATCATTTTGATTTGCATTTCTCTGATGATTAAGGATGTTGAGCATTTCTTTAAATGTCTTTCAGCCATTTGTAGTTCTTGTTTTGTGAATTCTCTGTTTAGCTCTTTAGCCCATTTTTTAATTGGACTGTTCAGTATTTTGATGTCTAGTTTCTTGAGTTCTTTATATATTGCGGAGATCAATCCTCTGTCAGATGTGGGGTTAGTGAAGATCTTTTCCCATTCTGTTGGCTATCTTTTTGTCTTATTGACTGTGTCTTTTGCCCTGCAAAAGCTTCTCAGTTTCAAGAGGTCCCATTTATTAATTGTTGTGCTCAGGGTCTGTGCTGTTGGTGTTTTATTTAGGAAATGGTCTCCGGTGCCAATGCGTTCAAGAGTGCTTTCTGCTTTCTTTTCTATTAAGTTTAGTGTAACTGGATTTATGTTCAGGTCTTTGATCCACTTGGACTTGAGTTTTGTGCATGGTGACAGATATGGATCTATTTGTAATCTTTTACATATTGAGTGAGGTAACCCAAACCCAGAAAGACAGTCATGGTATGTACTCACTCATAAGTGGATTCTAGATATAAAATAAAGAACAATCAGTCCACAACCCATAGAACCATGGAGGCTATATGTATAGCATGGAGGTCCCTAGGACGACTGTGGCTTATAATAAATTTCAGTTTTACTCAATTATTGAAAAAAATAGCCAAATGAATGGAAACACATGAACTATGAACCAAAGGTTGAGGGGCCCCCAGCTGTATCAGGCCCTCTGAATAGGTGTGACAGTTGATTGGCTTGATCAGTTTGGGAGGCAACTAGGCAGTGGGACCAAGTCCTGTGCTCATTGCATGAATTGACTGTTTGAAACCTGGAGCTTATGCAGGGACACTTGGCTCAGTCTGGGAGGAAGGAACTGGACCTGCCTGGACTGAGTCTACCAGGTTGATCGCAGTCCTCGGGGAGGACTTGTCCTGGAGGAGGTGGGAATGGGGGGTGGGCTGGGGGTGAGGGGAGGGGGTGGGAGGGGGGAGAATAGGGGAACCTGTGGCTGATAGTAGAACTGAATGGTATTGTAAAATAAAATAAATAAAATTTTTTTAAAAAGTGAATGGAAACATATCTTGAATACGTGAACACATGGTGACTTTATCGTAGTAAAACAATTAACTCTTTGCAAACTATGTTTTTTTTAAGCCTCCAATCCCAAAGTTTCACAACCTGCAATAGCAAAAAGGATGAAGGTGATAAGCTACTTTCCCATAATTCTGATAGTGCTAAAAATAAATAAATAAAAACCTGCAGAAGGCAATTTAGAGGATTCTTCCAAAATGTCTGTTGAAATGAGCAATGCGTTTTGATCCAAGCAGTTAAGTTCTATGGAATCCATTTTACAAATTCCCATATTTGAAATAAGTGACATATACCAGCATGAAGCATTGTTCTTATTTGTAAGGTATGTACCTGTAACCCAGCACTCAGGAGGTAGAGGTCTAGCCTGGGTTACGTGTGACCCTGTCTCAAAACAATAAGAAAAGGGAGGGAAAAAGGGAGGGAAGGAGGAAGGGAGAGAGGAAAGGAGGGAGAGAAGAAATGGAGTCTAGAGCTGGGTCTAGCAATACAGGCCTGTAATACCATGTCTTGGAAGACTGAGGAAAACAGATCACAAGTTCAAGGATTTCCTAGGCTAAAGAGTGAATTCTTAGCCAGCCTGAGAAAATTAGCAAGGCCTTGTCTTAAAAACAAACAAACAAACAAATAAATAAATGAAATCAAAAAAGCCTAGGAATATAGTCAGTAGAGTTATTTCATATCATGCATGAGTTCAAGTGCTCCTGTCCAAACAGAATTTGGAAACCACCCTTGGGGACCCCAAGGCCCTGGTCCATGAGGCTCTGCTCATACAATGCACCTCTCAGCTGTAGCAAAGAAGGATGCTCTGTGCTCTGAGAAGGATGTATTTCCGTACCTTACTCTTCATAAAACACTAGCTACAGATTTGGATTGCTACTGTCAACAAAAGGATGAAAACATTGTTTTTATCATATGGTAGAATGAAATAACCTGTGAGAAGAGGAAATTAGCCCGGTGGCGCAGAATGGGAACAAAAACTCTTCTTCATTTCTATTCGGGTTATTTTATTTATTTTAGTTTTGTGTGTATTTATCTGTGAAGTCTAGAGAACTTTAGGTCACAAAGTGGGCCCCAAACTGGCGGTGCAGCTGACAGTGTCCTAAGATGTCCCAACCTGGGCTAGATTCTTACTGGGTAAACAAAAGAACTCATATGGGGTAAAGAGAAACCTACACTCAGCAATCCTCAGACACCTTGTGATGCGAGTTTCTGTTTGTCAGGAAAGCCACTTCCTCTCTTCTCTACCTCAACAGTCAGCTGCCCAGGGCATAGGGCATCTGGTTCCCAATTAACCTGACGGGTGATAAGCATGTTTTCAAAGACCCTACCCTGCTGACCACCACACAAAACCCACTTGTTTTCTCTTCAAGCTGCTCCTCTCTGCTCCTGCGATACAACCCTGCCGTTTGTCTCCTGATAAACTGTATTTCAGCCCTTAGAAGTCTGTTGAGTGGTTTCACTGCTCCTACTTACGAGGACGGACTTGGGTGTCATTTCTCAGGAGCCGTCCGTCCACCATGTTCCATGACACAGGGTCTCTGGCTTTCCTGGAGCTCCTTAATTAGGCTAGGCTGGCTGCCCATTGAGGTCAGACATCTGCCCGTCTGCTGCCCCAACACGGGAATGGCAAGCAAGTACCACTACATCCTGCTCTTCTATATGGGATATGAGGATTAAACTCAGGTCCAAGAAAATCATTTTGCTGACTGAGCCATTTCCCAGTGTCCCCCCCCCCCCCGCCCCACACCTGATATTTTTTATTTTTAATCAAGTGAATATATTCCTAATTCAAAAATATTGAAATCTTTTGATGTTTATTAATTTTTAAAATGATGAACTATGTTATGTGGTGTTTAGGAGTGGGTGTTTGGTGCTAACTTTGACTTTGGTTATTTGCTTGGAGACACATGTTAGTGCTTGGTCCCCAAATGACCACTATTAGGGGTGGCAGAACCTTTGAGAAGCAGGCCCCAGGGAGAGGTATGAGGGCCCATGGAGAGCACTGGACCCTGGAGCTTCCTCCTCACACATTGTTGCTTCCTGGCCATGAGATAACTAGCCTTGTTCTGCCGTGTTTTCCTTCTTGTCTTTCTGACTCACCACATGCCCAGAGTGACAAAATCAGCAATCATAGACTGGAACCTCTGAACTGTGAGCAAAGCAAAACCTGTTGTGAGATATTTATACAGGGTGAAGGTGTGTGGCTGTGATTGGCGCAATAATAAACTGAACGGCCGCCGGGTGGCGGTGGCACACGCCTTTAATCCCAGCACGTGGGAGGCAGAGGCAGGCGAATCTCTGTGAATTCGAGGCTAGCATGGGCAACAGATTGAGTTCCAGGAAAGGTGCCAAAGCTACACAGAGAAACCCTGCCTTGAAAAAAAAAGAAAGAAAAAAGAACAAACTGAATGGCCAATAGCTAGGCAAGGAGAGATAGGTGGAACTTCTGGGCAGAGAGAGAAAGCTGGGAAGAAGAAAGCAGAGTTGCCAGCCAGACCTTGAGGAAGCAGGATACGCAGTACAGAGTAAAGATAACTGAGCCCGGTAAAAGAATGCAGACTGAGAAATATGAGCTAATTTAAACTATAAGAACTAGTTAGGAACAAGCCTAAACTAAGGTCGAGTTTTCATAATTAATAATAAGTCTCCATGTCATATTTTGTTGATCATCTCAGGCATGTGTTACAGTAATGGGAAGGGGGTCAACATAGTTAATAAACAAGGAGCATAATCTAATCCTGTCAATGACTGAAAATTCACATAATTACACTCCTAAAAGACACTTCTTTTAGGCATTCAGATATTTTAAGGGCTATCATGGCCCATTTTCTATTGAGATAGCAATGTTCTGACTGGGTGATTCATGAAGAATTGAGGTTGATTTCCTGTCCTAGTTCTGGAAGCTAGGGACCTAGACACACAGAAGGTTTACACGGGAACCTCCTTTTGTGGCAGATAACAGAAAGGCCAGCAGACATGTACAGAAGAGACAAAAATATTAAGGGCGGCCTTGTTCTTCAAGAACCTTCCTCAGGGACCAAAGTGGAGCTGCAGAAGCCAGATCTCACTCCAGGAGAAAAGTGCCAGCCCTCTTGACATATCTCATAAAGACTCTAGCTTGCAGTACTGCCATGGTGAGGAATTACATTTCAATATGCATGCTGGTGGGGACAAGGCACATCCAAATCATAGCAAGGAGCAGGCCTATGTTTATATAGAAATATAATTAAGTAAATATAAATAAATACATTTTAGTTACCCCCTGTTGTGGATATCACTCTGTATAAATAAACATTGATTGGCCAATAGCCAGACAGGAACTATAGGTGGAACTAACAGAGAGGAGAATTGAGGAAACAGGAAGGGAAGGGAGAGACTGCCTGGACAAGCAAGATGTAAGGTACCAGAAAGCCAAGAGCCATGTGGCAAAGTATAGATTAGTAGAAATGGTCTAAATATAAGAGTAAGAGCTAGACAATGATAGGCCTGAGCTAATGGCCGAGCAGTTTAAATAATATAAGAGTCTGTGTGTTTATTTTATAAATGGACTCCAGGACTGGCGGGACTTGGCAGGACCTGGAGAGAAATTCTCCAGCTACACCGCCCCCCCCCAAAAAAAGTGTTGAACAATCATGGAAGAAACTTATAAAGACTTGAAATAGTATTAGGGTTTTAAGGAATACTGAAAGATATGCACAACCTTATTCATTATTGTGTTGTTGTTGTTGATGATGATGATGATGGTGGTGATGATGATTCAGCATTAGAGATGGAACCTGGTATCATGCATTCTAGGTAAGTGTTCTTACCTAGAGGTATACTAGCACTGAGGTGTACTAGCACCCACAATCCTTAAATTGTATTTGTATCTTTTTTACCCTTATTTATTGCATGTATATGTGTGTATGGACAGACACTTGCCGTGGGACACATATGGGGGTCACAGAACAAACTGTGGAAGTCAGCTCTCTCCCTTCACTATATATGCCTTTAACTGCCAAGCCAGCTCATTGGCCCAACTCCACATTATCAAAGAAAATAACATGCACTTTACTCTAAAAGCAATTAGCTTATATTAGAGATTAATGGTCTATAAAATTAACCTATGAAATTAAATTTATATATGCATGGTGAACCCTGGGTTCCTCTTACGTTGAGCAAGTTAGCTTCTGTGGTGACAGATATTGAGAGGCTCTGTGGTTTACCTTTTCTTAAGTTTCAAAATCTCCCAGCGTACACCAAAGGGCAAATGTCACCTTCCAGCCAATCTTGATTTTTAGAATGATTCCTTTCAGAAGACGTAGCTGTTGAGCAGAAATTCAACCAGATACTTGACATTTATTCTTCCGTTCAGTGTGGGACCCTTGATGGCCTCATTTGCTTCCCATTCACCATTCTGGCAGATTGCTGAGAGGACAATGTTAATCCGAAATTTAAATCAAATCCTTTCCATTTTCAGCTCTGAATTTAAATCCTGAATGATCATTAACAATCAAGACGGAGGGCGAAGGTCATCTAATTTTCAAGGACTTTGTATCAAAATGACATGTCTGCTTAAGGACCATTTTTCTTTCTTAACAGCATTCACAGGGCCAATCAAAGCTCCCAGGCAGCCTGTATGATCTCTGTTCTCGACAAGAACTGACTGAGAATAATTCCTTGTGCTGTCGTGGCTCCTAGCCCTTGTAGAAAAAAGTGAATCCTGGGTATTATATGAAGGCAACTTGCCTTGTTTACTCTATGTAAGCCCACTTGGATTTTAGCAGCAAATGGATCTTGGTTGTAGGTGCTTGTGTCTTTTAGAAAAACAGGGGAAAGGAAGGATTTGGGTTTGTCATTTTGACCCTCACTTGTCTGAATTTCCCCCTCAGATACAGAGTGAAAATTAGGTTTAGAATTTAAAAAAGATTCTTACACACATGCCCACCCTTGTCCTGCTTCTGTGTTAACTCGGCAATATATAGTATGGCAAAACTATCACTAGGAAATGTCTGGTGTTCTATAGTTTTGCTGTGTTATGATTGATATAGTTCTCTGTGTTTTTATTTTCCTTCTTGGCTTTTGGAACCAAAGCATTTGGAGAGAGCAGGAAGAATGGGGACACTGAGTACACACAAAACGCCCTACTGCCCCAGTGATTAAATACTTTATGGGCCTGATGTGTGTACTTTCTGGCTGGGTCACAGAGACAGAGAATTTGACTGCCCTTTGTCCCTGGATGATAACTGCTAAACCCTTGCGGTTTCCCTAGTGACAGAAGTTGCTTTGCTGTGATTTAATCAAGAATGCCTACTAAGGAGAACTCAAAAACACCCTAGGGACTAAGGTTATGGCTCAGTTGGTTAAGTACCTGCTTTCCGAATAAATAAGTACCTGAGTTCAAATCCCCAATGCCCACACTAAAAACCTGCATGACAGCGTGGTAATTGTAGCAGTGGGCAGGGGCAGAAGGGTCTCTGGAGTTCACTGACCATATAGTCTAGCCTAATTGATGAGCTGTGGGCCAGTGAGAGAACATGTCTCAAAGGATGTAGACAGCATTCTTGAAACTAACACCTATATAGGGCTGTCATCCAGCCTTCTCATGCATGTACACACACAAATGTTTATTTATTTAAAAACAATTCCAACACTGACTGGATGATTCACATTTTCTGTGTGTTATCACATTTTGATACCAGAGTAGACCATATTACCAGGCACCAAGTGTACTCCACATCATCACTAAAATACATAATCAACTAAAGCATCAACATACACTAAGTGCCATTGATAATTGATTTGGGGCATTACCATGAGTCAAGCAAAGTTAATAGTTTTCTTTCTCACAGATAAGAATATTGAGCCTTAGGATGTATAATCTGTCCAAAGCCACACATCTTGATATGGTGGGAACCAAGAGCTGAACTTCAGTTGTCTGTCTCCATTACTTGACCTCCTGAACTATTTGCTTTTGGGAAATAACACTTTCAATTATACAGATGGATGGGTATGGCTTTGGAGTGAGTAATACACTCCAAAAGTTTTTGTATCACAAGAAGCAGATCCCTGGAGAATTTGGATGCAAAGAAATGCCTGGAGAGTTGTGGAAAATGAAGCAGGAAGAGGCCGTGGTAAAGGGTAAATGGATTAGCTTGCCCATTGTAGATGCCTTACATGGTCGTGCTTGGGAACTCATGCAATCAGAATAGAACTTATACCTGTGTGATCTCTGCTACAGTATGAGGTGCAGATATTACACATATAGCAAATGCCATCAGTTCATGGTTAAGACTTCCATTTTGAGCTTATCCTGCAACTTCTGGCCTCTGTTAGAGCTTCATGCTTCTGTATGTCACAGGAGGCTTTTCTCAAAGCCTGACAGGTTATGGGTAGGCAGTGACAAATCCTGTTACTCCTTCCTTGTAATTAAAGTTTTAATGACACAGAAACTATGCCCCTGTAGTATCTGTTGCTGTGGTGACACATTTAACTTAATTAAAATTAAATAAAGTTAAAAAGAAATTGCTTTAGTCACATTACCCACATTTCAAGTGCTCAGCAACCGCTTGTGGCCATGGGGGCTGCAAAGCTAAACAACACTACAAAGAAGACTCTCATAGCTCAGAAGCTCCACTGTGTCTGTTCCTTTAGTTTATACGACCACATAGGACCATTCTGTGGGATGTTTCCAAAAAGCCACATGAGAACAAATAAATGAATAAAAATTTTTATACTTGTTTTACCTTCACAATAGGTGAACCATTTATGAGCCATCTGAGAACAGGGTGGTCACCATATTATTTGTTTATTATTAATCTCATGTGAGTATCTGTGGTATACATGTGGGCACGTGTATATGCATGTGCCTGTGTGGGCATGTATGCATGCATGTGTCTCATATGCAAGTGTGTATGCATGTGTCTGGTGTGCTTATGTGTACACATGTGTCTATATGTACATGTGTGTATGCATGCCCCTGTGTGGGCATATGTGAATGCCAGAGGTTGTTAAGATGTCTTTCCTCAACCACTCCTTTACCTTATTTTTTGCTATGAAGAAAAGTGACCCAAGAAAAATACAAATATAACTGTGCATTGAGTCTTCACAGTATTAAAACATATACGTTGTGGGGTTTAAATATGTTCCCCTGCATCCTATATATTTTCGATATTTTCTAGACTAATAATGTTATTCTGTTAAGTAGAAATAAAAGAAAAGTGCACACATTCATATTCAACCCTTGTAAGGTCTTTGAAATCTTTGTTCTCTTATTAAGCCATTGTTAATATTGTTGAATGAAACCTAGCCAAAGGCTGAATTGATGGAGAAGACATTGAAGAGCTTGAAAAGCTTTCTCTGGATTCAGTTTAACAGGCTACAAATGTTTTCAGCAGTCAGTTAGCTTGTGTAAAAGTCCTGCATGCTGGCACACAACCTATATTTCTTTCTCTTGACCACAAGATGTTAATTAGACTTTTTCAACTAGAATACAAGACCACACACCACGATGTTTATTCAACAAATATTTATTAAGGACCCCTCTTGTCCTGAGTTAAACAAGACGGGTCCCATGGTTGTGTATCCAAGAGGAGACAAAAGCTAGCTTCCCCCAAAGTGCATCAGCTAGTCTCCTCGTGAGCATGATCTGAGCAGTATGACAAATCCTCTTTGTTTTAGGTGCTCTGGGTTGCCTCAGCCTGCTCACCACTTGTATCATGTACCTCTTAAAGTTGTGGCACAAAACTCTTGAGATTGTGGTGTAAATATTTTGAGTGCAAGAGTTCCAGCATAAGACCTAGAAGATAGCTCAGTCAAAAAAAGTACATGCATTGCAAACATGAAGACCTGAACCCCTTACCTTCCCACCTCCCCAAAAAATGGTTTGCATGGTACACTTGTTGTCTAAGGCTGGTTAAGCATAGATCACTGGATCCCTGAGTCAATCAGCCTAGCTTTATTTGAGGAATTCCAGGCCAAAGAAAGAAAAACTATCTTTAAAAGCCTGAAGTTAACTTCTGATGTATACACACACACACACACACACACACACACACACACACACACACACACACAAGATGTGGGACGTCTTTCTGTATGCTGTGAATATGTGTTGCTCTGATTGGTTGATAAATAAAGCTGCATTGTCCTATGGCAAGGCAGTTTAGAGGCAGGTGGGAAACCCAGGCAGATATACAGGGAGAAGAAAAGAGAGGAGAGACAGATGTCAGCCACCACCTAAGAAACAATATGCCAGCAGACCAGTAAGCCTCGGAACATATGGCAAAACATAGATTAATAGAAATGGGTTAATTTAAGATCTTAAGAGCTAGCTAGCAAGAAGCTTGGGCCATAGGCCATCTAGTTTGTAATTGATATAAGCCTCTGTGTGTTTACTTGGGTCTGAGTGGCTGTGGGACCAGGCAGGACACAGGAAAACTTTCAACTACACACACATCCACTCTAGTCCCAGCAGACTACCTTCTTCTGACGGACTCAAAGTAGTCACATTAGAGTACCAGACCTCATAAAATTCTGTGGACATAAATCTGCGCTTTTCTTTAGTTGTTTGACCATCAGCATTGTTCTTTATAACTTACACTGGACAAGAAAGACAGAATAGCACACATCTCAATGTATTGTAAACATCTGATTTACTTGCACATGTACATGACTATCTTATGATCTGTGACTAGACAAAGATTCCCCAGTTGTGAAGCTTGCCCACATTCCAGAGTCTGCAGTTATACATTTAATAGCCATTAATGGTGTCGCTGGCTGAGGTCTGCTGACTTTTCTGTTCTGCACTTCCTCTTCCAGTTGTTTTCTGTGCAGTCTGCCAGCAGATCATCTGCTGAGGGCTTCTTAGGTGCCAGGCATAGCTGTAATGGCTGAGAATCCAATTGCTGGATAACAAACTTTGAGTGCTTGCCCTGGAAGAACTCAGCTTCATGGGGAAATCACAGATCAATAACCGATTTTATTTCTACATGATGAATGTCATCATGGAAGTATAACATGACATTATAGTGCACCCAGTTCCTACCATGTCCCCTCCAATCTCTCCTAATACTTTATGACTTCATTTTTTTAAGAAGTGTCAGCACACAGGTATAAATCTCAGTCCACTAACATAAAAGTGCGAGTTGTAAATCTTTCATCATCTCATAGTGATTTCATATGATATTTGGAGTCTGTTTGACCTGAGTAATGAGAAAAACAAGGAACTTCACTTCACTTGGATCTCCCTTGCCTGACTCCCTGTCACTAAGTCATGTGCTCTGTGACATGAACTTGGCATGGAGATAGTAGTCAGGTGCAACCTGGCTTTTAGTTATTGGGCACATCATGTCCAGTCACAATACCCACTGTCTTTACTGAACCCCACTACTACATATGGGCCATGTTGAGGTACAAGAAGCTTTTTTCTTTAATTAAAAAAAATTTATACATGATCATTCTCCCCTCCCTCAACTTCACCCCAGGTCCTTTCCACCTCTCCACCTACCCAACTCTATGTCCTGTCTTTCTCTCTCTTTAAAAAACAAACAAAAAATAACCAAGAAACTCATATCCAAAAACAAAACAAAAACACAAAACCTGGAAACCAAAATATACAAGCAAAAGATCAAATAAGGTAAAAAAAATGCCCAAACACAATATAAAACAGTCTATAAAATACAGAGTTTGTTTTGTATTGGCCATCTACTGCTGGGCATGGGACCTACCCTAAAATGTGGTTCATGAGAATCCATTGAAGACAACTAATTTTTTTTTCCCTTTGCACATAGTACAAATTACAGATAGCTTCTTGGCTAGGGGTGGGAGCCCCCCATCCACCTTGAGCCTGAGGCACAAGAAACTTAACCAAAGGCCTCCAGGACCCCAGACCTATACAGATTCAAGTTCAGGAATGCTCCCTCCTTTGAAGTGCTACAAGGAGGCCAAGATGCTTGTCCTTCAGAGGCTTTCCAAGTCAGGATATTCTCTAAGATGGACAAACACTTAAACTTCTTTTTGGGCTCTGGGTTTTGCCTAAAAACATCAGAAACATCCATAATCATTTTTAGTTTCTGTTACGACACTGCTCCCCAGGAGCAATGAGTCCAGAGTCCATCCTGGAGACAGAGGACAGTGAAGAGGAGTGTGGACACAATGGCCCAGACACACAGAGTAATACCTTCATGCAGCACTAGCACTCACACTGCCTACTTGAAGGTCCCAGAGGCCCTTCCTTGTGTTGTCTGAATATAGCTAGTAAGGTATCTCCACGGCAAAGTCTGTTTTTGAATGTCCATGCTTCTCTCTGGCCCACTTCACACCATCAGTTCTGAACTCCAGCTCATGCTAGCCTCACCTGGAGAGCTTTTCCCAATACTCATGCCTGCGACCCACTTAGCAGCCAGTATGGAGGATGGGTACCTGTTTATTTTTTGTGGTTCCCTGGAGATGGACATACAGCTAGAGGTACGACCCCAACTATCATGTGCCCATCTCTTCCTGTGTTTCTAAGCTCCATTTTCCAGCCTAGCTCTATGCTTTTCAGATTTTTCTCATCATGGTATATATTTGGGGAAAAAATAGAGCATGATGGTTTAAATGATATGTTGCTTGATGTCTCTAGAAATCTGGAAGAGGCTGGAACTTAGGACACAAGTAAAGTCCAGTTCTCAAAATGGTCCCAGGTTGGAGGTGCCCAGGGAGGCCTTCCTGACTTCAGACTCTCCTTGGAAACATCCTTCTCCCTTTTCTCACCCAACACCCTGAGGAACATCTGCAGGCAGGGGATTTCTGCAGAGTGAGCCTACGTGGGGTAGGGACAGGGTGACAATAAAGCGGGTGAGAGCGAGTCCTCATGCTTTACTTGGTTAACTAAGCTCAGGCACCTCTGGGATCACATAGACATCTGGTCCAGTACATATGACACCAATGGAATTTCCCTCAGAGTGCAGTCACACAGTCATTCTGCGTGTGTGTCTGCTTGAAATCTTAACTTGGTATCTATCCTGGTTAGTTTTTATTGTCAACTTGACACACCCTAGAGTCACCTCCGAAGAGGGAACCTCAACTGAAAAATTGCCTCCATCTGTAAGAGATTGTCTTGATTGATGATGGATGGTGCCCACTGTGGGCAGTGCCATCCCTAGGCAGCTGGGCCTAGGGCATATAAGGAAGTTAACTGAGCATTAGTCAGGGAACAAGTGGGTAAACAGCATTCGTCCATGGTTTCTGCCTCAGGTTCCTGTGTCTTGAGATTTTGTCCTGACTACCCTCATAATTTCTAAATCATGACCTTCCATTAAGCCACTTTTTGTGGCAGTGTTTTGTCAGAGTAACAGAAAGGAAACAGAACAACATCCTGCTCATCACAAAGACATAAAGATGAGTAGACACAGTTGCCATCCCATTAGAGCTGCTAGATTTTATTGCTCTGGAAAGGCTTTACTGCATGGTATCACTGAACACAACTCATTTTATTTGCTTTTCCAACACAGTAAAAGTTTATCTCGGGCTCAGTGGGTTAAAAATTCACTGCACAATCAGGAGCCCTGAGTCCAGTGCCCTATACCCATATAAAAGTCAGGTGTAGCAGTAAACACCTACAGCCCCAGCCATGGGAGGTGCAGAAAGAGAGGCATGTCGACTCCTTGTTAGCCGGTAAGTCCAGACAAAAGAGTGAGCTCTGGCTTCAGCAAGAGAGCCCATCTCATAAATAAATTTAGAAAGTAGATAAATAAATAAGGTGGGAGGTGACAGAGGTACATGCGTGCATGCATGAGCACAACTGTACACGTGTGTACAAACATGCACACGCCATACATATACACCCAAACATTTTTAAATGTATTTTTATTTCGCTAGTTATATGTAGAGACACTTTGCCCTCCTGAAATTCTTTCTCCATCTAGGAAGTGAAAGGATTTTTACCAGATCATTCACATGGCTTCCCTTATGCTGCTGATGCAGCAAGAAAAAAGAGTGTACCAGTGATTAGTGTAAGTTCTGTAGCGTTAAAATCAGATTATGAAGACAGCTGTTCTGGCTCAGCCTTTAATCCCTACATTCAAAAGATCTAGTAGGAGGTTGGCTACAAATTCAAGGCCAGCCTTTGTGGTAAAATGAAATCCAGGACAGCCTGGGCTAACAAGGGAGACCTTGTTCCAAAACCTAAAACGAAAAACACACAAAATCAGATTTCTAAAACAGGAGTTTCAGGGGATACTTGTAGAATATCTGTAGCAGCATCATACACAAAAAGGGGGCCCAAGCCAAGTATGTCCTCCCTAAGTAGCAGATAAAATATGTGATAAGCTATTAGAAAGTCCTTGGAAGAAAGGAGATTCTAATATATTTGACAATATAGATGGAGCTTCTAGAAATTATTCTAAGTAAAGTAACTAGGACTGCGAACATAGCCCAGCTGGTAAAGTGCTTCTCTAGGAAATGTGAGGCCATGGGACCATTTCCCAGCAGCACATAAGCTGGAGGTATAATTTACAATTTATAATGGAGGTATAATTAATAATCACACCACTGGAAAAGTGGAAGCTAGAAGTTCAAAACAAGGCTATATAGTGCGTTTGGGACCAGCCTGGGCTATATAAGACACTGTGGTAGTTTTAATAAGAATGGCCCTCATACGCTTGGTCACCAGGGAATGGCACTATTTGAAAGGATTAAAAGGATTAGGAGACAAGGCCTTGTTGAAGCAAGTGTGTCACTGAGGCTGGGCTTTGAGCTTTCGAAAGCTCATGCCAGCCCTAGCCTCCCTCATGTTCCCCGCCATGATGATAATGGACTAACACTCTGAAACTTTAAGCTGTAAACAAGCCCCCAATTAAATGCATTCTTTTATAAGAGTTTCTTTGGTCATGGTGTCTCTTCACAACACTAGAATAGTGACTAAGGCAGAAACTATCTCAAAAAAGAAAGAGAAAGAAACTAGGCACGCAAGGATATATGATTTTAGTTGTCTCAAATCTAGAATAGTCAAATTCAATCATGAACTCACTGCAGTTATGTTTATTCACACAAGACCTGCATTAGACTGATCCTATCACTGTTTCATCATGCATAGAGGAGGGATTCAGGAGGCTCTATCCTTATTATCTTTAGTGGGTTCTAGAGAAAAGGGTATCATTGCCTTAAGCAATGTAGTCAATAATCTGTTGCCCATGTTCTAGTAACTAAACAATCCTGCAAGCAATCATGATTAAACTCAGTGGGTTAAAAAAAAAAAAAAGCAAATTAGGAGGGGTCTTGTTGCAAGAAGAATTTCAGAATGATGTGAAAGAGGTTAATGGGGATTAAAAATGTTCAACATAAGTACATACATAAACAAAATTGTCCAAAAATTTTAAATTAAAATTTCATAGAAACGGAAAGTATAGTACTTGCCACCAAAGGCTGGAAATTGGAGCTATGGCCAATGAACAGAGTTTTCAATGACAAAGTTTTAAAAATGAACAGTCATGCTTGCAGAGTGATGTAAACTTATTTCAAAGGGTTAAAACAGTAATTTCATGTTTTATATATTTGACCACAGAGAAAAACAACTTTATAATCAGTTTCTTATGTGCACTTTACATACCTAGGCTCATAAAACTCTAAGGACTGCTACAGGACTCACCCCAACCCAACTGAATCATAATATTTTTGGGAGAGGGACTGGGCATCAACCATCAATGTTTTCATGAAGAGTCGCCAGCTGACTCATATGAGATGAGCTAGAAAATACATTTTAAAAAATAAAGGTCGCCGGGCGGTGGTGGCGCACGCCTTTAATCCCAGCACTCAGGAGGCAGAGCCAGGTGGATCTCTGTGAGTTCGAGGCCAGCCTGGGCTACCAAGTGAGTTCCAGGAAAGGCGCAAAGCTACACAGAGAAACCCTGTCTCGAAAAACCAAAATAATAATAATAATAATAATAATAATAATAATAATAATAATAATAAAGGTCTTAATTCAATAGGGAGAGCAGCGTGGGTCAACAGCAATCTCACCCTCTTCGGTAGCAAATCTCCCCACTGTAAGAGCCAGCCTCCGTACAGGAAATTCAGGAAAAGGAACTAACTGAACCCTGTCCTGGAGAAACTGGTGCTGCCCTGAGACACTAAGGCAGTGGTTCTCGTTCCTCCTAACGCTGCCACCCTTTAATACAGTTCCTCCTGTTGTGGTGACCCCCGACCCTAAAATCATTTTTGTTGTTACTTCCTAACTATAATTTTGTTACTGTTATGAATCATAGTGTGGATATCTGTGTTTTCCAATGATCTTAGGTGACCCCTGTGAAAGAGTCATTCGCTCCCAAAGGGGTTGAGAGACCCAGGTGGAGAACCATTGCTCTAAGTACTTCCGTAGCTGTGGATGGAACTTGGCACCCAGGATAAAACAGTCAGATGAAAAGAGCCAACCATGGGACAAGAGTAGCAGGGTATAGAGTGATGTCATACTTTTACTTTATTATTGGTCATGCTATTTTAGATGTATTGTCCCTGAACTATATACTTCGAGGCTGTTTCTCCAAGTTATGTATTTCCAAAGTACTTATGATTTGCACAATATTCCATTCATTGATTAATTCACATGCTATTCTAACTATTGCTACGGCACATGGTCTCGTGTTCCTTTTTTTGTTTATGTAATGTTAAGAAATGTTAACTGCGGGTAACTGGGTGGGAATATTTGAATGTTTTTTGGGAATATTGATAGGTTTTAAAACTGGTTAGATTAGAATGAAAAACCACCTTTTCTTTCACAAGCTCTAGAATTTTACAATGCATGGACACATTCAGGACCTGAACCTTTGCTGAAATTATTTTCAAATGGAATAAATCAAAGTGGAAATTAATTATCTTTATTACAAAGAACATGAGATATTTTATATTTAAAATTTAGTTCATAAATTATATATTCTTATTTTTATATATTGGCATATTTATCCTTTTGTTGGTTTTAAGGACTTGCATATGTATGTATTATATATATAAATAGATATATTTTTAGTGAAATATATCCATCTTTTGTTTTATGTAATCATATTTTAAGTCACTTTAATTAATTTTCCATTTAAATGTTTAATTCATCTGAGTAACTTATTCGTTTTATAGGTGATATGAGCATTGCCTTAATAAAGCGTATTGAGCAATGCCTTCTCTCAACACTGATTTCAAATGATGGTCTTAGCTCTCCCAGTTGTGAATATCCATTTCCCTGTTCCCACTCAGCTTCCTGTACTTGAATGCTGCTTCCCTTTGTTCCTTTGAACGACTTGTATCTTTATTATAATTTATGTATTTATAATTTATTATAGGATATGTTTTAATAATTCAGCAGCTAAAGCCATTCTGCAAAGCATTTCAGCCTCTTTTTTTTTTTTTTTTGTCCCCAAATAAACACTAGAACTTCATTTGGAATTTATAAATAAAATTTGAAAGGACTGACAGCTACAAACAGCAGTCTGAAGCTGTGTCTCTGGTAAGAGCCAGGAAGATCTACTCTGTGCTCCTGATTACTGAGCTTTGACCATAATGTGACCGGAAGGAGGAACGAAACAAGGCTGATGGAAAGGCCACGTGACCCAGGCTCCTGTGACTAGAGACTCTACTCAGGGATGCTCTCATTTGTTGTTTCGATTAAACCTCCCACATTGTTTCTCGGTGAATGTAAGAATATAAAATTTAAGGGGAAGCCTAACCACCTGAGTTCAGTCCCTGGAACCCATGTAAATGTAAAAGGTGAGAAACATTTCACAAAGTCACCCTGTGATCTCCACTGCACACTGTGACGTGTGCTCACCACCGTCTCCCACAGGTACACATACAATAATAAATAAATGAAGTTAGGTAACTACTCTTGTGCTCACTCTTTTTCCTCTCCCTCAATTTCACACAAGTGGTAAATTATAGATCTCTCTGATAAGATCTGCTGGAGAAAATTGTCAAAGACTTAGTTGTTTACAAAATCAAGACAATCAAAAATTCCAGTCGTACCCTTGGGGCATCAACTTTTTTGCATGGGGGCTGGGAACTTAGCCTGATGTCTTGTGCAGACTATACAAACGAATTTCTGTTGTGTTATCTCACCAACTGGCTTCAATCGCAGGCGCTTATGTTTACAGAATCCGGCTAGTTCCTATACCTCATGGGCAGCCTCAGTGAGTGTATGTGTTTTACTTACTTGGTGTCTGCTTGCTTTGTAGTTGTTGATGTTTTTCTGGCAAAAATTAATGGGGAAAAATTAAATATTATAATTCCTATAAGAGTTCAAGGCTTTAAATAAATGACTGGCAATTGATACTTATATTAATGCCGGGGGGAAATTAAACTCTTCTAGCGTGTGTGTGACTTTTGCTTCAAGAAAGAATTCTTTCTTGCAGTTTTCTGACTTTGCTGCCTAAATAATCTTTTGAAAGATGAAACACTCTCTCAATCAATGACACTCCCATGCCCAAGCCTATCTGCAAACAGCTCAGAACTCCAAATGACACTGTCTACCATGTGGCTCCTATTCCAGAAGCAGGGAACTACTTTCAGAGACCACACCTTTCCCAGCTCCTTCACTGTTTAAATTACACCTATCATCACATTCCAGATCAAGATTTTTTTTCATTTCCCAGACACTAAGGGGAAACTCAGCAGCTTGGTGTTTTCCAACATTGTTCCCCATCTCAACTGGCCCTGTCTTGTTCTGTTTCTCTGTTAATGTTGCATCTTATTTTTCTGGTAAGACCTTTGTGTATCGGCTCACACTGATCTGAGCTATCTGCAGCAAACATCTTGATAACTGAAGTATGAAAGTATTCTAGTTGACTATTCCAGTTTGCAGTCCATCCTGTCTAGGGATAGGAGAGATGAACGTTGGTCCAAGTAGATAAGGTGTTGATTGTGAAGGTCTAGACCTGACTTTACAGGTTCCATCTTAGGGAAAGGGCCACCATCTCAGACCACCTGCTGTACTCAGTTCCAGGGAGAATCTCAGGAATGTGCCATGGCAACTTGAACAGATACAGGGCAGTAAGTTTTAACAAGATCCAGATAATCCTGTTCAGCGGGTTGTAGTTCCCCACCAAAAGTCTAACCCAGTGGTTTCAAATGTGGTTTCGCACCCAAAGTCTAGACCAATAGTTTCAAAAAAAAAATCGCCTTGCCCCATATCCCTTCTACCCAATCCCAAGCATGTAATTCCCGGCTTGTGGTTTTTCCCTATAAAAACTTTCCACACCTGGGCTTGTGGCTGCTGCCACATTTCCTTCCATCTGCCATGCAGTGGCCCAGGTTGAACCTGAATACAAGGACCCTTATGTGCTTGCATCAGAAACTGGCTCCTTGGTGGTCTCTGGGGGTTTCAAGAAACAGGTACAACACTAATGAGTAGCATGATGCTGTCATCTAAAATGCTACCAAGACTGCTACTCAATGCAATGGCTAGACACTGGACTGTATGACAGCTGTAGCCTGGGATACTTCTATTCCGTGGCTTGTTTTGCTATGTCCATACATTAGAAGCTCTTTGTAGGGTGGGATGAAGGACTATTCCAGACGTGGACACATGGCTGTGTCAGCCAAGCTCCTAGCAATCTTCTTGTCTCAGCTTTTAGACTGCAGGACAATGAACAATGAAGACAGAAAAAAAAAAAAAAGGCAAAACTTTTAAATATTTTATTAAAATATAAAAAACTGTTCCATTGTGGTTAATGCTTCTGTGTTATATTACAAATTCTAAGTCATGCTCACAGCAGTCTACCTTATTATCTTCCTTGGAGTTTAACAAATTTATGAAATAAAATTCCCTCCTATGTGGGCTGCTTTACCTCACATCTTACCTCTTTTTGGCTTTAATTAGATAGGCCCACCCCCTTTAATATTTTATACAAATTTATTTCATGGAAGCAAAACTTAATCAAATTAGAGTTGTTGGCTGGTATGCTCACACATGGTACTAATTTTTCTTCTCTATTTTCTTGCTATTGTGTGAAGTAAGCATTTAGAGACAGTATTTGCCCTGGTCTTTTGATGTAATTTCAGGGTTTCAGAAACTTAACCTGGCGCTCCCTGATACATTTTCCCCCTCATTGGATGTAGCGCTTTTCCTAACACAACGGTGTTGAACTGGCTAGGCAACAATCATATTTTATTTGATACTCAGAAACACCAGAGTGAAAACTACCAGTTTTTATTTTATTACATTTGTCTGAGTTCATTATTCAATAATTGTTGTGTTTTTACCAGAAGCAGAATTAGACTAAGCCCCTACCAGCTAAAAATACCTGTGTTTCCAAGTACGATTTTTCTTTCTTTTCTCCTATCAATGGCTGGCTGCAGGGCAGGACCCCCTACTCTGCATACCACCTAATCTTGGTGTTTAGAGATTGCTTTTCTCTCTCTCTCTCTCTCTTCTTACTTTTCTATTTTTTTTTCTGACTCTAACTCTTCGCAAGGAAGCCAGAAGTGTGACAGAAAGGTGTGATTTTTAATTTACACCAGAGTCTTGCAAATAATGACTTTTCACACCCCGCGATTGCTGCTTAGCCTGGGGGAGGAGTTCTGTGGCTACTGTTTGTTGAAGCAAATTAAACCCACTGTTGAAATTCAAAAGGTGTTCTTCTGTATTTAACCCTTGTTTTCGGTTTTCCAGTCGGTGTTTGTGGATGCTTAGGAGGATGTGGCCCGTTACCTTGAAGTTTCTTGTTTTCTAGGAAATTGCTTTTGTAGCCTGTTATTGTCAGACTGTCCTGAATGAAGGGTACATCTTTTTTCTTCTGACCATCCTTAGTCTGATGTTGGTAACTATAACTTACTTAAACACACACACACACACACACACACACACACACACACACACACACACACACACGTTTATTTTTAAAACTGCCATCAATAAAATGTAAACACATAAACTAATACATATTTTTTTTTTATCTTTCCCTCTAATTCCAATTCCACCAAGGGGACCTTTTTCCTCTGTCTTTATAATATAGTTAGTATCATATAGTGAAACGATAAATCATCTAGAATGAAAGTCAATATTGGAAATAATGGTGAAAGGTTAAAATATTTTAGGATTGTTTTTTGCTTTTGTTTTTTGTTTCTGTTAGTTCCTTAGAAGTCCCTTGTGTTAAATTCTAAAGACAGAAAAGGCCCTTTCTTGAGAAAATGGGAAAATCGTGGAAGTTGGTAGGATAGGTTGGCGGCATGGCAATTTGGTGAGTCGCTAGGAATATACCTTCCCAACCTTGGGCTAGAGGGCCTGAAGGAGGCGGTGCTTCCTGCCGCTCTACATGACCTCTTAAAAGGAGAGGGAGAAGGGTCACATGCCCCTTCTCCCTGCTCCTGCCTGCCAGGCGGATTTGCTCCCGGTCAACTCAGAGGACGACTTCAGCTGTCTACTCCATTCTGTATTTGTGAGTGTATTTCCTCAATTTATATTTAATAAATCCCTATGACCCATTTTTTTAAAAAAAAATGTACCTTGCCAAGTCTGTGCTTGTTTCTTTCACTTTGACAACATTAACATTTCAATTATTTCCTAATATTGAATCTGCCAAACTAACTTAAAAAAAATGATACCAGCTCCTTTACCAGTTATAATAGTGTTTGGTACCACTTGAGAACGCAAAAGAATATTCAAGAGGAACACTGGAAGGATGGGAGAACGGTACTAGAAGTCACCTTTCCCTGAGAAAGCTGGCACTGACTTCTGTTAACCCAAAGCTGCCAGGGTGATGGGAAGTCAGTCCTCTTTCCTAGCTGGGAGCAGAAAGGGTTAAGCCATCCTGGTTTACTCATCTCTTGCAGTCAGGCTTTTATCTGATCCTTCTTTCCTTTCTCCCCTGCCCACCCCTCGGTAAATGTCAACCACTTCCTGATGATTTCACACCTTTCTGTTCTTTGTGAAGAAACCTGGGTGTTAATGGTACAGGATTGGGTGCCATTGTACGCAGTGCAGGCTGTCTGTTAGTTAAACTGAGGGATGCCTGTGGAAATAATGTAGGAGAAGGTGAAGACATGAGACTAGGCAATAGACTAAAATCCATCTTTAAAGCAAGTATTTGCTTATTAGCATCTTTTAAATGTGCGTTGTAAAAAAAAAGAAAATATTAATTTTTTAAGAGCTAAGTATTGGAAAGAGTGTAGAAGAGTAGAAAGCTGACTATTTAAAAAAAAAAAGTCAAGGACCAGAAATCAGGGAGAAAGGTAGGTAGGAAGGAAGGAAGGAAGGAAGGAAGGAAGGAAGGAAGGAAGGAAGGAAGGAAGGAAGGAAGGAAGGAAGGAAGACAAGCAGGCAGGCACGCTATCTTCACCTTTCACTCTACAGATTTATTGACAAGACCCGGCAATGGAAACGTGGTCAGTTGATCAGGTCTGCACGTGGTTGGTGGAGAAAAACTTAGGTGAGCTAGTCCCCAGGTTTCAAGGTGAGTTGTTTATTCTTTCAGTGAATTTGATTGAGTCATGCGATTGTTCAGGGGCCCTTTCTTGTGAAAGCTGCTTATGTTGCCCTGTGTCTGCCTATGGTGTAAAGGGGGTTGTTTGGATGAAGAACTTCATCTCTTTCCTATAGTCTGGGGCAGTTTCTAGTTTTACCTACCACCCTCTGACGAGAATACTATTTCTAGTCGATTGCAAACTCTTGGGAGTTACATTTGATACAGACATTGTATGTTTCTTCTGTCTTACATAATCACATGTGTTTTATACAGTGCAGGATGTGCCAATATTAAATATCAACTAGGATGTACTATACACTATACACATAGTTTCTCCCAAAGACCTTCTATTTCTTTTGACTGTTAAAACTGGCCTGAGAAAGGGTGTTAATGTGCAAACAAAAAGTTTTTATTGGGACTCCATGTTCTGGTAATTTCTTAGCAGCAGACATCAACTTGAAACTATGCACTTTCAGAGCTCTGACAGATAATGTTGTAACTGCCATCACAAGCTTAGATGATCCTTTTACTACTAGAACTAGTTTTATCTTTATTTTTCCATGCCCATGTTTTCCTGGGAAGTGATATGAAAGCTAGCTTTCTTTTTCCCAGAGGAAGAAGTCAGCGGAGCCGCACTCCTGGCACTTAATGATCGGATGATACAGCAACTGGTAAAGAAAATTGGACACCAGGCTGTTCTGATGGACTTCATTAAAAAATACAAGCAGAGCAATCAATGGCTGAAGCCCACTGGAGGCCCCAGAGAGACATCCCTGTTGACCCTGGCACAAGCTGCCCCCGAGTGAGTACACGCGTGAACGGGCTTGGTTTTCGTTCCTGTGTCTGCGTGGCTCTTGCCTTGTGGCAAACAACCAAAGCTCTTTCAAAAACTGTGGCCAATTTTCAGCTAGACAGTGTGCACAGTATTTCTAATATTTGACTAACTCTTATGAGGAATTGTGCCAGGATTTGTTGCTTTTATTTCCTCTGTTCTTTAAACACTGACTGCATGCAGTTCTTGGGGGCAATCCTGCAGACAGGAACTTCCCGAACAAGCTGGTGATGCGGAACCAAGAGTAACCTTGCACATATTAAGTGTGGAAAGGAGATGAGCTGCTGGAACCTGGCTGCCACAAGGACCTGTGGCTCTCCCTTTGTCTTGTCCCAAGCCCTTTGTTCTTTTGCGTGTTTATTTGCTTAGGTCTCTCTGTGGTGACTAATTCAGACTCTCTTCTCTAGGACCTTCACAGTAGAATTTGCTAGCCCCTTCACCACAATTGAGTTTCATAATTCTTTGGGAGTTAGCCATAAAATATGGAACACTGTGACAGAATGCTAGAGAAATCATGTAGAAAGTAAAAGTCCTAAGGTTGGAGGGTGGCTTTATTGTTTGTTTTTAACCTCTGACTTTTCGATCTAAATGAATGATAATAAGATTTATCGATTAAAATGTTCATTTCACCAATCTATGCCTCAAGATTCTTTCAGGCACTCTGGTTTAATGTTTCCCTTTTTAAGACTTAGGAAGACTTTAAAGATTAAATATTTGCTATTGACCAATTACAGTTCATTAAAAAAATAAGATGTGATATTTGACAGTATCATTTTCTTTTTACCTTTCCTAAAACTAGGCCTGTAATTATAAATATTTCTCTTTTTCTTAATAAGCAATATAATGTTAGAGAGTCTCGGCTTAAGTGATTTGATTTCTAGAGTACTTAGATGTGTGGGACCAGTCGCCATGAAGGGCTAGTCTTACATTGGGCTGAAGAGTAGACATGGTTGATTTGTAATTCCAGGACAAATTGAGAGGCTGAGGCAGAAGGATTGCTGTGAGTTTGTGGTTGATCTGGACTACAGAGTTAGATGTTGTTTTTTAAAATAAAAATAATTATAAATGAGGTCAGACTGGAAATTGTTGCAAGTGACTTATTTGAAGGATTTCTTCCATACATGGTTGCGGCATGGTCTTGGGTCTGTGACTTTTTGTGAAGTTCCCATTATAATCTTTTAATCCTCTCTAGCAAAGAGGGGGTGGTGGTGAATTTCAAAGAGACTGCAGTGTCATTTCCAGGCACTTTGGGGTGGCTAGAACTTTTGAGCTGGAAGTCCCTTCCCATTGACTGGAATCTTGATCTTTCCTTGGGCACAGTTCAGAAGAAAACCGGCAGCCCGTAAATTTACTTAGACTGCTCTGCCACACACTGGAGCTGGTTGGACTGCCAAGAGCTTGGGGTTTCATCCATCCTGGTTTTACCACTGACTTGAATTAATTTTGCTCCCATGTTGGACATCTTGTTTCTTCATCTGCATGTTGAGAAAGTAATTGCATTCCTCACTGCCTGAATTCACACTATGAGACACCATAATCTCGGGGCAAATCTTTGCTCTACTTACCAGACCAACACAGTCCTTTGTTAGTGATAAAACTTTCTTAACCAGGTTATGACTGCTACTTTCAATTGCAGCCAAGGCTGGGCATATTGGTAGCCCAGAGATTTATGAATGTGAGTTATTGCTCTATCCAGCAAGTTTCCAACTTACTTTAAGGATTTGTGTTGTCTTGTATTTAGGTGAAAGTATTCTTGTGTAAAATCACAAGTTACCTGTTCGTTATATTTGCCAAGCACATTGTACTTAAAGAATATGTTGTCAGTTGAGGACAACAATAAGCAGATATGGATATATGCCATGGAAAATGCTTAACAAAGATGGGAAATTTGAAGTAACCCCACAGTTAGGCAGCTAATGCATGTGATTTCAGATCCCTGCTATATTTGCTACTCATCTAACCCTGGGCATTTATTTGACTTTTTACCACTTTTGGTTTGAGCCTATTCAACTGTAAGATGAAATATAGAATAAATGATTCTTTTGACTCATTCTTTAAAAATCTATAATAGTTAGATCAGAGAGAGCAAATGGGTTTTAACTTGAATACTCCATTCAGTGGTTGATTGCCTAGTATACTATTTTGCAAAGAAACAGCTGAAGAGGATACATCCTATTCAGAACTACACAGATAACAGGAATGTGTAGCTTGCAGTGGCTTTTTGATTACTGTTTTCATTGGATCTGGTAGAGAAATCACTGAATGGGAAATTGGAGGGGATAGGTGCAAATTCTGACACATAGTATACTTTGTAGCCTGTGGCCGTGAGCAAGCTTCCTTACATTCTGGGCTTCTGGGTTTCCTCACTTGGAAGAATGGAGTATAGTTCTAAGATGAAAAGATTTTATGATAATAATAAAAAAAACTTCCTTTGAAAATAGTAGGGAGTCGAGGCGCGATCTAACACGGGTAAGTACTTGTTTTTACTGTAAGAATAATAACTGAGGAAAAACAGACTACTCTCACGATCACTTCTTAGGAAAGTCTTATTTCAACGCCATTTAAAAACCTGCCGGATTGGGAGCTGAGGAGATGGCTCACTTGCACAGGGCTTGCTTGTTATGTAAGCATGAAGACACACGCTCACTACACAGTAGCCACATGAAAGGGCAGGTATAGTGGCACACAATTGCAAGCGCTAAGGAGATGGAGAAAGGCAGATACCTGGGGCCCATGGTCCAGCCAACCTAGAATAATCATCAATTCATAATAAAACAGCAGGAAGGCTCCTGAGAAATGACACCTGAGGTTGACTTCTGTTTTGTACACACACACACACACACACACACACACACACACCCTCCGCCAGATTGATGAAGTGAACCCGGAATCAGTCCACTCCATAGAGAAGCCACTGTGTAAGGTAATGTATGGGGTCTTCTATGCAATCAATATTCTTAGCCATGAGTCTCATACAAGCTCAGATCAGGATCAAGATGGGCTGAGTCTTCCCCCTCGATCACCCTGGGATCAGTGGTTATTGCTTTTATTTAACAGCCCATGACAATCACACAGCTCTTCCAATTTGCTGCAGGCATGAAGAGAACTCCAGTCTCACCAGCTATGGAGACCAGACATCTTTGCATCCAGCTGAAAACCTTGATAATGGACTCATTGACCAAAGAGTATTGAAGCAGAGGTGAGACACTGACTTTATATTTTAAAGTCAAATGGTGTTTGTCTTTGTTTATGAAATTTCATATGTTTAAATACACTATAATTTACAGCTTTTTCATTGTCCTAGAAGGTGAGCTTTTATCAAGTGATAAAGATACTGGGTAAAATATCAAGGCTGAATTGACAAAAGAGTTTTGATGATGTTATACATTTCTTTCAAGTGTTTATTCTTAGGTGGGGAAAAGTATGTTCCTCCATTATAATCTATCCAGGATAATTTGCAGATAATGTCCCATAGAACTTGAATTGAGTAAAAATCTTTGGTTTTGCGTTGGATTTTGGAGGCTGCTTTAACTTGACTATTCTAGAAGGAGGCGCTGTTCTCATAAGCAGTTCGTTAACTTTCCTAGTGATGTTTCAGTGTCTGGGTTCCATTGCAGCAAAGGAAATAAACTACGGACCTAGAGACTCACATGTAGAAATCCAGTGCTCAGACAAAACTGATGAGGGGTAGCAGATAAGAGGTGTCTCAGCATCCTCCTCTAGCCTCTTATAGCTACCCAGCCCAGGCGGTCCATGCATCCACTGTGTATGGTAAGGAGTCCCTACAGAGTGAAACAGTTCAGGTGATCCATGCATCCACCATGCATGGTAAGAATCCCTGTAGAGTGAAACATTTTCCAGGTATAAAGGAAATATCCAGAACAACCAACCAGGACTATGGTTCTTTGTGTGTGTGTGCGCGTGCGTGCGTGTATGCGTGCATGCGTGCGTGCCTGTGTGTGTGTGTGTGTGTGTGTACAAAAACCTCTGGCACCATCCATATTGCTTTCTCTTTTTATACATAAATAAAACTAAAAGTTGGAGAAGTCAAAGGATTTCTAGGTAGTTTCCCCGATAGATTCTGTCTTACAGTCCAGCTGCCTTTATTCCACGATTCCTTTGGGGGATGGTGAACTAAGAGATGGAAGGGAGGGCTGTGCTTGGTGGCACAGACTTGTAGTAAATAAGCTACCTGGGAGGCTGACACAGGAAGAATCACACAGATTCAACGTCACCCTGGACAACTTGGTGAAACCCTGTCTCAAAATAAAACAAAAGTCTGGGTATACTACAGCATGGGAAGATAAAAGGGAGATACTAGGCAGAAAATCAGCTCCTTGGGTGTTCTTCGTTCAAAGGACAGTTCAGAAAATGCAGAGCCGTTTTTAAGGCAGCTTCATCCCCAACTTTCTGCTCAGGGTGCCGTTTGATTCCTAAGGTTTTCCTTCACTGTGAATTCCCCGATGCTCTATGCAAAGCTGCTAGTGATGCTGTTGCTGCCCTAGAAGTGTGAGGAGGAGTACTGGTGGGATCTACCTTCTTACCACTGTCTCCATCCTCTGGTGTAAAACAGGATTGACGATCCTCGTATTTATCATTCTTCATCACACCTACCCAGTGGAAGAAATCAAAACAAGACTGTTTTGGAAGTTGAGAGAAATGAAAAGGCTTAGAAACCAGGACATATATGCCCATAAACATCACCTCAAAATACCTCCAAAGCTGCGGGCTTGTATATTAGATTACCTATTATCCACCCATCTAGAAAAGAGCCTCAAATTATATATATATATGTTTGACTCACATATATGTGTATGTATGTATATTCATCAGTCTCTCCTACCTTCAAGTACATGTGAGTGTAAGAAACAAAAATTTATGAAAACTAAAGACAAAATGCGTTTGTTGTAAGAAAAAGAACTCACAACATCTGGGGCAGAATCCTTAAGTTCCCCTGGCTTCAGTGGCCTGGTTCTGGTCTCCTTCCTTCTTTTCTGCTTCCTTCCTTTACTTTTCCTTAGAAGGATGTATTATTCTGCTGATTATGGATGTTCTGCTTCCTCCATACTGCCTCACCCAGCACCAACTCCACAGAAATTCTCTCTGATGATAACTCAGATCTCCAATGCCAACTGACCCAGTCCTTCATGATTACTTCATTCATGTATCAGGGGAAGGGGAACTCACTTATCCCTGCATGGTCGATGACCTTCTAGGCAATCGGCTCTGTGAGACAAGGTAAGACCGCACTGGTCCTGTAGACTGGAGTAGGACAGAGATCCCATCGCCTCATGTTTTATCTCAGACAGTGACAGCCCCATCCAGCCGTGTGAACTAAAGTAATTGAAGGCATCTTCAGCCTTTTTCTTCTACCTTCTGCCATTCTATCCACTTGATAGTTATGTATCAAGGGCCTCCTGTGTGTCTTTCATGTTAGGCTGTGTGGTCCCCTCACCTTCCTGCCTGCCTAACACCTACCCCATCCTTTAAAACTGTTTAGCCAGCCTCCAGTGACATCCAGGCCATCCAGGTTCAGTCCTTCTATAAAAGCTACCTTCTTTGTAACTCTTGTTCTGCTTACAAAAGTGGACAATAACCTTGGTTTATTAAAGCCTATTCCCTCTTCAGACTATAAACACCTCAGAGGCAATGACCACATCCTTTCATTTTATAGACTGAATTTATCTTAGCCTCTGGCACCTTAAAATCCAATCAGACTTTCAAAACTGAACCAAAGAAAGACAATATGCTTTGGGGAGACAGGATAGATGTTTGAGTAGCAGCAATTTCTTTTTAGCCCTTTGAGGCAATCGATACCAAATGTGGCGATTTTACAAACACCGCTTCGGGACTTATTTCCCATTTGCTCATAGTAGGCAATGCATTTGAAGGTGTTGCCCACTAGACTTTCATGAAGTCAACTGCTTTTAAGAGGAGGGAATGGGCAACGGAGCAAGTGCTGGTTTCGGGGCTCTGTTCCTTTCCACTTGCCCCCCCCCCAAACTGTTTCTGTAACTACTTGGCATGGAAACACCACCTGATACCCACGGGGACTTGGTGGGAGACAGACCTAAGCACCTGACACTTGTCACCAGGTCACACGGAGACAGTTGCAGTTATTTGGGATATTTTTCCAGTGTTTCCCGACAGGGGCTTCATCTTTGCATGCGGACTTTTGCAGGTAAAAAGGAAAAAGCAGGTCTCTTGAAGCTGCGCACTCACCTGGCATTGGTTGTGCTCAGTCTCTGGAAAAGTCTTTAGTTGCAGTCAAAATAAGATGTGTGTCCCAGGGGGTGAAACCCCATGACACTCTGGAGCAGTGAACTTGTCTTGGGTGACAGGTGATTCTGTAATTGTTACTAAATGGTTTAAATACTTCTCTGGATCATTAGGTGACATCATCATGTGCTGTGGACATGTTAGGGGCTTCTTCTGCAATGAAATTCTTTCTTTTCTTTTTTAATCTACATACTAAAAAACTGTTCATTTCTCTTTTAGTGTTCAATAAGGCAAGAAATCAGATAAACCAAGGTTTCCTACTTGTTACTTTAAAGACTCTTGACTTGAACTTTAAGTACATGTGCCATGCTTTGCTCCTGCCTTGGAGCATAATTACAATTTAGTCATGGTTTCATGCATATTTAAGAATTACGTTAATGACTTTTCTCGTGGTCTAGCTACTGCTGTGAGATGGTGTAGTTTTTCCTGCCTCTGCTCTGTGAAGCAAATATCAATGGATCCTCAACATTTCTGATATTTTAGTTGCATTTTCACATTGGTATTTCAGATAAGGGACAGCAACATAGCTGTGTATGTATTCGGTCCCAGACTATAATAAAGGGAAGGCTTAATGAAGCCTGGTAGCTCAGATATGCAGTGAGTCTTCTCAGCAATGCTGGTGAATAAAATCAGGGGCTCACACATGCTAATGGAACACTTTATCACTAGGACCCAGCCTTGTGATTAGAATTCCCAGTTCCTATATGCTTCTGTCCTCTGTTCTGTTGGCAGAGAGCCATGGAAGTGATTATCAGAGACTAATCATACCTTGTTGTGTCAATAAATATTCACTATGTAAGGGAAGAAGTATTTTATGCATTTTCTATGGTTTCTTCATAGTTGAGTCAAATCTATATGACCACATTAGAAAATGAAAGAATCAGGCTGGAGAGATGGCTCAGAGGTTAAGGGCACTAGCTGCTCTTCCAGAGGTCCTAAATTCAATCCCCAGCAACCACATGGTGGTTCACAACCATCCGTAATGAAATCTGGTGCCCTCTAATGGCTGGTAGGCATACATGCAGGCAGAACTCTGTATACATAATAAATAAATAAATCTTTTTAAAAAAAAAAAAGAAAGAAAATGAAAGAGTCTTGCAGAAGAACCTTGTGGCTAGATGGGAGGTCTTGAGACTCTCTACCTGGTTCACACACAGCTCAACAAGGCAGATGAGTTGAGAAAGGGGTAAATGTAAGCATTAGATGAGCATTGTCAACCCTGAGACAGCAGAGTTAATAAAGCTGGGGACCAGGGACAAGCAAATAGTTAAGAGCTTAGTTTTGGAGCCTGGCTTTGTCATTTGCCAACTAAGTCACAAGTTCTCCAGCCTAAGTGGGGCTTATTTCTCATCTGTAAATGAACAGAATGGTGAGTTAGTATATGAAAAGTTCTTAGGACCTGGCACACAGTTGGCATACATAAATTTTAACTATTGTTTGTGTTATAGCAAGCATGGGGATCCAGTGAGATTCAGAGGATTCTGGTCTCAATTCTCACAGGTGGTCCCAGGTTGAAGATCAAGGCTTATACCAGGATGTTTGGGGCAGTAGTGCCCTCCTGGGGCCCAGGCTCTAGGACAGAAGAGGGAACACCCTGTCCTAGAACGTCTGGGCCATGGGTTGAGAGTTGTAATAGAAAACAGGACAAGGAGTCTTATAGTGTATACAATGAGAGTTAGAGAGAAGCTTCCAGACCTCACAGACAGACATTGTTACCATTGCAAAGGCATCAGAGAGCACACAGGTGGTACACTGCCATATTTAGCTACTGAATCCCAGGTCAGTATAACAGCAAGATCTCAGTGGATCCACAGGTGCTCCTACCCAAAGGTCTGTGTTAGAGACATATGACAGACTAGTCCTGTTCCTTGAGAAACTCCCAGTGTACAATCATATAGTAGAGACTATGAGGAATCCTACAGGTAAAATATGAATTTACCTACAATTCTTTGTGAAATATTTGCTAGTTTCATAAAATAGGAAATACTTATCTAAAGACTGCCGACCTAAGTCAGGATTAAATCATCATTCATTCCTCCAATATGCCAATGTCCCTTGAGCACTTGTTGCACAAGAGGTACTTTTGGAAGCGCTGAAGACGCAACAGGAGGCAACGTCTGCTTCACTGTGCTCATCATATCTTGCTGGGCTGTGTGGTGAGTTACAGGCTGACCTGAGCTACACAGAGAGAGACCCTGCTCCAACTCCACCTCAAAAATAAGAAGAAATAAAATGATACATAAACAAATAATAGGTTAATTCTCAACCAAAGATGAGTAACTATGGCCAGAAGCACAGATTCACGTTACTCTGAGTGACGTGCCCACTGTGAAATAATCTATGAAAACTTTTAGAGTAACAGAACAAAGGAAAGCATCAGATAGTACAACAGAGCAAGGTAATGTTTTCTAGAGATTTTGGGTACTATAACAGTCTTGGCTTTCGGGCTGCTGGAAGCCGGTGATCCCACTAAGTTTAAAAATACATTCCAAAGGTTTTACTTAACAGTCACAAAGATGTTAGGTCAGATAGAAAAGTGTGTAGCAAGCAGCTATGGAGGAGACTGCTCCCCCAGGGGAGTTGGCTCCTGGTCTGCAATATCCCATCTCTCCCCACAATCATGATTCTAGTCAGCCAACCAGTTCTGGGGGTTTTCAATAGGTGTGAAGACTTTCCAGAGAACTCCAGTTCAAAGGTAAAGAGAATTAGATGAAATGCAATGTCACATCATGGCAGCTTGGGGGACCCAGTCATTTAGTTCAGTCCCTGAAAGCATGAGGTGCGTCTCACTTTCCGTCTTTGACAGTAGGAAGGCTGCCTCTGGTGGTGGGTTCTTGACATTGACATCCTGGTGCCTTACTAATCAATGGCTCCCTTGCCATGTGTGGACTGTTCTAATACAATGAATGGTATGGTGATATTTTGTTTGTGATCTGACAAATAAAGCTTGCCTGAAGACTAGAGTGCAGAGCTAAGCCATTAGTTAGCCATAGAGGCCAGGCAGTGGTGACACATACTTTTAATCCTAGCACTTGGAATCTCACACCTTTAGTCCCAGCACTAGGGAGGTAGAGACAGGAAGTGATATGACTTGGCAGAGAAATATAAGGCAGGAGGAGACAGGAACTGAGGTTCTTTCAGGTTGAGGATTTGGTAGAGGTAAGAGCTTTAGTGGCTGGGTGCTCTGCTTCTCTAATCTTTCAGCTTTCACCCTGATATCTGACTTGGTTTTTATTAAAACCAAATAGAATTCATACTACATAATGGAAATCTGCTTTTTGAAAGATATGATTTTTGTGTGCTCAGTTAAAGGTTAAAGAATTTAAGACTTTCTATCTTGAATGGCAGGTTTTTGGTTTGTTTGTTTTGCTTTGCTTTGCTCTGTTTTGTTTGAGATAGGGCCTCTTGTAGCCCAGGCTGGCCTCAAACTTGCTGTGCAGTAAAGCATCCCCGTGAACTTTCTGCCTTTGTACTGGCTTTACAGGCTTGCACCATGATGCCCAGCTTTTACAGTACATTATATTTAACATCCCTCTTCTTCACACATTCCTAAATCTTCTCAGAACATTATTATCACAATCCATTCCACACAACAAGGACAGAAAGTTACTGCAGCCCCTGATCACAAAGGCCTGCCTCCGGACCTGGCGGCTCACCTGCACAGAGGGAAAATGATGTAAAATATATAAAATGGATTTACTAACGTTCTTACATTTGAGCCAATAATGAAAAGGCTTCTCTCTGTCTCTTCCTTTCCTACAGCAATGTTTATTGAAAGAACGGGACAACAGTCAGAAGACACACACACTCACACACACACTAACACACAGACACACACACACTCACACACACATACTCTCTCTCTCTCTCACACACACACAGAGAGAGAGAGAGAGAGAGAGAGAGAGAGAGAGAGAGAGAGAGAGAGAGAGAGAGAGAGAGCTCTGAGTCCCTGTGAGATGAGCTGGGAGGTCACAAAAGTCACAATTATTACTTTTCAGGCTCTTGTTACAACCTCTCACAACCCAGGGCCCTGTGCTTTAGTGGGTGGTGAGGGCTTCCTCAACTCTCAGTGTGATGTTCCCTGTGGACCTAGAAAACAACAACAACAACAACAAGGAACAAACAAACAAAAAACCCCAAAGAATAACTTTAAAAGTCCTGATTTGCAAGGAGTTCTGTTACACAATAAAGAAACCAAAATGGGTGAGAACAGTTGCAAACCCACATGAGGTGCTGGAGCAGGCAGTGTCGGTGTTTCAGCCGAGGAAGTGCACAGTAGGGCTACAGGGGTTGGCAGGCAGAGAGAATAAAAAGGAGGATAAATCTGGGAAGAGGAGATCAAGGAGCAAGAAAGAGGTTGGCTCCAGGGGCCAACCACCTAGCTATACAGCAAGCAACACAGTAAGAAAAAAGTATACAAAAATAGAGAAAGATAAAAGCCCAGAGGCAAAAGGTAGGTGGGATAATTTAAGAAAAGCTGGCCAGAAACAAGCCAAGCGAAGGCTGGGCATTTATAAGTAAGAAAAAGACTCCATGTAATTTATTTGGGAGATAAGTGGTGGGCACCCCAAAAGAGCAAAAGAGTTAAGAGCAAAAAAACAACCAACAACAATCTAGTATCTTTAAAGATGATGAACTATTTCAGATGTGTTGAATGGGAGGTAAACAGAGTAAAATTGTTGGCAATATTGGTTAGAGCATGGAAAAGAATTCTGGGAGATGGAGAAATGGCTCAGCAGTTAACAGCACTTGCTGCTCCCAATACCTCCACTGAGCAGCTCACAACTTGCAAGTTGAGTGAACAGTTCCAGAGAGTATGAAACCTTCTCACAGCCTCCTTGGGTATCCACACATGTGGCATATACTCACATATACACATAAATAAGAATAAACCGGGCCGCTGCTTTGGCCTGGAGGGCTCCCGCCTACGCAGGTCGTGACGCTGGGACCGAGCTCCGCAGACGGAGCGGGCGCCGCTGCTGAGCGTCTTCTGCGTTCGGACCTTTTGGAATAAATCATGGAATTGAACTTCATTCAGATGTGGTGGAATATGCCAAGGAAAAACTGGAGAGCTTCATCAAAAATAGCGATAGCTTTGATAATCAGCTCCTAGACCTAGACTATCCGTCTAAGAGGGAAGCTACAGTGCAAGGCTAGGTCACCCTGCTCTCCTAGCTGCTTTTCAAAAGAATTATATGGGCAAGTTGGCAAGGTCCGGGCTGTGAACGAAGTCATCTATCCGTCTGAGATGAAGATAGTCCAGCATGCACCCATAAAGAAAGCCACTGCTGAGATTTGAATTCTGTGAACCTGCATTTGTGGTGGGTAATTGCCTTCAGATAGCTTCTGACAGTCATCAGTATGATCGAATTTATTGTGGAGCTGGAGTCCAGAAAGATCATGAAAACTACATGAAGATCTTGCTCAAAGTTGGGGGAATTCTGGTCATGCCTATAGAGGATCAGTTGACACAGATTATGCGGACTGGACAAAACACTTGGGAAAGTAAAAATATCCTTGCTGTTTCCTTTGCACCACTTGTACAACCTAGTAAGAATGATAATGGCACACCGGATTCTGTGGGACTCCCCCCATGTGCTGTCAGGAATCTCCAAGACTTGGCTCGTATTTATATTCGACGTACACTTAGAAACTTCATAAATGATGAGATGCAGGCCAAGGGAATTCCGCAAAGGGCTCCACCCAAGAGGAAAAGAAAGAGAGTTAAACAAAGAATTAACACTTATGTATTTGTAGGTAATCAGCTTATTCCTCAGCCCCTAGACAGTGAAGAGGATGAAAAAATGGAAGAAGACAGCAAAGAAGAAGAAGAAGAAGAGAAAGATCATAGTGAAACCATGAAGCATGAGGAGCCACCTCAGAACTTACTGAGGGAAAAGATCATGAAGCTGCCGCTCCCTGAGTCTTTAAAAGCTTACTTGACATATTTTAGAGACAAATAACTTAAAACAAGGAAGAATGCCTACTGATAATTCCCTTACTCTTGTAAATGTAGTGTTTATTAGGAGTTAGAGAATTATTTCATTAGAATGAATTATTGCAGAAAAAACGCTCAAGTTATTTCTCTTAATGACAGAAATGATGTATTCAGTGATTTAAAAGAGTCTGTTTCCTAATCTATTTTTCTTAAATCTTGAGGAAATGCTGTTTTAGCTCAATGATCTCAAAATGAAATGCATCAGTAGTCAGGACTTTGTGACAGTAATGCCCTTGTGGTTTTTCACAGATTTTTTAGTGTTGGGCATTGGATTTCACTCTATAAGAGGTTGATAGATTGTCACACATATATAGGCTTATTTAAATTGCATTTTGCATTTCTTTTGTAAGTTCGCTTATCTAATAAGGAAAGCAAATGCTTGTAGATCCGCTTACCTTACTTTTGTTGTAGACATATTCCGGGCAACATCTCAGTGCAATAATAATTCAAGATATTCAATAATTTAGCTTTAAAGACTTCAGACTTCATGAAATTTTACAGGCCTGAAACATTTGCTTTTTGAATCTATTGCCAAAAGATACAGGGAAAATTCCTGCTTCTCTCATAGAGATTTTAAGAGCACAGCAAGTGAATATTAAAGTAGGAAATGACTACTTAACACAGCTAGTTTGTGTGGGCTCCTTGTGTTCTCAGTATTTACAGATATTCTAGAATTCTAAAAGGTAGTATATTTAGGATTGCTTTTTTGTAATTATAAAGTATTAGATTTGAAAAGATTTCCATTGTTTCATTTGCCTCTGAATGCAGGCAGTAAGTCACATTAAGTGACTCACTTATTAGGTACCTTCAGTAACAGGGGAATGATGTAGTCTGCTGAAGCACTTTATGGGACTTTTAGTTATGTGAATATTTGTCTTTAACAAGGTAGGCCATGCATCACCTTTTCTGTTTTGAATCTTTCTAGTATAAGTAGTCATGGAAGTTGTATGTAGATGCCTATGTGTTTAAAATTTGGTTCAGAATCATAGTGGGATCTCTGACCCACACCAAGCTCATTTCCTCCCTTCTATGTTTTGTTTCTTTGGTAAAATGATAATGGTTTTTATTTTTTGCTTACTGTTACATTCTTAACATATGTAGGGTACCAGTGCTAAAACAGGCAGTGCATATTGTTACTAGTTCTTTCCTCATAAGGTTTGCACCCAGTTCTTCCTTGTTAAGAAGACATGAGATGTGACCTACTTACTACTTAATATTATACAGATTATGTGTTTTTAAAGGGAAGATTTCAAGTGTCTCACTTATTCTCACCATATCACTGTCAGAGCAGCCACTCAGATTTGCCAAAGGAAACACAATCATCATGTTTCAAATAGTTAAATAACTCAGCTCCAATAATTCTGCATACACAAATCAGTTAAAATATTTCAAACTTGAAATTGATCCAAATAATTGATACTGTTTTAGTAATGTGAGAGACAGTGTTATGGAAAAAATTCATTTGGCTCTTGGCGGAATGGGTATGTCCAATTATTACTAAGTAATATTCTCTCTTATTTCTATCAAAAAAAAAAAGGAAAAAGACATATCCCCCCCCCCACAAGTGGTACTGTGAATTAAACCCAGGACTAGGACCTAAGACATGTTAGGCAAGCACTCTGTGACTGAGATTTATCCCCAAACCAACAAACTTTTATGTTTAAAAATTTGTTCTAGAAGTTTAATCTTGAATTTCTAATACACATGTAGTTTTATGTGGGAAAAGTTCTTCCCATCCTGTCACCCACATCTCTTTATTTTTTTTCTTGGAGCTGATATACAGATATCTGAAAATCCATGATCTTCAATGATATTATTTAGGAGAGTGATGTTAAGGATATATTTGAAGATGGCTGTTTTTATGCTCTCTTCTGTTGACTTTGTAAATTGTACAATAGATTGTCTTGATCATTGTGTTTTTTGTTTTTGAAATGTATATTTTATTCTTTTAAATTCATTTATTTTTCAGGTGTGACTTTATGGTTGGCTTTTAAAGGTAGGAATACATGAAAATTTAAGGAAAGCAGACTTATCTATTGACTCATCCATTACATTAAGAATATTTGGGTTTGTGCTTATTTTTAATGAAATCATGTTTATTTGAGTGTGGAAAGTAAAGAAGTAGCAATTACAGATGAAATAAAAGTAAATGAAAGAAAATAAAGAAGAAAAAGGTAAAAAGAAAGAAACAAAAATGTGAGTAAAAGTAAGCCATATGTGAATGGCTCACACCTAGAACTTGAGGCCAAGGCAAGAGGAATACCTCAGACTTGAGGCCGTCAGGGGTTACAGAGGAAGAATAAGTTTTTTCTTCAAAGAGCAAAAACAAAACAGAGTATATGAAAATGATGGGAAATAGTCTCATGGACTTACATACAGACAAAAATACATTTATATTTATCTTTTGAAGACAACAAAGAGGCCTTGAGTGGAGGTGTGTGTTGCTAAATTCTTGCAGCAGGTTGGATACAGGACTTTAAGGAGCAGCCACCATCACCAAAATCCCAAGAATCCAGCAAGGACACCATAGCTACCAAGGGTCTAATTGAACTGTGTACTACTCACTGGTCAACATCCTGGACTCTGATATTAATAAATAGCATACATGGTTAAAATAAAATATAAAAGTGTTTTTGTTGAGGTGAAAGTAAAAGTGTGATAAATTGTTGGACAAATTGGGAAATCATTTTAAATAAACAAATCACATCATTACACAGCAAAAAAAAAAAAAAAAAAAAAAAAAAAAAAGAATAAACCGTCAAAAAGAAGGGAAACTTGATGGCAGAAGCATGATCAAAACAGTGATTGAGAAGAGATTTTAAAAAAGGATTTAAAGAAAGGCATGAGGAGTGCTTGGAGGCATTGTTTGGAGTTTCAGTGGGGAGTCGGATGCAAATTCTTTCCACTCACTTTTCTCATTCTTTTAAGAAAAACATCATGCATTAACCTTGCTAAGCAATGGTATCCACACTATGCAAGAAAGTTCCTGCCCTCATGTGACAGCTAGGTCTCTCTGCTTCCTACAGATGCTCAACAACATTTTCTATGTAAGCTTTTCCTTAGCAGGCTGATACTCCACTGGACCTGTTCCTCATAGAAATAGCATTATTACCCTATGTGAACCCCATTAAACTACAGTTAGACTGCTCTTGGAATGAGCAGAATGATTTTTCATTCTTATTACACTTAGACAAAGTTAGAAAATCAATGAGCCTTTTATGAGAACTCCCACCTCATCCTTTAAAAAAATTAGTGCACAATTTAAAAATATAATGTTTCAGTTGGGCAGGTGATATTACTGATGAGAATTGGGAATGATGGATAGGTTACTCTGCTTGACTCAATAATTCTACATTGTATAAATATATGATAGTTATACCACAGTATCACTTTAATCTCATCAATATATATAATTATCATTCATCAGTATCTGAAACAATTTTGAAACTGTTATAATGATACTGTCATTTGTCAAATAGCTCACTTTATTATAAATTTTATTATGAATATATATTTTTATTCTGTATGAACTGAGCAGTTAGCAAGCGGTATGTTCTCAGACTGGGGTTCCCATTAACATATTTTAAGTGGCTTGGAGGTTTATTTTATATCCAGGAGTGAAAACAGAGCTGCATTTGTGGTAGTAGGCTTGTCAAAGAGCCCTGACCTAGAAGTAAGAAGTTGAAGGTTGCCTGTTGCTGTATTAAGTCCGGTATGAAATTATTGGTGTGTCTATTATCACCACATTTTTCACCATGGCCACAGTGAGTGCCAAAGGGGGAATATGTGAGGAAGCTTACCATAAAAAGAGATAAAAAAAAAAAAATGCCCTCTGCTTCCCAAGTCCCCACCTTCCATGACAGCACATGCATTCTGATCAAGGATGGCTTACAATGCTAAGGGAAGCCTGGCTTTTGATAACGCACCCGAATTGTATTTGAACAACTAACCTCAACTGTGATCAGAGAATTAACTTCCCTAGACTAGTTTAAGAAACCTCTCTGTTGACTTGTACTTGGCTGGCCACTGTCTCTTCCCTCCCATCCTACTCAGTCCTGTGAGTGAACTAGCTTGACATCTGCCTACTGCCATTGATTAACGTGGTTTCTAAGAGTTACTTTGAAGCCTTCTTTGTGTATACATAAGGACTGGCCTCTGATTCAAGGTGTTAGTGTGCTTCTGAAGCTCAATTTTATAAATAGTCTTATCAATACTTAAATTACATGGCAGATACTCCACCAATTTCAAATGTACAGGCAGTTAATTTTAGTAAATTAATGTTTAGAAGAAGTTTGTCCAGTCATCAACACAATCCACTGGGCTGCCTGTAGCCTTAGGCAGCAGCAGATTGACTTTAAAGTTCTTCTTTCCTGTCACCTTCCATAGACTCAAGAATCTTGGCACTGGACTGTAGTTGAAGTTTTCTCCAGTCCTGCCTGGCCCACAGTCAGGACAAATCTCTCTCACCCGCCAATTCCGCAGCCGCTCAGACCCAACCAGATGTAGCATGGATCTTAAAAGTTCTTATTAATAAAATCAAACCTGTGAGCCAGGTATTGGGGTGAAGCTGGAAGATCAGAGATACAGAACAAGCCATAGCTACCTCACCTCGCCGGATCCTCAGCTGGTCTTGTTTCCTCAGACTGGAGGCCTCTGAGTCCTCATCCAGAATGAGTCTCAGCTGAACTGCTGCTCAAAAGCCTGAATGCTTAACCAGGCCAAATGCTTAACCAGCCAAATGCTTAACCAGCCAAAAGTCTTTGGGTGTTTACTTGGTTGGGTCTGAGCGGCTGCGAGACTGGTGGGTGAGAGAGATTTGTCCTGACCGTTGGCCAGGCAGGGTTGGAGAAAACTCCAGCTACACTGGACTAAGAACAGTGAATCTTATTTTAGTGTAGAGACCACATGTATAGCATATAGTGTATTTCTCTTACTGAAATAGCCAAGGATCAAGTCAGGTGCATCTTGGATTTTGTCACAAACAACAACAGAGTAGATGAAAAGAGTTTTCTTAACAAGTTACTAAAACTGATTTAGTGTGGCTTCGCTTGCTTGGCAGAATTGTAGTTTATCACTTCTGTCTATTAAATATTTTGTTCAATTTTGAGATATGTATTACAACTTGGCCCTTCAAGACATATGGAGTAATATTTTCCAACGTCAAGCTTAACTCTCAAATCCATGTGATTATGTGTATATGGTATATTTAGGTGCCAGGAGGTGGTTTATACCCAAGGTTTTCAGAGTGTGGTGAACTGATATATTTCGTAGATTCAACACAGAGTTTTACTCTTGGTGTTTTTTATTCCACAGAAGAAATGTAAAGCACGTTCTAGCAAGGCATAAAGCATTACAATGGACTAAGTCCTATGTCCTACCGGAGTTTCCCTATGATGTCAAGTGCATGCTGGCGGAGCAGAGGTGCCCTGATCACAGCATGAGGATAAGGATCATCGAGTTTCTCCAGGCAGATATGACAAAGTACCTGGAAGGCTCGCTGTGAGTAGTTAACAGTGAGGACATGATCTGTGCTCAAAGGAGAATAGAATTTGTTGAGAACCAAGTCTCCATGGTTTATGGATGACACAGCGAATAAAAATTTAACATGCAGATTTAGACCAGGGGCTGTGGTTATTGTCTAAGTTGATTCAGTGCTTGCTGCATAGCCCCCAACACCCATATAAAAATCTAGGCATGCCGGGCAGGGGTGGTGCACGCCTTTAATCCCAGCACTCGGGAGGTAGAGCCAGACGGATCTCTGTGAGTTCGAGGCCAGCCTGGGCTACCAAGTGAGTTCCAGGAAAGGCGCCAAGTTACACAGGGAAACCCTGTCTCGAAAAACAAAACAAAACAAACAAACAAACAAAATCTAGGCATGACAGCACATGCTTGTGACTATAGCTCTGCACAGGGAGGGTCGGGTAATAGACAGATAGGTACCTGGTACTTGATGGGCCAGCCAGGCTTGTCTAAACCATCAGTGGGCTCAGTTTGCCATGAGGGACCCTGTCCCAGCAAACAAGGTCAACTGTGCAGGGGAGCAAGGTTAACTTCAGGCCACCATACCTAAAGATTCCTCCATACCTAAACACACACACACACACACACACACACACACACACACACACACACGCACGCACACAGAGAGAGAGAGAGATAGACACCACAGCAAGAGAAAGTTTAGAAGAAACCTGTGTTCTTTATACTCACCTGAATTGGGGGCTGCTAGACATGAACTCCATCTTATCTGTTGTGAACAGGTACCCCACCACCCAGCAGTACAATGATGTGATCAATGCCCTGCTGCAGGCCCACCCTTTCCTGGATGAGGACGGCTGTGGCTTTGTAAGTGACTGCGTGGCCCCACCACCCTGTCCATCTTAGTCCATTTGAAGTAAGAGCTTTGCATTTTCCACTCTGGCTCTGGTATTTTTTTTTTTTCATTTTCTTGATTTTTCTTTTACTTTAAGAATATAATATAATTACACCATTTATCCCTTTCTGTTGGCAGAAGTTTCTGTCCCACAAGCTAGTAACCACTCAGAGGCTTAATATTAATTTTTTTTACAAGTTTTCTTTTTTTGGGGGGGGATTTATTTATTTATTATGTATATAGTGTTCCATCTGCACATATCCCTGCAGGCCAGAAGAGGGCCCCAAATCTCATTACAGATAGTTGTGAGCCACCATGTGGTTGCTGGGAATTGAACTCAGGACCTTTAGAAGAGCAAGCAGTGCTCTTAACCTCTGAGCCATCTCTCCAGCCCCCAATATTAATTATTATTAATTATAAATGCTTGGCCAATAGCTCATGCTTGTTACTAGCTAATTCTTACATTTTAAATTAACCCATATTTCTTATCTATGTCTTGTCACGAGGCTTGGTATCTTTTCTCAGCACAATATGCCCATCTTGCTTCTTCTGTGTCTGCTTGAGACTCCACTGACTCCATCCTTCTTCCTATCATTCTCAGTTTGGGCTCTCCTGCCTGACTTTATCCTGTCCAGCTATTGACCAGTCAGCTTCTTTATTAAACCAATTACAGAGACATATATTCACACAGTGAAAAGGAATATTCCACACCTTTCCTTTCTTTTCTCCAATCCTTTTCATATACCCTCCTCACTCTTTCAAATTTATAACCTTTTTTATTGGTTTTTTTTTTTTTTTTTTGGTTTTTCGAGACAGGGTTTCTCTGTGTAGCTTTGCGCCTTTTCCTGGAACTCACTTGGTAGCCCAGGCTGGCCTCGAACTCACAGAGATCCCCCTGCCTCTGCCTCCCGAGTGCTGGGATTAAAGGCGTGCGCCACCACCGCCCGGCAAAACCCTTTTTTATTGTTATATTCATATATATATATATCCTGCTTAATTAGTCTGCTGGGTATATGTTTTTAGGGCTTACCATTTGGTATTGGATAATGAATTGGTGTGTTCTTTCCTAGGGAAGACTGTTTTTCCCAATCTCAGTTGCCTATAGTTCTTTTTGTAGTGTTGAAGCATTGTGGTCTTTCCCCTGCCCATATTGGCAAGTTTGGTGTTCATATTCTCTCTCTCTCTCTCTCTCTCTCTCTCTCTCTCTCTCTCTCTCTCTCTCTCTCTCTCTCCCCCACTCCCTCTGTGGTTCATCTCTGTCTCTGTCCCATGTATCTTGTCTTCAGCTGGAAGTCACCGTCCTTCTGTCCCTCTCCTAACACCATCCAGGAGCTCCTGTGTAACTCAGAGCTCCTGTGAATACCCAGAAGGAGGACATGGCTTCATCAGAGCTGTAGTTGATGGAGTGTTTCTTGCTTTCTGATCTAATCAAAGGGGAAGTTGTCTGGCTTTGAGGTCTTGTCCCCCTACCTCATCCACCCTCTCACATCTCTGCTGTCTGGATTCGGTAGACTCTAAGGATGCTCTAAGAAACAGTTTCATGGTGTTTGTCCTCCAGAGATTCTGATTTAAATGATGTGAGGACAGATTCTGCCACCAAGGCTTTCAAAAGATTCCAAAGGCTGTGATGGATATCAAGGGTTGAGAACCAGTGCCCAAGCATGCTTAGGAACTGGCGTACCAACTGAGGCCTTACCATTAGGCAGATTGGGGCAGGAGGACCAGGAGCTTGAAAGCTAGTCTGGGCTACATGAGATGCTGTTTCACATGAAACAAGAAGAACATCTTCATGCCTTCACTGTAACAGTGGAAATATGTTTAGCATTACTGAATGATAAACTTAAGAAATACTTTAAAATTCTAACAAAAAGTTGAACATTCTTGACAGGAAAAGTATGATTTAAGAAACAGTGGTGAGAAACTATAGGTATGTGTACCTGAAGATACGCTGCTATTCCCGTAAATCTGTCTTTATAGGAATCCACTTCAGTATCTATCTTTATATGCAATCACTTCGGTATCTATCTTTATATGAATCCACTTTGGTATCTATCTTTATATGAAATCACTTCGGTATCTATCTTTATATGAATCTACTTTGGTATCTATATTTATATGAATTCACTGTGGTATCTGTCTTTATATGAATCCACTTTGGTATCTATCTTTACATGAATCCACTTTGGTATCTGTCTTTATAGGAATCCACTGTGGTATCTATCTCTATATGAATCCACTGTGGTATCTACCCCTATATGAACCCACTTTGGTAAACACAGCTAAGATGACAGATGTGCTTCTGTATCTCATCTTCTCAACTACATGCAGGGAAGGAATTTTCCCTCTGTCCCTCCCACCTCCATCCTCTCTTTTTACTTTTCTTCCTTCCTTTTCCCTTTCTCTCTGTCGTCTTCCCATCTTCAGGTAAGGGCTTAGTATACATAGGTAAAATCAGAAGATGCTGAATGATAGAAGGCCTTAGGGTTCTCTTTTACCCTCCAAACTCAGAAAAGTTGTGGTATCCCATGCCTGGAAGTAGCAGCTTGTCAAGACTCTTGCTAACGAAGGATGATGTCCTTTTTTAAAAAAATGTGTTTTTGTATGTAAAGCATGCTACAAAAGAACCTGATGTTTCTCTTACTAAAAACAAAATAGTGCAAGCCAAGCAACAACAAAAATCTGGGGTTCTGACAGCTCCAGTCATGAGAACACAGGAAACACTAACCCTCCTTCTCCATCAAGATACAATATAACACTGGTCATCTGATCAGTGACAGGCACTTCTCTGTCTCTGTAAATCCCACACCCTCAGCTTCAATCAATCTCTGATACTGTGCTATGTAGTTAAGACCAGGGTGGTACATTTCTACTGAACTTGAACAGATTGCTTTCCTTTCATTGTCCCCCAAGCAATTCAACTCTTACCTGACATTTGCATTGTATTATATATTCCAGGTAGCACAGAGATACTTGAAACTAATGGGAAGTCTTTCCAGAGAGTCTTACCTATATATAAGCAAATAAATATCTGTAATATTTTTTAATTCTCTCTCCCCCCCCCCTCTCTCTCTGACATGTGGATGGATGCAGAGGACAGTTTGTGGGAGTCAGTTCTCTCTTTCCATTGTGTGGGTACCAGTAATCAAATGCAGGTCATCAGACTTGGCAGCTAGTGCCTTTACTCAGTAAGTCATCTCTCCTGTCTGCCAGTTACATTTTGACCTTTACTCCTTTTTTTAAATTTTATTTTACAATACTATTCAGTTCTACATAACAGCCACAGATTCTCTTGTTCTCCCCCTTCCTGCCCCCTCCCCTTCCCCCCAGCCCACCCCCATTCCCACCTCCTCCAGAGCAAGGCCTCCCCCGAGGACTGAGATTGACCTGATAGACTCAGTCCAGGCAGTTGACCTTTACTCTTATGGTTATTGAAGTGAGATACTTACAAAGTAATGAATAATGTCTACTGGACTCCTGTGGGCATGTGATGTACATGGTCCCACATATTATGCAAAGATAATAGAGAGCCATGGAATATGACTTATCAGGTTGTGGCCTCATTTGTACAGTTGAAGAGTATAAGTGGAGTCTGGTGCATGGATAGGTATTTGCCCAGCTTCTCATCACATCTGTATATGAGGCTGTGGTCCTCATGCTAGATTGCATGGTGTAGGAAATGCCTAAGAATATTGAGAGGGGTGTAGTGTGTGTGTGTGTGTGTGTGTGTGTGTGTGTGTGTGTGTAAAAACTCTTTATCTTGTAAATTTTCAAATCTACACAGTGGCTTACCATAGGCCTTTCAAGATCAAGATTTCTCTTCACATGATTATACGTGGTGCTGGATAATTACTAGTTCTCTGTAGTGAGGATCATCCTGAGCATCGTGGGACAGTGAGCAGGACCCTTGACACCCACCACATGTGTGTAGTGCCCTTTCCACAGCAATCACAACACATGTCCTCTAACACATGAGATGTCTTCTGGGGAATAGAGGGAGCAGCATCAGCAGGCTGGTGAAGAGCTGCTAGTCCACGTTCACTGGCCATTGCGGCATCTACCTTCATCCCGAGCATTGTTGGTGTTACGTGATTGTTTAGAAGTTACTGGTGACATCTCTAAATATCTTTTTGCTGTTTATTGCATTATTTTTGCTGTACTGGGCATTGAACTCGGGGCTTTTTACATTTTAGGCAAGTGCTCTACCACAGAGCCACAGCCACAGACCTTTCAGCATAGGCCTTAGACAGATAATGACAGTTTCCTCTATAGCAACAATACTGTTTTTATGCCTATGAAAATGAATAATAGTTGCATGATGTCCCATATAATCTGTATTATGGATTGCATCCGATTCTTCTGTTTCTGTTGTTTTTTTTCTAATTTAGTCTCTTTGTCTTTTTTGTTTGTTTGTTTGTTTTCCCTGATATTTACTTTGTAGTCAAGTTGTTTTGTTTTTTATTCATTTTACATACCAACCACAGATCCCCCTCTCATCTCTCCTCCCGATCCCCACACCCGGCCTTCCCTCTGGACCCACCTCTCCATCCCCTCCTCCAAAAGGGTAAGTCCTCCCGTGGGGGGACAGCTAAGCCTGGTACATTCAGTTGAGGCAGGACCAAGCTCGTCCCTGCTGCATCAAGAGTGAGCAAGGTATTGGACCACAGGCAATGGGATCCAGAAAGCCAGCTCATGCACCAGGGATAGATCCTGATCACACTGCCGGGGGCCCCCTCAAACAGACCCAGCTACACAACTGTCTCCCGTATGCAGAGGGTCTAGTACAGTCTGGTCCCATGCAGGATCCACCACTGTCGGTCTAGAGTTCATGAGTTCCCATGAGCTTAGTTCAGTTGTCTCTGTAGATTTGCCCATTACGATCTTGACCCTCCTTGCTCATAGAATCCCTCTCCCTCTCTTCGACTGGACTCCCGGAGCAGGCAAGTTGTTGTTTTTTCCCCCATATGTCATTTAAGGTGATGCACATGCTTCACTTATCCGAATGTTTCTTAATGATTAAATTTGGGTTTGCAACATGGGGTAATGCACCTGCCCGGGGCTGCAGATTGCCTCGCATGTCACAAGACGCACGTAGCTTCAGAATGATTAGGAAAGCTGCTCTTGTGTAGGACTCTTTACATCTTCTTTAGCTGGAGAATATGGGGAAGGAGGGATGATAAGCCCACAGCTCAAATATCTCCCACTGAGTCTATCTACCTCATACTGTTAAGTGAATAACTTACAATACATATGTGCTCAATCAACACTCATAGAGTGAACACTCACATGGATGATCATATTTAATTGGTCCTTTCTCATTTGAGATACTTGTGAAGAGAGTCATAAGAATTTGTTCATGGAATGATACCCTAGCAACTGATGGCTATAATAGCTTCTACTGGGTTCAGCACAGCTGGAGTCCTTTCTGAGCTGTAGGAAACACAGAGACAAATATATTTGAGCTAGTTTATATTTCAGGACTGAGAAAAAAAGCACAAGCCATCTATTAGTTTTGTGCTGTTGTAAAACAATGGCAGAACATATAAGCCTGTGGGAGGTGATGGAGCATCTCTGACTCACACATACCCAGGGGCTTAATCAAAGCACAAACCAGCCTCCTACTGAGCCTACAGAACACCTCACCGGGACTTTGGAACTGTCAAGGTGCTTTATGAATAGCACTTTATAAATATCTTCCACAAGTCACTATTCACAAGATTCTCTCTCTCTCTCTCTCTCTCTCTCTCTCTCTCTCTCTCTCTCTCTCTCTCTCTCTCTCTCTCTCTGATTTTTAGAGAAAGGATTTCTCTGTATAGCCCTGGCTGTCCTGGAACTCACTCTATAGACCAGGCTGGCCTCAAGATCTGCCTGCCTCTGCCTCCTGAGTATTGGGATCAAAGTGTGCACCACCACCATCTGGAATCACCAAGATTCTCTTAAAAACACAGTTTAGGAGTGTTCTCTCTCTCTCTCTCTCTCTCTCTCTCTCTCTCTCTCTCTCTCTCTCTCTCTCATTTGGCTCAGTCAGTAAAGTGCTTGCCATGTAAGCATGGGACTCAAGTGTGGTAGCCAACACTCACACCAAAAGCATAGTGATGCACACACACGCTTATAATCCCAGCACTGGGAAAGTGGAGAGAAACAAATCGCTGAAGCTAACTAGTCAGCCAGCCCAGGCTAGTCATCAGGCCCCAGGCCAGTGAGAGACCAAGGTGGGTGGCTCCTGAAAAATTACACCCAACAGTGACCTCTGGCTTCCTTCCTTATGCATACACATGCATGGAATGCACCCCTGCATAGGCACCTGCTTACACATAGTGCCTTGGGCAGGAAAGATCATGCTGTTCCATTTGGTAGCGGAGGAACATAGACTAAAGGGTTACTTATGGAAAGTTACTTGGTCAGTACATACTAGATTTAGTACCGAAATCCTAATCTTCCCAACCTAGGCTAAAGAGCTTTCTGAAGATCTAGGCATGTTGGAACTTGAGCCATGAAACCAGGAATGGCAATAGCTGAATGCCAGATCTTGGACTAACGTTATCTCAGTGGTTCCATTTGCTCACAAGGAAATGAAGTACATATGTTTGCTTGCTTTGTTTCCTTAGCTCTAACTGGGGGATTATAATTTGAACAGCAACATCACAACATTGTTGTCAGGATAAGGATAGATTTGTGGCTTCTATTATGATAATAAAATGAAAATAACTTCGGCCCTCAGGGTGACATACAAAAGTTGTGTTGTTCTGTAGGATTATGCAATGCTCTTTAAGGACTGATTGGCCTGCTTTGTTATTTTATACAGTTTTTATGGAAACGAGCCCTCAAAGATCGCTTTAAATATGTTCGAAGACCCATAGAAGACGATGAACAAGTAATGAGAAATAAGTGTAAATTTGGACACCGAAGGGGCCAGACAAGGAAGTCTCTTGCTGACCTAGGATCTGACGAAATTAAAATTGTGCAGATAAAAGTAAGCCTGAACCCTAAACACTCTGACAACTATGGCTGGTGAATGATGTGGCAATAAACTGTAGCATTAAAACAAGTGAGATGCCTCTTCAAAGTTACCAATAAAAAATGACGGTTTCCATGGCTGACATAATGTTTCTTAAAGAGGGTGTCAGTAAACATTGGGAGAGCAATATGTTATTAAACATTTCATGACCAATTTTCTTCACAGACTTTGAAGAAACTGGAAAAAAATCCTTAAGCTCTGGTTTCCAGGGTTATCACTTTTCTTCTCATTCTATAATTCCCTTTTCCTCCAGTTTTCAGAATGTCCAGTGGAGCTCAAACCTGTTTCAGATTCCTTATATGGCCAAAGATGACCTCAAATGGCTGACCTCCTGCTTTCACTTCCCAAATGCTGGGATTACAGGACTGTACTATCTCACCTACTTGCGGCTCATGTTGTGATGTTCATATTACTAAAGAAAGTTGGATTCTTCTGCTCTGTTGTTGTTGTTTGAGACAGGGTTTCTTTGTATAGCCTTGGCTTTGTAGACCAGGTTGGCTTTGAACTCACAGAGATTTGCCTGTCTCTTCCTCCCAAGGATTAAAGGCATGCATGCACCACCACTGCCTGGCTTGAAAGTTGGATTCTTAATGTTAATTTATTCACTGATTTTTGAGTCCTGTAGTTTGAACCCAGGGCCTTGTAAATGTTTGGCAAATGTTTTTCCACTGAACTGTGCTCCTAGGAACATTTTAATACTCACATTGCAGAAGTTAGGCAGTCTCCAGTGCCAAGGTCTCAGGGAGGCAGTTATCCGTAAGTGTGGGTACAGAGCTCCATACTAGCTTCCCTCCTCTGCGGGTCTAGAAGGCTTCCAACTCCATGCTGTGAATAGCTTCACGCTGAGGACCAGGCAACGCCAAGAGATTCCTCCTCTACCAAGGGGAGATCCTAGGAGTCTTAATATGTGTCCTTTAACTGTCTCAGAGCCCCAGATGTCCTCAGAAAAACAGGCTCCTGTTTAAATTACTAATTACTAGCTACAATAATAGATTGAACTTCTTAGGAATGCTGTCCAAATTACCAAACACTGAAGCTGAATCTCTTGCCCTCCCAATTACATTTTTCACTTTACAGGGGTTTTACACATTTATATTATAAAATGTTTGTGATGTAAATATTCTATTTTTTTTAGTCTTGTGTATTTGTTGATTGCTAATAGAGTAAACTATTTGATCGTATCAGCTTTAGTAGTATTTTTCTATGAACTCCAGTTTGATATCTTTTGTAAACCCTTCACTCCAGCATCATGCACCATGCAAAGTTCCCAGGCAGAGGTGTATTGCTTAAATACATTATTGCAACTGTAAATGAGACTTTCGCGTGCTAAATCAGTTAAGATATGTCTCCTTTAGCAAAATGACATGACCACTGAATGGTACCCTGAATTTAGTGAGGCAATTTTTTTTTTTTTTTTTTAGAAATTTTGCTTGCACAATTCCAGATATAAACTAAAACCATAGTCACTATAGAAGCACACACTGGAAATCCCAGCACTTAGGGGACTCAGGCAGAAGGGCAGAAAGGTCAAGCTTGGTCTGAGCTATAGAAGGAGACACTGACTTGTAAAACAAGAGAAAATGAACAGAAACCATGATAAGATAGTCACATCATCACATATGTTTTTAAATGTTTCACTTTTTTGTTTTGTTTGTTTGTTTGTTTTCAAGACAGGGTTTCTCTGTGTAGTTTTGGAGCCTGTCCTGCATCTTGCTTTGTAGACCCGGCTGGCCTCGAACTGGCCTCTGCCTCCTCAGTGCTGGGATGAAAGGTGTGTGCCACCACCACCCAGCGTTTCACATATTCTTAAAAAGTCACTGTGGAAAAGAGCTATATTATGTAATTGCTGTGTGACACTATGCCTGGGGAGATGTGAACAAGCATTTCACCCCAGACAGGAAACTGGTGACAGAGAAAGTATGAACGTCACTAAAGTCTAGCTTGGTGAACCAATGAGTTTTATTTGTTTTACTTACAGGAATATGGGTGAGGGGTTATTTACAGGAGTAGAAATAACTCAAAGACGGCTGCATCACCAAAGCCCAATGCAGCATTGGGGGCAGCTCACCCGACTGGAAACCTAGAGCTTATTGTACAACTTGCAAGCAGCTCGGTGGGTTACACGGCTTTCTTTCCAGGTGGCTCATTTGGTCTGAGCCTCTCAGCGGTAGCTCAGCTTACCTGAAAGTCTTCTGGGCAGCTCAGACGGTCTCTGCTTCTCCCAAGCAGCTAGGCTTATCTTCCAGTGTCTATGGGCAGTCTTTACTGCTTATATAGCACCTTGAGGAGGGAGGGACCTAGTGAATCTGATCGGTTTCAGGGACTTCCTGAAGCTATTTGAAGTTGTTTACTTCCTGTCTTAATGAACATCTGTGCAATATGGAATGTTTCACCTTTCCTTAGAAAAATCCTGTTGCTTCACTTCCCTGCAGACATTTTGTTTTAAAATATCCCATTGTTTTACCTCCCCTTTAACATTGCACGTATTAAGTTTTTCTCCAGGATGAAAGGTTTCAACCTCAAGGGCACTCCTGCATAAGAACCGTGCGTAAATTGATTTCCTACCAAAAACTGGATTTTGTTTTTTTACATTGAAAGTAAAGTTCCTTCATAAGTGAATTTAAAAAAAAATCAGTTCCATTTTCCCTCTTTTCACGGTTCATGTCTCACTGAAGTAATTTGGAACTGATGAGTGATAAAATTGAATAAATAACGATTGTCTTCTGCATTAAAACTTAATATCTCCATGGGATTTGAGGTCACACTGAGAAGCACAAGTTGATATTGAAGTTTTTCTTCTGCTTGTCTAACATCTTTCAGTCCTTTTTTTTTTTGTATATTGTTCCTTGTTGAAGCACCTTGTAAGGGTCCGAGAAAATGCTGAAGGAAGACCCCAGATTTAAATAGTGTGCAAGAGCAAAGAGAGTTTATTTACCAGCATATGTGGGGGTCGTTCACCTGTACAACATGGCGATGACCCTGAGAGAAGCGTGCAGGCCGCTTTTAAGCACAGCTAGAGGGATTTTAGGGATGGTTAGGATATCTTAAACACAGCTGGTTAAGCAAGCATCAGTTATATTAGTATATTTTTAGTTGGCTGAAGTTTTATCTTTGGACATACTTGGGTAAGTTTCAAGGGGGTTGCGGGAACTGTCCTTGAGACATTGTGTGGTTGACTCAGGCCTTGTTTGTGCTCTCTCCCTCATCCCTGAATACCCTTTGTTAATAAATGGCCCTTTGTTGGGAGAGACACCTGTTTGCCCCACTCAGAGAACTGAAACCTAAATTTAGTTGTAAAAGTGGCAAAGTTTAAACCCTTCACCTTAAAATTGTTCAGAGCTACAGTACGTTTCTGTCTTCTCTTCCAGACCCTAAATAGTGCCTACATCATGGGATGGACCCCTCTACATGGGGGCATTGTTTAAAGAAGAAGAGGGAATCAAAATTTTCAGGATTAGGCTTTATTTTGTAATTAAACTTTGAGTTACCTTCCTGCCATCTAGGCTAAAAAGGTGATTGGTTATTTTTTTATATCTGAGGAGACAACATTTTTCCTGGGAGAAAAATCCCATTGGAAGTATTTACTTATTTCCCTTTTTCAAATGGAGCTATAAATCCTACAGCCTCTTTGTTGATGATTATGTATTCTATAAAGTCATAAGCTTTTGAAAGATGGAACACATAATCCATGCATTTCTACACACACACACACACACACACACACACACACACACACACACACACATCCTATGATAATAAAAAATGTATGAATTTGAGTATGGAGGTTGGCAGAATCTCAATACATTGGATTTATCTCATGGCATCTAGTATCTCATACTGATTGCCTAAATTACTTTCAATCCCCATTTTGACCTTCCGATAGCTCTCTTAAGGCTTGAACATCAAAGATGTTTGGACTTAAATATTGTTGGGAAATTCTCATACTTAAAAAGTTCCTTGACTAGTTCAATATTTACACACTATGGAAAAATAAATCTATTTCATATGCTGTAGAGATGCAAAATGTTGGTGTAGGCAAGAAGCAGAAAGCTGCCCATGCATTTAAGGCAGGGAAGAGGGATTGGTCCCTTAGAGGAAGGGATGTGGAAGGAGAAGGGATTGGTTTGATTGGCTTTGTTTTCTGCTTTTATTTATTTTTTTCTCCCTTTTGGTGATAGGAAGCAAGAATGGAGAATATCTCAAAGAACAAAGATAGGTTTCTTAGTCCTATCACATAGCTTCCATAAATAATCAAAGTTACTTGTGTGGCTCTGAACAGGGACTTACAGATCCTTTGTTCCTAATCCTTACCTTCTACAGTCTCTTGGTTTAGCTCTGCACAAACCATGCTGTAGCTGAAGTTATCCTGTTCCTGCCTGGCTCCTGCGGCCCTCAGACCCAAGCAAACACACAGAGACTTATATTATTTATGTATGTATATGTACACATATATGTATATGTAATGGCCTAATGGCTCAGGCTTCTTGCTAGCTGTTCTTATATCTTAAATTAACCCATTTCTATAGATCCATACCTTGCCACATGGCTCATGGCTTACCGGTACTTTACATCCTGCTCCCCATGACGGTGGCTGGCAGCGTCTCTCTGCCTTAGCCTTCCACTTCCCAGCATTCTCCTCTCTCCTTGCCCCACCTGCACTATCCTTTCTGCCTGGCTACTGGCCAGTCAGCATTTTATGTATCAGTCAATCATAGCAACACATATTTACAGCATACAGGACATCCCACAACACTGTGTTATTTGGCTACAGTGCCCAAAGCAAGAGCAATGCCAATGCCCCACCTGGGGGTGTGTGCTGGGGTACCTCTGACTGCTCCACCAACCCTTCCACTGTATCTTAAGGATGGCTTGCCTTGCCAGGATTCTAGGCTACATTTCGAGACCCATCCCTCAAGAAGCTGGGTATTTTACCTTTAAAAAAAAAAAAATGCCTTTCCAAACTACAGAACTCGTGGTGCTGCTTGCCTGGTCTTCCAGCAGCAGCTGCTCCATCACTTCAGAAGCATTTGACTTTCAGTGTCAAAAGAAATAAAACAGGAGAAAGGCTGAGAGCAGGGTCATGGTAACCTGCTGTGAGCCAGTGAACATGTCCAGATAAGCCACAACCAAATAATTTGTTGTTCCATGCATTGAACACTATGCTTCCTTTTCTTTTTTTAAAAAAAAATTATTGGAGTGTATGTATGATGTTATTCGCTCATGTGCATCCCACGGTGAGCGTGTGGAGCTCAGAGGACAACTTTGTGAAGTCAGTTCTTCTCTCCTTCCCTCTTCATGTGGGTTATGGGGATTGGACTCAGGCCTTGTGCAGCATGCACTTTGGCCCAATGACCCACATCACCCTCTTGCTCACTCACTTTTTAAAAATTCTGTTTAGTTTCCTCTTAATTGTATTTTACTGTATATTTCTTGATGAATATGCTGGCTAGTCTCATGTCAACTAGACACACAAACTAGAGTTATCTGAAAGGAGGGAACCTCAACTGAGAAAATGCTTCCGTAAGACCCAGCGATAAGGCATTTTCTTAATTAGCGATTGATGAGGGAGGGCCCAGCCCATGGCGGGTGGTTCCTTCCCTGGGCTGGTGGTCCTGGGTTCTATAAGAAAGCAGGCTGATGCCGGGCGGTGGTGGCGCACGCCTTTAATCCCAGCACTCGGGAGGCAGAGGCAGGCGGATCTCTGTGAGTTCAAGGCCAGCCTGTGCTATCAAGTGAGTTCCAGGAAAGGCGCAAAGCTACACAAGAAACCCTGTCTCGAAAAAACAAAACAAAAAACAAAAAAAAAAAAAGAAAAGAAAAAAGAAAGCAGGCTGAGCAAGCCAGGAGAGCAAGCCAATAAGCAGCACCCCTCTATGGCCTCTGTGTCAGCTCCTAGCCCCAGGTTTCTGCCCTGTTTGAATTCCTGTCCTGACTTCCTTCAATAATGGAAAGCTCTGTGGAAGTGTAAGCCAAATAAACCCTTTCCTCCCCAACTTGTCTTTGGTCGTGGTGTTTGACTGTAGCAATAGAAACCCTAGCTAGGGCAGTAAATTAATAAGAATGCGATAGATTCTCAAAACAGATCGTTTAACCTTAGTGATTGTGCACATGTGCTGATGTTTTCTCTTCTACTCCGTTGTTGCCTGGGTCTCATGACACCCCACACTGCATTTGCTTCTTAACATTTGTGACTGAATGCTTGTCACCCATGCTTCATGTAAAGGCAATTTTTATTGCCCGTGGATGATGAACTACTTCTGAGTAAGCGGAAGGATGGCTGGTCTCCTACTGGACTCATCCCAGGACTGCTTTGCAGTATGTGACTTCCCATGCTACAAAGAACCACAGACCAGGAGAGCGGTATTGCATCCAAGTAGGATCCCTGGGCCAGGAGAAGCTTCCAAATACTGGCCCGCCCAAGGAACCCCATCATCAATGCCGTCTTGCTCCTTTGGAGGCTGCTGTGGCAGTGTGAAGAGAGCTACAGGGAAGAGTCCTATTTGTGTTGCTCTCGCCCAGCAAGGGGGCTAGGGCATCTGCTGTACACAGAGACACTGGACCTTGGAACCCCACACAGTATCACAGGCTGATGCTTACTCTTTTTCAGGTGTCTCTTTACCCAAAGGATCACTTGGAGACCCTCTGGGTCTCTTCTAAACACCCCAACAAGCCTTGGGATATAAACACTTTTAAAGAATTTATTGAGAGAAGACCTTATTATGGAGCCGTGGGCTGGCCTAGAACTTGCTATGTAGACTAGGCTGGCCTTGAATTCACAGAGATCTGCCTGCCTCTGCCACTCGAGTCCTGCGATTAAAGGTGTGCACCACCATGCCCAGATTTATTATTTTTTTTCCTTATGTGTATATGTGTGTGCGTCTGTGTGTGGGTATGTACATGTGTGTGAAGGTGGCCACAGAGGCCAGAAGTGTCTGATCCCTTGAGGCTTGAGTTACAAGTGGTTGGGAGCCACCTGGCATGTGGGCTGGGAGCCCAACTTGTGTCCTCTGTAAGGGTGGTCCATCTTCTTAACTTATCCAGCCCTCTAAACATATCCTTTGAAATAGCTAAATTCTTAATACTTTGGGGGGAGGGCATGGGGTGTTTGCTTAGTATGCACAAGTCCCTGGGTTCCATTCTCATTTAAAAAAAGAAAGAAAGAAAAGAATAAACAAATAAAGAAAATTTAGAAACGTTTGAATACTATTTTTGATTAACACACACTTTTTCTTCTTTTTAAGTTACTCTTGAGAGCTCCTTTTGTAGCCAATAGTGTTCTCAGTCCATTATCGGTTGGCACTCATGGCAATAACCATGCCTGGCTTGAGCGGTGCTGGGGACTCCAGGCTTCCACTTTGCTTCTCTGTGACATTTCTGTCCCTCTGTCAGCCTCCTGGAGTCATGGATGTGTCCCCGAGGATCCAGCTGGTCCTGCCTTCCTCCACATGGGTTTCAGAGCCTGCGTCTTTGTTCTCTAGTCAGCGAGGGAGATCTGTGAGAAGCATTGCCACGTGCTGTAATAAAACTGCTTGAAAAGCAGAAAAATTATTTTGCTTTATATAAATGCATCCAATTTTCATTTCCCTCCCTAAGACATTTGGAACTCCTTCTCAGCCTTCAGTCTAGAGATAGATTGTTTCCATTGTGACCTTAATTTTAAGGACACTTCTCAGAGTCTGAAACATGGAAGAAATAAAATGAACATTTGTCCCCCTGGGATGTGAAACTTGGAAATTTGGATCTCTCTCTCTCTCTCTCTCTTTCTCTCTCTCTCTCTCTCTCTCTCAACCTATATGATATGTAGGATAATGACACAGGAATTAAATAGATGGTTTTAATGGTGCCCTTCTATCCCAAATCTTTCCAAGTATTTGCTAAATAAATGAGAAAAGCTAAACAAATGACCACTTGTTAAATTGCCAACACTATATTTACCATTCAGCTCTCTTCAAAGCATTTTCCTATTTATTCAGTATGTACGCACCTCCTGTGTTTAAAGTTGTGAAGTGGTGTTGTGTGTTACTTGGTTTGGCCCAGAAATAAAATGGTTGCAAGTTGTGCCAAAGTCTGCTCAGGAATTCAGAGTCCCCATGGCTGTTTCTCAGGGTATTGCTATTTGTTTCAAACTGCAGCTGACACACAGTGATTAATTGCATAAATACTCATTATTTTTATATCCGCTTCCACAGATGTTTCTCTCTTGGTCCAAAACCAAACTAGACAGCAGAAAATGAAGAAAACTGTTGACAGTTAGCTGTATTCCAGATAGAATGCAATTATTGCCATCAGCGGGCAGCTAATTCACTAATGCTGGGAAGTTTTACAAGTCAGCTGAATACTCGGAGGCACTGGGCGAGACTTATGGAGCAAACTGCTTGCTGATTGCCTGAGATGCAGGCCGGCAGGCTAGCCCAGAGGCTGATCAGAATCCATAGGGAAAACATCATTTCCAAATTTCACTTAATGACAAGAAAATTAAAGACAGGCACAACTGGAACTTGGTATGAACAAACCCCGGGCTTCCAACATGGCACTCTTCAGCAGAAATACAAGATGAACCACATAGGTAATTTCTAATTTTCTGGGAACCACACTATGAAAGGGAAAAAGAAGCAGATGGGATTGGTGTTAATAGTATCTTTTACTGACCCGACTACAGTCACCACATTATCATTTTGAGGTATAATCACTATAAAAATCAATGATATATTCCACATTCTGTCCTTGCATATGAAATCTAGTGTTACCAGCAGGCCCTTCGAATGAACTAGCCACATTTAAGGTGATCAGAAGCCACAAGTGCCTAGTGACTACCATGTTGGGTCTCTCAAGTCCATTTAACCTTGGAAAAAAAATAAAGAATAAGAATGTGACACTCAATATAGGACATAGTAGCAGACTGCATTTTACACAATGCCATTAAAGTAGATTTTTAATAGTATACTAAAGGAGAATGAAAAAAAAAACTTTTTTTTTTTTTTTGGTTTTTCGAGACAGAGTTTCTCCATGTAGTTTTGGTGCCTGTCCTGGATTTCCCTCTGTAGACCAGGCTGACCTTGAATTCACAGAGATCCACCTGGCTCTTCCCCCCCCCCCAGTGTTGGGATTAAAGGTGTGTGCCACCACCACTTGGCAAGAATGAAAAATTTTTAAATAACATGCTTAAAGTTTTTAAAAATTGTGTATGTAAAAGTGGTTTGCCTGCTTCTTCATCTGTGTACCACATGCACACCTGGTGTCCTGGGGGCCAGAACAGGGCATTGGATAAACTGGCATTGAAGTTGCTCAGGGCTCTGAACCAGGGTGCTAGGAATCCAACACAGGTCCTCTGAATCACGAGCCAGTGCTCTTAACTGCTGAGCCATCTCCCCAACCTCAATTTGTTTTTGACGCTGGCTCTCAGGTAGCCCAGGTTAGCCTTGAACTCACTTTGTAGCCAAAGATGACCATAAACTCCCATCTTCCTGCCTCTCCTTTCCAAGTGTTGACATCCCACTTGGCTGTGTACCACCACACCCGGCCTATAACAACACACTTTCTTTGCAGAATCATTCAGACTGCAGAGTCTAAAACAAAAGCATGTTTGGAAAAATGTAACTTGAGTTTATTCACCTCTGGGAGGAAGAAAAGGTTTAACTACATATTTAAACCACCTTTTATCTTCCCTTTTCAAAAGCAGGCTCAGTTGTCTGTTGGTATCTGATGTGGACATGTTTATCTTCTCATCTCTGTCCCAGCCATCACCTTAGACTCCAGCGTTCTAGCTGAATCTCTAGAGGTTGCAGAGACCACTCCACAGCTAAGAGTAAAGCAAAGGAAGATCTAGTGTGTCTTAATTCAACTGGAGTCCATGTGTTGATTAATTGATGGTGGTTCCCTTGAGACCACTGTCCTGTAGTGTCCTTTCCTGTTTCCCAGGGCAGGAGTGGTGTCTTCAGCCTTCTGCCTTTCTTCCTCTTCCCTTTGCCTCTGCTCTTGTGAGAGAGCACATCCCACGGTTGTCTTTATGAAAGACACCTCAGTGACAGTTCTGTGAGCATCAGATGTGCTCACCCCCAAGTCCCCTCCGCCCGGTGTTCACTGCTAGGGAATGAGCCTTGGGAACAAGAGAAGCAGGTCTACACTGGGAGAAACATCCTCTTTCCTCTGGCCATCTGTGTGTTTGAAAAGTTGCTTTGTCTTTAAGGATCTCAATAATGCTCATTCCTAAGGAGAGAGACTTGGATCAACCAATTTCTAAATTCCTTCTGGCTCTGACAATATAAAGGTCATTAATAGTACATCTAATAAAAGATGAGTCATTCAAAGAGCAAGAATATTGAAATCTTAAAATTCTGATGCACTCTTCTAATAAGTAAATACACTCACTCTGGGGCACAAACCCTAAACGTTGCTAGTCGTATTAGTACATCAAATAGTAGCTGTGTAGATATTTCACTGTCATAATGGGTAAGGGATAGCATAATGCATATAGTAGTTTATAAATGTCAATTTAAGCAACAGCAAGATTCCATTATATTTCAATGGTGGCAAGCTGTTCCTGTAACTCAAATTTAGATTCCCTTTTACTTTTTTTTAAACAAATATGACATTTTCTTTTTGTTAAAAAGTACTTTCTATGCATTTGAGATAATGCAAAATGTGTGGTGTGTGGCATATACACAATTTGTGAGACAAAATGGACACCAGGAGTGACATTTAGCTTACAAACGGATCACTGCTGATACCATTGTATGGGCCAGAGTTCCCCTTCCCTCCCCCAGCAGTCCCCTTGCCAACACCATGGCATCTGGAAGTAACTGTGCCTTGGAATTTTATGTCATCGTTCACCAGCTTTTTAAGACAATGACTTTTTTTTGTCATCCATGCAAAAGTTCCCAATGAATCTATCGTTCCATGTGGCTTATTTTTGAGACATGGAGGCATGAATATGATTGACTTGGAAAACTTCCTGTTTTCCACTTGCTGTAATGTCTTTGGGATCCAACCAGGGTGTTAAGTTCAATGGCGCATTCCTCTATTTTTCTAGGGCTTGGTAATCTAATGTGACAGGGAACCCTGCTGGATCTGGCTGCTCTCCTGTCCTCCATCATCTGACTTGGGTCTGGCTTTGGCTGTTAGGACATGCTATTTTGGTTCCTATGCAAGAGCTTTGGCCAAAGACTTCTGCTTATCGTGAAACTGCGGGCTTAGAGATTGTGTAAATATGCAACTTTGTGAGATAGAGCTCAATTGTTTTTGTTAGTCACTGTAGACATTTGGTCCCCTGCGTAACACTTACCATTGGATCTCTTTTGCACTCAAAACTACTGGAAATAAATTGGTGTTTTCTTGGTCCTGATTTTCATTATAACTACTTATGAATTGATCATATCTTCTTATCTTTGTAAATGGCTCACATTTACTTCTCCACAAAATTTCTGTTCATGTTTTTGGCCATTTTTTCCAATGAACTTTTTTCTTATTTGCAAAAATCATAAATATCTTTATCTTTTATTTGTATTTAATTGCTTTATCAATTATATCCACTGTAAGTAGTCTTTCAGTCTATACCTTTCCTTTTAAATTTCTTTCTGCCTGTGTTTTGACAGACAGTTGTCATTTTAATACAGTTATTATTATCAGTCGTCTCTCTTTTGATTTGATGCCTTTAGGAAATCTTTTCCTAAAAAGATTTTTTTTATCACCTTGAAGTGATAAAAATATTCCTCCATTTTCTTTAATTTTTAAAAAACATTTTGCCTTTAACATTAAAGTCTTTAAACCATGGAGGATTTTTTTTTCATTTGTGAACAAAATAATGCTGTATACCTTCATAAAATAGCCCTTCTCTTCCCCAGCAACCTGTGGTGTGTTTTGTTGCTTCTCTGGTTCTGTTCCTGAAAGTGTGTTGTACTCCATGGCTCTAGCCACCGACCTCTGCAACAACAGCAGCGTTCTTTGACTGTACAGCTATGAAACATCTGGATACCTTCTCATCACTCCCTTATTCTTTTTCAGGGGAGCTTTATGCTTGAATTTTAAATTGGTGTGTGTGTGTGTGTGTGTGTGTGTGTGTGTGTGTGTGTGTGTGTGTGGTGTGTGTGTGTAGGCACAAGCATGACACCCAGAAGACAAAGCTCAGGAATTGGCTCTTTCCTGACACCCTTTAGGATCCAGGGGTTGAGGTGAGATCATCAGTCTGTACATCAGTTCCTCCACCAACTAAACATCTCACGGGCCCACTCTTGGGTTTTTTTTACATCTTTTTTTCCATGAGTTTTAGAATTTGATCAAGTTATAGTTGTTTTTGCTTTTGATAGTTATCTTTTTTTAAAAAAATGGTTATTTTCTGTTTATTTATGTGTATGTATATCTGTGTCTATGTGCACATACGTGCACTTGCATGCAAGTACCCATAGAAGACAAAAGGGGACATCAGATCCCCTGGGGCTGGGTTTATAGGCAGTTGCTAGCTAACTGACATGCGTTTGGGAAACCAAATTCTGGTCATCTGAAAGAGCAGTAAGTGCTTTTAACTGCTGGGTCATCTCCCCAGCTCCAGATAGTTTATATAGTAATAGGAATATTGTTGAATCTATAATTCTTTTTAGAAAAAAATGACTTCTTACAAGTTGAACCTTTCTAACTGTAAATGGTCAATCCACACATTTAGTTATTACTGTAGTTTTCTTCCGGCACTTCTTGTGTGTTATTTCTTAGATTTATTTCCAATTACATTAAAAGTACTTTATTATTATTTTTTGAAATAGTAAAAATACTTCCTAGCTGAGTGAAATGGCACATTCCTGTAATCTCAACATTTAAGAGGCAGAAGTAGAAGGTTTGAAGAGTTGGAAGCCAGCCTGGGCTACATGGTAAAATTCTCTTGAAACAAAATATATTTTTTTATTTGTTAGTACATGATGTTTATTGATTTGTTTTCAGCAGTTCAGAAAATCTCCCCTCAGTCATACGGTGCATCCTTTCGTGTTTTTCTTAATCTCATAACCTAAGGATAGTTACAATTCTTTTCTATCTCTAGGTTTTATAACTTATATTTTTCTTTCTTTTTAATTTTATTATGTGGGGTGTGTGTGTGTGTGTGTGTGTGTGTGTGTGTGTGTGTTAGTATGACTTGTGGGACTTGGTTCTCTCCTACTATGCGGATTTTGGGATTGAACTCAGATTGTTAAACTTGCTGGCAGGTGCCTTTCCCCCTGAGCTGTCTTACTGGTACCTGTTTCTCTTTCTTTGTCATAGCTGACAGCTGTATAAGAATACAAAACAGTATATTTGAGATGTCTCTGATTTTAAGGAGAATCCTTTTTAAAAATTTACCATTCAAAAATGGTGATAGCTTTTTTTGTTGTTCAATAACTATAGTTTTTTTAATGTATTGTTTTACTCTGGTGAATGTTTTCCCTCAGATCATAAGTAGATGTGGAACTATATGACATATTCTTGAACATTATTTGAAATGATCATTTTTTCATCTCAGACTGACTCAGGCACTATATAAGGTTTATATATCTTTGGACAGGCCCAGTAACTGATGGAGCTTTTAATACATTACATTTCTCTTTTATGTCTCAAACCTTTCCATAATAGTGGCTCCCAGATTGGGATTTCAGCATGATAGCGTATAAAATGTTAGGAGAAATCAATCACACTTCTCTTTAGTTCCATAGTTCCTTTGCAATGTCAAATGATCACTGCATTTCAGTGATAAGCCCCTTAGTTTCCCTGGTTCCTAGTATTTCAACCTCTTCCGTGAGTGTAATCTGAATTCCCATTTCACTGTTCTTTCATTTGAAGGTAATATCAGAGAGGCATCGTAAAACGGCTGGAGGCATTCTCTTTTTTTCCCCTTAATTCTCTGGCAAAATTTGCATAAATTTAGAGCACTCAGCCTCAAATGTCAAGTAGAATTTAGCTCTAAAACCCCTAATATTTCTTTGTGGAAAGATTTCTATCTTCTAATGGAATTTATGTAAGATTGGAGAGAATTCATTTTAAGCTGTTGTGATGAATTATATTTTTCTAGGAATTCTCATGATCTATGTCTGGCTAGCCATCCTGAGCCCACAGGCAGCGGGATGGACCTGAAGTTTCCCTAGCATTTGTAATGCTTTGATGCCAGAGCACCCCTTAATACTGTCTTCCTCACTTACAGGTAACATCTGTTTGCATCCTGGGGAGCTAGACTGCTGGTTAACTTTCATCCAAATGTAGTCAGCTGAGTTCCTCAAAATGAATTGTTATAGGAAGGTTTCCCTCTTGCCCCCTCAAAGCTGTTTGTCTTAGAATTTTTTTAACAAGGGTATGTGAGATGTTCTGTAGCTACTCCCGACCTACCCAGTGTATAATGAACAAGACTGACCCATCGATGAGTCATTGTCACAGAAACCAGTTGTTAGTTTCAATTTTGGTGACCTTGACAACTATTAAAAAGGCACTTAAAAAAAAAAGATCTGGGTGGACTTCTCAGTGGGTAAAGTGTTTATCGAATAACCATGGAGCTGAGTTCAGTCTTCAGCATGCATGTGGATGCTGTGCCATGAGCCTGTAATCTAAGTCCATTGATGGGGATGTAAAGACAGGAGGATCCCTAGGGCGCCCAGTCAGCCAGTCTAGTCAATGGGGAGCTGCAGGTTCAGTAAAAGCCCTGTCTAAAAAAGAAAAATTATTGACAATGATCAAGGAAGATACCTAATGTCAACCTCTGATCACTACACTCATGTGCATACATGTGTACCCCTATACACACACACACACACACACACACACATATACACGTACACACACGTACACACACACACACACACACACACGTACACACACCTGCACAAAAGGGAAAATAGCAAAACCTTTATTAAAACCTTTTCCTGTCTTCTAAGAATTAAATGCATAGAAATAACACTGTGGTATGTTGTGAATTTTCTGGATATTCTGAATCCACGTAACCAGATAAGTAGGATTAATGTAACGCTTTTAAACTTGTCAAGACCACAGGAGGCTGGAAAGATGGCTCAGAAGCTAACAGCACTTGCTGCTATTGCCAATAACCTGGGTTCAGTTTCAGCACCCAGATTGATCGGCTCACAACTGCCAGTACAACACAGTGCACATACAGACAAATAGACATGCATGCATAAATAAAAACAAATACTTTTTTAAGAAGCAGAGACTGTAATTCCACTGTAAGTAACTATCTAATTTGCTTTCATAAATGACTGCCCCTTGGTTAACCATGTCCAAGGCCAAGTGAAATTACACATAGCAATAGACACCTTAGGGATACATCATAAAAAGTGCAATAACAGCTCCCCAGAGAGCTGGGTTTCCGTAAAGTATTCAATTGCCTTGAAACATGAGATTAACTGATACTTTAAAGTATTTGGCAGGAAGAATCTGTTTGTTTAGATCCAGAAGTGAACGAACATATTCACTGGTTCCAGCGAGAGTATGGGAAAACAGACAAGGACTGAAGAGAAATTAACAAGAGGCTGGGTTAGACTTTGGAAATCAGAAGATGACTGGCTGCCCAACACCTCTCAAGGACATTCTTAAAATGTTTCCTTTCCTGAAGTGCCCCAACCAGGCAAGCTACTCACTTAGAACAGTCTCTGTTCCTGGCGTCACGTTCTTTTTTCTCCCTCTTGCCTCTGGAGTAGTGACCAGACAGCCTGGCAAGACAGTGGGTGTGAGTCTCCGTAGGGTGTGAGCAGGACAGAGTCAATTGGTGTTGAGCCAATCAGAACTGCAGGAAGTCGCTTCAAGACGCCCAGCCCTGCTGTCCTGAAGATTAGAGCTCCCTATAGAGCACACTATGGGGGCGGGGCGGAGGTGTCTCTACTGTAGGGTATTTAGTCACGTGAATAATTCCGTTTTGCATGCATTTAGACAGTAAAGTCGTTTATGCTCAGAACTCTTCCCAAGTAACGTTTTTCTATGTCTTTTATAATATCAAATCATTTCATAAAGCATCTTAGGGTTTCTATTTCTATGATAAAATACCATAACCAAATGCCAGTTTAGGGGGGAAAAAAGTGCTTATTTGGCTTACACTTTTACATCATAGTCTTTCACCAGGATTATGGAACCCAGAGGCAGAAACTGAAGCGCACACCATGGAGGTACAGTGCTTATCGGCTTGCTCGCCATGGCTTGCTCAGTTTGCTTTCTGAGCCAGGATCACCTGCCCAAGGTGTGGCACTGTGCGCAGTGAGCTGGGCCATCCCACACAAAGCGTCAATCAAGGCAATGCCCTGCACAGGCTTGCCTATGTGCCAATCTGACAGGAATGATCTCCATTGAGTTTCCCTCTTCTCAGGTGAGTCCAGGTTTGGGTCAAGTTGAGAAAAATCAACCAGGGCATGAAGTGATCTTCCTGCTCCACGGTCCTGTAACTACTCAGAGTTGATTTGCTGGGCATGTAGGTGCTGAGGCAGAAAAGTAGCTGTTGTGGGGAGGGGCCCTGGCAGTTAAACTGATGCTTCGCCACCTCATAAACACTAGAATCCTTTCCTTTAAAACTCTTTCAACAGAATTTTTTATTTTTTGAGACAGGGTTTCTCTGTGTAGCTTTGTAGCCTATCCTGGATCTCACTCCATAGACCAGGCTGGCCTTGAACTCACAGAAATCCTCCTGCCTCTGCCTCCCGAGTGCTGGGATTAAAAGCATGTGCCACCACCACCTGGCTTCAACAGAAAATTTAAAAATTAAAAATAAAATAACATTAGATTGTATAAAACTTCAACTAGGCTTCTGTCCCTGGGCTTCAGGGATATGATGAAAGTCAGGTGAGGCAGGGATTTTGGAGGGAGGAGGAAAAAAAATTAAACACCTGAAGTTTCTAGAGCCCCTTTGAGGTGCTATCACTTCCTCCTTCCTGTGAAGCAGCTGCAACAACTGAGCTAAGTGAAAGTGGGTTTTGTGGTTTGAAACTGGTATCCCGACCAATCAGAAGTTGGAGCAAGGGGAACCTTTTATGCTAGGGAGTTTAAGGCCAACTTGGGCAACATAGGAGACCTTGACTCAAAAGCAAACCAAACTCATAACTTCACGGAAACACCCAAGAACCAAGCTAATGGAGCATGGAAAAAGTTTGTGCCGGGCGGTGGTGGCGCACGCCTTTAATCCCAGCACTCGGGAGGCAGAGCCAGGCGGATCTCTGTGAGTTCGAGGCCAGCCTGGACTACCAAGTGAGTCCCAGGAGAGGCGCAAAGCTACACAGAGAAACCCTGTCTCAAAAAACCAAAAAAAAAAAAAAAAAAAAAAAAAAAAAGTTTGTAAAGAATCTGAGTTTTGCTTTTACTCTAGTGGAGTAGGGATATGGACCTGGGCCTTCACCACCAGCATGGATAAAGCTGAGGAACCAAAACAGACAACACGACGAGGCAATTGCCTGCAGGCCTTAGTTCCAGGCTTCCTTGGACTGGGATCTTTGGTAGGGGAGGCACTGGCAGAGCCACACTGAGGTAGCTGTACTGACAGGTAGGGGTGAGCATCACTTAGGGGTCCCACTCAGCCCAACAGGAAGAGCCTGGACTTTGGGAATGATGGACAACTGTTGTTTGCTGGACAGGATTCTGGAAGAAGTGGGAGACATGGGAAGAGAAGCTCACTGTTTGGGGTCTGGTCTCCCTAAAGCCTTGAAAAGTGAGGCTGCTCCATGACTGAGAAACACTGAGAGTTGATAAGAGCTTGGGCCTGGTGTGGTGAGTCCAAGCGCTCACACACTCATGTAGCATCCAGAAGTCCACGCCTTGTGAGTAAGAATCACCCCTAGGCTTGGTTTTTCCCAGTCAAGGGCAAAACTCAGAACAAACTTGCCCAAACAAAGGATAAAGTCTGGCAGGCCAGGAGGAACAACCAGTTCTTCATTGACTGACAGTCCAAATTTAAGCACCCTGTAAAGGGAAACCAGCTGATACAAACTCCCTGCCAGGGAGTTGCTAGGTAACACCCAGGTAGTGAGCTGTGTTGCTCTGGTTGCTATGCTAGATTTCTGGACTCACGAGCCCTGACTACGGAAGAGCCAGGACTGTACATTGAACACCGGTTTGGAGTATAAACAGCCCTGCCAAGCTTTATCCCCACCTAGCTCATATGGCCGTTCGATTGGTCCAGCCTGTGACCCAGCCTTCCAAAGGCTGCTCCAGTCTGTCAAGTCAGTTGCTCCAGGGTGATAGAAGCATAGTAGGGCCACTCAACCCGATGCATCATGTCTGTGGGAAATCTCAGCAGACACAATGAATATAGGGCGGGGGGAGGGGGACGGGGGGAGAAGGAAAGAAAAAGAAATAGAAATTTAGAATTGAATAACACATTATTTCAAGTGAGTGCCTCACTGGGTAGGCTTAACAGCATAGTGAAAACCAGAGCAAGGGTGGACTTGAAGACCAGTCAGCAGAAATTTTCCAATACATGAACAAAGGAAAAGTGATTTAAGTTGTGGAGAAGGACTTTTTCGTTGGGAGTTTGGTGACCGTATCTGCCCTGAGGATAGTGGCAGGCATTACTGCTGCCGAGTTAGAAGCATAGAAAGAGAAAGGCTAGAGAAAGCTCCGTGAACTGCACTAGATTACAAAGTGCCATTGTGGTCGTTTCTATTTATGTACAGGTACATAAACAGTTACTTGTTTTTCTCTTTCTCTACCTTGTCACTTAAATGGCAGATGGAGGTCCTCAGAGGACACTGGATTTGAAAATGGAAACTGCAGTGCGATTTTATTGGCTATCCTAAGGAGTCAGCATAATAGTCAAGGAAGAAAAAAACAGGATCTAAAAATCAAAAGGAGGAAGATCACATAAACTGCTTTTGAAATATAATCCTTGGCTATAAGGTCAGTATCAAGGTTAAACAGGCAGCTAGCTAAGTGTCCTTGCAGAAGTCTTTTGTGTGTATAAGATTGTGGTGGCCTTTGTGCACAGTTATGGTTGTGACAGAGGTTTTGGTGGTGGCCCTTTGATGAGGCCTATGTCCATGTGAAATCCTCCTTTGTGACCTGTTAGCTTCTCTTTTGCTAGTATTTGAAATTACTTACTCTATTTTGATTCCAACAACACTCACAGTATATAGAACACATTCCTCAACATTGTTCTATGCAAAAGCCTAAGCAATAACATTTCTGTAGGAAGAGGCACATTTTGGAGGTTGAAATTTTAGTTTCTAAATGGCATTTTCCAATAGAAAGAATAAGATATTTTGAGAGACATTATGGACTCTATACCTAAGAAACACACGCATACTATAGATACACATATACATACTATATATATAGTATATATGATAAGCCTGAAATACTGTGAAATGCCACAATTAAGGAAATGTTCACCAACTATTAGACTATGTCAAGAGGACATAACCTCTACTGGCAAAATCTAGAAAACTTAAAATTATATAAATATTTTGAGGATCATATTTGTAACCCTTTGAGTGAAATTTATTAGTATGTTGTGTTACAAATAAGTAAATAAATGTAGAAGAGAAAAATCCTACCTCACGGTAAGTAGAGTGCCAACTAATATATTTAGAAAAGACAGATAAGCCAAGTGCCACTTGGCAGTGAACACAGTGATATTTGCATCAATGGGTATTAAATCTGGTAGATAAAGTTACGTGAGCTGGCCAGGTGTTCTGGCACTCATCTATAATCCCTGCATCTGTGAGGCAGGAGGCAGGTTGGGCTACATAGTGAGCTCCAAGTCATTCTGGACTCCATAGGCTCCCTAGCAAAAATCTTGTGTCAAAAATCCATATAAAAATAGTTATTCTCAATATATCGTCTCATAAAATTCAACAGAGTTCAGACACTGAGAAGTGGAGAGCTAGTAGATTCCAACTTAATCAATTGATAAAAGTTAGTATCTTCAGTATCGGGACAAATTCCCATTTAGTGCTCCTGATACAGTGAGAAAGGCAAGTATTTATTACCCAAATGCATAAGCCCTGGAGAAACACCACACAAACAGGGAGGGAGGGTATACATAGTGATGAACCACTTTTCAAAAATGCCCAAGAAATCCAGAGGTTATTTCAGGCTAGAGACCTGGTTTGAGACATGGCATTAACATCACGCAAGGGCTGGAGAGATGGCTCAGAGGTTAAGAGCACTGACTGCTCTTCCAGAGGTCCTGAGTTCAATTCATGGTGGCTCACAACCATCTGTAATGAGATCTGGTGCCCTCTTCTGGCCTGCAGGAATACATGCAAATGGAATACTGTAAACATAATAAATAAATAAATCTTTAAAAAAAAAATCACACAAGTGACCCTGTATCTAGAAAGAATAAGATTGAAACTACCAGCAAATCTGAATGAGACAGAAAATTAGAGTCCCCAATTTTAAGTGTCTTTGTGCTTTGGAAGTGCACGTAGGAAAATTAAGGGGCATCGTGTGTACAGCTTATTGTCAAGTGGGTCTTCATGAAGGGCATCTGTAAGCTCTACTGATTTAAACTTTACTATCAACTTGAAATTATCTCAAAATAAAGAAAAAACAAAAACAAACACAAAAGCAAACAACAACAAAACAAAAACCCCAGAACTCTAGGCCCTAAGCCCAGAGAAGTTTTGACCTTCTTAACAGTTGATTTCCTGCCTGCCTGGTGAAAGCTCTTTCCTAAGGATCAGTGCTCCCGTGAGAGCTGCTTGACCAGAGCCACTGTGCCTCGATGAAGATGAGTTCCAGCTTAGAAAGAGTTAACTTTCAGACCTATTCTTTGGTCCATTTATGATTTACCAATGTATCTAAGGAACTGTGAGGCACCGTGGGTAATGTTAAATGCTACAATTTTAGGGACAGTGGTGACTAAATTAATTCATACTGGTGTAGATGAGCAAGGGTCTGATGGCTTCATTCTGTCAACACAGGGGGAGGGGCCGTGGGGGTGGAATTCTCTGGGAGGACAAATTTAAAACATTCTGAGAAAGGTAGGGAAAAGAAGTTTGGAGTCAAGAGGCTTCCATTGGGTTTTTGTTTAACCTGGAGGTCAACTCCTCCACATGTATGTTGTTTAACTCATCTTAAACTACAGTCTCTGAAACACTCCCTTAGGGTCCTAAGATTGGGTATTTTTCAAGAGTTCTGTCTGGAAATCCATTAGTGTTTCTGTTTGCTGGATGCTGCTGAAGCTTAACAAGGTTCTAGTTTGGTTTCTGTTGCTGTGACAACACAGACCTAAATCAACTTGGCTTATTTGGTTTATAGGTTACACAGTCCATCATCAGGAAAAGCCAAGGCAGGAACCTGGAGGCAGGAACCTGGTGGCGGGAACCTGGAGGCAGGAACCTGGTGGCAGGAACTGAAGCAGAAACCTTGGAGGAACACTGCTTACTAGCTTGCTCCCCTGGCTTCCCTTTCTTACAAATCCCAGGCAGGTGCTACCTGGGCCCTCCTACATTAATTAGCAGTTAATAGGATGACCACATACATCCCCACTGTCCAATCTAACAGAGGACATTTCTCAATTGAGAGTCTCTCTTCCCTGCTATGTCTAGATTTATGTCAAGTTTATAAAGATGAACTGTAATGGTAGCAATGTGGTTTATATAAAGAAATGGATCTAGAATTCTACAGGTGTGACCAAACAGCCAATATCCATGTGTTTTCACTTTTTGTGATCCTCATTTAGTGGAATTTATATCTAAAATTTTAATTTGTAATTGGCCTTATTATCAATTCAGTATTGGAAAACATCCAATTCCTTAAAATAGAACAAGAGGAACACAAGTTTCCCTAAGGTTATTGTTATTGTTGCTTTATTTTGTTTTTCAAGACAGGGTTTCTCTATGTAGTCTTAGCTGTCCCAGAAGTCACTCTGTAGACAAGGCTGGTCTGGAACTCAGAGATCACTTCCCCCGCTACCCCCGACCCAAACACTGGGATTACAGGCATGTGCCACCACGCCAGATACCAAAGTTTTAATTCTGTATCCATTATTTGTTTTGCTATTCACTTCAGACTTCCATTCTCTTCCTCCTTATCTGCATTCACTACACTAAGCTACTAAAAACTCAGGTATATATTCTAAGTCTTTTGTGAAAGTTAATGAGATATCGACTTCCGTATATTATGAAAGCTAATAATCTTTACACATGGCCTGACATATGTATTCCTTCCTCCTATCAGATGTTCTGAGAAGTCCAACTTCTCACAAGAACAGATATTTATAAGAAAACAAGGCGTATTCTGGAATTCTACTCAGAAAATATTCTGACTACCTTTTCAGAGGTGGACAATTCAATCAATACTGCACTGCAAGAGGAGATGAAACACTATACAGATGAAGGAGTGTTGAAGTGTCAGTGAAGCCCAGGGGTGTGGGGGTGAGGTTCAGCCATTTCTGCAACTACAGACATAAGCGTTTTTGTTGCAATTAGTGAAATTCAATGAGACAAGGAAGAATTTTTCAAATGAGAGAGAGAAAAAGGTTTAAAAAGCACACTCAATGTTATAAAGTTATTGTGGGCACTTGTATCCTTTAATTTTATAAGACACACTGCAAGGCCAAGCAAATTGAATCATCCTTGTAAATGGACACAGCACCTTTGGCCTCTGCTGGCCATGACCTAAAGAGTTAGCCTAAAGTTTGGAAGTTTTCACTAGAAATTCTTGGTTAAAAATGGTCATGAGGGGTGGGGAGATGATGAGTGTTCACTGTGCAAGTATAAGGACTGAAGTTCTGGACCCCAGAACCCACGGAAAAGCCAGACAGGTGTTCTCGCCATCTGCAATCCCAGCACTCAGGAGGCAGAAACAGGATTCTGAGGCAAGCCAGCAAACTGGACTAGTTGATTGTGCAAACTCCAGGTACAGCAGGAGATCCTGCTTCAATAAATAGAGGAAGACACTTTGGGTATCCACACGCACTTGCATGCACACCCACACATACGTCAAGATGCGTACACATATGTACACAGACCACACATACGCATGTAAAAAATGGTGGTGAAGTACTCACTTAAGGAGATTTGCTCTTCACAATGGAAGGTAACAATAATTTAATAAAAAGCAAGCCCAACATCTTCATGGTAGCTTTTCTTAAAACATCCTAAAGTCCATTTCATTTACTTGGACGTGCTTGCTCTGACAGATATGGAGATGACCGCCACATGTTTACTCTTCCCAGATGTTTTTCGGGATGATCCCAGCCTTTTTGTCGTTGTGAATGAGAAGGTACGCAGGATGTTTATGGCCATTCATTTTATGCCTTCCTATAACTCATTTATAAGGTCAGTGGTCTGTTCAAGTCCTTGTATCATACTCAGGGTTAGGCTATATTGTAACTAGTTCACTGCAGTATTGTATGAGGTCCAGGCATGCTTTATCATTTAGCTGTTTTACATATCAGTGGGTGGTGACGTCATTCATCTTTTCTAGGTGCACACGTCCATTCCCTGTGTTGGAAGTTAAAAACCCTTTCCGTATCAACGGCGGTGAGTTTTCTCTGTACTTGGACAGAGAGAAGCTCGCCAAGGAGGGTGACTGTGTCACAGCCCTGGCTGCCTTGGTGGCTGCCTTTCATGTATTTGGGATTCAGCATCCAAGAAGACTGTCCCAAACCTTTAACTTCCTGGAGACGTTGATCTTGGATGTGCAGAGTCCCTGTTTCCTGTCTTCGAAAGGAAATGAAATCCGATCTCAAGCTTCCATCACTTAAGAGTAACAAAATTAACCTCTAGGGCAGCTGACGATTCATAAACAATTGCAGATTGATTTAGGGTTGGTTGCCTGAGAGGCAGGGATTGAAGAAGTCATGTTGTCTCAAGTGTCCATGAATTTTTGATGCCCCTGTCCTTCCCTTAGATACTTAAGCTCTCTGTTAGGTTTGGTAATAAAACACTGCTTAAAGGCTCTGAATTTGATCTGAGTTCATAGGAATTCTACGGCCAAGGTTACATGCGTGTCAGGAGTGTCAGCTTTTAAAAGACACGGTGAGGTAAAATCCTCCCCGTTAGGGTCTGACCCTGAATTTAACTCAGGGTGACGGCTTGAAAATCGTTGAGTTGGACAGCCGCAACCTGCCAGCTGCCTCTTCAGTCTCTTTGGTTAGAACAGTGATTGGAAACATCTTGAACTTCAATATATATATATATTTTTAAAAGTACATACTCCTCAGTTTCCTTACCCCACATGGCAGCCTGCCTGGTCTGCTATGTTTTGGTTTCCTTCTATCATGACTGAGCACAGGATAGCCACAATCTTGAAGCATCCTCCCTGGTAGGTGGTCTTTGTGGTGCAGGGTCAGCGGGCACGTCCATCTTCCATGGTTCCTTCTCTCCAGGCTCAGCCCACGTGCAATGGTCACATTGGAAATATGTTTGTTTTTTTCATAATAGTCAGACAATGCTTCTGGGATCTAACAAGACTCAGGGAATTCTGTTTTCTGAAGAATTCTACAGGAAAAACTGTAAAACGATAGTTTAAGTGTGCCTTGATAGCGACATCAAAATAGCATGTTATTTCCTAATTCTGAAAGATGGGGGAGGGTCATTCTGGATATTGCAGAGATTTCAATGTGTTAACACTTGCAACACAATCGGGTAATCATTTTCTGGATTCTTTCATCAGACAAACTTTTAAAAAATGTCGAAAATTTTAATTTCCCTTTTTGCTAAAATATAATAACTTCCTTACAGGTTTTTATTCCTCAAATTACCCCTTCTAACCCATTGTTTAAAAATTTCACAATCTGCCTTAAATCTGGGTTTACTAATTTCTGAGGTACATCTTTCCTTAGAGGGTCATAGTCTGAGTGTCTCTGTTATGCTCAGGCTGGGCAGAGTGACAGGGTGGGGATGTGGGACAGCTGGGCTCTAAACCTCACAAATGAAAGTGTTGGCATGGGCTGAGTCATGTCTGTGTTACTTTCTCAGGGTGTGTCTCTCTGAGCCTGGTTTGGTGCTAACACTTGGGAAACTTTCAACTTTGCTTGGCTCTTACACACTGTTTTCTTTGGGATGTGAGCCCACTGAATGTAGATGTAAATGCGGTCAGTGGTAAACACGGGTGGGTAGGCAGGTTTCATCTGCCCCTGCACAGTGCGTTAAATCTTCCAGAACCGCACGGACCGTCCCTATGCATCCCACAAACGCACCCTTCCCTGTTGCCTCATCCTAGGCCTGTTTCTACTCCGGGGATTCCTTACCATCAGTTCTTCCTATTCCCTCCCTTAACACCTAGACCATACTTCAGTGACGGGACAGTGAAAGATCACATGCTTGAAGTACAGTGAATCCTATGCCACCCAAGAATGGTCAATGTTCTGCTTTTCTTCCAACAGAACAGCGTACTGCTTAGGAGTGAAATCTTTCTCGTTTTGTTTTTCCAGACAAGGTTTCTCTGTGTAGCCCTGAGGGAAATCTTTAATAAGATTTAAAAATCTCCTTCGCTGGGCGGTGCTGGCGCACGCCTTTAATCCCAGCACTTGGGAGGCAGAGCCAGGCGGATCTCTGAGTTCGAGGCCAGCCTGGGCTACCAAGTGAGCTCCAGGGAAGGCGCAAAGCTACGCAGAGAAACCCTGTCTCGAAAAAAAAAAACAACAACAACAACAAAAAAAAAAAAAACAAAAAACCCTCCTTCATTACAGCATACACTTTAAATAAGAAAGAAAAAAAATACTCTCAATACAGATGAAAACAACTTGGGCTAAGAATGTGGTTTTTGAAGCTTTTTGTTTTTAAATACTTACCCTATCATCTGAGTACATTGACAAAAACACTCGCTCTTACAGTCACTAGATTGCTTTGTTGTCACCCTGCCACACACACTGACGTTTTTTGTGGGGTGTGTACTTGTTCATGTGTGTCTATGTGTGGGCCACTGGTCCATCTCCTGTATTCCTGTGTCTCCTTGTGTTGCTACTCTCTGCACCGACTTCCTCTTTAAAAAAAAAAAAAACAACAACTAGGACTGTTTGTCTGCATGTAAGTCTGTACACCGTGTATGTGCCTAATGCCTGTGGAGGCCAGACGAGGGGACTGGATCCCCTGGAACTGGAGCTGCAGAGGAGTGAGAGCCAAGTACTCTTAACCATGCACCTATTTCTCTAGCCTCACTAATGTGGTGGGTATTTGGTCCACCTATGGCCTTGAGGTACCAGCCAGGCCTAGGATGTGGCCTCTTGGCTAGCTTAAGACCTGGGGAGCATGTAAGTGGGCCCTTTGCTCTTGCACTCTTGGATGGTGGGAACCAAATCAGGCGGCGTCAACCAGCATGGGACCTGTTCTCAGCCTTCCAGGATTCTGTGACTGAATCTGCCTTATCCTGCATTAGTGAGTCTCCCCCTCCCCCTGAATATTTATATATTCCTGGAATAAATAGCCCTTTTATCAGTATTCTGCGTATTTCTTGCATTACACTACCAATGCTCTTTGGAGGCATGGCTTCTAACTAAACTTGGAGTTTATAAATTCAGCTACGCTCCCTGGCCAATGAGCTTCAGGTATCCATTTGTCTCTGCCCCCACAGCAATGGGGAGATGTGCCTGGTTTGTGCATGGGTACAGGTCTTCACACTATTGTACAGGCACGTTAGCAATGGAGGCATCTCCCCAGTCTTACGGTTTGTTTGTTTGTTTATTTATTTATTTATTTATTTATTTATTTATTTTGGTTTTTTGAGACAGGGTTTCTCTGTGTAGCTTTGCGCCTTTCCCGGAACTCGCTTTGTAGACCAGGCTGGCCTTGAACTCATAGAGATCCGCCTGGCTCTGCCTCCCGAGTGCTGGGATTAAAGGCATGAGCAACCACTGCCCCGGCTCGGTATCTTTAATGTTGTTGCTGTTGTTTGTTGTTGTTTTATAGATGCCAGGTAGGTATTCTAATATCTACCGACGCCTTACATAACTTCTTAGATATGATATTCCTGTTTTTCCCCTACTTCTCCTGTTTAATAACTTTCTTAAAAATCATACATATATAAAAACAATCTGTACTTAAGATTTTATTTCATTCATATCACATGTAACAAGTGCAAGTTAATGTACAAATACTGAACACAACAAAAAAGGCAAAAAAAAAATAACAATAAAAAGCTTATTTAGCAGATTCATGCAAAGAAATGAATTGGACACTGCAGATGTCACGGACCCTGTTTTACCTTGAATCATGACAAATGCAAAGGACTGATAATAAACTCCTACCATGGCACATCAAAGGAAGTCCTACATCAGAAAACATTAAAGAGTTTATGGAGAGAGGTGGGCCTTTCCCCAGAGTCCCGACAGCATGCTACTGAACTCTCTATTTTTAAAGCAGTCCTTGAACAAATGTCTAATCCTGGAATTAGAAAGTACATCGAAAGACCGACAAAATAATTTACCTTTCCCCTAGAAGTGCATGCTTACAAAAGAAACACCGCCAGCTATGAATTTATAAATAACCAAGGGCTTTCATTTAAAGTGCATCCAGATGCTTAAAAATCAAGGCAAAATATTTTATAGGAGAAGGAATCTTTCCACACTGGAGGTTCCCGAACCTTGGCTTTGGGAACCGCTCCCTCGACTCGTGAGTATGGAGAATTTTTTGGTCTGCTGGTATTACCCTCTCACACCAGGTCTGTGCAGGAAGATCCACGCTCTGCTTCTCGGCTCACTGAGGAAATCCCGTGGGTCTGGAGGGCCTGGAGGGCCTGGGAGACTGATGGGATCTCTTGAACGGTTAGTGTTTCCATCAACGAGATGAGTCCTTTGCTATGAAGCACCGGTTACTTGCACGTCATTTACAGAGATGCACACAATAATCTCATAAATCAAGCTGCTGATCAACATCCCCTGGAATGTAACCACACAATCCTCTGATGCTGACTGCTGTAAACACATGGGCACCATGATGTACAAAACTGACTCTGCTCAGATACACTACTTCATTCAAATCTAAGTAGGCTCATATATTTTATTTCTCAATTCCGTACTTTTATATACATTTTTTTTTTTGGTAATAACAGTAAAGATGCTGGTGAAAAGTAATTTGTTTAACAATTCATAATGCGTGCAAAAGTAAAAACATGGATTCAAAGAAAGGTCGTATTTACAGTTCTTCAGTCCCGACAAAGGATAACACATAGTTAGGCAATCTCGTGACTCGCAAAGTTACACTTGGCTAATGCTGTAATTCCAAATATGGCACACGGCGAACACGACCGACGCTAGTCCCAGGCTAAACTCAGCCAGGATTCAACGGATTTGGTTTAGGTTGAAATTCAGTTATATAAAAAGATTTCTGAAAGTATTGAAAAAAAGAGAGTGTACATGAAAGAGAACCCAACAATGTTTACAAAATGCCGAAAGTTCTTATTTTGCCCCCCATCCATAAATAATGAAGCCCCCGGTGTCCCCACCCTCCCCCCACCTCCAAAAGATTTACAAAGATACGTTTAGCTCAGTGAGCAGAACAGAAGGATGACCGCTGTTGGACAGTAGCTGATGAGAAGCCCAGGCGTTTCCTACACACGCAGTCTGGTGGGACGGATGGGGTCCCCGAGTGCTGCTCTTGGAGTCCTGAAGACTTCTCACTCAGGAGCTAGAACCCCCCTTGTGCTTTGAATAAACATGATGAGCTTTAAAGCAGAAGCTGAAGGTACCAGAATCCCTCGTCTTCACAGTTCATTGTGGGAGTTCTTCTCCGCAGCTTTAAACATCAGGATAGAATTGAAAATTTTGAGAGCTGGGCCCAGCTTAATGCTCATAATTTTAACAATGTCCGTTTGGGTCATAAGTAAGAATGCTTCTCCATCAATTTGCTGAAGTAAAGGTAGGGAAAAAACAAACAAAGGAATATGGATTAACCAGATGCATTGTTGTGGGACCATCCAAAGCTATGTGCTGTAATATCAACTGACTTCATAGCAATAATAAGGTTTCTACCAGAGTTGATGAACACAATATTCCCAATCTTTTGGTCTTTCTTACCTAAAATCACACATCAACAAGGTAAAACTCAATTGTCTGAAACTTCAGGAAAGTAGGAAGTGGCCATACTCTCTTATAACTTAAAATGTGCGTGTGCACGTATGTGTGTGCCTGTGTGTGTGTGTGTGTGTGTGTGTGTGTGTGTGTGTGTGTGTGTAGGAGGCCAGAGTTCAATTGTGAATAGCTCTCCATCTTTTTTCTTTGAGGCAGGGTCTCTCACTGAACCTAGAGCTTGCCATTCCAGCTCAACTGTCTAGCCAGTGAGTTCCAGGGACCCACCTGTCTGTTTCTCAGTGCTGGAGTTTCAGACAGATGCTGCCATGCCTGGCTTTCTATGTGAGTGGTGGGGATTCAGAGGTCTTTATGTTTATGCTGCAAGTTTCACCCACTGAGCCTTTCCCCCGCCCCAAACCTTCTTGTGTTCCTCTGAATTAGGTACTGAGTCAAGAAGAGTACGTAGGGTTTTTAGTTACAGAAGATAATAATGCTTTTGGGACATAAGAGAATTCCGGCAAAGAACCAGTTACACATAAACACCCAACAGATTTAGTCTTCTACCATGAGGAAAATCAAGACGGTATTTTTGTCTGGCATGACCATACTTAGCCTCCCTCAGCAGAAGAGAAACAACACACAGTATGGGTGGAAGAATGTGAGGCCAGTGTTAAACATCACAGACCACAGGTTGTTTCTTCTACTATTAGGGTAATTGTGTAAATCCTCTTCTTTCTGGGCCCCTTCTAAGGTGAAAAGCTGTATTACAGAACAGGACACTTCGAAACTCAAGGCCACAACATGATAAAAATGATTATTTGGTTTAGTAGGGTGACAAATGTGACAGATTTTATATATATATGTATGTGTGTGTGTGTATGTATATATAGACTTTCAGCCTTTAAGAAATTGGATGGTCTTAAGACACATTAATTAATTTCTTCTTCAATTTCCCCATTTTGAACAACAGAAAAATCTGACCACAATGAATGACTTGATGGGGGTTAAGCTGTGTCTCCTGAAAATTCTTTTTTGTTTGCTTTGTTTTTGTTTTTGTTTTAGGAGACAAGGTCTCTCTACATAGCCATGGCTGTCCTAGAACTCATCATATAGACTAGGCTGACCTTGAACTCACAGAGATCCACCTGCCTCTGGAATGTTGGGGTTAAAGGTGTGTACCACAATGCCCAGCTGCAAATTCTCTAAAAGTTTTTTTCTTTATTTTTATTTCCTGTGTATTGATGTTTTGCCTGAATGTATGACTGTGATCTGAATGTGTGCATTGCCCATGGAGGATGGAAGGTGTCTGATCCCCTGATACTGGAGTTACAGACAGTTGTAAGTCTCCATGTGGGTGCTGGGAATCAAACCTGTGTTCTCTGGAAGAGCAGTGCTGCTAACCACTGAGCCACCTTCCCAGCCCCTCTTTTATTCTATGTTGGATCCCTAAACCCTAGTTGCTCAGAATGTGAACTTTATTATTTGGAAATAATGTCATTATAACCGTTAAGCAGCAACTGCCTAAGCTAAGGTCACACAGGTCAGGGAGCTCCTGGTCCAGGAGGACTAGTGTCCACCAGATAAAATCTCATTCAGCCAACAAAGAAAAATAAAATTATGAAATTTGCAGGAAAAATAGTCGGGTCTGGAAATGACTATATTAAGTCAAGTAACCAGGCTCAAAGCTGAATAGTGCATGCCATCTCATATACAATACTAGCTTCTAATTTGAAGAGGTATTAAGGAAGCAGGATGGGAAGGGTGATGGATGGACTATATATGTGACATGAAAGCTGAATAAGGAATACTGGGGACAAAATGGGACAAGGAGGGGGCATCGAACACAGAGATGGGGGAAAACCCTGTGAGGGAGGGCATGAGCCAAACACAGTGTATGTGAAAACACCACAAGGAAACCTGCTAATTCGTACACTAACTCGAAATAAATAAATGCTTTTTCAAAAGATAATCTCAGGGTAGATGGTAATAAATTCCTGTTCTTGCACATATTACTGAGACATAGGTAAGATCTAAGCCTGCTCCTGGCTCGAATGGTAGTCTTTATTCTGAGCATCAAATGGATACTGTTAGGATGGTATCTGAAATTAAAATAATGAGAAAAAAACCTCACCATATTAAAATACCGCTCATTTCTTCCTTTGGCTCATTTCTGCGCTATAAACTGTATAAGAGCATGCTATTAAGTTTTGCGGGGAGTTTTATAATGAGTCTAGTGCTACTGTGCAGGATCCTGAAATGCTCATGCAGGCTTTCCTTCAGACCTCATCTTATCTTCTGTGAGACATTTTAATTCAAGTGGTTAATGCTGCTTGTAATGCAACTACACACCAGTTGTGGACTTTGACACAACTCATCTCTTCAGGACTGCCAGTTTAACACACGTCCTCACTGGTATTTCTCCGTGCTTTGATCCCATTAAGAAACATTTCACAACAGAGTGGAACACTTACTTCATCCTTAAACACCTTTCCATGTTCTTCACACCCAGGCAAGCTCTGAATGAATTCTGACACCTGTCAAAAACATCAAAATTCTAAGTTTTTAATTGAAAAAAAAAAAAAAATAGTTGGGATCCAAAATGCTGAGGGCCAAAAGTATTTGAAACATATAGCTTAGGTCGTTCCCTCTAAACAAATTATCTCTCATCGGGAAAGAAAAAAAAGAAGACCTAGGAAGCCTAGACACTACCCAGTCCATGCATGGTTTATCACACACGATGCCAATATCCTTGCCTCGTAGACCAAGTCTGATAACAAAACGAAGCGATGAATGCAAACATACCTCATCCGTGCTCCATTTGGAAACTCGACTGGCAGGAATTCCGGCCACAGTAGGAAGAAGCTTGCTCTGCTGCTCCCAGCGCAAGGGCAGGCATGGAATTGGGGGCTTAAAGGACAGAAAGACAGCCGACCGCCGCTGAGCCTGCTGGGCTTGCTGCGCCGCCGCCGCCTGTGGGGTCTGCTGAGGCTGCTGAGGCTGCTGGGCCGGCTGAGGCTGCTGAGGCTGAGGACTCTGCTGTGGCTGCTGGGCCTGTTGTGCTGGTGGAGTCTGCTGAGGCTGCTGGGCCGCCTGAGGCTGCTGGGCCGGCGGCGGAGGCTGCTGGGCCGGTTGAGTCTTGGTTGTCTGCTGCGGAGGCTGCTGGGCCGGCTGAGGCTGCTGAGCAGGCTGGGCCTGCTGTACTTGCTGTACCTGGTGAGGCTGCTGTACCTGCTGAACCTGCTGTATAGTAGGGGTAGGTTCTTCCCGAACAACTGGTCAAGGGAAAAAAAAAAGAAAAGAAAAGAAAATCTGTTATCTGAAAGGCAGGAGGACAGCCCCATGGGCCATGCATCTCACTAGATAATGGCATCCGGGAGGTGGACATAGATAAAGAAAGGCTTTGCACTTCCAATATCACACTCATTGAGTAATTATCATTTACTGATGTTTGTCATAATACACTGTACGTTCAATTGACACACACTATTGACGACTATCATTGACTGCTGCTCAATGGTGCTTCTTGAGCGCTCTAGATAATTGCGCCTCAGAAGAGAACTCTGTCCTTCAGAAATTCCGTCTCTTCCCCCATGCTTTAGCTGACATAATGGCAGTAGTTGCCAATCTGCAGCTGTTGCAATTTGTTCTCAGGTAGTTGCTTCCCTGACTTGTTCCAGCCTTGGTTTCATCCAAGTTACTTATCATAGTGGCATTATACAGCCATCAACTTCTTTAATCGAGATAAGAAACTATTGCAACAGTTGATCAAGTGAAGAGAAAATCCACCGAATGAGAGAAAATATCTGGGTTAAACAAAGAACTAAAAACAAACAAAAACCCAAACCAGGTAATAACAAGAAGACAAAAACCTAATTAATAAATGTGCAAATTTGCAAAGGAAGAAATATAATAGCCAATGAACATATGGAAAAAAATGATCAACCTAACCTCACGAACCATCAGAAAGATACAAATCAAACAAATACATTGAGATTTTAGGTCAATGGACTCAGAGTGTCAGTCATTAAGAAAAAAAAATCCAGGCACAGTGAAACACTTAGACCCCGTCGGTGGGAATTAGTCTAACCCCTATTGACCTAGTGTGAAGGTTTCTTAAAGAACTATGACCCAGATCTCCCACTGCTGGGTATTACCCCCAGGACATCAAGCCGACACGTTAGAGACGCTTGCCCATCAATGTTCACTGCAGAGCTATTCACAACAGCTAACTCATGGAACCAACTTAGGTATCCAACAACAGAGGAGGAGCTAAGGAAAATGTGGTGTATATGCATGATGGACATTTTCTCGGCCCCAAAGAAGAACATTGTCTCCTCATTTATTGGAGAATGGATGCAACAGGGCACAATCATAGACATTATGATAGCTCTTCCCATGCTTCATTGAATCAAGGTTTTGGGTCCTTACCCTATTTTTACTGAATAGCTCATATAAACCAAACACAAACACCGCATTTATTTTTTATTCTTTTTAAATGATTTAAACCACATTTGTTTTCATTCTAACTTAAATTATTTAAGTTGAAAATACTTTGCTGGATGCAGCTCTGTGGCAGAGTGTTTGCTCAGAATGCACAAGAACCCAGGTTTGACCCGCAGTACTTAAGAACAATGTGGGAGAAGGTGGGTAACCTAAAAACTTCACCTCAGCTATTCCCAAGAGTTTAGCAAGTACTTGGAATAAATGCACACACAAGGCTGGCTCACATGAACTACGCTAAGGTTTTATCCCCACACTAGAGCTACAGGGTAGAGATAGCTTGCCATATGTAAGTCTTCTACAAATGCACGTTCATTGCATCCTATGATGCTTTTTGTTTTCTAGTGACACTGACATTTTACTCTATCACTACTGTTCCATCAACTCCCCTCTGGAAGCTGTATTCCTCACCGTTCATTTCTAGTGCTGTGCGTTATCCCTCAGAAAATCAACAACCACTCTAAACAAGTGAAAAACACGAGGCTCCAACACTTGCGGTGGCTTCTGAAGTCTTTGAGGATGGTACTATAAACACATACCGCTCCGATTCTATAAGCACAGTGGTTCTCAACCTTCCTAACGCTGCGACCCATTAATGAAGTTGTGGTGACCCCCAATCATAAACTTATTTTCATTGCTACTTCACAGCTGTAATTTTGCTACTGCTGAGAACTGTAATGTAAATATCTGTGTTTTTCCCATGGTCTTAGGAGACCCCGGTGGAAGGGTCACTTGACCTCCAAAGGGGTCGCAACCCTCATGTTGAGAACCACTGTCCTGTGACTCTGTGTCCTTCCGTTTCAGATACTCCTTGCTTTAGCAGTTTCTTCTATATAACTGAGACTGGACACCAGTGTTATGGCTAAACAATGAGGTACCTGTGGTATCCACCAACCCTAAAACACATTCTCTCCTATGACTCGCATCCAAATGGGATGGAGAAAGCATCCTCATGTGAGTGACTAATGACTCCTTAAATGGTATGGGAAGTGCTCCAGGATTTTATCCAACACGTGACACAGACTGGAACAGAGGCAAGGAGACTTCGGTGGCAATGCCGGCACAATGGTGAGAGTCAGGAAGAGGAGGCTTGCAGTGGACAGTGTGCTGTGGAAAGCACAGGCATTCCGTTTGGAAGGCACTTCGGTCACTCGGATCTTCCCAAGGCTCGCTTTCTCACTGCCCTCCTCCGACACCATCCGCCTGAATGAAAAGTAACACTTTCCATTCCCATAGTTTTGAAATTTCCTAAAGTGAAATTTATCAAAAGGATCTGACCAAAGTCTTCTTCGCTCACACACTTTATTTGGTTTGTTAAAACACTCTGTTTCTTTTTTGTTTTTTAAGCCAGTGACAAAAATGAAGCGTCTCCTGTCACTGTCAAACCATGCTATGATGGTGCTATCTATACAGAAGGGAGAGAGGTCCAGCCACAGCACAGGAAACCCACACAGAGATAAGAGAAGTAGAAGGCTGTCGTCCTAGCCCCTTCAATGATAGGGTCCTGACCAAGATGCAGAAGTCCAAGTCTGGTAAACGCGGTTTAGATGTCTGCTCTGGCATCCCAGTGGAGTCAATTTAACAACTCCTGGAAGAACTGCATGAGGTTTTCTCAATGCTTATCTTAACGTGTAGTGCTCGGCAAGTGTAGTACTTCTGTCTTGAAAGGAATGAAAATAGTTGACAGTCTTTTAGATTCAAAGTGGTAAATATGGAAAATGAGTCAATAATCCATCTAGGCTGATATTCCAGGAGTCTATAAAAGAGGCTTTTAATGAAAAAGGAAGAGAGGCGGAAGAAATGGGATATATTTGTTAAAAATTGATGGATAAATGGGAAAAGGGTGAACAAAAATGTTTCATAAAACAAGTGGATTTAAATCACCAAGAACAGAGATACAATTTTCAAGTTACTTAAATTCAGACATGAAAAATATCTGAGGGTAATTCCAATATTAAAGATCCAAATAATCAATCCAACTGTTACAGAGGCAAAGATGATGCTCGGGGATTTCCCCAGGAGAATCTGATATGTTACTACACAGCATTCAGCTTCCCCATACAAGTATCCTATAAGAGAGAAAGCCTGGAGAGAGAACAAAGAACTGGACCTTCCCCAGGACAGAAGGATGCCAAGGCAAGGCCACTTTACAGAATCCCCACCATGCAGGCTTTCCCACAATGGTGGAAAGGAGTATTTATCTTTTCAGATAAAGCAGACAGGAAAAAAGGAGCAAATTACAGTCAGTTTCCCAAAGTCAAGTTCAGAAACAGTAGAGAAAAAGAGATCATGATCACACAGACTACACTGGATTGGCTGGAAGGATCTGAGTCTTTCTTGTTTTTTTTTAGGGAGAAATCCTCGCTGACCCCCCCCCCCCTTAACAATCAGTTTGTCCTAAGACTCCAAACAAAATAGTTCTTGTGGATCCTGAAAACCTAAATCTTACTGATACCAGAAGGAAGTCCTGTGTGGCTGCTTCTCAGGCTCCTTCCCTGAATGTTGCCTCTATAGTATCTCTCACCCCCAGAGGCACAAGGCTAGGCTGGGCTGGGCTGGGCTGCTCCACCATCAAGGAACAGACTAGGAATGGACACTCTAAAGCAGACAGTGGGCTCAGCATGGATTGCGCCATACCTGACCTTCAGGCTTCACCCTGAAGGGATTCTGCTGAGACTCAAATGGAAGAAGCATGTGTTTTTCACAAAATACACATGGAACTTTCTCTGGAGTAAAAAAACGATTGAAAAAGGAAAGCACCACCATCAGGCTCCTGATACAGTACATTCTGAAGAGCATAGATTTATGGACAGTATAGTCTAATGATCTTTATAAGCCCCAGGGAACAAAGCCTCTGCCAGGCTTAAAAACAAAACAAAACGAACAAACAAACAAAAAACTGGGCAAATGACATAAATCATGGCCCATATGGGAAACTGTAAGTCACCTACTCACCTACAATCAGCCCAGTGTGCTTAGCCACCTGGTGCAATACTGAACCCAACCTGGCTGTTAAATACTTCCAATGCCAAACCTTGGCTTTAACACAAGACGGAGAGATATTACCAGTAAAGGAAGAGACAGGGGTAAATGGAGCAGGGGTGTTAATGTGAACTATAACAAAAAGACTCTTTTTCAATTTAAATAAGATCTGAATGTTTAAAGAGCCCCAAACCAAACCACCACCACCCCCACCCCCCAAAAAAACCCAAAAACAACCAAGAATGTTCATTGCTTTCCAGGCAAAAATCATGGAGAGAAGATTGGATTTAACAGTCAGGTTCCATTTTTCAAAACTCTAAAGCTTGGACTGAATTCAGCTAGCCTAATACTACCTGCATGAAATGATCTTGATTTGTTTCTTTTCTGTTTGATTTTTCTTAAAGGAAGAACCAAGCTGAAAGTTCTGGCTGAATACATAGTAGGTATCCAGGCACTCAGTCTCCCTTCAGGACGAAAGCGTGGACTCTCCTGCCTGTTGAGAGGAGAGGGCTTACAGTGACCCCCTCTTCAGAAACTGCCCAAGACAAAGGGAGCCTCTTTGTCTGCAGATGTACCCCGTCAGGGTTTGAATGTGGAATGGCTCCCACAGGCTCATGTGTTTGAACCCTTGGTCCCAGCAGGTGGCGCTATTCCAAGAGGTTGTAGAAACTTTGGGAAATGGGGTCTGTCTAGCTGCCAAACACAGGGCATATAAGCACATCTTGTGTTTACAGTCCAGTCTGGCTTTGGTAGTCTCTCTCTGCTTCCTAATCTGTCTCCATGTACTACTTCATACTACAAGCTCCCATGACTACAGCAAAACCCCAAGTCACCCCACTCTATGATACTGGGGGCAAACAAAAAATCCTTCACCTAATGCATTCTGTACCATGGAGGAAAAAAAAAATGTCTAACACTTCCTTCTCAGCCAGCAGCTGAGAACTGGCCAATTCCAAGACACAAAGTCCAACCCTCTGGCTGAACTTGGGATGACCTAAACCACTCAGGGCATCCACTTCCGTTCTCTGTACCAGGGCCACCTTTTAATTTTGCCCACTTCTGCTTCTTTCCCTAGCCTCCCTCTTCTCAGTCTTCTCAGGGTCTGCTTCTAGGGAGCTGAATCTGTGACAACAGGCTGTGTCTGCATTAAGGACTGAGAGGTAGGACGCCATCCAGTGACTAAGGTCTGAGGCATCCCAATGTCTCCAGATGAGTCTCAGCTCTGACTGGAAGCTGCAGGTCCCTGGGTCTCAGGTAATGACAGCCATACAAGTACTGTGTGGTAAGCCAAGAACAGAATTCCAAATGAAATATAAAACTAGTAAACTAGACAGAGAAAGTGAACAAAAACCTTTCTTATACATTAAATTAACTTTATGGAGTAGTCTTATTCAAAATGTCTCAACACCACAAAAACAAACAAACAAACAAAAAATCGAAAATTTCCAAAGTCATCGAGAAGGCCAGGACTGCACTGCCGGCCAGTCTTACCTAGGAACATAATGTAGGAAATTCTGACAATGACTTCCATTATGAAGCTCTCTTCACCAATTAAAAAGACAGGAAGTGACACAAGCATATTCAAGTATAGGTTTTCAGACAAATGCATAAAAAACCAAGGAGAAAACAGGAAAAGGAATAATTGACTTAGAAAAATAAATATGGGTTCTACCAACCTTTCTTTGCAAGGAATCACTAAACAAAACTCTTATGTAACTCAAGGGGAGAACAACAGAAAAATAAAACTAGAAATAAACTAGATAAGATGTAGCAGTATTAGACTACCAAATGTGAACAGGACTGACATTCTCCATTGAGCAGAGACCGTTCCACGGGGGCAGCATCACCGTAGGGAGTTCTCCAGCTACTAACACATTGCCAAGGAGGTATCCTAGGACTACATTAGGGTTACATGAGAAGTGAGGCACAGACACACCGATAGTACGTGTGAGCTGATGCCTGACTGTAAGCCCTGCTCTTGACTTCTGATGAACCAATGGCTTACAAAGAAAAGCTGGATTCTTTGTATAAGAAGTCCAAACAGCTATGATAACGAAACCTTCCTAGGTTAAATATCTCTTTCCTTTATAAATTATAAGCAACACTGTAGATAATCAAATAATCGTGTAGGACTTATGGGACAGACACGTGCTAAGCAGGGAACAACATTACTGCTTTTAATCTTCCTTGCAAGCTCATGGATATATACCACACCATTCTTTGGGACAGACAAGGAACATTAAGTACCCAGTGGCTTCAATGCTATGGATAAAGCCATGCAAGGACAGGTAGGGAAGGAGAGGCTATGCCTGGTCAACTGTAGGATCTGTATTTAGTGCCAAAGCAAGCACCATAAACCATGCTGAACATCACCCTGTACACAGAGTACAATGTAATCACTAATTACTATTCTATCATAAACCATGCTGAACATTGCCCTGTACACAGATTTCAATGGAATCATTAATTACTGCTTTACAATAATCAGGCTCTCATTTCAGACAGTCATTAGTTTTCTTCCCTCAGCCCTAAAATCATCTAAACCAGAAAACATATATGAGAAGGGAAGTCTACAAGAACAAGCAACACAGTGGTAGCCACGGTAGCATCTTCTTATAAGAAAAATAAACAATAATTACCCAGCTATAAGCAAATTATAAGTTCAATCTACATGATGACTAAGAGTCATTATGCCCTCGTTGCTTAAACTATCATCGTTGAAACAAAGACGGAAGAAGTATGACTTAGCCTAGCAAACACTTGTTTATTTTCTTTTCATTTTGTGCTTTCACATCAAGACGATAGACTGGATTTCAAAACACATTTGAAGCAAGTGAAGCCAGCAATACTAAAGCAGATGTGTGGCAGGAGCCACAAAGAATGTCTCTGCAAACCTTACATCTGATGCTGCACCAATGTGTGAAAGAAACTGTGGACACAGGTGCCCGTTGAGTCTGTGCCATTGAAAGTCTCTCGATATCTAGACGTCTCTTGTTTTCCATGAAGGAAGAGCCAAACCAAGCTTATCTTCAGTACACTGTGATTGTCATTTTCCAGTTGTTTCTAATTACTTTTACTTATTCTGTGGTGCTGAGAATCAAACCCACTTTCTTGTGCATAGACACTATGCTGTCATGGACTACATCCTGGGCTACAGTGAAGTTTTTGGTTCCTAAATATTTATGGTAATAACCAATAATGACATGATAGTGCTATGGTTACCTTTGGCTTCGGCTGACGTCCTCACTTCATTTTCTCTTTTCTCTTCAGAATCTCCTTTGGCATCATCAGCACGCTGTTCCCTGAGAAAAATAGCTGTCTCAGTATTTTATCACAGATGAATTTTAAAACGTTTCAGAACTGCATCGTAGCAACTGGTTTTTTTCCCTTAACTTAAAGATGGATGGATGGTACCACTAAATGTTACTGAATGAAATACACCATAAAGCAGCCAATGCCAATGATACCCATAAATGCTCACTTTCTTCATGATCACTTGGTGGCTGCTATTCAGAAAGCTTCTTAATGGTGAGAATGCTATGAAGATGAATTACTCTGGAAGATATGGTTACTGAAAATTCCAACTACAGCTTGGAATATACCTTCAGGAGCAGTAACACTTGTACTGTTTGGTAAGACTCAAAAAAAAACAAAACTTTCCTAAAGTCTGCACCATGAGATCAAATCACTCTATACGCCTCAGCCCCGAGACTGGAGTAGAAGCTGAGACTAGTCCATTGGCATTTCCTGGCTTGACCAGGTCAATCCACTGAAGTGAATGCTCCTCTTTTTGAGCAGGAATGGATTAATTCTGAAATCATAGGCCTTGAATACTCTAAAATGGACACAACTTATTAAAACTTTGATTTAGAACTCTGACCCTGAGGTTAAGGACAAAAACTGTTTTGTTTTTTTTTTTTAATTTTTTAAATTAAAGTAGAAATTTATGGGACTTAAAATTTTTCAATCTAATGACCTTCATTCTGAAGGTCATACTAGAACACACTCCTCTGTGTTTGCAATATTCTGACCCAGGCTGCACTTTTAAGGTTCAAGAACAAAGTAAATACAATTAAACAAATTAATTTAACACAAAAGCAATTCTTACTTTTAATTCCAAAGGCACATACTCTGTAATTGAAACCATGGTGTGGCAATACAATGAAACTACCAGAGGAAACATGCAATCAATGTTCACTACATTTTAGAAATCTTGTTTTCCAGAGTATATGTGAACTCTCATCTGAACCTAAGCTCCTGTTTCAGTGTTAGACTAGAACATCTTGTAACTGCTGAAGACAAGCACCTATTTGATAATCCAGCTACTATGCAATACAAATATTTCCCCAAGAGATCCAGAGAACTCCAAATGGGGACTTTGAGGAACCACATCCCTTCAGAGCATCCTGAACCTGTTTAGTCTAATACAATGCCAATTCAACATCTTGAGGGTCTTACTCCACATGTGAGAACTGATGACTGACAAACGTCGTTACCCGAGGTGTTGACAGAAAGATCTTGTTTTCTCCATAGGAACAGTAGAGTAGCCAACCCTAATTACACAGGCCTGTAATCCTAGCTACTCAGGAGGCCAAGATAGGAGATTTACATTGTAGGGTATGTTCAAAGCCAGCATGAGCCCACTTAGTGGGACCCTAAACCCAAACAAAAAATCCAAACAAACAAAACAACACACAAAAACTCAAAAAGGACTGCAAATACAGCTAGCCTGTGGGGTGCTTGGCTGGCACATCCAAGTACCGTAATCACTAGTACCACAAAAAATAAGTAAAATCAAAATAAAACACCCACAAAACAAAAGATTCAATGAAGTCATGCTTTCTAATTACAATATGTCAAAGTCAACTTGCTACATGCTAAATTGACTCACAAATTTCTAGACTTGTTTGCACTAAACCAGAAATAGCATTCTTTGTGTCTACAAACTCTACATCCTAATATTGTGTGTGACTAATGAAAGAAAGTAGCTTGTTAGTGGCTATATTAATATCAGAAAAAAAAATCACACACTGTTGTGAAATAATTTAAAATTAGTATTTCTCAGAGTCAAAAAAAAATAAATTCTCAACTAACTCTTGTGCCTTTCCGAGGAAGTTAGATGGACAGGTGATTGATTTTTTGAAAAGTGGGGGAAAAAAGTAAGACAAAAAGGGAAAACTAAGTCTTGGACTTTTCTGTGTTTTTGTGTTTTCATGACCAGAAATATCCACTCATAACCAAAGTTACCCTCTTCTAGTTCTAATAAAGCATAATTACTCTTCAAAATAAATTGTGTTAAGATGACTTTAATCCCAGCACTCAAAAGGCAGAGGCAAGTGGATCTCTGAAGCCAGCCTGGTCTACAGAGTGAGTTCCAGGACAGCCAGGGCTACACAGAGAAATCCTGTCTCAAAACACCAGAAAAAAAAAAAAGACTTAAACATAAGAAAAACTCCTTTGTAGTCTATGTCCAAAAACAATGTCAATTTTTTATGTCTTGAAATGTAGAAAAGGAAAATAATATTTCAGAGCCAAAAAGTTCCCAAATCTTCCAAAATGTACTCCAAAAGAAGAGTAAAATGTTATTACATGTTTGCCTTTATGGAAACATGACCAATTTTTCAATCTTCAAATGCAACTCATATAAATCTTAAAACTTGATACGTGACAGGCTCTCTTGTGTTCCACATGCTGTTTCCTTTAGCTGGGGAGTGGAAGAGTCAGCATCCAGTCTATTAGAACAGGAGCCATGAAGCAGATGTGTAAATCGAACCATCAAGGCGAACAGATCCTAACAGTCCATTCAGATACGAAGAAGGGGGGTCAGTCAGCATTCTTAAGAACATGCTGCAAGCCAAACATGGGCTGAGTGGTTGGCAGGATGCATATTCTATAGCACTCCCTGGTGCAAGGTCTAGTATTCTATATAGTGAAACATAAAGGCATCAAGTTCAGCTGGGTGGTGGTGGTGCACGCCTTTAATCCCAGCACTGGGGAGGCAGAGCCAGGCTGATCTCTGTGAGTTCGAGGCTAGCCTGGTCTATGGAGTGAGATCCAGGACAGATTCCAAAACTACACAGAGAAACTATGTCTCAAAAAACCAAAACCAAAACTGTGGTGGCATTGTGTTCCCCAAAATATTGTGTACCCTAATAAACTTATCTGGGGTCAGAGAACAGAAAAGCCACTAGATACTTAGGATAGGCAGTGGTAGCACGTGCCTTTAATCCTAGCATTCCAGAGGCAGAAATCCATCTGTTCAAGGATACAGCCAAGCATGGTGACTCACGCCTTTAATCCCAGAGAGCAAGCCTTTAATCCCAGGGAGTGATGGTAGAAGGCAGAAAGATATATAAAGCGTGAGGACCAGGAACTAGAAGCATTTGGCTGGTTAAGCTTTCAAGGCTTTCTAGAAGCAGTTCAGCTGAGATCCATTTGGATGAGGACTCAGAAGCTTCCAGTCTGAGGAAACAGGATCAGCTGAGAAGTTGGCCAGGTGAGGTTAGCTGTGGCTTCAACAACAACAACCAGGTCCTCCTGACACCAAGAACCTATACGTAGAACCAATACTCTTTAATGATTATACTTGGGTTTCTCCAAAATAAAGCATATGCCCATGTTCCAAGATGGGAAAGGGTATGCTTCATGTCACACACTTATTCTCAAATTCCCCTTCCCTGAGAAAGCTGGGAATGAAACCTACATTTCTTAATTATCTTACATTTTATTCAAAATTTTAAAATGTTGTCTTCATTGGGGAACCATTATTCTTCTCCTCTGCGAGGTGAGAAATCTCCTTGTTCTAATTGCTGTTACTCTATAGGTTTTTTTTCCTGTACACAAGATGAAATCCTCCTGGAATTTCAGCTTCCTTAGCTGAAAGGTCTTTTCTGCATGCTCCTGTGGCACAGAGTGGGCAGAGAGGGGAGGAGTGGAATGCCTGGAGCACTCGCTCAGAGACAGGTGGAGACTTGTGGACTGGCCAAGGCAGGCTGTGGCAGGGAAAGAGGACCAAGGGATATGTTGGTCCTCCCCCGCCAGTGGTAGTCCAGGGACACACAAATATGATCATACAATTTGAAAATTCTGGGATAATACAATATTTTCTGTAGCCAAGAACAAGATAAGCTCTTGACAAATTCAAAAAAACAATAACAGAGATACTCTGTAGTGTATTTTAATATTACGCTGTCGATCAGCACAAAAGCTTCTTGACAGTCTGCTTGACCATTACTCTCTTGTGGCAGCAATGTCCCTAAAGCAGGAAGCATAAGCTATGGCCACAAGTGTGTCCTTGGTGGGAAGCAGACCTAGGCCCCATTCAGCTCTACTACTAACCAGTTTTGCATAGACATTAGCGGCAAGTTACTTAACTTCCCAAATTCTCAGTTGCAACATTGACAGACCTAGGGATAGTCAATCCTAATGTGCCAATTTGAAGATCGAATAAAATCTGTTTAGAAAGTGCCCATGACAGCTTCCTCAAGCTCCCGTTTCCTTCTATGTTGGGATAAATGACCTGTCTTGTGAGCTGCTTTCTTCAAAGATACAGCAGACTTGGAGCAATGGTTTCCATAGCCAGACAGCTAAACAGCTTAGGTTCTAAGCCAGGTCTTGACTAGCTGTTTGGGCTAAAACCAAGACAGAGGATGGGGTGATTGTGGTGGCACAAGTCTTTAATTGGGAGGCAGAGGCAAGAGTATCTCCATGAGTTCAAGGCCAGCCTGGCCTACACAGTGAGTTCCACGGCAGCCACAGCTTAGAAACAAACAATAAAGATACAGGCTGGGAGCCAGGCAGCGGTGGCGCATGCCTTTAATCCCAGTTCTGGGGAGGCAGAGCCAGGCGAATCTCTGTGAGTTCGAGGACAGCCTGGTCTACAGAGTGAGTGAGATCCAGGACAGGCACCAAAACTACATGGAAAAACCCTGTCTCAGAAAACCAAAAATAAAAAAAAAAGAAAGAAAGAAAAAAAAGGCCCGGAGGTTAGCCCAACATCTCCAGCACCAAGGGTGAAATGGGAAGCATAGAAAGAAGAAGCCTGAAGAGTGCCCTGACTGTGCAATTTCTCCTGGGTCTTTAGAGTTTTCAAGCACCAGTTTATTACATTTCTTTAGCTTAAACTGAATACAACCATAGCAAAAGCTTACTCAAGAAAACCCGCTTTAATTAAGACAGTCGAAGTTGCTTAGCTGGTGAAGCAGAATTTTTTTTTTTTTTTTTTTTGAGTCAGCCATCTCTTTCTCTGTAATCATGTGTCACATTTTAACTGTCTTGCTATCTCACTCAAATTATGCCTGTGGTAAATATTAGGGAAACAAACATGGGAAGAGCAAGTGCCTGAGAAAACAGGCGACATTGAATGCACACAGCTCACTTCCTTCAGCGAGGTGATTTTTTTTTTTTCACTTAAAAACAATTCCTGACTAGTTATGTTTAAGCAAGCCCGAGAATGACATGGAAAAGATATTAAATAATAAGTCACTTTGCCTCCATTCAGGGATGTGTTGATTTTAGCCACTTCTCCAAATCCAGCATGGGAAGAGGTAGGGGGGCAGGACATGTAGGTAGACATGCCTTTGGGTGAAGCACCTATACAAACGGCAGGTGTCACTGTTTTGAATGGCAAAAAGTTACCTCTTTGTAGGACCCACTAGCATCTTTTAAAACTTTCTGGGCTGAAGTCATTCACGGATAAAATATCAAAGGTTAAGAATCCAAGATGTCTTCTACAAATGTAGACGTTTGACAAGTCTCAGACCAAGGAGGGTGCCCCTTCAAAGGGATTCGGAACAGGTGGTGACTGAAACAGTGTCCTCTTATGCCTATGGGTCCACATTGGCACAAGGAAGTTTAAAAGTTAGGCTCCTTTGGTAATAGCTCAGCAAGAGTTTTAATTAACCATGGCTCCATCAGCAAGATCTAGAAGAGGTAAACATGGCTTAGTCTTTATCTGGTGACTAGAACTGATGCATTCAGACTGCCAATCCTATAAAATTATAATTTAACATATAGAACACATGTCAGAGAGGGTACACAATAAAAGGAATACAGCAAGTGTCTCAAGAGGGTATCATTGAGATACCAAAGAAAAAGCCTCCAGACTATGAACCAAAGGTTGAGGGGCCCCCAGCTGGATCAGGCCCTCTGAATAGGTGAAACAGTTGATTGGCTTGATCAGTTTGGGAGGCAACTAGGCAGTGGGACCAAGTCCTGTGCTCATTGCATGAGTTGGCTGTTTGAAACCTGGAGCTTATACAGGGACACTTGGCTCAGTCTGGGAGGAAGGGACTGGACCTCCCTGGACTGAGTCTACCAGGTTGATTGCAGTCCTCGGGGGAGGACTTGTCCTGGAGGAGGTGGGAATAGGGGAACCCATGGCTGATATGTAGAACTGAATGGTATTGTAAAATAAAATATATATTAAAATAAATAAATAAATAAATAAATAAATAAATAAATAAATAAAGGAAAAAAAAAAGAAAACGCCTCCAGAAAAAAGCACCCAGCAATTCACTAGTCAATCCCCCCATGAAATGATGACAGTTCTACTCAGCAAGGTGATCTCACAGGGAGACTGAGTCCTCAGCACTGGCTTGCTGTAGAAAAGACAACAGATGCTACTCTGGTGCACACAGCAGCTATACAGGCCCAGACTCAGATCCCCAAAAGCTGGGAGACCTGAGCACTTGAACAGCTCCTAATGTGTACCTGGAAGTCTACTGAGAAGAGGAGGCAGGCTCTGGCAGCTGGGGAAGGCATGCTCAGAGAGATGGCTCTCTAGTCCACAGCAGGCCCCCAGGACCAGAAAACCCGAGTTCCCCAAGACTGCTGATTAACTTTTGTAAGCATTTATGAGTTTGGCTTTAATTAAAATGATCTGCTTGGTGTGATCATTTTGCAAAGCACGTGCATGCACGCACGCGCGCGCGTGCATGCGCACGCGCACATACACACACACACACACACACACACCCACACACACACACACCATCACACTTTATGTTAGCTCATTTCCCCATCTGCTTAATAGGGTATAGATGGGCTCTTGGTATGACTGGCAAAATTGAGTTCATGTGAAAAAGATAAACCAGATTGATGGCAGCAATTCTCACACCAAGCACTATGTAATTTTCAGAATAGAAGCACTGGTCCTGCAAATAAAAAGGCATTTGAAGAGCCTATAATGAACCGCACAGACTGAACTGTTTCATTAAATTAAGTTTAGCAGTGGGCACTTGCCTTACAAGGTAATACAAGTAATTGCCAGGCATTTTAAAGATGCTTTATTGTGTTTCTGTGGTTATATCTAAGCAAGTTTAGAGAGTGTGGGGCTTAAACAACTAAATGAATCTTTAATAGAGATAGTGTCTAATTTAGATGCACATACAAGTAGAGGCAGACAGACTTGATGGGAATAAGACTATGTGAGAGGATACCTTCTGTTCCTTCCAATGGGTGCTTACAAGCAATAGTCTTTCCCAAAGTCCAACATAAAGACCACTTGCTCCTGTCACCTTGGAATGTTTGTCAAGCAGAAAGGATTTTGGGGATGTCCCTTCCAATTGCCTGTATCAAAAGCCACATTTTACATAAGCAACCTAGATGATATCATGCAAATCAAAATTCCAGGCCCAGGTTTTGTTAAAACACACAGAGAAAGACATACACATTCTTTTACTCAGCTGGAGACATGTGGAGATATAACTATCAATGCCCAAGAGAAGCTGACATCTTACAGCCAGGGGCAATATGAGGGTAGTGATGAGCTGTACTGTCCAAAGCGGGGACATTACCTCACAGCAAGCACTGGACCCAGCAGATGCTCACTAAACTTGTGACAGATAGGATGAGGGTGTAGATGGAAAAGGACCATCTGAACACTCCCATTTCTCCTTAGAATGCCCTGGGGATTGTTCACACCCATTTGACCAGCCTCTAAAAGAAAACAGGCCCAAGTACTCAGAACCCAATGAAAAGACTTGAGGATACCCTGAATCCCGGGTATAGGATATAGTCTGGACCTTTTTCTCTGGTCACTAGAAGGCGGGCTCACCTCTGTCCTTGGTTTGCCAAATAGACAATGATGTCCATGTATCTTTCCTAATCTATGCAGGCCAGGATGGTAAACAACAAATAGGAACGTCTCACCCTAATTTACAAGAGTACCAGTCTGTATTTGGAGACTCTGTCGTCATTTCGTAATGACATCTTAAACATCTGGTGTGGCACTCTTACAAAGGTGAGAATGTAAATAGAGAGAAAACTACAGAACGGTTGTCTCTTAGGTTATATACCTAGCATTTCTCCTTTGAAAAAGGATCACTGATTCAAAGCATTTACATCCTAGCAATGTAAGTATATTCCATGGTGAGGGAAATGAAGAGAGACATGGCCTCTACCATGATAGAGCTTATAAAGCAAAGCACGAAGACTCCAAGGAAGTCTTTCAAAACGTAGTGTAAGGAGATGTGGAAACACATGGTGGCCTGATCCCACAGGCTGGAGGGACAACAAAAGCTTCTTGGAGGGCAGGAGGGGGATGGCAAAGAGCAGGGATTCAGGTTCTCTGCAAAGAGAAAGATGCCTGAAGCTGCGGCGTGAGGAAAGAGTCTGGCAGAGTTGGAAGGAATGCAGGACTCTAATTTGAGCTACACTGGGAACTAAGGTCTCAATGCCAAGTACCAGGAAGTCACTGACAGTTTTAAGAAGGGGGGTATTTAGTATCAGAAGAACTTTTAAAATTCAGACATCAAGGTTCCGTGGGTAGGTGCAGGTCCCAAACCTAAGCTTGAAGGACATCACAGAACATCCAACACACAGTAGTTTGGACACCGCTGCTGTAGAGTTCTCAGTTGCCCACAAGCCTAAGTCAGGTAGAAGAACAGTGCCAAGGCAGGAAAGCATAGACATGTGACTTGTACTATTCATTTGATCTTGCCTGTTAGATTAACTCTTGAACCAAAAGTCATACCAGCACATCACTCACTTGGGGACTAGCTAGAATCTGGGACAGGTAAATGGGTACAGAGCTGGCACAGTAGCGCCTATCAGCCCTTAGCTGCACACATCCCAGGCCACTAGCAGCCTCTTCGGCACACACAGGCCTGAAGTTTACTTTCTTCATCTGGAAGACTCGGAAGGAAATTGGTGTGTGAATAGTTCTACTCCCCTGCCTCTGCCCAAGGCAGGCTCTGAAATGTGCGGTTTACACACTTCACAGACTATTCCCAGCAGGTCCAAGCCACGCTGCCTGCAGCAGTAACTGGTGTGACAGATAAGCTGCTTCTGATTGTCTCCCCTTCTGCTTCCCTCCCAGCCCCCTACTGGTGTTTTCTGCACCTCACAAATAAGCCACTTACAATCAAATCCACCTCACAGCTTGCCTCTGGGGGTGCAAATTATCTAAGAAGTACAGAATGGCAGCTAAATTTTAACAAATTAAAAACTGACATACAGGAAACTTGCTAAACATGTGAGGTGAGCAGCGATCACAGGAAGAAAACAGAACATGGACATTATGAAAATCATCTTATTTAAGCAATCTATTCCACATAGCCCAGGAATATTACTGCGCTTACTCTTAGGAAACAAAGGAAATATGCGTTGAATATTTCTTTCTTTTAAAAAAAAAAGTATTTTTGGTTGAATAATTCTAATCCCAAAAATCTAAAATGTGCCCAAAGCAGAAATTTCTTGAGTGTTTCTTAGAGCATTTCATATTAAAAAATACTCAACTTGTAAAGTTTAGGCCAATGTAACATTTTTAAAAATCTCAAATTTGAAACATCTTGATCCCAAGTGTTTGGATAAGGGATGCTCAACCAGGCTTATGAAACAAACAAGACACACTGAAATTATTATAATGCACACATCCACAATTGAAAACATAACAATATGAGTTTTAGAACAGCTTCACAGTTTTCTTAAAAGAGGGAAACACGTCAGAGAAAAAGTAGCTCCCCTCTACTTCCTCTAGAAACAGCTTCCAGCCTTGAGTCACATTCAACTCCGGGTTGAACTGGTTTACTTATTTCTTTATTTGTCATGCAGTCTTCCTCGGTCGCTCAGATTGATCTTGAACTAAGCAATTCTCCTGCTTTAGCCTTGCCAGTGGCGTGCTGCATGTTATCTGAGCCAAGTTCAGTGAAGGATTTGAGGATCTTAGGGAGGTGGAACCACTCTTTGACCTCTTGGTCAACTGTTAGGACTGATCTTAGGGCCGTTCCACGAACGGATCTCCACTGTTGTTCACTGTAGAAGAAGTGCTGTTCTGTTTTGTGTTTGAGACAGGGTCCCATGTAGGTCAGGCTGGCCTTAAACTGTGTAGTGCATTTCCTGAGTTCCTGGTTCTCCTGACTCTACCTCCCAAGTGCTAGGATTCTGGGAGTGCATACCAACCTGGCATTTCTAATGTGAAATGTCACAAAACATAAAGCACGCAAGACGGTCATCTGTTCAACGAGAGTGCTTCTGGACAATGTAAGCACCGCCCCTTAATTACCTGGTTTCAGGAGATGACGAGCTCTCATTTGAGTCTATCCTTCTACTCCTTGGATATGATGGACTCGATGGAGGCATCTCACCACTTAGGCGGTCTGGAAAAATCCGTTCTTTATTCAAGTTGATTTCTGAATAGGGACAGTAGGCACCACTAACAGATCAAAAGAAGAGAAAAGTACACTCCCATTAGATCATAATTATACAATTAAAACTGTAGGCTAGTGAATATAAGATTCCAACACTGAACCAAGCATGTTATATAAGTATGTGTATAAATGCATGAGTAGACATACAGCCATAAAACGTATCTTTACAGATAATTTAAGTTCATTCCACTAGTGAACATATCTGACTCGAAGCAGACTGCTGCAACCTCTGAATGGAGCAAGAGTCAGATCATCCAGAGCACCCTTCTATACTTCTTATGGGTAAGGCCTATGCGTATGTCTGGGAATAATCATCCACAAGAAATACCCATGCTTGGGATAGTCATAACTACTTAATTTCCCCTGTAACATTTAGTAACTTTCAGTGTCCTCAGGAACACTACTATTTCTGGGACTGTAGTTACAGCTGATTTCCTAGAGAACACACAAATGGTTTGGAGCTAATTCTAACATTGGTATGAAAAGGGGCCACAGGCCAACCATATCTCTCTGCCCTTAGAGGTTATACTCTGGGGTCTCATGTGGTGATAATTCCCATTACCTAGGCAGAGGAAATTGGGGTCATTGAGTATTAACTTGGCATTAGCTAGCAGATACCTGGCCTGGGTCTTAGCATTCCAGTCTTGAAAACATCTGGGTACCAGGCTTCCAATAAACACCAAGCTCCCCAGTTGACTACACATCTTGCCCCTCTGCTTTGAGAGGCCTTCTTAAGCCTGGAAACCGTTTGGACATAAGATACATTATACTGGTGTCATGTGTGTTCTTTTCTTTAGTTTCTATGACAGGGAGAATTTTAACCATCACCCAAGGGAACTTTTTAAACAGCGCATATGTATTTTCTACCAAGAGAAGCCAAGGGAAAAGAGAAGAAGAAATGCTCTCTGGTAACTCCAGGAGTGACATACAGTTTATCTCGGGTATCTTGTAAGCAAAACTGCAAACTTTAGGAAGTACATGCTGCTCTACACTTGTTCTTGAAGCAAAAGCAATAACACCTAATCACACACTGACATAAATTTATATAATGTCTATCCAACAACAACCAAAAAAACCAAAACACAATTGATAGAAATCTTTATGGAGCACATACAATATATTAAGTACTGTGCTGTGCTTATACACACTGTTTTAATCTATAAAAAAGACATTTCATATGACACACTATGTTTTCAAATGGTTAAGCAACTTCAGTCTTTTTCTCATTATCAGCAAGTATTTATCAGTTAAGTACCTTTTGTGTTAACCAACTTTCTAGGCATTAGGAACATAATAGAAAGTAAGGAGGTGAAAATTCTGGCCTCAATGAGTGGTAGTTTGGGGCAGTGGTTCTCAACCTTCCCAATGCTGTGACCCTTTAATACAGTTCATGTTATGGTGACCCTCAACCACAAAATTCTTTGTGTTGCTACTTCCTAACTGTAACTTTGCTACTGTTATGAATAGTAAATAGTTGTTTTCCGATGGTCTATGGCAACCCCTGTGAAAGGGTCATTTGACCCCCCAAGAGGGCCATGGCCCACAGACTGAGAACTGCTGATCTAGGGGAAGATGGACAATGCCTAATCACACAAATTAGTTGTGTAACTTTACACTGGAATGGCTTCTATAAAGAAAGTAAGAGTGTGCTATTAGGGAGGACATGAGGATGCTCTGATTGGCATGTTTGAAGGGTTCAGTGTGAAGCCCTTGGGAAATCTCTAAACATGGGAAGTGGTAGGGATTGACTTGGGTGTATGTGATGGAAACGCAGGGCAGGTTAGAGGACGGTCAGCATCTTCTGCCAACCCACGATGCCCTGCAGCCCAAGACAGTCTGTGACACACAGGCATCGAGGCGCGCTTATTGTTTCGTGGTTTGAAGAACTGGAGGCAAAAGAGACACCATTTAAGAGAAGAATGGATGGTGGGAAGAAAATGTGGAGCAAGCCGATAATTATGGAAAGTTTATTATTAGACATGTAAATAAAAACGCTGTTTGCCTGAGGTCACACAGCAATGAAATAGCTCAGCAAATTGCGTCTGCTCCTTTAATCACAGGCATGCTACTTCAGTCAGTCATACGATGAAGGAAAAATCTAACCACCTCAGCCGTTCAAACACTGCACGGGATCCTGCTTGGGATGCCTGAACTAATCAACAGTTCATGGGTACAAATTACCAAAACTAGTTCTGCCTAATGCGAACAGAGACTTTGAAGGAGGCAACGAGTAGCTAAGTTGGAAGGCAGAAGACAGCCAGGTGTGGGCAGGATGCAGCATCCAGAACAACATACTCCCTTAGGGACTATCTCCATGGGATGAGGTTGCTGGGGACAGCATACACGTGCCACTCTTAGCCTGTCCCCTACCTTGGGGTCCTGTCACATTGCTCAGTTTCACAGAGACTACAAACACAAAGCCTGACCTGCCTGCGCTTCGTTCCTCAAGACAGGAAGCCCAGACCGCAGCACTGTGTGGGAGCTCGGGTCCTCGGCTACCCTGTACCTGCAGAGGAAGCAAAGGTGCTGTGCTGCCTGCCATGTGGCTACCTTAGGGGACAACACTTTCCTTAATGCTGACCTTCAGCGCAGGCAGGGTACAAATGTGCAGTGACATCCTATTCAGAATAGATAGCCGAGGCTCACCTCACAATTTATCATCTTCAACAAAGCTCCTTACAACCATCAAAACTTACATGTAACCAGCTCCTCCCAAGCTCCAGCCTCTGCTCTGACAAAGGAATTAAGATGATCCCAGTCATCTCTAATGCCCGATTAGGCCGTTCTCTCTAGTGCATGTTTTCCACTGAACTTATGTACTTCGATTTTTAGCAACAAAAGAAAAAATCCAAAGATAATGTTTTGGTTTCTTTTGACAGAGAGTATAGTGCTAATCCAGCAGCCACATATGTACAGTTCAACTTCATTCACCCTTAAGATCCTGGCTGAACAAGCAGGGAACTACAGTGTGTGAACAATCTCCTTGCCTAGCATTCATCCCCACCACCATGGAAGCAGCACCAAGAGAGCGCTCACTTGCCAGATACAAAAAAAAAAAAAAAAAAAAAAAAAAAAAAAGAGGCTTCAAAGAGGACTTGTAGAGCGTCACACAGTTCCTGGTGGAGTTCCATCATAAACACTGGCTCCTGTTTAATGGCTACACAATATGAGTAAATATTAGCCGGTGTTATGGAAGAATTTCCTTATTCATAATCCACGGCAATGACATGGATCCGAAAACACCATCAAAGCGCTGCGGCTGCCCACCTCTTACAGCGCACACAGCTCTACGTGTTGCAACTTTCTCTGTGCTGGGCAGGGTTCCAAGTCCTTTACATGAATTAATTCTTTCATCACACCACTCCTATGAATGCCATCGTCACCTAGGTTGCAAACGAAGACATTGGCGGAGAAAGGTGAAATACCGTTTCAAGATCCTAAGGCTTACCTGCTGCCTTTCAAGGCAAGCCAAGCTACAGATGTAAGAGTTTTCCCCTATCTTGTCTCCCATTATCTACCCCTTGGGATATGAATTACAGTGAAACTCATAATTAACCACTTTGTCAAGGACTTGAGATCACTACATGCCTGTTGTTTAAAGGAACAAAAGATATGAAGGATTCTCATCACCATCATGACCATTAAATGTTCTAGTCAATGTTTCTTCTGTTGCATTAATATAAGCTATGTGTTTTGTTGTTGTTGCGTTTTTTGTTGTTGTTGTTTGTTTTTTGCTTTTCTGTTTGTTTGTTTTTCGAGACAGGGTTTCTCTGTGTAGCTTTGGAACCTGTCCTGGCTCTCACTCTGTAGACCCGGCTGGCCTCGAACTCACATGGCTCTGTCTCCCAAGTGCTGGGATTAGAGGTGTGTGCCACCACCACCCAACTAAAGGCTAGGCTCACAAGCAAAAATAAAGCTACATTTTTAAAGACTATTTATTTTTAATCTGTGTGTGTGTGTGTGTGTGTGTGTGTGTGTGTGTGTGTGTGTGTGTGTGTTGGGAGATGCACATGTGAGTACGGGTGCCTACAGAGACTAGAGGCATGAGCTGCCCCAGAGCTGCGGTTATAGGCAGTTGTGAACCACCCATTGTGGGTGCTGTTTCAATTTAGTAACATTTTGAACTTGGAAAACCCCTCAGGGTTTATTAACTTCTATGGAAAGAGCAGATTCTCATTGGCCTTACAATGAAAAATTTCTAGTTTTCCACCTACTGTACTTAGCAACTGACTTTTAGTAAGGTTTGATTCATTACAGTGTGTTTGCATTCCATCATGGGTGTTCATTTTCTCTCATGCTCATTCCTTCTCTCTCCCTCTTTTCCTCCTTCCTTTCTTTCCTCCTCCTTTTCCTCCTTCACCCTTTCTCCCCTCCAGTTATCCATCCAAATAAAGTCCTTTCAGGAAAGAACAGTACAAATCCTGTGAGACCCTTCCCTAAAATGACTTTATTAAGGTAAAAATATTAGCAAATTACTGTACACCACCACTTGACAAATATTTGCCCCCAGAGCCTCTCAGGAGGCTGTAAGTAAAAGGGCTGCCTTGTCCTCTGCTGTCCACTGCCATACTAAAATCCCTCTTAGTTATAACTAGCCATGCTTAAACAGTCAGGCAGCACATCGAGTTTAAGCATTCACATAGTTACTCTCACAGACAATACTGACAAGCACCCCGGACAGGCTGTATCAGGTGACTCTGCACAGGGACCTGATGGGAGGAGAAAAATAGAGGCCATTCTGGGTTGGATTGAGTTCTGCTTCCATCAAGTACCTACCGTCCAGAGCACTGACTCAACCGTTCAAACTTTTCCTCACCATCTGTAAGTGGTGCTCAACTCGTAGACTTTGTGGAAAGGATTAAATGTGCTCATACACACAGGCTTAGAACAGTGGCTATGACAGAGGAAGACAAACATATCCCACACATTATTATTACCTCACAAACGAGGTATGCGACCTCCATTGTGTTAGGAAAAGAAATCAGCAAAAATAAACAGTGATATGAAAAACTCCATAAAACATATTTAGGAGGGCTCTACTCCCTTCAGAAATAGCTAATGCTTTACTGAGTACTACCATTCCTACTGCCTCAGATATAGGGCCCGTCTTCTGTGCAGCTACCAAAGCCAGCTGGCCCCAAGCAGGCACTCAACTGTATATGAGAGTTAGGTGGATGGATACTAAATGAAAACCAGTTTTCAGATGTGCAGCCATGGTTATTAATTTGCAAAACACTCCACGGATTTCAAAAATATTCTTTGGAGACTGGAGGAAATAAACGTCCTCTTGTTTAATTTCTAAAAGATCAAATTTTATATATCAAAGATATACTTCTGAAGGCAATAAATATGCAGAATAGCTACTTTTATGTAACTTCAGCTCTCTTAACCTCAAGTGGGTTTTTCCCATTCTCAGATCTCTGAGTAAGCCAAGAATGAAACAGCTAAAGAATGCCAACATCTAACTCCTACTTACACTTTCTTCTGGAGAGTCAGAATCGAGCAAGCTGGCTATGGAATATCTCTAGAGATGAGAATACCACACCACACATCCAACTCTCACTAATCGTATTTCACATTAAAGAAAGGTTGCATCCTCAAACTGTGTTACCAAATGCATACTCTGCTTCTAACGTTTCTTAGATCAAACATAATTTGTAATCTTCAGAGATAGTCACAAGCAAATGCTAGCCAAACTACACTCTTTTGCTTATGTGCTCATAAAACTATCCTTACTGAAAGAGCAACCTTCTTTGTTATCTATGTAAAGAATGTATGTTTTGATTTATTCAGTTTCCCAGTAAATTAATCCAAAGAGAATTTTCTCATTATGTTTTCCTAAGCACAGCATTCTCAGCAAGGACAGAAATAATTGCCAGTGAAATGAACCTTTCAGGGAATATGTATGATGCAGCAAGCTAATCCACAAGTGTACTGATGGGATGGAAAACAGGCTGGGCCCGCTAAGGATTAATGTCCTGCCAAGAAGACAGCGTGGAGCACTGTAAATTATACAGACTGCACAAGGAGTGTAGAAAACCTGTGCACAGGCTGGGAAGGGTGAAGAGCAGAACCTGGACCATGCCGTTAGTTCTCACAGTTTTATTCTTCTGTCCAGAGACCCAGCCCACCAACTCTGCACAAGACAGAGACTGCAGCAGCCATGCCCTGCATGCACAAGAAAACCAGTATAGTTTTCTGGTCGAGCCTTGTCTTTTCAGTCATAAACTATACTCTGCCACTCCTTCAAGAAAACGAGCAGTTCTCGAACATGGTTCCAATTACTCCAAGTTTCCTTACCACATTTCTGCATAAGTTATTCTCTGAGTCTTCCCATCATTTACCCTTTCTAGCAACAAACACAATACCACCTGTCTTATCCAATCTATCAAGAAATTCCCCAAAGACAGCCACTAGACTGTGGGAGCAGCTGGGCTGAAGGAGTCTAAGGGTAAAGGCCATCCTGCTGAGCGACTAGTGATGTGACGTGGTTGTCACTACAGACTTCGCTGCCACAAACTTTGCTACTTGGACCTAATGAGTCTACAAGCCTATGCACATGGTGTGGTATTCTCATCTCTAGAGATATTCAGTATGCACAGTGTTGTAGGGTGGGTTTCCTTCCAGAGCTAAATGCAAATTTTAAATAGCCAACTGGATCCTAACAACACGTCAGTATTTACCCAATTTAAAAATTTCTCAGTTCTTTTCTTTTAATTTGAGGAAATTGCCTTTGGTCTAATGAACATCACGAGACTGTACAGTAGTAATGTAGATGAGCCAAAGATCCTCATTTTAGTTATGATTTTGTATCTTATACTTGAAATGATGCAGTGTGAGTGGAGAGGCTGGGTATGGGACCGAGTCATGGAGGAGTGCTGTGAGGGGCAGGTGAGATGGCAAAGCTCAAGACCAGAGCCTTCAGCTGCCCTCACCAGTGGCGAGAGAAGACAAGTTATTACGCCTATGGAACACTACACTTGGGCTTCCCGCAGCTGGTGGGAAAAGAAGTTCCTATATACCAGTGTTGTTCTGAAAGCCAGCCGATTCACATTAAGCAACAGAACACAAAGTAGGCAAATGCTTGATAAATGCTACGTGTCCTGATTGAAAAAAAAAAAAAAAAGAAAACTGTTTCTCAAAAGAAACCATTGAACAAAAGACTTTCTCAATTTAGGAAGTAAGTCTTGCACTTGGACTGATCTATTAGCTGAAAAGTGATCCAGCTGCCTTCATGAGATACAGCTAATAACTTCTATGATGTGGTGTCTTCAGTAGAGTTTAAATTAATGCTCTATCTTTGGTTTGCAAAAAGGTTTTAAAAATGGGTATCTGCAAACGGAATCATCACCCTGTCTCTGTGCACTTTTTATTCTGGAACACAATGAACATCACAGAAAGAAAAAAAAAGGAAGATAAGCAACACTTGTGGATGTAGAGAGATGTAGAGGGATGGGGGGGGGGTCTCACTGCACCCAGGTGAAAATAATACACCAATTTTGCAAGTCTTATTAACTCTTTCTTAGAAGAATAGGTAGCAATATTTATGAATGTCTTTATTGTTACAGAGAGGGTCCACAGGGGCCATGGCATGTGTGGAGGTCAGGGGACAGCTTTCCGGGGCTGTATCTCTCTTTCTACCATATGGATTCCAGATGGAACTCAGGTTGCCAGGTTTAGTGGCCCTTATACACTGAGCCATCTCACTGACTTATAATTTCAAAAATTTAAAGAACCAGATTCATAACCCTATACAAACTAGATATGAGATCATTTTCTCAATGAGTAATACAATTAGCATGTTTTCATAGCTTACACTGATAATTATTACCATTTTAATACATATTCAAATGGGTAATGCTTTTGTCCCTTAGAAATCCCACTAAATCATAAGAATTTATCTCAGTAATATTTTTAAATGTTTATAAAGATCCCCAAATCACCTAAACATCAGATTTTTATTGTATTTTTGGGTTTTTTGAAGTTACTTACAATTTAAAAATTTTTTTCTTTTCTGACCACTAAATCCCACATTTGGTTGTATTGTTTTGTGATGTTCATTGCTAATCTACAATATCTCATCTTTTTATTCAAACTGTAAAGTCATCCACCCATATCATTATTCCACTAAATAATTTCAACAGGACCTGCCTTCACTAACGGTAACCTCCAAATAACTATTTTAGAAGCCATGGATCTGTAAAACTAGTCAAACTAAAAAAAACAAAACAAAGCAAAACAAACAAACAACAAAGAACACCAAATAGCTCAAGTAAATCTATTTTAAACAGTGAATGAATGTCCTCTCAGGAAGACTTAACTTTAGATATAGCCTTCATTTTTACAGTCTCCATGGTAACCACATTTCTTATGGCTCTGAATATAAAACCAGTTCACATCTGTTTCTTATAGAAGAAAATCATCTTCTACATTCATAGATAGGCACCTTTTATACGAGCATGCACAAAAGTTCCCCTGGAAATAGTGGCAAGTACGTACCTCTGATTGCCCAGGTACCGCGATTTTTTAAAATGACCAACCCCTTTGCAGCCTAGAGTTGGACATCCCCCGGTTTCTGATGGCTCCATCAATTCTGCAGGGCCTACAACAAAAATAATAAAGAGAAGGTAAAAAAGAAAAATTCAACAGGAAGTTGAGCAGAAAGCTAAAGATCTAAATATCTAGGATGAAAATAGGACAGAGAAAAATATTCCATTTCTGGAACCATTTTCTACCTGCATACATGTAGAAAAACATTCAGTTCTTATAAAAATTTAATTTTTTTGACATCTCAATTTTGAAGATATTCTCCATGGTTCATTCTGTCACAAAGTTTATATTTCTTTAATACTGAAATGGTAAATTTTGATCTAACCTTATTTTAAGATGTCACACAACAGAGATATTTAAATCTGACTTGACAGGAATATTTGAAAGACCTGTTATCAAATAAAAAATTGCATAAGAATGTTCAATGTGAAAACTTCAAACACTAGATTGTAGAATATGAACTATAAACACCATGTTGGAACCACTTGAGCCAACCGAGTGGCCAGGGCTGGAATGCAGAGGAACAGTTACCAACATCAACAGCTCTTCTATATTTCAGATTCTCTGTCATCCACCAAAGCAGATGAATGCCCTCCTAGCAATGGCTCCAACATTCCGATGCACAACTATATCAAGTTTAGGATTTTCATTTTGCTTCATAAAAGGAACAATACAGATGTGTATCTAAAATAGTCTCATCTGGTTTTGGACTTGACTTTCACATTTTATAATAGTAATATTCTTCACGACTACACTTTCTATAAAAACTATATGCCATAGTTTATTTAATAACACTTGCTTCCAACTTCGTTACTTTAGACATTCTTCAATTAGAAATAGGCACATGGCACATGGCTGGCTATGCATCCTCAGTTTGCATATAGCTCCCATGAGTAAAGCTACTCATAAGGAAAGAACATTAATTATTTTTTAAAAACTGACTGTAGTATATTGTATTTCTTGTATTTTCTCATACAAAGTAGATATTCTTTAAGATTGAGAATATGGTATCTCCCTCTGTCTGTCTGTCTGTCTCTTTCTCTGTATGCTTTTTTATTGAACTGAATTTGAGTCTTTATTGAGTGAACTAAAAATCTGCGCATAGAATAAATCACAAGGCAGAGGGTGTCCTCTTTTATACTTTTACCAGTTCCTGCCAATGGTAACATTTTCAAGGGTACAGTATCAGGTCCCTATTGGGATACTGAAATTTTAATAGTCTGACAAACTATCTTCTAAAAATTGGCACTAATTGTAAAAGGTTATGTTTATTTCTAAATGAAATTCAAACCAGCACACCTTACTTATTTAGGCAATATGATTTTTCTTTTATAATTTTTTGTTTTGTGTGTGTGTGTGTGTGTGTGTGCACGCACACACACACACACACATACACACAGAGTTGGCAATCAAAAGAGAAGAAATATATGGAGAAACAGAAATGGAGAAAGAGAAGACAAAAACTTAAGCACATTATTCAGAAAAATGAAAATGTTGATCACGGCTATCTATGTGTATCTTACTTAGGGGAGCCTGAAGAGGGTGTCCAGTCTTGGAGCACCAGCCTACAGGGTGAATATCTGGCGAGTCTGCGTCTATCCAGTAGTCATAGCAACTGCTCCAGCCATCAAAGTGAACCTGGGTAACAGAAAAACAGTCATAAGGATTCCTACGGTAAAACTTCCATCCACGTCATGAGCCTTCTGATTACACAGTATATTTAACGCCCAATAAATCACTTCAATTATTTAAAATACTTCAGTCACAACCTGAGACAAAAAAATGCTTTTGAAACTACCAACAAATTATCTAGTCATCAATAACTGCCTTCCCAAAGATGCATCTGAGGTAGCTGTGCTACAGATTCATTATACATATCCTTAAACTCTGTTAGCAAATGAAGAATAGAAACCATGGATAACATCTTCAAACAAGCAAAGGAAACACAAACACTGCTGAGGTGATTTAAAAATCAGGGAACAGGGGAAGGGAAAACAGGAAGGGCGGAAAGAGAGACCTTTGAGGTCAATATGAAAGGAAAATATTTTTTAAATACATTGCCTGCTAGAAACACACCTGACTTACAAAACAACCCTGAATTGTACCATTTTAAAATAGTCTTTCTCTTTTATAAAGATTTATTTTTATTTTATATGTATGGGTATTCTGCCTGCATGGATGTCTGTGTACCACACGCATGTCTGGTGCCCACAGAATCCCCCAAAACTATAGTTATAGACAGTTTTTGTAAGGCTCCATGTGAGGGTTGGAGATTAAATCTGTGTCCTCTGGAAGAGGTGCTAGTGCTCTCAACTACTTATCCATCTTTCCCGCCCCTAAATAGTCTTTCTTGTAAATAACATAGTGTCTCTCAAGATAGGTTATAAAGTGTTCACAGTTGACATGGTTACTGGTCACTAAAGCAAAGAGTGGTGGTCTTTTAGGGAATATCACTAGTTATCAGCTATCTATCTTTTAGGTACATACATATACATATATGTTATATATATATATATATATATATATATGTATATATATATTATATACACACATGTAATATATTACCTTTTACAATGAGAGGATATATTAAAGTACTTCATATATTTTACTTTTAGGTCAAGTTTGCCAATGAGACTTCTGTGTATGAATCTTTCAATCTTTACAAGACAATAAATATTCTAGAAGAATGCATGAGTAAACACAGTATAATGGAGAGAGACCAAACTAAGTCTATAAAAAGCAATACTGAACAATTAATTTAATTACATAAAAAGGTAAAGCTTCAGATGGTAAATCTCACTGGATAAGCCAAGATGAGAGACCCCCAAACACTTTCTATACAAGTGACAAAACCCTTTCCTCCTTATTAAGCCCCAATCTATGAATAAGAAGGAAAAAAATGAAACTGCAACAGGAAGATGGCAAATAGATCCAAATGGCTCATTATCAAGAAAATAAATATAAATTGTTGGTAAGTATATGAAGAAACAATCAATTTATTTGCAATGTAAAATGTACAAATAAAAAGTACAAGATACTATCTCCCATCAGCCTGCCCCAAATATTCACATTTTGTTGCGCCCTACTGCTGGAAGTGGAAGCAGAAAGGGAATTCCCACAGACCACTGACACTGACCAAAATGGCTGGAGCACTATTTGGCAATAGCAATCAACATTTCGACCATGTTGTCTTCGACTTATCCAAAAGGATACTAAAAAGTAACTCATCATTTATCGGGAAAACGGTATGCAGTTATGCTACCACAAAATGAGTAATGATAATTTGTGTTAAATTTTATTTTAAACGTTCTAGTTTTCAACTAACCACAGTAAGTTATTTTTGTTTTACTTCGAACCTGAAGCTTTGGTGTTTGTGATGTTACTATTCCTGATTCTTTTTCTTTTACACTAGACTTCGCGTTCATATAACTCATGCTGCTTCCACTGCATATAAACAACTAAATTTATCTAGCTGTATGAGTAAGTGTTCTCACAAGGTAAATGGCCCTCCATCCTGGAAGAACACCATAACTGCCTGTGAACACTGAGGAGAAGAGGGAGGGGCTGTGTCTGAGCCCACCTTATTGATGCAATAGTAGTGTGAATGCTATGGGAGGAGCAATCAAATACTTTCTTCTTGGATTCAAGGCCTGGTCCCCAGGAGGAACTCACACCTATTATTATAAATGTGCTCAAGAGCTGGTGGCTCCAGGGGCGGCATTTATTACTACCATTTTGCTAAATGCACATATGATCAAACTGCTTATAAATACTCATTTTTATAGCCATACATGGGTTCGTGCTGCTCTCAGCCTTCACCTGAGAAGCTTCTTAGTGTGGTAGGCAGCGGTTAATATGAGATGCATAACCAGCTAAGATGCTGAGAATAAAGGACCCTAAGTGGACCATCTCTACGACCCCGTCCAAGGCTCAGGGAATATTGAGGAATACGGGGTAGAGGGAGCAGAAAAGTTGGAGTCCTACCCTCCCTGAAGATCTACGGACATGTTGCTGGTGGAAGGGGTGTCACGTTCATCAGTGACAGAGCCATGGATAAGTTGCCCACTTTGAATAAATAGCTTCCTACCCATGTTCAGGGAGGAAACCCTATTTCAACCCAGGGGGTCACATACCATAAAAGACATGACAATAAGAGGAGGGCCTCCTGAGAATAAGGGTTCAGCAGAAAAGTCTACTAAAGGGATAAAATGAATAAAATTACACTCCAAAAAAGGAATAATAAGGTGTAATGAGAAACTTACATAACAAAAGAGAAATGAGAATATCTATGATGTTCTCCCATTATAGACATAATCATACATGTGGTGATTTGAACGAAATGGCCCCTGTAGTGGGTGGAACAGTTTTGGGAGGAAGTAGGAGGTATGGCCTTGTGAGAGAGGTATGTTACTGGGTATGGGCTTTGATGTCTCAAAAGCCTATATCAGGCCCAATCTTGAGCTCTCTCTCTCTCAAGATAAAAGCTCCTCGCTACCGCTCAAGCACCCTGCCTGTCTGCCTGCTGCCACACTCCTCTCCATGATAGTCATGGACTAACTCTTTGAAACTCTTTGAAGCCCCCAATTAAGTGTTTTCTTTTATAAGTTGCCTTGGTCATGGTGTCTCTTCACAGCAATAGAAAAGTAACTAAGACAATATATTAAAAACAAATCATTAATAATGTTGAATTTTTTTTATTAAATATCTAAAGATAATAGATGCTAATAAATTCTTAAAGAAAATGGATCAAAGTACAGAACCAACAATTTTACTACTTAAATCAATAGTTCAGGGAAAAGAATATACTTTTCACCTAGGAGTATAATTTAGAGTCTTTATAAAAATATTCCATATGTTACAGATAATTTTAATATTAAAATAGCTAATACTTTTATAAAATACAATATTTCTTTAAAGGACAGATTTGGTTGGACCTTTTGTGAATCTGAATGGTAACTCAGAAAAACACATTTTAGGTTTGCCTCTGATATTAAAGTCATATCCGACTGGGAAATGGCTCCCGTGTTTGTAGGATTAAAAACGAGTGAAGGAAGTGCTTTTCCATCATCGGAACAAATGGTTGAAACATAGGTTCTAAAAGACTCATCCTGGAAACTGTAAGTGTGAAAAGGCCCTCTTCTTCCCAAGGTAGTCAGGACACAGTAAGGGCCGCCCCCACGTGTACCAGGGTAATGCTCTTTTCAGCAATCATTCAAAGGAGCAGAATTTTGATTTTTGGGAAACAGAGAAAAATCCTGAACTCTAGGATATGACTTCCTAGGTTCTGCCTTCCCCAGGGGAAGGACCTGGATGCTGACAAAAGAGGTTTACCAAGGAGGGAAGGCTGGTATCTTGATTTCCTATACTATATCAAAAAAAAAAAAAAAAAGTCACACAGCATCCCCTCCTTACCCAGGGCTTCGCCCTCTATGTTCTCAGTTGCCTGAGGTCAACTGTGGTGTAAAAATGTCAAAGGGAGAATTCCATATTGTGATCAAAAGAGAGAGGTCAGCCTCATACAACATTTTGTAGTATACTGCTATAATTCTCCTATTATTGTTGTTGTTACTCTTTCTATATCTAGTGCATAAATTATACTTTATTACAGTATATATGCATGCATAAATAAAACTACGGTGCATATGGGATTTTATGTGTGGATGCAGGCATACACTAGGGATCATGGAAGATAGCTCCTATAGACAAGAGAATACAGGCCCATTCATATATAGACAACAATATAAGCCTAGTCACAAAAACACCTCAAGTATTGTACCTTTTTCTTAATGTGAACAGACGCCCAGGATCACCTGACACATGAGGATCAATATGAAAATAGAGGTCATGCTAGTTAATCATGAAATCTGGGCAGGGGGAGGCTGGAGCAATGTGGGATGTTGGAACAATGGCTCAAAGGTTAAGAGCATCTGCTGCTCTGGGAGAGGACCTGACTGGTTCCGAGCATCCACATCAGGTGGTTCACAATCACCTGTCAACTCTAGTTCCATGGGCCTGATGCCCTCTTCAGGCCTCCAAAGGCACCTGCATACACACACACACACACACACACACACACACACACACACACACAATAAATCAACAAAAATAATATTTTATGAATAATTTAAGAAAATAATCAAGAAAGAGAAAACTATCAGCAGTGTCCTCAGACAGAAGCAACATTGCTTCAGGAAATAAAAAAGATGCTTTTAAAAAGAAGCACATACTAAATAACATTTAAAAAAATTTCTTGAATAGCACACACAAAAAAATCGCAATTGTAATTAAAAATGCAATAGAAAGTTTAAAAAGAGATAAACGTAGTTCTAGGGAAACAGAATTTTGGAATATCAGCAATGCATATGAAAACAAGAGCGTCAACCTGACAGGCGATATCAGGGCAGCAACTTCCAGTAAGAGAGCAGAAAGGAAGCTAGAAAGCAAAAGTAGACTATTTCAGAGCCTGCAGGACAGAGAGCTCCACAGTAGGAAGGCGTGAGGACCCAGTCTGACAAACAGAAAGAGGCCATCACAGAACTTGAGACCCCTGGAGACAGACATCCCAAGTGCTGCAGAAATAAGCCCATGGCCCAGACAGATGCAATCAGAGTGGCCTTGGGTCTTCAAAAGCTCCAGGAGTGAGATGTGGGACAACGCAGCACTAAGGATAGAAGCTCCCTCCCTAGAATACCTCCCCTAGTTGCACCGATGGTCAAATACAAAGCCAGTAGACGGACATTTTCTCGAATGCAAGGAGTGAAAAGATTTCTCTCTAATACCCTTTCTTAGGAAAACACAAAAAGACATGTTTCAGCGGGACCAAAGTACACTAAGCCAAACAAGGCGTGTCATTAAACTTCGTAATTTCCAGGAAAATGAAAGAGTCTGGTGTGTCAGGCAAAAGGAGTCTCAGGATGCAGGCTGTGAGCCTGGCTGAGAGGACCCACTCTGCTGTAGTGGGTGGCTGAAGCGCTGTGGGAAAAACAGATCAAGCGAAAGAGACAGATATCAGCTGCTGAAAAACACACTCACGCTTTTGATTCAAAACACATCAAAGCTACTGTAGCATCTGAAAAAAAAAATCCAATAAGAAGCTAGAAAGTTGGAAAGCACACTACAAAAAGATCATTGACTACAGGAAAACCAAAGAAAAAAGTAATTTAAAAAGACTTGACTTAGAAGTGAACAAGAGTAGTATATTTATAATAATAACACAGACAAACAAAACAAAACATGGCAAGATCTAAACCCTGAGGTCCATTAGAAAGAAGACAAAGCAACTTAAAATTGAACTGAGAAGCCAGTGTGGTGGCGCACGCCTTTAATCCCGACAGAGGCAAGAGGCAGAGGCTAGAGGATCTCTGAGTTTGAGGCCAGCCTGATCTACATAGTGAGTTCCGGGAAATCCAGAGCTACGTAGTGAAGTTCTGTCTCAAAACAACAATGGAAACTGAACGGAGAAACACCAGTGCATAGAAAGTATTTTAAAAACTGGAGACAAATGGGCACACACAGCTGAGGCAGACAGATGTGACTGAAGAGGGATGCAGCTACTTCCTGTCCTGTCCCCAGAGCAGAAGATGGGAGCATTCATTCTGGTCCTTAACTTCAACAGCACCTAGCAGGAACAGCCACCTTAACCACTAGAGAAGCTCAAGGCATTAATGGTAGATAGTGGATAACTTTAAAAGTCAACCTTATTTGAGTTGACTTTATTCCCGAGACACTTAAAATACAAAACCACACTCGTCCTCGGCATTTTCTGCAAAAAAGAAATGATCCTACTTGTGGTATTTTCTCACAAGTCATAAGAAAAACTACTGCTGCATGCTTTTTGGTTTTTCAACGCCTCTGCTGACTCTGAAACCCAGCCCCTGTCTGTCAGCTGACCCTCTGAGGTGTTTAGAAGCAGGTGCGACACCTGTACAGTGGTTGAATTGAGCTTGTGACATTCATTCTAAAAACCGGGCAAAGACGATTATCCTCCCCACAGCCACAGCGGGCTCCTCTTTGGGTGCCACAGATTTAGCAGGATGCTGCATAAGACAGGGAGTCCAGCAACAGGTGAAGGGATGGGCTCTAGTCTCAGATTTTTCCATTCCTTAGTGGAAACCGTCTTACAGTATTCCATTCCTCTGGATCAAACTTCTCACACAAGTAAAAAAATAAATAAATGAATTTATTTCAAAATAATACAAAGCCTAACACTTTATAGTCTTAGTACTGTCATTATTTTTGGCTTATTTTTTTTTTTTTTTTATGGAATCCACTATGAGTTTGTTCTTTTGGAAAAAACCAAATATTTTAACATAATAATTTAAGCCTGAATATTTTGCTTCTCAATATTAGATCTGTTGAAATATTCTACATGAATGTAATGTAATTTATTTTCCCATCATCTACTGAGCTTGTTCTCGGGGTTTAATGTTACGGTCAGTGTGGCTGTACATTCTTTGGTTTGAGCTTCTGTCTCTGCACATTCCTTCTGGTTACTTCCCCAAGCAATCGGGACCAAAATTCTTAAAGGATAAACAACTTTCTAATATTTTGATGCCAAAGTGCTCTTTGGAAGAACTTGGTTGCTTTATATTCCTACCCCCTGTGACAGGATGGCAAATTCATTTCCCAAACTAAAAAGTTGTCATTGTGCATACTGAGCAAGTTGGTGTAAAAACCACATTATCCTTGACATTTTTTGACTGCTGGTTTATTAAAACTGGTTTATTATTAGATGTTTATTAAAATTCTTGCTCTAAAACACTGATTCCTTTATGATTTTCACATTACAACTAACTATAATGAATAAAAAAAGGACACTAGAATGCTGGATGGTGGTGGCATACACCTTTAATTGCAGCATTCAGGAGACAGAGGCAGGTGAATCACTGAGTTCGAGTTTAGCCTGGTCCAGGATAATTAGGGCTACACAGAGAAACACTGTCTTAAAAAATAAAAATTAAAAAAAAAGGAAAGTATTCTAGAAAATGGTTAACATACACACAGTTCTTATATGATTTTCCAAAATTTATGATTATATCATCTTTTGTTTGTCTCTTAGAAAGAGTCTGGCTATGTAGGCTGGCCAACACTAAAAGTCTTTTTGCTTCTGCCTCTCCATTTCTAGAATTATAGGTATGTGCTACCATACCAGACTGGACTGATTGGATCTTAAACATATTGAGTTAAACATTAAAGTTTCTATTATATGGAAATAACAATTTGAATAACTTTTCAGCTCATTTTAAACATTATTATCTTATCAATTATCTCATTAGAAATAGCTAATGATTTATTATTATTTTGAAAAATGAACTTGAAGTTAAGTTAAGATTCCTACTGCATGGAACTGAGGGTTCTTTCCTTTCTAGTACTGAATAAAGCGCTTCCTCAGATCTGCCCAAGTCTCGGCCTCATCGACACAGAGATAATGGCCCCCATGGTCCCCACGGAAGCCACTACCAATGTCCAGGATGACTGCACCAAGAAACTCATTATGATGTGCTGGTAATGACTTGCTGCTTTTAGAGACATTATTATTCCTAACAGAAAAGTTAGCTGATTCTAGGGAAAAAGTGGGACAGGTATGATTCTGGCTAAAGAGAGAAATTAGAGGTAAAACCAGAAGCCTGTGGGGCCTTTGGGCATTACATCCGAACCACTACACTGATACCACATGTGGATGGAACTAACAATATTTTCTAGACACTGGCTCACTTTAAGAGAGGTATTTGATGTTTATGTAAAAATCTGGTTTTATTTATAAAGTTATTTATCTTTACTTACATTTTATAAACTACATCTAATGGAGTCAACAAAAAACGTAACCTCTTAAAAAGAGGGTACTATTGGAGCACGGTGCACTTATTTTTTTCTCTTCTGAAGAGAATGTTACCACAACATGTTATGTCTACTTTCTCCAAATACACATTTAAAATATGAAAGTGTCATTCATAATTGAAGAAAAAAATAGCTTGGGATAATTAAAGGAAACACTTGGATGAATGCAAATCTTCAAAGCAGCAAAGCTACTTTGCATATTCCCATGGTTTTAGTAATTTAATTACTGGGTTTAAGTACACTGTCTAGTAAAGTTTCCATTTAAGATACAGAATAACAAAGGTCAAAGCCAACCCAAGACCAAAAACACTTACTTTTATCCTGTGATCGAAAGCTTCCATTTAAGATACAGAGTAACAAACAAAGGTCAAAGCCAACCCAGGACCAAGAACACTTACTTTTATCCTGTGATCGTCGGTATCTGCTACAGTTGCTACTCTGATAAACATGGGATTTCTTTTGTCTACTGCTTCAAGCTTCATTTTTCTCTGGAATCCATGTGGAGGTTTCTGCCAGAACATAAAGATGTCATGAGGAAGAGTAGGTTGGTGGACAACAACAGCCACCAACAGTTGAATCGTTTAGGCCACCCGTTCTTAGACTAGCACTGAGTGACACTTTTCAGTCAAAACACACAGTTCAATACACATGCAAAGGGCAGCCTATGTGCCCAGCTGAAGAGATGACAGAAAGGCAGAGGCAAAGGTACCATAACTATTTGATCAGCCACAGGGAAGACTAGACATTTTCCTTATGGGTTGAGGTGTCATGATATCAGTCAATAGGCGTGATTTTTTTTTTTTTTTTTTTGAGGTGAGTAAAAGGTCATGATTTTATTGTCTTCATAACAAACTGGCTTAGAACCAGATCACTTGGCCTTTTCTTATCACCTCCCATTTCAAAATGCTCGCATCTCTTACTAGCCACCATCCTCTTAGATCTGCAGTCGGGCTCAGTACACTCAAATCTCCAGGAAAGAAAGCTTAACACTAAGAGGAAACCGTTCCGTCTCTGAGAAAGCCGTGGGCAGAGGCAAGTAAGGTGATATTATATATGGTTTTGGTAAATTATATAAAATAACATGAAGAATTGCTGCAAGAATTCTTGGCGACCAAGCCGGAGAAATCTTAGTTCTCTCATAGAAGAACAGACATGTAGACTGATGCTGATGCTGCCTATGCATCCAGGTTAAAAGCCTGCATGCTGGAAGGGTAGAGAAAAGGTAGCAAATAAAGCACCCCTCAGTCTTACTCAAAAGCCTGAACAACCTTCAGGTGGAATCATAGAAATCCTTTTACAAGGTTTCTCTCTACTTACTATGGCTTTTCTCTTAAAATTCATGATGTTCTTCCTATCTTTCTACCTTAAGCTATGCTTACTAATTAAGTCTACTGTTAAAACCTCTAGCAATATTTGCACAAAAATATCATCTAAAGAAGAAAATTGTCTACAGAAGACAGGGTCATATTTAAAAGAATGGTATTTTATTTTGAAACAGGATCTTCATACATAGCCTGGACTGGCCTTGAATTGTAGGGTTCCTCATTCCCCTCTCAAATATTAGGCTGACGAACGTGTCTAGTGCCCGAGTCGTACAAAGTTACTTAGTGTATTTATTTTCCCCATAAAATCATGAGAAAATATCAAGTATAAAGCAGTGTATTTGAGGAGCTGGGGAAATAGTTCAGTTGGTAAAGTGCTTGCCTTGCAAGTTTGCTCCTTAGAATCCACACTTGAAAAGTGGGCACGGTGGTCCACCTGTGATCCCAGGTAGGGAGGTGGAGGTAAGCAGATCCCTGTGGCTCACACTATCAAATTAAACTACTTGGTAAGTTTCAAGCCAGTGAGACCCCCTGTCTCAAAAGCCAAGGTGAACAGTATCAGAGGGACAACATTCAAGGTTCTTCAGGATCCACCCCATGCTTGCCTCCCCAACACACGTGCATCCACATGTACAGAAACCACAGGAACAATCTGACTTTCAAAATCAAAACACTTTGAAAGTATCTTCTTTGGCCTCCTGCTTCTTCTCATTCTGAAGTCAGCTTGGAGACCGGTTTGGTTTCTTCGATGTGAATAAACAGCATCATCAACACCCACAAAAGCACAGAATACAAAGCAAATTCTCTCACCACTTTGAAAGCTCTTGCAGGAGCAGGTAAAGAATTGGTTTCTTCTAAGTACTTATCCCAAGAAAAGTGTTTCATGTGTGAATAGCCTAGGAAATAAAGAAAAACATGAATCCTATGAGGGTGTCATGAAGAGGAGAGTGAGAACACCAACTGTCCTAGAAACATCATGACATATCAACAGTGTAACCCAGGAAAGAATGCGCGCGCCCATAGGAAAACATGCTCCTCCAGAGCATGTTCACAATGATTAGTTCCATTCTCATCGTTGAATCTGACTCCTTTACTTTTTAGATGAGGTTATAGGAAATAGCTTTATTAAAATAGTGAAATAACACATGGGGTTTACAAGTACTATTTACGAAATATTTCAGATAACTCCTCCTTTTGTTAGGCTCAATAGAGAAACACGGCTATATCACAGAATATTTTTAAAAATATGTGTAAAAATAGGGGTGGAGAGATGGCTCAGAGGTTAAGAGCACTGACTGCTCTTCCCGAGGTCCTGAGTTCAATTCCCAGCAACCACATGGTGGCTCACAACCATCTATAATGAGATCTGGTACCCTCTTCTGGTGCCCAAGCATACATACAGGCAGAACACTGTATACATAATAAGTAAATAAATCTTTTTTAAAAAATGTGTAAAAATAACCCCCTCTTCTCCTCCCCGCTGCCTTTTGTTTCCCCTAGAGCCCCAAATCCATTAGGCAGGCACAACAGTGGCTTATTAGGGTGCAAAATTTGCCACAGGAAGGGGATTTACAAAATCTGCAAATATATTAGTTTTGATGGAAGTCAGGTTTCTACCCAACTGAGAAACAGGTATAAACATGGACAGAAGAAAACTAAAATGAAGCCAATAGTCTGAGATGTCAATCAGGTCCCCTGGTACCTCCGAGAGGGATTTTTTTTTTTTTTTTAAACACACACTAGTGCCAAAATAGAAAAGAATATAAAGTTCTTCTTCATGTGCTTAAGGATGTATATTTCCTACAGTCACTGAGATCCTGATAGGAGCATCACCTTACTAGCACTAAGCAAATAGCAACCAGATCAGGTTTCTAAATAGCACTCTCCACTTAAAAGAAAAAAAGAAAAAAAAAAAAAGCCTTTGAAAGAATGGCTATAGGACTGGGTCAAGACAAGTGAGTATCCAATATCCTTAGCTGTTCCAGATAGCAGTTTGCAGAAACCAAGACAAGTGTGTGAAAAAGAGGTAGAAGCCAGCTTAAAAGAGCTCCTACTGGGTACATCTTTAAAACAACTACCTACATGAAATCAACAATAAACTCTTGGATAAAGTTAGTAATCTACAGTTCTACTAAATACATTAACCAGATGAATAAGTGGGAAATGAAAAAGCTAATGTTTGCAGAAGAATATCAATTAATTATATACAAAAATAGATGGAATAAGATGGAATAAAATTACCATTACCCATTAACATTTGTCAACTTAGAACAGTAATTAGTTCCAAATAGAAATATTAGCATATGGCATAACTACTGAAAGACAGATGAGATGGGAGGTAATTGCAAAATCTCAAAGACTTCTAGAAAAAAGTACTGGTAGAAAAGACTAGCAAATATCTCCTTGATTAATTCATGGTTTAAAAAAAACAGACTGAAATGCCGTGCCCTTGAAAAGGCTTATAATAAAAACACTGTGATATTCTCAAAAAAAAAAAAAAAAAAAAAACAAAAAAAAAACAGTACAACTTGGAGATGTGTGTAAGTGTGCTTTCCTCTATTCCCACCACTCAAGAGGCAGAGGTAGGTGGATCTGTGACTTTGAGACCAACCTGGTCTACATATTGGTTCCAGGCCAGCATGCCTACCTGGTATGACCATCTCAAAAAACAAAACAAACAAATGTACAACTTGGGTTCAGTCATGAGGAAACGTCCACCATACTCAAATGACATCACTCTGTACAAAATGATTAGTCCGTAAGTCTCACACCTACTAAGGTTGTAATTGTCAAGAAGAGTCTAACTGGGGACCAGAAAAGTCTGCAGCTGAGCAGCAATGCCAGGTGCCTTTGCATAAATGACATTGTGGGACAGCTGTCAGATCTGGATGAGTCTCTGGCTCAAGTGGAAGTACAAATGAGTTTGGAAGTGGTCTTGAAACTTCTATCCACTGGAGGATGTCTCAAAGTAATTAAAAAGGAAATATGCAAGCCTATACACACACACATGCATTTTACAGCATATTTAATGACTGTACACACAGAACACTCACATACATAAAATACATAAATAAATAAATCTTTAAAAAACTTCAGAAACATTCCAAATAAATTATCTGATAGACCGTAAGTTCTTAGAAAGAGAAAAGCAAACTAAAATTCCAATGTGGTAAGTACAAGATATAATAAAGATCCCAGGAGAAATTAATGAAATGGAAACTGAGGAACAATACAGTCAACCACTCAAGCAGAGTTGGTTCTTTGAAAAAATTAAACTGGATTGACAAATTTTTTTTAGCAGAACTAACCAGAAGAGAATGAAGATCCATAATAATAGAATTAGAGATAAAAACAAAGAGGTAAGAACAAACTACAAATAAATCCTGAGAATTATTAGTGAAACCTTGGAGCGCATATTCAAAACAAACAAAAGACAAGGGAACTCTAGGGGGAAAATCCCAGACATGTGTAGGTTACCAAAATGAAAGGAAGCAGCTGTGAACAACCAAAGGCACAAGCTACCAACTGAAGCAGCCACACAGCCTCCCAGCAGAGGAAGCCCAGAGTGGATGAATTGCTAATTCCTCCACATCTTTTAAGAAGAGCTCACTCCTTAAACTGCTGCACCACTACCAACTCACTCCACAAAGCCAACACTCTGATTCGCAAAACCTGGTAAAGACAGACAGACAGACAGACAGACACACACACACACACACACACACACACACACACACACACAAGAAAAAAAGCCTGAACCAATTTTCCTGGTGAACAGAGACAGGAAAGTTCTCAAAACATAAAAGAATGAACATAGGTCCTTCTCTCTCACCCTACATAAAAATTAATAGATTCAGATAAGGCCCTTAAAAACCTTAATGTCAAAATGAGTAATATCAATACAACAAACATCAAGAAATACTGGGGAGAATAAGATGGGCCCTTGCACACTGCTGGTGGGAATACATACTGGCACCGCCATTATGGAAATTAGTGTGCTGGTTCCTGTACAAACTATAAATAGAACTACTATGAGGTGAAGCCTCCCTTACTCCGTGTGCAGTTCTGTACTTTTAAAACCTGGAAGAAGTACAATTCTGGCTGCCAGAGATACAGGCATTGTGTTTAGAGCAACACTACCCATCTTAGCCCAAACATGGAACCAGTCTGGAGGTCCATCGTCAGATGAATAAAGCAAATATCGTAGGTACACACAGTGGAATTTCAGCTAAGGAGGAAATAAAATTATGACAGTCTTAGGGAAATGGGTGGAAACAGAGAACACTATGTGTTGGGGAATGTTATTTTAAGATGTATTACTTTTGTTTGTGTTGCATTTGTTTAACTCTGTGGAGTTGTGTTACTGGGCCTGTCTAAAACACCTGATGGTCTAATAAAGAGCTGAATGGCCAATAGTGAGGTAGAAGAAAGGAGGTAAGACTGAGCCCTTAGAGGAAAAGGAACCAGCGAGAAAGTGCATTTCTGTAAAGAACCATTCAAGTGCAGGCATGGTAAACTAGGTTCATAATTTGACTGGGATTCATTGCTGTTATTTTTGCTTTTACTTATTTTTAATGTGGTAAGATTTACGTAAGACTGAATTTATCATTTTCGTCATCTTTGGTGTGCAGTTCTGGGCCATTAAAAACATACTCTGATGTTTGGACGTTTTTCACATACAGTTCTGGGCTTTTAAAAGCTTTTCAAAAAAATGTTGTTTTCTTCCATTTCATTACAGAAGTCTATGATGGCGATGGATGGCCTGGTTTGGGTCTCACAAATGAAATTCACAATAACACCACACACATCCTTTCCCAGGGACAGCATCAGGAGCCCGTTATTCACTGGTTCACTGTTTATTTACTAGACTCTGATTATGACAAAAATAGTGATGTGTATGAGAGAATTGATATTCAACTGGGAAATAACAAGAACCCTCACAGCAGGTTGGATGGTGGTGCTGCCAGAGGACCAGCCAAAGCTGTCTTCCGGGTTTGTGCCACAGAACTATTAATGTTTTGCTTTAACTCTTTGCCAGTTACATCTCTTTCATCTTCAAACTAGCCATGAAAATTAGTCAGGAAATAGGCACTCCTTTCTTTCCTTCTACCTACATGAAAACTTTGACAGTAAAAAGGACTAGATAGGCAGGTGATAGGAACAGTTGGTTCCCTCATTTGTAATCAGGCATTCTGAGTGTGGCTCTGAGTATCAAGGAACTGGAGGTGAATCTTAAAACACAGATAGCTGTTTGACAGGAATGAAGCTATCTCAAGAAGTTGCAAACTGGGGCTGATCTCACATGCTGCAGGCTCCATCCACAGACTAGCTGCCAGGAAACCCAAGTCTCATTTTTTTTTCTCTGTGATCAAGGTGGTCTGCTTTAATATCCACTGAGCCACCAGCTCCTGAGCAGTAGGGCTTCATGTCACCTGATGACCCTGCCTTTTCCTACCTGCAGGGAGCATGACACTTTCAACAGTGACATGTTCAAAAAGAGTCCTTATTATGATGACGCTGATGCATCTGTTTTTTAGCCTGTAAAACCCCAAGGACACTGTTCATCAGCAGTTACACTGTTTCTTGTCAAAGAGAAAGCGAGTAAAATAAGAAGGCTCCATACTATTGGCAGACAAGCCCCCCAAAAGCTTCAGGGAACAGAGATACTAGCTAGCACAAGCTACAGCAATCTATGGTGGAACCAGAAATCACAGCAACATAAACAAAAGCAAATGTGTACGCTCTGAACTTAGTCCTAAAGCCACAAGCTCTCACTTCAACAGGAACATCACACCTGCCAGAACTGACCTCAACAATGCGGTCTGTGCTCCACCTTCAACACCACATCTACTTTTCTTATCTGCCCACGTTTAGCAACTGTGCACTAATACAATTAAGTCCCCAAATGGATCTCAAGTTGAAAACAGAGAACTATTTTTACAAACTTTGTCAACGAAGAGGCTAATGTAAGGTTGTGATATAAACAACGTCAATATTTAAACTATGAGGCTCCATCAGGGGTCAGAGAGTTCCCGCCAGCAGTGGCTGCAGGGCTTTGTACAGCACAGATGCAACACTCACATTTATGTGTTATCTTATTTCCTACAGCTGCTTTTGTGCTACGACTGAGCTGAGCAATTGTGACAGGGACTCCAGGGCACACCACATTTAAAGTATCTATCATCTGCCTCTTTACAGAAAAACATGGTCGACTGTTCAAATATAGGAAGACCACAGACACATTACAAATCCAAACCTGGTGGAGTAATAAGGGTTCTTCTATGTTCTTTACACCAACCGACTGGATGGATGTGTGGACTGGATGATTCACACCTGCAAGTTATATAAATAAAAAAGCTGTAATTATTAGAGAGACAGGCAAATACTGTTAGAAAGTTTTAAAAGGAAAATTAATTAGCAATTATGAACACATTCAAGAGTTCTATTTATTACAATCTACCCAATTTGGAAAAAAAAATTCTAAAGGATCTTTCATCCTTCATATAAATATATGTATGAAGTTTTCACACATATAGTGTATTTTTGCTAGATAAATATCATGTGGATTTGACACTATAGTTTTATTTTCTCACGAAAAAAATGTTGTTAAAGTCTAAAACTTCAAATGCAGAAAAAGTACCAAGAGAGCATCCTTTAGAAGCATCATGGGAGAAAATAAACCATGTAAAAGGAAAACTAAAATCATTTTAGCATGTCTAAGGCTCATGGGCAAGATCACTATCAAAAACCAGCATGCTAGAGTACCTACAAAACTCAGGAAACTCATAAGGGGCTGTGGGAAAGGCAGTGTTGGAGGACAGAACACGTGTGGTGTGAAGAGGAAGGTGGGTAACAAGGCTAGGAGGATTAAACGGAGGGAGGGAGGGGGCAGGGCAGAGGGAGGGGTCAGGGCAGAGGGAGGGTCAGGGCAGAGGGAGGGGGCAGGGCAGAGGGAGGGGGCAGGGCAGAGGGAGGGGGCAGGGCAGAGGGAGGGGGCAGGGCAGAGGGAGGAGGGGTAATAGAACGGGAAAGGTTAACTAGTGCTAAAGACGTTTAGAACTCCATGTAGGAATCTATGGCTGCAGAGGCTTCCTACAAATTAAAATAAATAAAACACACACACACACACACACACACACACACACACGCACGCACGCACGCACGCACGCACGCACGCGAACACGCACACACGCATACACACACACACACACACACACACACACACACACACACACACACACACACACACACAATGAGTATAAATGGCCTTATCCTATAACGGGAGTGTGGAATGCTTCTAGATACCATAGACTAACAGAAGGTCCACTGCAAACAAACAAATGCAGAAATGGTAACAGCATGCTATTTCAGTTACTCCTTAGAATCGCAGATTCCAGAGAATAAAACGAGGCGCTTCTTCCCTTTGTTGCTTTCTCTGGCCCATCCTCTTCACTATAATTAAGCACATATTTTTCCTATCAGCACACAACGCTGGTGCTTTGGATTCCTTGCTCCTCACCCCACTCGTTCTATGAATTCCCTACCTCGGCATGCAATGTATCTCACCCATTTATCTGCTCTCTCATTCTTTTAAGTATCAAGTGAGAACAATATGTCCAAACTTGATGTGCCAGGCACTGGACGGACCCTGAGGAAAGGGCCACCGTACATTAAGTGTAAGTCCTTGTTTCCATGGCACTTACAGCCTTGGAGAAAGGAACTGTAGAAATTAAAGCCCAGGATCCCTGAAGACAACAATTCAGAGGTGCTCAAGAACCTTATACAAAACGGTGTGACATTTGGATCTTCTGTATGTGCATCACTCTAGGATTACTTACAATAGCTAATACGAGCCGGGCGGTGGTGGCGCACGCCTTTAATCCCAGCACTCGGGAGGCAGAGGCAGGCGGATCTCTGTGAGTTCAAGGCCAGCCTGGGCTACCAAGTGAGTTCCAGGAAAGGCGCAAAGCTACACAGAGAAACCCTGTCTCGAAAAACCAAAAAAAAAAAAACAAACAAACAAAAAAAAAAACAAAAAAACAATAGCTAATACGATGTAAATATTACAGAAGTGTTATGGGAGAATCTATTATTTTAAGCTTGCACATGTTCAGTACCGTTGCAGCCATTACAGGCCTAAATTTATGAGCCATGGCTGGCACAGAGGAGAGCAGACACCTGAAGTAAAGGAATACGTGGAGACTCCAAAGGCACTCCTCTGTGGAGGCGAGTCTAGCCTCTCATGAGGCAGTATTTGGGCAAATACTTGAAGGATGTGTTGAAAGAGGGAAGTGAGCCACTCAAACATAGAGAGGAAACTATGCTGGGAAGAGACAAGTCCAAGGGTTCTGATGTGGGGATCCTCGCAATGCTGTATCACAGACAGGGTAGGACAGACTGAAGGAAACAGAAATTACAAAATGATGTCGGAATGGAAGGCCACTCATTACATAACGAAGTGGGGGATTTTAATCAAGACTGACGTAAAACATTGTGGAGGGTGTTAGGCAGAGGAGTATCTTAGTCTGATCTGTGCTTCAAAGTGAGAATTTTAACTATTATGCAAACAGTAATCCTTCCTGGAAGCAGGAGCCAGTTACAAGGGGACACAAATGGATCACAGGGGCCTGGACCACAGAGGAGGCAGTGAAAACAGTGATCGGGCTTAGATGAACAGTCTAGACATAGAACTGAGAGCATTTGTCAGTACATTGAATATAGGATGTGATCGAGAGGAAGTTCTGGGCAAGGTTCTGCCTATGCCAAGGTTCTGGGCATAGGCAACAAGAATGTAGCGGCCACTTTCAGGGCTAGGAATGGCTGTTAGCAACAGCTCGGACATCCCAAGTGGTGAATGAAAGCTCTTGCTGTCGGCATGGTTAGCAAATACAATTTAGACAAACAAGAAAGAATGTCAAATAAATCATGGACATGAAAGTCTAACGTTCACACAGAAAGAACATGGGGGGGTTAGTATCCATTTTGGAGTTATCAGCAACTGGGATGATACTTAATCCAGGAGCAGAACTGAGACAATCCAGAGAGAGAAGGGGGTGAAGCCCACGTCAGATGACTAGAAAGTGAAGTAACAGAAGCAATCAGCTGGATGCAATGGTGCTACAGATCAAGGGAGAAGCGAGGGCTGGTCATGGGACCTGTCAGCAGAAAGGTCTCTAGGATCAGTGGCAAGAGCACAGCCCAAAAGCGAGAACAAACGGGGTTCAGAGAGAACGGAGAGGAGGGGATGGAGACAGTGAGAACAGATTTAAGACGCTCAGTTACAAATGGAGGCAGTGAAGCGAGGCATCAGAGAGCAAAAGCGAAGATTTGTTTCATTGCTGAAGTTGGAAAATTGAAAGACATGGGGTGGGGTATGAATGAAAAAAAAAAAAAGAAATAAAAAAGGAAAGGACATGACTGGTCCCAGGTTTCAGGACCAGATGAATGAAAAACAGAAATTAAGAAGGAAGGACGGGACTGCTCCTAGGTATGGTGAAGGAGAAAGTTTATTGCAGATAAAAGGGAGAGCATAGCCAGAGGCAGGGACATCTGGGAGAGTCCAGAGTGGGCATGACCCTGAGCTACGTGAGGAGAAGGGGAGGGGGAGGAGGAAGAGGGGAACCAGGTGCAGCCACCAGGAGGCCCCAAAGAGGAGGGGTAATCAAAATGGCTGGATTATATGGGGAGAGCATCTGTGGGAAGGGCAGCCCAGCCCCTGGGCTGGAGACATTTAGGGGAGGGGGAGGGGCCCGCCAGCCATGAGTGCCCGGTGAGGGACTGAGGAATTCAGGGAGAACCTGGAGGCCAGCACCTGCTTTGATATGTTAAACAGGCACCTCAGCCATTTGTCCCAGGTTTGAGACCTAACAGGGTATATATGGGGATTTTCTATTTTCTAGTTTAAGATTACTTGAAACTAAAAGTTGGGTTTTTGTTTTGTTCTAAACAAGGCAAGAAGTATACATTAGTTAAAAAGGAAATTGCTGCTGAACAAACCCGGTGACGGGGCATTCTATATGCTAAGGCTACATCGGGTTTTAAAACGAACCTCTCTTCCCTCATGTGTGCACCGGAAGGAAGGATTCATCAGAGAGGGTGATATCCTGGTGCCCAGAAGAGGTTAAGGAGGCGGGGGGGGGGGGGGGGGGGGGGGGCCGCAAGGGAGCAGCTGAGCTGGTCAGCCAGGCGGAGATCTGGAAGGTGAGCCAAGGCAGGTGTGGGAGGAAGGCGTCTCTTCTCACTGGTTTTTCTCAGTTAAATAAGAAAGGAAACATCTGTTTGGAGAGGGGGGCAGAGTTAGAGTGTAAGAAGTCTGAGAGAGGAGAGAGCCAGAAGGAAATGTAGACTGGAGGAGTAGACAAGGAGAGAGAGGCAAGGACTGGGGGCCCAGCTGGTGCTAGCATCCACAAACGGAAGGAAGGTCACACCAGTCAGCATGGGGTGTCCCTGTCTCTAGCACAGACATGGTAGGCAGGAAGGGCATCCGACCTGCACTAGGATGCCAGGCAAGTATACACGAAGAATATAGAGACTGTTTTACAGGGGAGCAGCTACAGAAAATATTACAGAATGCCAAGAAGCCCATCGGCACACCACAGCATCGTTCTTTAAAAATGGTTAGAACCTTCCCCCCTCTGTGCTCTCAAAGATAACAAGTTTCTGAAACCTACACACACACACACACACACACACACACGAGAGAGAGAGAGAGAGAGAGAGAGAGAGAGAGAGAGAGAGAGAGAGAGAGAGAGACCGAGACCGACAGAGATGAGAGAGACAGACAGACACCAGACCAGACCTGACACTGGAGTTCAAATATACGTCACATGTCAAGATACTTCAAAACAGCACAAGATACTCCACTTCCGAGAATGTCAGTACACAGCCTATCAAAAGACTGTAAAGTTATACTATAAAGAAGCCAGCTTTGAATAACCTTAAAGCGGCGTTTCCTGGAGGTAATTAGTTATGAGATCGTATTTTTATCAGGTAAACGTGGAACATGACTGCTCTGCAAAACGCAGCTTGGGAAATAGTGGTCTAGAGATCACTAGGGACCAGAGTCCAGTCTCCCTTTCTACCCAGATCTGTTGTGTCTGTACTGAGAGAGGCTGGAATCTCAACCCAGCCTTCTCCATGGGAAACTAGAAGGTAGAACACCAGGAAGTAACAATGACTGGGGGTCCTGGTGGGTAAGAAAAACTAGTAAATAGTAAAAGCCAAAGAACATTCTAAGAACTATTCGAAGTGATTGAGATAAGCATAGTCACCACCTCCCAAGCCATGCTCCTCGAGGGCACAGTGTTCAACAGGAACACGCTGAGAAGACAAAACCACTATTGAAATCTGCTTTTTACTTCAGGAGAAAATACTTTTAACTTCAGGCTGGAGAGGTGGCTTAGCAGTTAAGAGCACTGGGGCTCGTCCAGAGGACCTGGGTTCGATTCCCAGAATCCATATGGTAGCTCACAACCATCTAGAATTCCAGTTCCAGGGGACCTGATGCCTGCTTCTGCCATCAGGGAGCTTGCGTGCACATAACACAAAGACACACATGCACATAAAAATGTCAAGTTGGTCTATTTTCATAAAAGACTCTTTAACATACAGCTCCTTAGGATGGACTGTTAGAATTACATAAATAGGGATATTTGGATATCCTCCGCTCTTCATCATTTTGGTTATGGATTTTTACTGATGGTGTATTCCCTTTAAGGAAGTATTTCTATTCCAGCAGCTTGTATGGACTGGTCTGCTGCCCATGTGCTACAAAAAGGTCTGTTGGTCTCTTTAGAATAAGGAGCATGCTATATTCCGCTCCTCTGAACTCCGCATTTTAGAAACCTCCGAAGCCTGCTTTTCTCAGATTAGTACTCTAGATGCAAAAGTTTTAAAGTCAAAGCTAAGTTACAAAGTATCAGTTGCCATGTATCCAGACAGAAGCTTAGCAAAATCACGTCATATAACTGGAACTTACATCTTCCTTCTGGAACAACATATTTTTCTCTCTCAGCCAATCTCATTTTAAAAAGAGTACTGAAACAATTTTCTTTTAAGTTTACATTAAATTATATAACTAACGCACAAAGCAAAATATTGTACATATTTATGGGGTAATATACAATATTTCAATACATGAAATAACTATTCTCTATTTCTTTCTAAAATATTGTTGTGTTATATTATACTAAATAGATTGCTATGTTTTAGCAATTTATATTTTTCTATTTACAATAAAAATACTTTGTAGGCAAAAAAAGGAAGTATTTATAAATAGCTTCATACAAAATGAAAAAATAATAAGTACACACTCATTTAATTATTTCCTCTGTCAATCAAATATAACTATAAAGTGCCTGCCAGATCAACAGTGGTTATTTCAAAGCAAGAACAATAAATATCACTAATTTTTGGTTATACTTGATTCCTCTATAAATTATAACTAAGGAAATCTACAGCATATTACGTACTGCCTGAATATTACATAAGGCCTTATTCATAACTATAGGTTGATTAAACTCACCGTTTAAGAGAAAGTCACTGTCTCAATAGAGAAAGCAAGAACAGCCTCCTCTGACCTATTTTCTTATACTCTGTCTGTAGCAAACAACACTTCACTCAGAAGTTGGAAGGCTCCAATCTCATTTCTTTTGCCACATCTTAGTCCCATCTAGTGTTCAAAGGCAGAAATGTACCAAAAGGAATAATAAGGAACTAACAGCAAATCACTTTTCACTGTACCTCTCTATTTCCATCACTTGTGTTTTTATGGATGTCATGTCGGAAATACATTGCAAAACTCTTTAAGCGAAAATGAAACACAAAGTCTGCTATGACCCATTCAGATCAAGACTAGTCCATTCTGAAACACTCAGAAACAAAGAAAACAATTCACACACACACACACACACACACACACACACACACACACACACAAAACCTCATTATTTTTGATTTAACAATAAAGTGAGCAAGATATGAAGGTCATGTTATAGAAATACAGACAGGCTAAGTGAGTACCTCAGCCCCCAAGGTTGGAAAGAAAGAGATCTGTTTTGTTGGCAGTGATTTTGAGTCTAGCCTTGAACTTGCTGTGAAGTTAAGGATGGCTTTCATCCCCTAATCCTCCTGCCTCCACCTCCACCTCCCATGAGATTACAAATAAGTACCATCGTGTCACAGTCAAAAACTACATAAAATCATGTACATATGCAAGGCTAGGCAGAGAGCTAAGGCAGCATATTTCCAGGAGCTTATGTAAGATAAACACTGAAGTCTCTTTCAAGCAACAATGGTTGCAGATTTGTAAGATACACTGCCAACCTCTTCCACTGCCTCATCCCACAACATGGTTGCCTATTTGCTATCCAGGACCTGACTGCACAGTCACCCATCATATGTGAACTCTCTGTTTCGCTAATAAACTACAATTTTCATCCAGCTGAATCACCTCGTTCTCTCTTGCATCCCTAATTCATATTAATTAATTTGCTTTTTGCTGAGAGTCTCTTGATATCACGGTTAAATTGGCAAAGATCAAAAGGATGCCATTTAGTCACTCTGAGATCAAACTTTTGTTTCTTCTTTTTCTCTGGGCTGAGAGAGAAGTGATTAGTGTGACCAATAATCGAGTCTCAGATACTTTCACTTTCCCCCTCACAGTGGTTTCAGCCTTCCTCCAGGCAAGAAACCATACTCCAAACACTCTAGGTGCAGGGACCTCACCTCGGAAGATGACCTCATCACTCCCCTTTGGCACAGTTTTTCTACTGAGGGTCCCTTACAGCCATTTGCAAACCGGTTTCTGCCCCTCACACTCTTTGAATCCTTGCAGCATGTGATGAGGAGGCATTTGCTGACCTTTTTGCAAGGGCAACTAGCGCTTGAGGCAAGTAATCTACTTAATAAGCAGGTTGCCAACTTCTACACACCCTAGCCCCGGGGCCGAACACAGGCATTCTTTCCTTGGTCAGTGATTCTCCATCTTACATGCGCCCAGGCCTTATTTCATGGTGTAACTCTAACCTCATGTCTTCTGAGACGTCTTTCCCTGTGGCCCCTCCAGTGAGGTTGAGTCAGTCCTTTACTCCACGTGCCATAGAAGGCAGCAGCAGCTGGTTCTACTAATTAAACACTAACCACCAACGACTGGGGGCATGTTTCACTCCTACCCTAAGAACACTTGCCCCCAGGGCTGAAGCTCAAGACCATCTGAGTCTCATTCACTCCATCTCTTCCTGTCAACATCGATACCCAGTGCACCTCCAACTAAACTCAGTAATAAAAGACCATCACCTTTGATATCACTCTAAGACCCAGGTTACAAATACATCAATATTACATTAGGGAGAAACAAAGTCATTATTATTCTCAATTCATAAATATAAAAGAGATCTACCGTTTAAAAAAAGTTTGCAGTTTACTTAGGAACAACTGGGGAAAGACTGGGAGGTTTCTTATAAATCACTAATTTGATGCTTCCCGCTCTATAGATCTATTCCTTGCTGACTTCTGCCCTTACTGAGATACCACACTAAAATGAAATCAAAGTGGCTGAAGCCGCAGTTCTAGTCACCCAGGGCTTTGTGCTGAACATGCTAAGTCTTGCTGTCATGCTGTCCAGAATCCCCAAAGACAATGTCGCCAGAAAATACCATTTCTTACAAGGAAGAATATTTCCCAGCACCTAAGGGGAAAGAAGAGGTGACTGTTCTCATTATAGGTTCTGTCCCTGAAGCCCAATATTAGACAGCAGGAAGGTAAGAGGGAAAGAGGCTGTGTGTACAGTAGGCAGTAGGTAGGGTACAGGACTCCCAAGGTCACTGTCACAGGGCAAGACAATGCAGAGTTTCTTCCATCTTGTATTCTTGCTGAGGCATTTCAGTTTTAACTAGAATTTGATCTCCTTGACGGAGAAGTCCTTGGAAAATTACCCAACTTTATGCTATGGACCCACAGTCAAGATGCCCCAGCTAACTGTCTACTTGAGTAAGCCTCCTCCTCCAGCTAACCACTTATCTTAGCTTCTGTTAAACTGCTTGCTTGTACAAAAACTCCCATGCAGCTGTGGAGCAAGATACCAGAAAGGAGCTCTGGCCTTTAAAAACCCCTTACCCCAAACGCTCGGTGCTACACTTGGGTCCCTGAGTGTACTCCCAGCCAACTGGAAGAAAGACTCTCAATTGGCCATAAGATGTATCTGAGTGGTTATCTCTAGGGGGATCCCTGTAATGGTCCTCTCTTTCTTTCCTGCATCTTTAAAACAGTTTCTAGTTTCAATATTCTGTGATATTTAAGGTTATTTCTAAGTCTAGCAATCATTAAGAAACTCAGAGGTAAAGCTAGTTTATTTCTAGCATATACTATTTTCCTTTCCTTTTATGTAGTCCTGCATAAATTTTCATCATGTTCCTCTTTAGAAGGAAGAAATACTTTATTGCAACTAAACATGTAGTATCTCAATGAAGATAGACAGATGCATGCTTTCCATTCCCTCTGTGTAAGATGGAATAGAGTATCCCTATCCTATTCAAAGGGGGGTAAACACTCTCATTTCAAAACTACTTTGAATTGAAAAAGGAAAGGAAATCTGTAACCTCAATTACACACCAAAGTCATTTATGAAAAAAAGAAATTCAAAATTCAAAGACTAGAGAACTGGAGAAATTCCAGAGGACTTAAGCAATTTTTAATGTGCCTTAGCTACACACCAGGGAAGGGGACACACTTTCTTTTTCTGACAATTAACATGATTTCATGTCAATAGAGATATAAATCATCCTCAAAGGACAATTCCAGTCTAAAATTAAGGACATTATCTATTCTTTGAAAAGTGCCAAACCAGTAATAAGAGATCAGATTTTCACTTTGCTCTTTCTCAGAAGGAAACAGAGTCCTTTTTGTTTATTCACCAAGGTACCTGACATCAGGGAAAGTGCCTGTACCAAAGCTGCCCATGGTCATTACTTCATTCCAGAAATCCATGTACAGAGGCAATGTCATAGCAAATAAGTAATTATGGCTTTAAAACACTGTGATGTGCTGGGCATGGTGGCTAAGCCTTTAATTCCAGCACTTGGAGGAGGCAGAGGCAGGATGATTTCCGTGAGTTTGAGAATAACCTGGTCTACAGAGCAGGTTTCAGGATAGCCAGGGCTATACACAAAGTGACCTTGTCTCAAAAAGCAAACAAACAAAATAAATAAATGAAAAATGACGACAACAACGAAATCACTGTGACACTTATGTGGTCATACAAATAAACACTAATTCATTGTGTCTACAGAGAACAAAAGAGCAAGTAAGGCAATCTTTGGGTGGGGGGCGCTAGGGCGATGGCTCCTGGGAAAAAGCATTTGTTACACAAACATGAAGACCAGAGATTGGAACCCCAGCACCGACATAAAGCCAGGTGGGCGTGGCAGGCAGCCAGCCAGTAATCCCAGCTCTCAGGAGACAGACAGGGAATCCCCCAGGCCAGACGGCTAGTTAGACTACTGAATCAGCAAGCTCTAAAGCTCAGTGGAAGACTCCACTTCAGAAAACAAAATGAAGGAACCGAGGAAGACGCTGACTTTAACTTGTAGCCTCCAAATGCAAACTCACACGCACACATACCCACACAAGAAAACACATAAACTCAATGATTCCCCTTCTTAAATAATTCAAGTGAAACTGATATCTAAAAATTCAGTATGAGGATTATTGATAGGTCTACTGAATATACATATTAAACAGTGGACTCTAATGGGTAGCGGGACTTGTCACTAACCCTGACAACCTGAGCTTAACCCCTGGGACTCACATGGTGGAAGGAGAGAACCAATTCCCAATTGTTGTCCTGTGATCACCATATGCACTCCCCTTAGTAAATATGAACATATGCAATAAATTTTTGAAAAAGAAAAAATATGAAATGTTTACACAAGTTAATATTCACTTGATAACGGTCATATTGCATCTGAGATGTCTCTAAAATATTTTTATTTCACATGTTCTTAAGACAGAAACACTCCAGAGATGTTCGTCACCATGAAAACCAATTCTAGTAATCAGCTATGAAATCAAGTGATTCAGGTTTAGACTGGGGCTGACTTGCCTTGCATACACAACAGCCTGGGTTTGATCCCTGGCATCACCATCCATGAATATAAAAGTCAAATGCTCTATTATAATTGTATAATTTCATAGTATGGTGTTTTTCCTATTGGATACAGTATATCTAAAAATGTAAGGATTAAAAATAATGTTCTTTAATTGGTATCATTTGTATTCAGCTATCTGAGTGGTTCAATTAGCTAAGTATAAAAATACAGAAAGATGATCAAAATAAATTTCTAAAATCTTACACAAGACACAAGAGGAAAGTAAGTCTCTGAATGCAGGCACACATAGGTCTCTGTTGGGAATACGGGGACACAAATTTCAGTTCTATATTATAAAGTCAAGTCAAACACAAATCCTGGGTTGGCTGAAAGGATGTTAATTAGACGAAACACATGGGACAAGCAAAAGCTTAAAAATCTGAAATAGGAAAAAGTGGAGCAGAACTTTGATTTAATCTTGCTTTTGCTTTTTCTGTGTATGGATATTTTGCCTGCATGTATGTCTGTGTACCATGAGTGCAGTGCTCACAGATAGCAGAAGAGGGCATTAGAACTGGAGTTAAAGCAGGTCATAACCTGCCATGTGGGTGCTGTTAATCAGCCCAGGTCATTTGGAAGAGCAACCTATGCTCTTAACCACTGAGCCATCTCTTTAGCGCCATCATTTTTATTTTTTTCAAGACAGGGTCTCCTACGATCCTGGCTGGTCTCAAAACTCCCTAGGTATCTGGGGATGACCCTGAACTTCTGATCCTCCTGCCTCACCTCCCAAGAGCAGGATGACACCAGCCACCACACATAGTTAGAGCTTTTGTGTTTTCCTATAAACTTCCCATTGTTCCGTATTTTGAACTGTGTCCTCACTTTCCCTGCATAAGCATTACATTTTCAAAAGCACACATTAATGGAAAGTGTCTCACCAATAGTCATAGCTCTCATCCCAGTTGTCAAAATGGACCAGGAAACGATTGTCCACCATGTCTGTTACCGTGGCAACACAGATGAAGGAAGGGTTCTTTTTGTCCACAGCCTCAAGCTTCATTCCCACTCGAAAGCCTGATGGAATCGCTGTCTATGGAAACATGCAGATTTAATTAGAGATAAGCACACTTCACAACAGTGAGATCAACATACTCCGTACCCCAGCTCCAAGGACAGGCATCCACAGCTGTAGTCACCTAATATAAAATGCTACGCCAGCCTCACAGTGGGGTTGCTGTGCGCTGGCAACAATAAAAACGCAGCTCTACAGTTACATTCAATTAACTGTCTGAGCCTCAGAACTGTAACATCGGCAACCTGGCAGAGTTTAAAATAATTACTTTCAGTGTGTGTTTTAATACCTTAGTCAGAGGAGTAATACTAGGCAGGCAAGTTTTATTCACCACGTGACCTGATTGTCTAGCCTTCTTTTCCTCGATTATCGATTGGACAATGAAAATTATTTCACACAGAAGGTACACTTAATTGGGTAAAAAAATGCAAAGTCAGTAAAAACTCGCTTCCACCTCTGAGAAGATCTCTCCAGTCCTCTACAGAAAGTAGGTCACCATCATATATGAAAAGCCTCAAGCTACTACAACAGCGGCTTACTACTACAGATAGTTTTTATTAGCAGCAGCAGCAGTAGCAGCAGCAGCAGCAGCAGCAGCAGCAGCAGCAGTAGCAGCAGCAGCAGCAGAGGAGCTGGCTGTTGTTAATACACGGGGTCATTAGGACTATTACATATTTTAAGGCAATGCACAGATTACCAGACCTCTGGGATCTACAATGAAAACATCAGAAGTTCACTAAGCTAGTGCCTGAGTGACAGTCGCATGTAAACAACCCTTACAATCTTCTGTGGGAAAACATTCTAATCTCAGAATAGGACACTTGAATATTCATTATGTTAACTATGAAACAATGTAAGTCAGTTCTACCCTCCAATAAAACCCCTTCATTTCAAACTGAAGCAGACAGGCACGATTCTAATGCTTTAAGCAAGCATGCTACCTTTCATTTTACAGTAAAAGATTAACGTGAAAGAAAAATTATATTGCCACGGTGGCAAAAATGTAAACAAGTATTATCTGAAAATGCTGCAAGTCCTGAGTGAGTGAAGGAGTGCACATAACCTATAGAAAACTTACCATCTATTCGAACCCTGAAATTATATATCATTTATGACCGTAGATATCTGACTATTCTGATGCAGAGAATCTAGAAATAGAAAACTTAATTACCTCTCAAATACCAACAGACAACCTAAGATTAGGCTGTATGCTAACCATGCTCAGAACGTAGTGATGGTTCAAGGCAGTTAGTTCATCACACCGAGATGGAAGTCAGCATCGGAGGAGCAGCCGTGGGGCAGAGACAGCAGGCTGCTGAGTTTCCAACCAACTGACCTTCCTCCAGGGAAATGTCTTGTCAGAGAATGTACACTGACAAGGCAGTATTTACATTCCAGTGATTAAGCTGTCTGTCCAATTAAGAGATAATAAAATAGGCTGACCATATTTTCTCTCTCTCCTTTCATTCTTATTTCAACCTAGTTTATGTTCAATTTCATCAGAGAACATTTCTTCCATTAGATTTGCACCCTCAAACCAGCTGCCTGATACCACGGTCTGGATGGAATGTGTCCCCCTCTCCTCCCCATTGCAGATAATTTCTCCATTTGGAGGGAACCCTGATAGTGATGCTGCTGTCTCTAACCTCTTACTCCCTGCTACCTAAAGGATGAGCCTAAGAGAGGAGGATGCTGTACTATTAAGAGAGCCAGGCTGTGGGCATGTGTTCTACTCTGTCTGCTGTGGCTCCTGGGCTTTCTAGTGTTGCCAGGGTAAGGTGGGATAGAAAAAAAAACCTTTCATTCCAGGGCTCAGAATCAAGAGACTCATTTGTCTGCAGTGAAAGGTCGTATATGTCCTCCCATCTAGTCCTTGTCAGCTATGAGGATGACATTTTGTTTGCTCCTGCTCTAATTAGATCACATCTTGGGGAAGGAAGAGTGTAACTCATAGGTCTCTCTCAGATAGGCCATGGGAGGAACCCCGAATAAAAGCGGAAAGACAGCAAAGAAACACACGATGCCTGCCTGCACATCTGCCTTTGCTTTTGCTACAACAACTACAGCAAACAACAAAGCTATCAGCTTCAATAAAGGCACGGTGGAGTCCCTGGCGACCTCCTGCCTGCAAACTCAAGCAGGGCTGTATCCATCACACTGTGTGACTCCCATCTGAACAGCGCTCCTAGTTAGATGATGGCAACGGTACAATATTCCAGGCGATATAATTTTTATGCATCTTAATTGTAAGTCACACCTGGATTTCCTATTATGTTGTCATACCGTTCAATAAGACAACCATAATATGGCTATAAAATAGATATTGACTCATGAAGAATTTAAGCTCATTTCAAAGTTTAATTAAGATACGTGAATTCCACTTACCAAGGCAATAAAATTTATTATAGTTCCTTGTTATCACTTGTGATTTATCCTATGAGACACGGGGAAAAAAAAAAAATCACTCCTCCTGAAAGCAAAAGTACTTTGGATACACTTACTATGTTCTGATTTTCAAATAATGACTTGGGAGCAGCCTGGGCTTTGCACGTCTTCAAGTAGGACTGCCAATTAAATTCTTCTTCTTTATACCCTAGAGCGAAAGCACATGTGGACAGACTTAGGAAATGCACCAAGCATTACCAGCTAATTCCCAGTCCTACTCTGCCTGTAGCTGGAACATGTTCAAATCAAGCAACCAAATGCCTTTTTTCAACACATACAATTTAATCCACAATGGATAACTCTGTATTTTTTAGATACAGGTTGTGTTTACCTTCAACAAACTTTGTTATTATTTTTAATTCTAAACAGATATGGTAATGGATGTAGAGAAAAGGAGTAAGGAAGCAAATGTATTTTGAACCAGGTTGGCTTTGTCTTATCAAGCCACTCCCATCAACACGTGGTAACAATTCCTCAGAAGTAGGACTAGTGAACGGGAGTTATCACAGTCCTCATTCCTCAGTTTCCCTCACCTCGTTTACTTTGGGAGACTAATATAAACAAATAGGAAGTTGGGGAAAACCCATTTTAGTTCTTCAAAAGAAAAAACGGGGGTGGGGGGGAGCGTGGATAATCCCACATTCATCAAGGGTTTTGATAAACAACACTAGGAGAAAAGTCCTTGTCTAACATTGCCAATTCATCAGTCAGCATCTCCTTACAAGAAGTGAATTCCTAGATGGGCTTTTATACATCTCAAATGCCATACTGTCTTTAACTTTTAGTTAGAACGCAGGGATGCTAGTCCACTATACAATAACCTCTTCGGGGCTGGAGCTTAGTTCAGTGGTCAGACTCTTGCCTAGCATGTGCAGGGGGTCCTGAGCTCCATGCCCAACATTGCAGGGAGAGAGGACAAAAGTATTCAACTGATAGCTTGAATTTTTGACCTTCCAAAAAAGCTAAAAAGGAAGAAATATTATTAAATACATAGGGGATGAGCTGAAAGTGATATTTGTTTTTTTCGGGGGGGGGGGTGTTTTTTACAATTATAAAACAGGTTAAAAAAAAAAGCAAACAAACCCTGGCAGACTGTAATATAAAGGGGTTCTGCTGGGTGTGCTTGTGGGTGCCTATCTCAACACTCACGACACAGGAAAGACGGTGAAGAGTTCATTTTGAGACAAGGCTTCGTGTCTCAAAAAAAAAAGTAAAAAACAAAGCACTTCATTTTAGCTAGGGGCATAAATCAGTGTAAAGCACTTGCTTAACAGGAATAAAATCCTAAGCTTGATCCCTAACACTGAAAAGTAATTATTATTAGCCCAACATCTATGCATGGTAGCTTTCAGTACTATAATTTCTTCTGCAATCTCTAAAATATCAAAACCTGTAGGCTCAACGTATAATTTCTCAAAATACTCATATTTTCTCTCTCTCTCTCTCTCTCTCTCTCTCTCTCTCTCTCTCTCTCTCTCTCTCTCTCTCTCTCTCTCTCTAAGGTCTTGGCCTTGAACTCACTTTAAAGCCCAAACTGGCCTCTAACCCATGATTTCCTACCACAAGCCTCCCTAGTACTAGGATTACAGGTGTGTGCCATCATATCTGGCTTCTCAAGACTTTTTCATATAATAAAATAGCAGTAAAACTAATGTCTCAAATAATTTTATTCAACGCTATGTGTATATACGTGTATGTAGTCACACATATATACAGATAAAACAGATCTGTATGTAAAAGTTGTTTATAGTCAAGAATTATTATTATTCAGGTTTTAATCTATATGAAAATACATATATGGAAGTAATTCTCTTAAATTAGATTTCTTTGACTTTAATAAATATGTTTTACATTATGAACAATAAACTTCACTTAATTTTCATAAAAAATAACTTCTAAAAATTCCAAGTTAGCATCTAAGAAAGTAAGATTTTACTGAATTCGAAGCACGAAACAAAAAGCAGCAGTACCTTTTGGAGGCTGGAGCTTATGGCTAGTTTTCTCACACCACCCCACTGGGTGGATGTCCAGAGCATCTGCATTTACCCAGAAGTCATAGCAATCAGAATATCCATCAAAGTGAAGCTTTATCCGATATCCACAAACCTGAAATAGGTAAGCAGGTTCACTAAGTTAAAATACACATATATACACACAATAATAATAATAATAATAATAATAATAATAATAATAATAAAAAATAATTAACTTAGGTATCAGGTATGACACATCCTGGGGTTAAGGAGATGGCATTGTCAGGAAGGTGATTGCCACACAAATGTGAGGACCCCACAAAAAGCTGAAGGCTGAGTGCAGAGCCAGCACTATGACCACCCCCCCCCCCCAAGTGCGGAAACTGTAGTTACTGCCATGGAAAGGCATCTAAAACAGTCTGCGAAAATTCAAGTGGCAGAGTAAATTATACAAGGTGAGTCAGTCTGTGAGAAAACCATGTGTGCACTTACATATATGTTGTACATCTCCTTCTACAAATGTACGGCCGTTTATACACACACACACACACACACACACACACACACACACACACACACACACATGTATAGAAATTCATAAAGTCTTAAAGAACATGACAAAATACTGACAATTATTACCTCTGGGAAGTGAAAATCAAAAAGAAAGGAGCCAGGTGTGGTGGTACACACCTTTAATCCCGGCACTCAAGCAGGCAGATTTCTGTGAATTTGAGGCCAGCCTGGTCTACAAAGAGAGTTCCATGACAGCCAGGGATACACAGAGAAAATTTGTCTCGAAAAACAAAACAACAACAACCTGCTCCTCTTAAAGGGAAAGAGCAAAGAAAAGGAATAATGTCCTGTTTATGTTTTATATGTTATAGCCCGGCAGTGGGATCAGGATCCTTCCCTGGAGTATAACTCATTTTTGGAACCCATTACCTAGTGGGATACCTTGCACAGCCTTGATGCAGGGGAATGGGCTTGGTCTCCCCATGGAAGACCTTACCTTTCCAGAGGAGGGACTGGAGAGGGGGTGGGTTGGGGGGCAAAGGCTGGGGGGGGGGCGGGAGGAGGGAAGAGAAGGGGATTTGTTGATTGATATGTAAAATGAATAAAAAATTTCTTAATTAAAAAGAAAAAGAAAAGATTTCAATAGAAAAAAATGCACACATATACAGCATATACAAATTCACAATTAAGCCTACTCCTCCCAAGATTTAGAGTCCAAGGTGACACTGGGGTCCTCGGGGAATGCAATTTCTCAGGAAGGCTGAGGGCTACTCCCACCCCCACTGTCTCAAGCCCAGAGGGAGCTCAGGGGCCTCTGGTCTACCCTGTCTTGCAGGCAGCTGTCTCCGCTCCCCTCCTACAAGTGAAGCCATTAGTTAGTCATTTCTAATCCCTGTGGTCACAGTACTCTGAGCCTGTCCTCCTCATCTCTCCTGTCCTCTGCAATTCTGTGCTTCGGTAAACAACCTCCTATATCTTCAGCGTCCCTGCCTAGAGACCGCCTTGCCTGGAGGCTTTTCATTCTCCACAGTTGACTCCTGTACCCTCTTCCTCCAAGGCTTGGGCCACAGGGGTCATCCTCAGTCTTATCCTTCTAGCATGTCCCCTCTCATTAAGTCCCTGAGCCCCAGCTGAGACCTCTTCTCCATTCTGAGGACTTACAAATCTTTCTTTCCAGTGTCAGACCTAGCTCCTATGGAACTGGTTCCCACCAGGAACTATGAAGCCTTTCAACTCCTACATTAAAGGTCTAACCCTAGGAGGAAAGCCTCTGTCTTCCCAATTTCTGGCCCACCTCTTCCCAAGATTCCAAGAGTGTACCCATACCTCGCCTCATGAGTACTTCTGGGAAGAAAAAACTAAGTCACTTTTCATTATTCATATGTTCTGTACCTATGAATTCACTTGCTTGTTAAAATTTATTTCTAACCCAAAATAATATGCTTGGTGCTGGTAGAGGTGTGAATACAGAATGACAACAATATGTGAGTCACCCAAGATCCAGGTTCCTAGCAGGGACCGGCCCGGCCTTCTTGTTGGGACTGTCCTCCTATGAACAAGTACTCTAGAGACTGTTTAAAACCGTGTTTTCCACATCTTCATCCTTTCTCTTAGTAGTTTCACTCATTAACCTCTAAGTGCCCAGAATGCTATGGTGTACCTAACAGAGGGAATGTGTGTGTTATAGGAGCTTTATTCACGTGCGCACTGATCAGTGCTTGCTGATGAATGAGGATTCAGTTTTAACACAATATAATTAATAAGGAGTCATGAAACAAAAACAAGTATGTGTGCTGACCAAAGCATTGTGACCAGAGGCTCGTAGGAACCTAAGCCTTCATTTCCTGTAGGAGCAATGGTTTCCCGTGAGCTAATCTGAGGGAAGTAATAACCTGGAGGAAGAAGAAGAGAGTCACCAGGATCAACTACCTGGTGGTAATTCCAGCACTCAAGAAACTGAGGCAGGAGGATCTGTGAGGCTAGATTCTACACAATAAGAGTGTTGAAAGAAAGAAAGAAAGAAAGAAAGAAAGAAAGAAAGAAAGAAAGAAAGAAAGAAAGAAAGAAAGAAAGAAAGAAAGAAAGAAAGAAAGAGAGAGAAATCAACTATGGAGGAATGCTGGGCTCTCTCCACTAGCTTCCTTTCTCATTATTCATGCTAATCTCTAATGCCTTGCCACACCCCACAGTTATCTCCATTTCTTTGACAATTGTTCACTATGGAAGTCAAAGAAGTTACCCTGTCAGCTTCCAACAGGCAAGCCTGCTGTGCTCAGGACGCCAGCCTTTCCCCTTTCCTCCTGGGCAAGCAGGGAGACACTGCTCCTTAGATTAGAGCCCGAAGCCCTCAGGTATCAGGACTCCATCTGCTCTTTTGCCCTCTCAGGGCAGGGGGTAGATTGAAATAAAGACAAAACTGTTATTCAGTTGTAGGTAAACAAATCCTCACACATTTTTGGTGAGACTTTTAAGAACTGATCAACTCAAGGAAGGCTAGTGAAACCTAAAGAGGCCTCAGCAAGAACAGGAGATGGAGAAGCTGCTGCCCTGCCTTGCCCTGTCCCACACGCAGTTAACAGCAACACGTATCAGAAACAATGTATCCATAACTCTTCATTCCGGAGTGCCAGGGTTGGTTCTTACAGATACACAAAAGCAGAAACTAGAGGAGATGAAGGGATAAAAGACATTCATTCATTCAAGAACATAGTTGGTGATGTTGGGGGTGGGGACAGGGTCCCACTATGCAGTCTAGCTTCAAATTCACCATCCTCCTGACTTAGAGTAAGAGATGCCCACCCAGTTGAGATCAGTATGCAAGCAGTTGAAATGAACAAAAGCAAACCTGTGGGACAAGTGTTCGTCAACTAAGAACTGCCCACATTCCAGGTTCCTCCTCACTTTCAATCAGCTTCAACTCCCAATAGTTATCACTAATGGCCGACCACCAGCCTCCATCTTTGGATTTTCCCTATGCGCATGCTCCATACTACCCCCCCCCCGCCCCCCAATAAAACCCAGCATCATAGTCTGGTTTGGTGAGGTCTGTTTTCCATCCCTGCTCAGAGGCAGCCATTTTGGTCCCCCACCCCCTAATAAATCTCTTGCAGGAGGTCCACTGCATGGTGTGATTTTTGTGGCATTCCTTGGCCCCAATCTCCAAGATACCCTTTCGTAGCAAAACTCTTTCAACAAGAGCCCATGGTAAAAAACTAAATGTGTAGATAGGTCACAGAAGGAAGAGGCAAATTATGCATAATGTAACATTTACATGTAAAGGAGAAATATATGTGTAGAGAAGGCATCTACTAGAAGCATGCAGCAGTAACTGATAAGGGTGATGCTTTCTGGGATTTGGCAAGAGGTGGATGGGACAGAGATCAGTACTCTTAGACTCCGAAGTTTTCACGAAGAGCAAACAGCTTTTATAATCGAAAACCTACAGTAAGTAAAATAAACCTTCAAAAAACAAGAGTCAGGAGCTGGGTTTATAGCTTGGTGATAGACTGGTTGCTTAGCAATGTGAAGCTCTGGCTTCCACCATCAATACCACAAAGAAGAAGTAAACACAGGAGTTAAAATCCACCCCTCCCCCCCCCAAGGCCCTTTCTCTCACAGATACATCTCTTAAAAGCAACCTAGATTTACTGACTCTTCAAACTCAATCCTGTCTCCAGATCCATCCCTTAAACACGGAGGCCCAGGACACCAGGCTTCATCTTCAACAACAGCACCTGGCCATTGCTGCTGCTCCCTCCCCAAATCTACAAGACAATCAGTCAGCACAGGGTGCACAGTATGCCCCAGGTAACTATGGTTACCGCGACCACCTCACACAACCATGGCATTCTCTGCATTCTGCAGGAAGCCAGCTTCTTACAATCCAGTCACTGAAAGAACTCTACAAAAATTGAAACTAGTGCCTACACCTTACTCCTTGGGGGAGAAGGTTTTGAAAGATCCATAACCCTAGTTCAGCGCAAGAAGTAAGGAAGCTACCACAGGAAGAAAAAGAAATTTAAAAAATACTCTCAGTAATATAATGGACACTGTGTGTGTGTGTGTGTGTGTGTGTGTGTGTGTGTGTGTGTGTGTGTGTTTGTTGCTTGGTTCCTTTTGTCAAGGAACATACACTATAGCAAAGTCTATGGAATCAGACGGACATCATTTCAAACCCTAGGTCCACCACCTTGAGACTATCTGGCCTTAGACTGATCACTTGACCTCTCTGGTTTCATGTCCCTCCTCTGTGAATCAGAGCTGAAGAAGAATTATATGAGTTGCACAAGACATATCTCACAATGATCAGGAGAGATAATGTACATGAAAAACACTGAGCATCCTGCCTCACAGGAAGTAAACACTCAGCCAAGGACATTTCTTCTTCATCATTACAGCCCTACAGCCATCATTTTATTTTCCAAGCAAATACAAGGCAAAGCTCACCTCAGCCACAGTGAGGACACAGTACACAGACTGATGCTCCGGGTCCACACCTTCTAGCTTCATACCGACTTTGAATCCATTTTTGTTGTATGGGAAGGACTGGTGCTGTAATATAAAATACACTGAGACTAGCTTAACATGTGAACAATTTCTATTCTTACAGAGCCCTTAGGGCTGGGGATAGGACTCAGTGGCTACGAGCTTCTCCAGCATGGGTAGGGCCCTGCGTCCCATCCCTACCATCCCAAAGATGGATCTCACCAAACATATAGATTAATAAACAATTCCTTAAAATCCCAAAAGAAAGGGGCTAATGAAAGATGAGAAATTCCCACGAGCTACGAGCAAGTCATGAAAAAGAAGTCTCATGATTTAATAGCCTCTGTCTTTGACAGGTTTGAAGAGACAATCAGCTCTGCCCATCAGAATCACACAAGATACATTTCCCGTTAGATTGGTGAAAATCAAAAAGCTTAATGGCTCTGTGCTGGAAGGCCCCAGGAAGGCAGACTCGGGCACGGACCACTAGGAATAAAAAGTCTGGACAATCAGTAGCACTTTTGTGCTATCTACAAAAAGTTGAGCCTTCCTCAGCAATTCTGACTCTAAGGAATTACCTAACAGAGATATTTATAGATATGCAAATGTTAGGTGTGCGACCACATTCACTAAAGCATCTACCAAAAAAAAAAAAAAAAAAAATTAAAGACATACACCTGCCTGTAAACCAATAGAGAGCAACTTCAATTTTTATGGAATAAATGTGTTCAAAATACTATGGCTTATCATAAAAAGAAAGATGGAGGGAATCAATGACCTCAAATGAAATAATCTCCAAACTATAAAATTAAACAGCAAGTCTAACAAAGTATGGGTCAGCCATTGTCACTGTGTTTTAGACAGGGCAGGGAGGTGCTTGTGTGTGCTTATGACATTCTAGGAAGGAAATGGAAGAACTAGCATACTGGGCCCTTCAGCAGAGACAAAGTCTGTGTTTAGAAGGACAAAGTCACAAGGGTCATACTTTATTGCCTTTTAGTACTGACACTTTAAATCATATGAATGTATCACTATTCAAGCTCTATTATTATTATTATGTAACAAGCTCTATTCTTATCAGTACTACATCTGGCAAACCATTTTAAATGTTTCTTAACAGGATGCAAACCTCAGTAACTCACTTTCAGTCCCTCCTAATCAGACAAGATATGCATCTACTCGTGTTTCAGTAATAATATTCTGGTAATGAAAAGTGAGTGAAAATGTGGAGGAAAAATTGTGATCATCTGTGAGTGTTGTAATAGCTGCCTTTTGAGGGATCTTCCACATAACATTCTCATGAAAAGCAATAAACCTGGGTTGGGGATTTAGCTCAGTGGTAGAGTGCTTGCCTAGCAAGTGCAAGGCCCTGGGTTCGGTCCTCAGCTCCGACAAAAAAAAAAAAAAAAAAAAAAAAGAAAGAAAGAAAGAAAGAAAGAAAGAAAGAAAGAAAGAAAGAAAGAGAAACAATATACCTGAAACATTATCCCATGTCACACTTCCTAAGCAGATAATGGAAATGACCATATGGATTCAGATGAGCATTCCTGCTCCATCACCCTTTGCCCACAGTGCTTCTAGAAGGACTCGTACCTCTTTGAACAGCTTTGCAGGAACTGCCACAGCCTTCTCCTCCTCTAGGTAGGATGCCCAGCACCAAGTTTTCTTGCCTTTAGGAGGCAACCCTGAAAGACAGGATACCAAATGATGGACTTTCTGAAGCTAAGAAATGAATGAAATGTTCCGGGACATCTCTCTTGCGCAAATACGATGCTGTATGATAGCTCTTCCCTTTCCATGGCTGATACTTCTCTCTTTTTCTGGTTCCTCTTCCATAGAAACAAGAACTGAGACGTGAGCTGTGGCATAAATATCCACTTGATGAAGACAGAAGAAAGTGGAAGAACTTGGAATGCACGAAAAGCACAGGAGGAAGCCCAGAGAAACTACAGGAAGTAAAATCCTGGAGGAGCAAGATGTTTAAGGGTGCTGTTTGTTTGTTTCCTTGGTGTCTAAAAGTTGAAGACCGAGAAAGGGCTGGTGCACTGAGTGCGTCGGGACTGTCTGCTCATCTTGGAAATGAAGGAAAACATTGGTGTGGTGAAAATCATACTCATTAAGTACAGAAACTGCCTATGTGATAAAAACAAGAAGGCTTTGGATTAAACGTGACAAAGAGCTGGAATAAGAGAAGGGCTGAAACAGGTTGACCAGTAGCAACCTTGGAGGCGCTTGTGGGTCCATTGGGATGTGCAAAGCACACGGGCAGTTCACAAAGGAAGGAAACTGAAACATTGAAGGGGGAAAATGACTAGAATGACAAGGTCTTCAAGAGCTGAGGGTTTGGAATTTCATCCAGAGCAGGCATCAGGAGGAGAGAAGAGAAAGGCTGAAGGACAAGGACATTTCATGTAGAGTAACTACAGGATTTAATTTACTTCCCTTAATCACGGAAACAAACAAACAAACAAAAAGGCCATCTGAAAGGACGCAGAAGTTCTGTTGTGAGCTAGAGACAGGTGGAAGGAAATGTTTACAGCTCCTTCTGGGGGATTACCAGAAGAACCAGCAAGGAGTGCCTCCATGCACAGAGGGGGAATGCTGGGTCACTGGATTCACAGCCCTGTCTTTCAGGGAAGAGTGGAAGCATGCAGGTTGGTTGGTAGCTGGGCTGTGCTCGATCAAAGGGGGGCAGGGCAGACACATTGGGCTATGTGTGCAAGGCTGCGAGGAGCTTATATGGAAATGACCCAAGGTCCACACTAAAGAAGAGTTTATCCAACGAAACAGCAAAGAGGAAGAACCGAGAACTGGACTTCCCAACAGAATCAGGTGTGGCCAAGGAAAAGAAAAAAAAAGGGGGGATCACATGGGAAGAGAGAGCACAATAAACCTAACATCTTGGGAAATGAGCAAGAACAGGGGTTTGGGCAAAAGGGTAGAAGCAGGAACTTCCATCTTGGTGGATAAACCAGTAAACGAAAGAAGGTATTCCAGACATGCGTGGTAACAACTTGAAAACTAGCTACTGTTCCTTTCCTAAGCTGCTTCCTCTAGCCTTTGTTTTTATGGAGGAAACTGCACCAAAGAGAAACTCCAAGGAGTGCTCTGTGGCAGTGTGGAGAAACATGAAGACTGAAACTGCTTCTCGGAACTCCGTTTTCAGGACCACCGAGTCAACACGGCGTTTACATCATCAGCTCACCCTGCTTTATGACAGTCGAGTCCCCGCGTCTTTTCCTTCTGGCTCTCTGGGAACCCCTCAGAATTCGTCCATCTTGTTTGTTCTCCTACAGCAAGAAAGGAAAGATTTTGACTTCACAAGTTCATGAAATTGGTCTCAAGGAACACTTAGAGGTCTGTCGAAAAGCTTTCTGCTGTTGATCTTTGCTTCCTAACTTTTAAAGCAGCGATAGGGTCCACTAGAGACCTTGTTGCTTTTGAACTGAGCCATTGGCAAAGAACATTTCCAATTGCTCTCTGAAAGAGTACAAGCCCCGCTCCCTCCTCCTTAGAACACGTCCTGATCTTAGCTCTATGAACAGTGTCCTGCTGTTCCTTAGATCTCTTTCTTTAGGTCTTTTTCATGGGCTCTCTACTGATGTCTACACCCATTCAACCCCTGCTCCTCTCTAGCCCATAGGTTTCAAGGTCATTTCTTCGAGTGTGAGGAGGGCTGTGAAGGACATGAAGTGGTACTGAGATCAGAAGACAACCCTGGGTGTCATTCTGCAAGCTCTTTCCACCTCCCTGTGAGGTGGGACTGGAACATTTCATCAGGTAAGCTAGGCTTTAAGCCAGTGAGCTCCAGAGACCCCGGTTGTTTCCACATCCTCAGCATTGGGATTAGAAGCAGGTGCTATTGAACCTAGCTTTTTATAGGGTTCTGGAGATCTAAACTTGGGTCCGTATAGTCACGCTATTACACTAAATAATTTCCCCCTCCATCTCTAGCTTCCTTTTCCTGACTCCATGTGTCTGTGTTTGCCTACCTAATGACTTTGAGATGTATAGGTAAGAAGCACAATAAACTCTGCACAACCAAAGGCCACCCTTGCCTCCTTCACATTCCAGGCATGTATTCAATCCAGGAACCTATGATTCATAGAATCCCTGACTCTTCCCTTTTTTTTTTAATATCCTCACAACCCTAACTCTAACAGAATCACCTAACCTCTATCTTACACGGCCCTCTGACCTAGCGATGGCAAGAATATCTAACTGGTTTCCGACTCTACTCCTGCTCATATAGGTCACAGCAAACTGGTCAAGCAAAGGACACGTCAGAGCACAGCAGTCCCTTGCCTTTAACTTCCCAGGGTCTTCCCACTACACTCAGGAAGCCATGAAGTTGACTTGACCCAAATCACACTAACCTCTGCTTCCTCCCCGCCTCTTCCCTAGTCTTCTGTGACTTTTGAGTATGCTCTCCAACAAAATGTGCTGCAACTGATCCCACTTTAGGTATTCTCACTCAGAAACTGTATGGTGCAGAGGGCTGAATGCGCATAGCAGATTCCTCCTGACTGTTCACATCTTAGTGTTCCTGTCTTTTTAGGAGCTCTCCCCCAAAACCCAATCTAAACCAGTCAGCCAGTCCTAATGCTCTACTTTAAATACCAGCATAGCACTACTCAGGATGAACTGGCATCTCGCTGGTTCTTTTTGTTTGTTTATCATATCTCCTTAGCCAGAACACAATGTCTTCATGAAGAAGGACCTTAATCCTGCTACACGTCTTATTCACCTCCATATTCCCAGTCCACTGAATAGCATCTAGCAGATAACAACTGCTCAATAGTTGATCTTGGGTGAAAGGCTTCAAGACCTCAAAGTCCTCTGTTCCTGTAGAACTACTAATACCTACTTCAGGGTGAAAGTAGTTACATTCCAATAAACACATGTTGAATTATTTTTCCCCCTAGATACACTAGATAGTTAGTTACATGTCATTTCCTATCCACTCACATAGTTCATGAGATCTGCCTGCAATTTAGCAAAATTGTATTGGCATTTTGCTGGTAAGCGAATTTGAAATTCATCTGCAAAACTTAAGTTTTGATTGTTGCTCCTCATCCCAGTAATAAATTTCAGGACATCCAACGTCTGAGTACTGAAGGAGGCATACTGTTACTTATGATCCTCATTTTTAGATGATGATAGTGAGGCATAAAGTGCAATGGGATCTCCTGATGTAAGTGGTCCCTGAACTAGCATTATCTAACTCAAGCAATTGACTCCACAACAGATCTGGTGACTGAACACCCCAAGAAGACTGCCCATGTCTCTGAATAGACACACAAGGGCTACTCACCATTTCATCATCTCTGTCTTCTCCATCTTCCTTGGAGTCAGCTTTCAGAGATAATTTTGGTTTTTTCTTCCGACTACACTTAGGATCCTCGTCCTCATCGTCACCGCCATCTCTTTCGTCCTTCTGATCTCTGTTGTGTTTATAACCCCAAAACAGTGACAGGAAACAATGCCTATCAAATATCTACATGTTCATTATTGATGCAAAATTATTTGAAAAAATTACTCTCCAAAGGAACATTTAATTACTAAGAGAAATCCACAGCATATAGTATGTGTAGGGAACCTTTAAAATCATGTTTCATAGATATTTCTGTGTAAAAACTGAAAATTATTTTTCATATTAGCTTCAAAAGGGAACTATCAATGTATGTAAAATGGATTCTAATGGGTTTATAATTATTTGTCTCCCATAATAATAAAAGAATCAATTATGCAGAGATATATGTTTCCAGGACAATTTGAAATCAAGGAACTAACAATTTTAAGATTGGTAAATCCAGTAGAAAAGACCGATTATAAATTTGTAAAGAATCCCTTTCCCGATACAAATATTAAATATGATACAAGAGAATCTCCGATAAAATACAAAAGTCAAGGGGCTGGAGAGATGGCTTAGTGGATAAGAGCAATGGGTGTTCTTCCAGAGGACACAGGTTCAATTCCCAGCACCCACATGGTGGCTCACAACTGCCTGTAACTACAGTTCTAGGGGGAACTGATGTCCTCTTTTGGCCTGAGGCATGCATGTATGTGGTCATAGACATATATGTAGACAAAACATCCATACACATAAAAGTTTTTTAAAAAATTAAACTAAAAAAAAATGTCAAGTTATTTACTTTGTCCTATGCTATTACATGTAAGAAACACACCTTTTTGCTCCTAAGGTGCACTTTATTAGATAGTCCCCAGATGGGGAGGTTGCACATCACTTACTATATATCCACTGAGGTCATCCTACAAGGACTTATTACATTATCTACTATGGACATTTCCACAGAGGACCTTAGTTCCCCATGTGGAAGTAAACAAGTGTGTTGTCATAAATATCAGTACCATCCTAATGTGTGCATAGGTCAGAAACACCTAAGTACTCTTCACTGGAAACAATCAAATTAATGTAACAGTGGTCAATTATAGAGACGGTGGAATACTGCTACTAGAATAGACCTTCTAGAGAAGGCACTAGGTCCAATGGAGAGGTCAAGGGTCATCTGTCACCACAGAGAAAGTCTAGCAAACAGGTACGAGAGGGGGACAGATGTCTTACGACGGCACACTTAAGGCTCCGTCTCCTCAGATACTATGATCTGGAAGTCTCTGACCCATTTCATAGATGGAAGGGAAGGAAACCTACTTGTCTTTGACATGCCGAGCACAATTCTGGCTGCAGTAGTTTCCTCCGGAAAGACACTCATCTCCGTTGCCATACTGACAACAGTTCTCACAAAACTGAAGCCCATCTACTTTTGATTGATCCTTCAACCGGAATGGTACCCCAGTCTTCTCTGAAAAGACTAGAAGATGGGGGAACAAAAGAGAAGAAATTAAAACCATGTCAGCAGGCACTTCAAAGTATATGTAAACTTTCTCTTCTACTAATTTTGTTAGCGACACAGTAAAGAATGATGTTTGTTGAATGAGTCAGTGATTGAACTAAAAAGTTGGGGATGAGGGCTAAGCATGGCAGGAAATCAGTTGAATCACTTCTGTTTAAAAAAAATCTAGATAGAGAGCCACGTGCGGAGGCTTTCACCTTTAATCCCACCCTTTGGGAGGCAGAGGCAGGTGGATTTCTTTGAGTTTAAGACCTGCTTGGCTTAGTGAGACTCTATCTCAACAACAACCAATCTCCAAAAAGGACAAACAAAAAATTCACATGAGACCTACAGAGTTAAACATGGAATGAAAAAAAATTTCATTAGTTACTGAATTTCAGATAATTCTATTGGCCTAAAAGTTCTAATCTATAGGCGGATCTTTGATAATGCTAAAAAGGTCATCTAAGTTACTTCATGTTTATAACATTTTGATGAGTGATTTTTATTTAATTGATTAAATCAACACATGTAATTGATTTCCTGGATCATAATTACCCAAATCATTTAGGAACTCGTATTTTCCTTCTGCCTGAATCATTCAGCAAACATTTATTAGGCACCAATTTATGCTGGACACTGATTATGTCAGTACAGACCTCGCCCAAGACAGCTCACAGTCTAGAAGAGAAGCCATACAAGAAACCCAGGACTTCTAATCGTGTGGGATGCATGCAGTCATAGAAGTTCATAGAAGCACAAGCAAGTTCTAGGACTGCAGAGGAAGAGGTGATTCATTCAGCCATGGGTAAGGTCAGGAAAGGAGTTTCTAATGTAGCCCCTCAACAGGGTTTTAAAGGCCAAAGAAAAATAGACAGAGAAAGAAATGGCATTTGAGCCAGAAAACAAAACAAAACAAAACAAAACAAAACAAAACAAAACAAAACAAAACAAAACAAAAACCCAGCATGAATAAAGGCAGGGAAGCAGAAACCATAGGATGATTGGGAAAATGACATGTAGGTCCGTGTTGCTTGAAGGGCCAGAGTACAACACACAGAGAAGAGGATACAGTAGGTAGATAAAGCAAGCAGGTGGGTGCAGGCCACCTGATCTTGGAAGGCTTTGCTAGGGTGGCAAAGAGAAACTAGCAAAGCAGCAAGTGAGCAGTCTACACAAGTTCCACTGACTTCAGGGTGCAGGATAAACTGGCAAGGGGTGAGTTAGAAGCAGTGATTATTTAAGAGACTTCTGCAGTAGTTTCAGGGAGAGTTAGAGGCCTACATTAAGGCAGTGGTGGTGACAACAGGAAAGGCCAGATCTGAGACTTGTTTAGGGAATCAAAATCAAGAGCATTAGGGAACAGGGAGTGGGAGGGACGAATGCAGGATGACTCCTAGATTTCTTGATTATGCACCAGGGAGATGGTGCTGCCGTCAGTCAACATACGGGTTACGGAGGAAAGAGTAGGTTTAGGGGAAGGGAGAAAGAAAAAGAGAATGAATTGCATTTCATACATGTGGAGTTTGAGGTACCTGTGGGACATCCAGGTGGAGATGTCCAGTAGGCAGGTGGAAATACGGGCCTGGAGCTCGGGGGAGAGGTCGGGGCTGGAGATATAGATTTTGGAGTCGTCAGCATATAGATGTTAGTTACAACCATTGGAGTAGATGAGGAAAAAAAAAAGTGCCAGGCTTTTTGGCTAAATCACCTAGGCAGGCCATTAGCAAGTTGGATTTACTTGATAATTTGCAACTAACTTCGTGCTATTACAGATCTGGCATTAGACACAAGACAGTGAATAATTATTTTAAAATGTAAAAGCTGGTTCCTGTCGGCTGCATTACAAAAATTTATGTAGGGACATGAGACACAAAAGTAATCCAGGGCTTTCGAAGTCTGGCCCTCCTATAAAAGCTTAGACTGATTTTAAATCTCTCAATAAGAAGAAGTAGGCAGTGGGCAGGCCAGCCTTACCCTCTTGAGCCGTTGGGACCATCCAGGTGGTGGTGGCAGTTGCTTTCTTGACGCTGTCCATCTCGCTTTCATCTGTGATAACTTCCAAAGCTCCGAACTCATTCACCCTAAACTGGCAAACAACACGGAAGGAAGAAAAGAAAAAAAAAGCAAAATTTACAAAATTCCTCAGGGCGTCATCAATTTCATGACTGACCTGCAGTCTTAAACAAATTAACCACGTGCAAAGGGGTAAAACAGTCCTATCTTGGATAAGCGTTTTAGTAACAATGGGCCCTTTTGTTTTGTGAATTTTGAACCGAGGAAGACTGGACCAAAGTAGTGGGTGTCACTTCTATTTGTCATCTCAGACACGTTCTCACTAAGATTTTTATTTATTTATTTATTTATTTTGGTTTTTCGAGACAGGGTTTCTCTGTGTAGTTTTGCGCCTTTCCTGGAGCTCACTTGGTAGCCCAGGCTGGCCTCGAACTCACAGTGATCCACCTGGCTGTGCCTCCTGAGTGCTGGGATTAAAGGCGTGCGCCGCCACCGCCCGACTGATTTTTATTTATTTAATACTACTGTTTATTTAGCAAAGCTACTAGAGGGGAATTCTCTTTTTTCCCCCACAAGGAATTGATTCATCTCACTAAAGCTGACCAAATTCAAAGAGAAGGACATAATGGCCTGTCACCTCCCTCCTTATAGTCCAAGACAAAAATACATAAACCATGAGATACTGTGGTGATATATTGTATACCCTAATAAACTTGCCTGAGGATCAGAGGACAGAGCCAGCCACTAGATTAGACATAGAGGCCAGGCAGTTGTGGCCCACACTCTTAATCCTATCATTCGGGAGGCAGAGATTCAGTGTGGATCTCTGTGAGCTCAAGGCCACATTGGAAACAGAGCCAGGCAGTGGTGGCACACACCTTTAATCCCAGTGCTGGGAAGCACACATGCCTTTAATCCCAAGAAATGATGTCTGGGCAGAGAAAGACATATAAGGTGTGAGGAAACAGGAACTCACTCTCTTGAGGCTGAGTATTTTGTAGAGGTAAGCTAGTGGCTGGCTGTTCTGCTTCTCTGATCTTTCAGCTTTCACCCTGATATCTGGCTCTGAGTTTTTTATTGTAAGACCTTTTAAGATTCCTGTTACAAGATATTCCCTCCCCAGGGCCACACTTCCCTTTTCTTTTATCACCCTCAAAACTTCTCCATGCACTTCAGTCCCAGTTTTCCCAAAGAACTGGGAGATAATGCAGAAATCACCGTAAGAGCGAACAAGTCTGGGACATGCCATTTCATCACTAAAGAGGAAGGTCATGGAGTGCTCATGCCTGGTCCTACAAGCCTTCTCTCAACTTATGGCAGCTGCAGATAAAGCGGGTTTCTGCATCAACCCACTTATATTTACGTGGAAAGCTTAATCGTTGCTATTATACCGCGGCAGGGACCCTGTTATCTCTCAGATTCAAGAATTCAGGGATCTAATTTTTTTTTTTTCATTTCTAGTTTCCATAGAACAGAATGGCTGTCAGGATTCACAGGTGTTAGCAGGAGGACGGAGGGGTAGAAAGCTCATATGTGAAAGGACAATAAAATGTTTCAGATTTTTCACTCAGTTATGTGTAATTTCCACACTCATTGTATAAAAGTATCAAATACTTCCCAGTTTGAAAGAATTGAAATAGTTCAGGAAGGTGAGAATGTTTTCTCCCTATTATATATTCTGAGTACAAATTCACAAGCAATGTGCATAGCATACCTAGTGTCCATGTCAGTTTAGAAAATGGTAAAAAAAAAAAAATTAATGTCACGGACAAGAACTAAAAATAACAACTTCAAAAAAAAGAAAGAAACCTTAAAGTTCAAAAAAAAAAAAAAATTAACTAGCAACTCTTCAAAATAAGGCTGACAGTACCATCTACTGGGCACGAGTAGCTAAAACAAGCTACCAAGATCATTATTTAATGATATTAAAGAATGCGATACAAAAATCAATTCTGAGTTCAGATTATTTTTAATAGACACAAATGATGATTCACTTAAGATGAATAATTCTGCTTTCATGACTTGCTATCTATGCTAATGTATGCTCACTTGACAAATGTGAGATGTGAGCAATAGCCCCAGACATTTAGAGAAGACAGAAAGGATCGCAATGGCCGCTACACTGCAAACCACCCTGCATTATACACGCCTGAGAAAGGACACCAGACCTCTGGGTGAAAAGTGCAGGCCTGACACTCGCAAGGGTTTGGCTCAAATACCTGTAAAGTTCAAAGGTCGTATGTCTGCAAACACAACATTTAATCTTAGCCATCTTCTCCTTCTGCTAACATTAAGTGCCATAACTGACAGTCTAAACACAAAGTAGACGCGCAAAGTCACCTGGGGACGCCATGAACAGCCGGAAGCCAGAGACCAAGGATGGACTTCAAGAACTGATGCACAAAACAGGCATAAAATGAAGCTATGTGCATACTTGTGAGACTAGGATTCATAGGATTCACTGTACCCCGAAAGGCACCCTAAAACTCTAGAACTTGGAGCACATCTGCTCATTCCTATGGTCACTCAGCTCAGAAATCAAAACCCTCTGAGAACTTTCAGAGCATCCCACTCTTTGAGAAAAGACGGAGGGAATCCATTTTGCTGTGGCTTCTCAACCTGGATTTTGTGTCATTCATGACATTCCTAATGAAGAGAAATGTTAGGAAGAACAGGGATGCTGACGTCACTGGAGGTCCAAATACAGAATTCCAGAAAGGCGGATGCATTTCCTTTTGTTTCCCCAATTAAACACCTGGGTCCTCCATGTTTTTATGAATGACTTTGGCATGCTGTGAAATTTCTCATGTGTTCCATTCTCCAACTGAAAATATCAAATTATAAACTTTACAAAAGTAATTCATTAAGCAAGGCAAACATAAAGTTGGCAGGGCAGTTTTTTCTACATATGAATCTATCCAGGTCAGTAAAAATAAAGAATTATGCGTCAGGTTTTGTTTATTTGGCTTGGCCAATAAAACAAATTATCTACTCCGCTCTTAATTTTTGATTCTAGGGGGAATCCCTTTTCCCTCTTTGGGGGTCTCTTTACTAATAGATCACTAAAAGACTCGATTGAGGCTATGATTTCATTTCATTACTTTCGATGTTGAAACCTGAATCCCAGTTACCAACATGTTGTAAGGGCAAAGATGTCTGGTCACTAAACTGTTTTAAACATTCACTGAAGCCATGCATTAGGAAGAGGGGCTGGATTTACAGCTGGCTTTTGCCTTGCTGCTGTTATAGGTCTGGCTCTCTGATGAGGAGCAATTATTCTTACTAGATAAGATGGTATCACTCTCCAGGGAGCATCTGCGTTTTACTGAGGGACTCTGAAAGACCAACTCCCTCTGACTCAGAGGACTACTTCTCTCTGAAGAAATATTTCAGATGCCATTAGATATTCAGGTAGAGAAAGGACTCAGGCCTGGGGAAGCCCCACCAGGCACCTTTCTACTGCCTGTCCCTTAGTCAGTTGCCTCTCCCATAGCTGACCTCTCCTGCAGACATTACTCTACTAAAGCTTATTTGCATCTTCAAAGAACAAATCAGGTAACAGCAAAATTCCTGAAGCTTGTTTAGGCAGAAATGCCGTGATAATGACCACATCTCTTTTTTTTTTTAGCACTCTGCCTGCTAAAATGACTGCCTCTGGAAACCCTGCTCTGCTCTCTTTCCCGACACCTTCCAAGAAGTCTTCTCACAAAGAGCATTTTCAGCTCAAATGATGCCCGATTTCTGAAGGCTTCCTGGTCCCTCCCACCCAAGGAAGTTCCCACCTCTCTACACGTGTACCGTTTTCCTTGTCTGTTGGTCTCGATCTGCCAACACTCTGCCTGTAGACAGCCATGCACTAGTGCTAAGAGAGTCAGTTTCAATACCATTGCGGTCTCCTCCACCCCAGAGCTGCAATAACTGACTTGAGCAAAGGAATAAACACTCTTGTCGTCAGTTTCCCCATGTGTAAACTGACCAAAGATGGACAGAAGGAGCTGAGTATAAGGATGAAACACAGCGCAGGTAAGGTGCTCCCTTGGAGAGTCAATTTCCTATTTCTCTCACTTCTGCACCCAAAAAGATGTTTGTGCTTTATTTCAAAAAAGTATGGTTAAGTGGCCCAGTGTGAGAGGGCAGAACATGCCAGTAACAAGACAGGAACACATGCCCAAGATAGGAGAGAGGGAGGAAATAAAGAGGCATTGAAGTAAAAGGAGATGAGGTCAGAGAAAAGTGGGGGACAGAAAACCAAAACCCTTCAGGAGCTCAAACTTGGACAATGGTAACTGCTCCAGAAGTTTCACCAGAAAAATGACAATGGAATCAGCCAGCAACCATGAGGCTGTCACAGAGGAAAGTTCTTTCGAAAAATCCACAGAACATAAAACCTGTTCGCACAACGGGAAGTTGACCTCTACCTATGAGGCCAGGCTGTATCAGCTGGATAAACTTGAGTTGGATGACTTAGGTACCAACTGTTAGGAAATCCACGTGCCTATAAATTCACAAACCATTGAAAAGCAGCAGCCTGGGTGATGTAGCATACCCTCCATAATATGAGGAAGCAAATTTTATGAATTATTCAACGCGTTAACATTTTAGTTTAATAGAAAATAATTTTCTCAACCTTTTAAAGAACCCCAATTTTGATGTAAGAAATGCTACGAAATATAGTCAATGAGGTGGTGCTATGTGACAAAATTTTTCTTAGGGAGTCACAACACATACATCTACTCATCCCAGATAGGGAGCCCACAACAGACCAAAATACTGACACTACCAAAGTTCAACTTGGTGAACACATGTTTTTATTGGGGTTACTTTCAGAAGCAAAAAACAACTCAGACAGCTGCATCACCAAAGCCCACCCCGGCATGGGTGACAGCTCACAAGGCTAGGAACCTGGAGCACACTGCACAGCTTTCAGACAGCTCATCAGCTTGGAGAGTGGCCTTTCCAGGTGCCTCGGTTGGTCTGAACCTCTTCCAGGCTGCTCTGCTGATTTCTGCTTCTTCCGGGCAGCTGATCTGCTCTGACCTCTTGCAGCTCAGCTCTTCTGAGAATTTTCTTTGCAGCTTGGTAGTTCTCTTTGGGGAGGGACTCTCAGCTTTTATTGCTCATCCTGGCAGAGAGAGGCCTAGTGAATCTGTTCAGTTTCGGGGACTTCCTGAAGCTATTTGAGTTGTTTAGCTTCCTGCTTAAGGAATTTCCTGCAGGCTGTTATGTTTAAATCTCATAGGAAACTGTTACACAACAGGTGGGCTATGAATCTCAATTTAAAGGGGTTATAAATAATATATTTTATGTGTGATAAAGACACAGAGAGACAGAGAGAGGTATACATGAGTGTTGTATGCACACACATGCTGGTGCACACACCATCCATACAGAGGCTAGCATGTCTATGTCCTGCTTGTTACTCGCCACCTTATTATCTCCTTGAGAAAAGATCTTTCCCCAAACCTAGTTAGGCTGGTGGCCAGAAAGTTTCAGCAATCCTCCTGTCTGCTCCCCTTCTCCAACTGGCCTCTTCGTACACGGTGCTAAGGGTTCAGATTTAGTTCCTCTCTGGTTTTCCACTAAGTCACCTCCCCAGCTCTTCAAATCATTTGTTAAAACGAGGTATCAAGCTGGGTGGTGGTGACACACGCCTTTAATCCCAGCACTAGGGAGGCAGAGAGGCAGGTGGATCTCTGTGAGTTCAAGGCCAGCCTGGTCTACAGAGTGAGTTCCAGGACAGGCACCAAAACTACACAGAAAAACCCTGCCTCGAAAAATAAAAATAAATAAATAAATAAATAAATAAATAAATAAATAAAGCGAGGCATCAAACTGCCTACTGCTCATGAAGTAGATGGGACACATCGCAATTACCCCGGTAATTACATGAGTATAAAAGGCATATCAAATAACCCTGATTATAATACCCTAAATGACTTAATTACCTGATTATCTTAATAGAAATAATTGGTTAACTTCTAAAATCCATTGCTTAAAAAAACTTTAAAGCAATCCAGATTTCTTAGGGGTGGAAACTCCCCTTTGTTACCAAAAGCAAACGAAAAGAAAGTTATAAATTTCATCATGTACCTGACATGCAAGAGGCATTATACAGTAAAAATGCACAAGAATAATATGCATATGAAATAACAGAAAAAGGCAGTTTTCATAATATATCGCAAAGTCCGAAAATGCATACCCTAAGTGTTTGTTTACATTCTTTATCAGCCCACAGCTCCTTTTTACAGTTGTGAATCTTAAGGATCCTAACAACTCCCATTTTCTTCAGATAAAGCTTGCAAAGTGTAAGGATTTTAAGCAATCAGTCATAAGACTTACTTTATTATTAATTATGTGTCTGTGGCTGGGATTGGGAAGCTGTGAGTGCAAGCACCCTTGGAGTCCGGAAGACTGTTGGATCCCCTGGAACTGGCCTTCCAGGCAGTTGGGAGCTGCCCAGCCACACTAGAGTACCCTGCAAAAGTAGTCCATGCTCTTAACTGCTGAACTACCTCTCCAGTCCCTGATAACTTGACAGAATTCACATGGCTAATATATGGAGGCTAATATATTATCAGAGCTTGAGAAATAGGTTGTTTTTTTTTAGTTAGAAAAAAACTTTTTTTTTTAGTTAAAAAAAAAAAAACTTCATCCTTCTATATCCATCATGTCTCATGCAGACAGACACTTGGAGAATGTCAGAGCAATTCAATTCCTATTTGTTCTTGTATTTATTTATTTTACTGCCGAGCAATCTTGATCCTTAAGGATTAACTTACTCCATGACTAGTCATCACATAAAACTAAAACTGAAAACTTCTTCTTTTTAATAATTTTAAGTGGATTCACAGTATGTGCATATTTATGAACACTATATGCTATTTCTATATACACCTATAATATGTAATGTTCAAACGAGGGAATTAGCTTTCCTACCTCCTCAAATATTTCCAATTCTACATATTAAGAACCTTTGTAATCTTCTTTTTTAGTTATTTTAAAGTATACCATGCATTACTTTAGACTATAATTGCCTTATGGCATAAAAGAATACCAGAATTAAAAACCTCTGACTATATTTTGGTACCCATTTAAAAAAAGTTTCTTTGGATTTCACTAAACCTCACTGCAATAGTTTTATTTCCTTAAACTCATGCACTGGCACTTTGTACTTAATTAAACCTAAGCCAACTAAACTCTCAAACATTTTTCCAACGGCAGGCAGATGTTTAAATTGTACCCCTGAGGATAAGTGAGGGCAGGGACTTGGCTAAGATATTTGTCAAGCAGCCATCAAAAGGATTAGATTTCAAGAAGCCTAAGTCAGGAGCAAAATTTTCCTATTTGAGACAGCACAGCACATCAAGTATTACAGAGACAGGCCAAGTGACAGCCCGTTAGAGAGACAGAAAGTTTAAACACCTAAAGGACTAAGTACAAACACAAAGTCTAAAAGGCCATAGACAGGTTCAAGGTCCCAGAGATAGGAACACAGCTAAACCAAATTAGAAATGAGAAGTAGGGTGATTTGGTTTGAGCTTGCACAGCTGTGTTTCATGGAGCGGCAGAGGTGGTCCTAATGTAGACTCAATGGGGCAGGGCACATGTGGGCGGCACATACACAGTGGGCAGACTGAACCCCATGAAGAGTGGAGACAGTGGCGGACAGCACATACAGAGTTAGCAGACTGAACCCCATGAAGAATGGAGACAGAGGCGGACAGCACATATAGAGTTAGCAGACTGAACCCCATGAAGAACAGAGACACACAGTGGGCTAACATATATATAGTGAGTAGACTGAACCCCAGTAGACTGAACAGTGCCCTTTCTATAAGATCACAGTCTAATGCCGGGTGGTGGTGGTGCACACCTTTAATCCCAGCACTCGGGAGGCAGAGGCAGGCGGATCTCTGTGAGTTCGAGGCAAGCCTGGTCTACAGAGTGAGTTCCAGGAAAGATGCAAAGCTACACTGAGAAACCCTGTCTCAAAAAAAAAAAATCACAGTCTGACTTACAGGAAGAGCTTGAGCTTGCTGCTGAAAAAATTATTATAGAAAAACTCATGTTCATAGTATAAGTAATTTAAAGGCAGTGAATAGTTCTATTGATTCAAATTTTTCATATTATTTTACCCAGTTTCCATATAAGAACACTAGGACCCAGGGAATGAGGTTATACACTCAAAGCTACTAAAATCTCCAAAAAAAAAAAAAAACTAGACCTTCTAGGTCTGCCATTTCCATATATATTGGCCATTTTCATAATAGAGTCAAAACAGATAGATGATCTTCCTCAGAGCTATTGATTGATTTTCTTAAACTAAGGCCATTATAAACATATTCTTCAGTCCCCTAACCCAAATGACAAAATCTGACACTCTATCAGTATTTCAAGTTGCCTTACAAATTTACTGTAGAAGACCATATACTATCTAGAGCCATAACACCATATTTAATGCTTTGAATTCTTATTCCATGTATGCAATCACTGTAAAATAAGCTCACACGCAGATACACACAATAGATAATTCACACACGACAAAGAAAATCTACCTTTAAGTCACTTCCTGGTAAGGTACCAACTCCATCCTTCCAGTCCATAACACTGAATACGTCAAACTCTTGACCACTTGTGTTAGAGGCAGACTCAGTCATGATTTAGTTTTTTTTTAACCTGGAAGAGGAAAAGGGGAGTGTAAATATTTCATGTGCACATCATTTTGATTTAGTGCTCATTATTACTTGTTTCTTTTAATCACATTATTTTCTTGATTCATCCATCTAGAAACAACTGCTTCAAAAGGATCACTAACGGGGCTGAGCACTTGCCTAGCACGTATGAGGCCCTCCAGACCTTCTTATATTATGTTTCTGTTTTACTTTGTGGTGCCAGAAACTGCAACCAGAGCTGGGGAAGGCACCCACTCTACTACTGAGCTATCCCACCAGCTCTGTACAATTTTGTCCCCAAGTATACATTCCTACAGTCAGCTTTAACTTATAAATGAGACACTGTAGAAGCTTAAGAGCAACAACTGTCAATGATTTGACATGATTCTCTTTCCTTGTTAAGGTGAGAATCCTCATCTTTTCGTTTAAACAATAAATGACTTCTCTTTGGCCTATTCAAGTCATAAGCATCAGTGAGTGCTCTTGCAGCTGGGCATCAATGGTGAGTAAAATGAAGTTCACTTGAATACAAGCGTGGTGAACCTGGACAGTCAGTCTGGTAACTGTGACAGCCAAGTCACCAAGTACCCAAGTAGGGGAGGGGGGCAGTGTGTATAGTATGGACTTGCCGGACCCAAAGGAGACTCATTCCTAAGCAGAGTGAAATAGGACAGCCTCAGATCTTACGCTATGCAGAACAACATTTAAAACTGATGGACTGTTTGTGTCCAGACTGTTCCATTTAATATGTTTGAGCAGCTGTTGTCCTCAAGTAACTGAGCCTTCGGTTAACTATAATCTCAGAAAGTGGAACCAAAGATAGGAGAACTACTAAATAAAAAGTGGATTTTGATAGTGGGAAAATAAAAGCAAAATTGAGTCCATTATTCACTGTCATCTATATTAACCTATCTACAAGTTGGACCTACTCACACAACAAATGTGAACGTGATTGTTTCAGAACAAGATCATGTTTGTTTGACTCAGTTGAAGCATCTACTATGACCCCCATGGCTTCCCAACAGCCAAGACTTTTGACAGAAATGAGCACAAAGTCTAAAAGACTCAATGAGCTATGATGAGATTTGGAAGATTCACAGAGTCCATTGGAGAAATGTTCTCTGAATGACTAAGGTATACTGTTCCAACACTGAGCCCAGAGAATGGATTAGTTCCAACTCTCAGATCAATATGTTTAAATACAAGGTGAAACCTCAGTGATCAGGTTTCAACTGCACACCAATCTACCTTGAAGATAAACCACCCTTCCTGGAGTTTTGTTGTGATCAAAGATTTCCACTACTAGTAAAAGACTAGCAAAATATTCCTCTCTTTTCCAACCGTGTATCTACATGAACCCAGACTTTCTTCATATACTTCAGCCAAAACAATAAGCTGGAATAGACTAAAGGTAGAAACAGCTGTAAGAATTCAGCTATTGCCTGTAAAACCAGAGATTAGACAGATTTGCAGAAGTTGAAACTATGCCAACTTCTCTCATTTTTATTAATACTATTATTATATATTTATTGCTCTTTCATAAAAGTTGTGTTTATATGAATTATCATATAGTGAGTTTGCTACCATTATTTTTTAAATAAGTAATCAATCTATTTTAACACAGTATTGATATGCATAGGATATTATAAAAATATCTACTTGAGTTTTCAATCATGAAGGATATTTAAAACCAAAAAGTCTGAAAGTCACTGCTATGCAGAATAGTAAGTTGCTTCTCTCCATAAAGAAGAAGTTGAGAATTTTTTTAAACACTCATTCATTCATTGAGTGTATGTGTATCTTTCAGGGCACACACATTCCACAGTTCATGTGTGGAAGTCTGACAATAACTTGCAGGGAGTCAGTTCCCTCCTTATATCATGTGGATTCTGAGGGTTGACCTCAGGTCATCAGATTTGATGATACTGAGCCACCTCTGGCCCATCTTTTATTTTGTTATTTTTTTTTTTCTTGAGACAGAGCCTTGCTACTACGCAGGCTGCAAACTCATGATCTTCATGTATCTTCTTCCTAAGTGCTAACATCACAGGTACATTCCACCACACCAGGGAGTATGCTCTTTTTAGTGGGCATCGCTTTACATTTTAGTGACACAAACTAAAATGGATAGGTGAAAAGACATGTGAGAAATCTGTCTTAAACTAATCAATGGAGCCACATGGCCAAATAAAACCAGTGTTGTGCTGGGAATTGTCCAGATGTGAGCAGGGCCTTTGGTGACTCATTCTGCATCCTCAATTTTACATCTGCATAGAAGAAATAGTTCAAGGTGTTTCATTTTTGTTTTTTGTTTTTCTTTAGACAGAATCTTGTTATGTAATACACTACCCACAACTTTCAATGAAGCCCAGGCCAGCCTTGATCTTATTCCCCTGGCCTCAGCCTCCCAAATGCTGGGATTCCATGCTTGCTCCCCCATGCCAGCCTCAAGGCTTTTTAAGTGTGGTCCTTTAATACATGTCGTATGCATTTCTAAATAGTGTGTAAAAACTCTGTGCTTCTTTGAATGAGAGACTATCTTCCATGGAGAATTTCCAGATGTGCCAATATTCTTTCTGTCTTCTTTGCTCTAAACAAAATATCAACTAGAAGACATTTCAAACTGTATGTAGTGTGAAACACAAGAACCAGATCTCACTATTACTAAGGCTTAATGCTCAGAACAGGAACTAGGCTATGGTTGTCAGAGGAGAATTATGTGAGAAATTTTGAAAATATTAAGTGAATTAAGACTTTGTTCAGAGTTTCTATTTCAGTAATAAAACACCGTGACCAAAACAACTCAGGGAGGGGAGGGTTTATTTTATCTTATAGCTCCCAAGTCACACTCCATCACTGCAAGATACCTGCCAGGAACTAAAATCAGGAACTGAAGCAGAGGCCATGGAAGAGCTCCTCGGGGCCTGCTTTCTTATATCACCTAAGACCACAGGCCCAGGGATGATACTGCTCTCAGTGGGCTGGACCCCCCAACATCAATCATTAATCAAGAAAATACCCTACAGACTGCCCTAAAAACAATCTAATAGATGTGATTTTTTTTTTTTTTCTACACAGCTCTTTCTATGTAGCCCTGGCTATCCTGGAACTCACTCTGTAGACCAAGTTAGACTCGAACTCATAGAGATCCACCTGCCTTTGCCTCCTGAGTGCTGGGATCAAAGGCATGAGCCACCACTGCTGAGCTGAAGGTGATTTCTTAATTAAGGTTCTTCTTCTCAGATAACTCTAACTTGTGTTAGGTTGACAAAAAAAAAAAAAAAAAAAAAAACTAGCCAGAAGAGACATGCACTTAAATTGTGAATAAACTTCCCATGGACTCAGATCGCAATGGCACTGGCTCCCTTTGAAATCATGTAAGAGTGGTGTTTCCCTGACAAAACAATTTCCCCTGCTGGGTAAACAGTAAGTAAGCAGGGTGTTTAGTCTTCCCCTACCTAAGAGCCACTCGAGTACAAACTCCACAACAGTAGGACCGTAGAACAAATCTGAAAGTCGGCACTACATAAAAGTGGTGGTAAATGTTCACTGTGTACATTATGAAATGCCTGAATATGCTTCTGTTTTATACAACATCAACATTACACAGCAAACTCAGCCCTATGCATTCATCAACACGCGCAAATACAGTTTCCATTCATGTCTTTCACTTTAAGGTCAGTGGAGGTGCTGTATAAGCTATTATAGCAAGAGACGTTTACTGCACTGTCTTTCCCATCATCTAATTTTGAAGCCCCTGGCTACTCTGTCACAAGGAGTCTGAATAGCTACAACAGATTAAAATGTTTTCCCACCACCTACTAATCAGGAAGAGCAGCAGGCAACCAACACTTCACAAAAGCTGTTTCTTTTATGACACCCAAGTCTTTCTTGTTTCATTCTTACCCTGTACACATGGACAAAATACACAAAGGCCTTTACTTCTTGCTCCTGTGGTGGAGTTCACCTGTGCAGCACTCTCAAAGGTTTAGATTTGTTTTATTTTTTTAATTACTACTTGAAATTACTTTCTAATTCTATGTATAAGGTAAACTATATCCACAAGGGACACACATGCACGCGCGCGCGCGCGCGCACACACACACACACACACACACACATACACACACTATATCTACAGTGGACACATACACACACAGAGAGGGGGAGGGAGGGAGAGAGAGAGAGAGAGAGAGAGAGAGAGAGAATAAAAGCCACAAACAGCATCTCACTCTGCAAGAATGCCATTCCCAGTCTCTTGGTGAACAGCACTGAGATTTCCTCAGTAAATACCACAGAAGTGCACCATGATAGGTGCTACCAGGAAAGAGACAGTAGTTTCTTCCTAACCTGTCCTTTCTCAAGCTTTCCAGCCATGAATGATGTTCAGCTGAGGAACTGGTGAGGTGAGATAGCTGTGGCTTGTTCTGTCTCTCTAACTTTCCAGTATGCACCCCAATAACTGGCCTCGGGTTTGATTTTATTAATAAGAACTTTTAAGATTCATGCTACATCTGGCGCCCAACGTGGCAAGAATCCATTAAAAACCACTTGGCTTGGAGTCAGGTCCGCTTTCCCGCAAGGGCGGCAGGTCGGGCGGTTGGCTTCCTAGCCCCGGCCTAGGTCTGCTTGACCTCAGGCCGGACTAACTGTGAGCTGCTTGCTTAAAGCCTGCTTGCTTAAAGCCGGTGCTACAAACAACACAGACCTGCCCTGCCAAACAGGGCCCCGCCTGTAAAGCCAACGCATGTGGTCGGAGCTTAAGGAAGCCAGAGCCAAGCCTTGACTCGGCTCAAGAGGGAACACATGGCTGGATTTAAGCTTTAGCCGGTACGCTTTCTTGTGCATTCTCTCTCTCTCTCTCTCTCTCTCTCTCTCTCTCTCTCTCTCTCTCTCTCTCTCTCTCTCTCTGGATTTACACCTCGGACACTAGGTGGCTGTTTTGAAAATCCCCTTGGATTTCTACTGTTCTACGCAGATTTGGTAAGTCATAACATATCAGATATTTTAAAGGAAACTATTTAAAAGAAAACTTTTTCCACATTAAAAAGAAAATGGGTTTTATGTGTACATTGGAAGAAAATTGGGTTTTGTTTGAAATTTTAGGCAGTCTGACAATGGAACAACTATATGAGAAGATTAGTATTGTTGGAATTATGCAGTTTATCACTATGCTTATCCTCCTTTTGCAGTTTAAAAACATAGTCAATTTAAGTGCCAGGATGACAGCTTTAGAAAAACTTGTTAAACCTGTAAAAATTCAGACAGAAGAAATTGACAGCAAAGTTGTTTCAAATTTGGATCATAAGGTTACAGAAAGAAAGCCTGTTTTCACACAGTCACCCTTAATTTATCCTGTAACCGTACAGCAGATGCTGATCAAATGACTACACAAAATATTTGTGCTCCAATTGAAATGTTAGATTTAAAAAGGTTCAAGGAGGCAATAGTATCTTATGGCATGCATTCCCCATATGTAAAGCAAATGTTAAACTCTTGGTCAACATACAATAATAGGATTGTACCATAGGACTGGCGGGACCTTGCACAAGCTGTTCTGGAACCCAGCCAGAGACTTCAATTTCTAACGTGGTTTAAGGATGAGGCTAAAAACATAGAAAAACAATGGAGAGATAAAGGAATACAAGTTTGCCAGGATCAGCTTATTGGAGAAGGCCAATATGCTTCAGTACAAACACAATGTTTATATGATGTCCAAACCCTAATTTTATGTTGAACGGCAGCCTTGAATGCATGGGACAAAGTTGAGGAACCAGGAAAAAAATCTGAGTTATTTACAAAGGTTATGCAAGGCCCAAAAGAATCTTTTACAGATTTTTTTTACAAAGACTGGCTTCAGCAGTAAAGAGAATGGTCTCGGATTCAGAAGCTAGTAAGGCAATAATTGAATCTTTGGCCTTTGAGAATGCGAATGCAGCATGCAAAAGAATAATCAGGCCGTTAAGGGCAAGATCTGCACCTTTGGAAGATTGGTTTAGAGACACAGTTAATGTTGAGGCTGATGAGCATGATGATATGTGGGTAGGAGAAGCAATTTCAAAAGGTTTGAGGAATGTTAGATGTTTTGGATGTGGAAAGCAAGGACATTTGAAAAGGGACTGTAAACAGGTCATTCCTAGAAACAATGTTTCTTCAAGGAACAATGCAACAGAATGCCCCTTCCTTCTGGAGTATGCAGAAGGTGTGGTAAGGGAAAACACTGGACCAAGGAATGTAGATCATCAAAGGACAGACAGGGTAATCCTTTGCCTCAGTCTTCGGGAAACTCCCAGAGGGGCCTCTGGCAGGCCCCCATTGCAAATCCAGTTCAAACCTTTCCTGCAGCCATAGAGGAAATCCCTGCTCTGAGCGATTAAATAACCAAATGCCTATTGGAATAAATCATGCTGGTCAGGATGATGAAACAGAGAGAATAGAAAATTCAGGAGAAAACATAAAGAAAATTTTTTGGCAAACTTCTATTAATGAACAAAGACCAAAATTAATGATAAAAATAAATGGTGTTTTGTTGTCTGGTCTGGTAAACACAGGTGCGGACTTTACCATAATTGCACCAGAATTTTGGCATCCAACTTGGCCTCTTCAGGAGGTAAACGTTCAACTGTTAGGAATTGGGACATTATCTCAGGTGAAACAGAGTGCAAGATGGCTCGAATGTATAGGTCCAGAAGGACAGAGAGGAAAATTAAAACCATATGTGGCTAACATAACTATGAACCTGTGGGGTCGAGACTTGTTGCAACAATGGAATACTCAGATTAACATCCCTCCAATCTCAGAAACAAATCATAAACTAGCACATGTTACTGAGAGAAATATTAGAAGATATTGTTCTAATGAGTGGTCACCAGCCATCCATATTATACAAGAACAGGGCACAACAACTGATGATCTTCCAAAGACACCAACAGCTCTACCTTTAAATTGGTTAACAGACAAGCCTGTAAGGGTCCAGCAATGGCCTTTAACAACAGAGAAACTCCAGGCTTTAGAAGAGCTGGTAGAAGAACAGTTAAATGCTCAGCATATTGAGGAATCAACTAGCCCTTGGAATTCTCCTGTATTTGTTATTAAAAAGAAATCTGGTAAATGGAGAATGGTAACAGACCTTAGAGCAATTAACAAAGTAATTCAGCCAATGGGCTTTCTATAATCTGGGATGCCTTTGCCTACTCTGTTACCAAAAGGATGGCCTCTCATAGTTATTGATTTAAAAGACTGTTTCTTTTCAATACCCTTACAAGAAAAAGACAGAGAAAGATTTGCTTTTACAGTGCCTACTTATAATAATTCTCAACCGGTTAAAAGATTTCAGAGGCTTCAAGTCTGAGGAAATAGGACCAGCTGAGGAACTGGTGAGGTGAGATAGCTGTGGCTTGTTCTGTCTCTCTGACCTTCCAGTATGCACCCCAATAACTGGCCTCGGGTTTGATTTTATTAACAAGAACTTTTAAGATTCTTGCTACAATGTTTGACGGGGCACTTTGGGGATTCAGATGGCCACCAAATATACCAGTGAAACTTTTGATTCTCAAAAGTATCTATGACCTGTTGACCATGACAATCAAGGGCATTGTTGCCCAGCAAGCTTTTGCCAGTGACTACTATGGACGCCTCATCAAAAAACTGATGGCACTTGCTGAAGTAAAAGATTATCACTGCTGGCACCAGTACCATACATTATATCCCAAAGTGCCCTTTTGTGAACATTTCAGCTTTGCTCACTTCTATTACAACCTTCTTGACCTAAGTTTCTAGGGTAGGGTGACACACGGCAGTATCCTCAGAATTACCTCCTGTCTCTCCTCTACCACTTCCTGGTCTCCAAATCACAGCTGTACAACTTGACCCTCTCTTGAGATCATCTACCTATTGAATACACCACCCCCGTTTCTCATGTGAACAAGTCTTTGGCAGCCCCAGGCTAATGACCCTTTCCCACAAAATGTAAATAAAAGTATTTCATTAGATGTTAATCAAACTAAATTTTTTTCTTCCTTTTTCTCATTTGTTTGTTTTGGGAGGAATGTATGGACTGAGATTGAAAGCTAGGCCTCATATAGCACTTCTAGGTAGGCAAATGATGTCACCAGTTAGTATCTGATATTAACAAAACAAAACAAAACATGTTTTAGGGGCTAAGAATAAAACTCAGTGGTAGAAAACCCCTGGGACAAAACAAACAAACAAATAAAATAACAAACAAATGTTTATGTGATGAGACTGGAGGGAATTGGGCCTCTCATAGTCATTGTAAGTTAAAACTGCTATGGACTAATAACCCAGACCTTATCCTCCAACTCAGGAAGTCTACTTCTAGAATATTGTCCTTTTAGATACTTCTGTGTGTATAAAACCTGTAACAATCCATGGGTTCATCATGGGTATTCCATGCCATGGTGTAAAACGCCACAAGGCAAGTCTCTGTTCTAATACAGAAATAATTCAAGACATGGTGAATATGACTAATGTTAAGCAAAGTGCAAAAATGTGTGCTACCCTTTGTGTAAAACAGAAGGAAATATGAAGTATGCATTGTGTATGCACATAAAATATTTTAAGACGGATCTGTCAGGAACTGGGAAATCTAGCTGTGTCCAAAAAAAGGGAATGGTGCTCAACAGCCATGCTGAGTTTTCTATGTGTATCTACTAATGTTAAAACAATACATTCAAAAATTATGATATAAATATAATATATAAATTTTAAATTCTGCTTTGTGCTTATTTAAAAGTGTATTACAAAAGGCATGTCTTCCCATGGGAGTAGTAGCTACTGATGTCAACAGACAAAGGATGGTCTAGAAGTCGTTAAGGGGAAATAGGCCCTGTGAAGCTCTTGGGTAACTCACTGAGAAGCGTTGGTACAAGTACATCAGCAGAGCAGATGGATGATAGGAGACGTGCAGGGCTCGCTCCTTCACAGCGACCATATGCATCCCCAGAGCCAGCATTTACAGTTCCCACCGTTCCTGAGCAACACCTGAAGTTCTGCTGACATTTCCTAATCTATCCTGCCTCAGAGATGTGATTCTGAATCATTTCTGCCATACAGCCGAGGGGCAGGAGCACATCGCCAGGCCTGGCCAAGGGCCAGGTATGCTTAGTCACAGAACTTATTCTTACTGCTACAAACACTGCAAATAAAATGATTTAAAACACACACACACACACACACACACACACACACACACACACACACACACACACACAAAATGTTTCTTTTTAAGAAACCAAACAAGCAAAATTAGCTGCTAGTTGAGTCTAGTGTTGAAGACAGAATAAAGGGAATATGGAAATGCTTATGAAAGTCATAGACCCTGGCCACAAGATAGACGTTTCGGATAAATTAAAGACTGAAATGTCAAATGCAATGACTCAGACGCACTGTGTGAACACAACGACTAAGCGTTCCAAAAGGAAATCAGTAGAAAAGATGTGCAAGTTTATTTCAGTTAGTGCTCAACACCATAAAGATCACGCAACAAGTGAGATGAGTAGTTAGGGCCTGGAGAGATTATTTCAGCTCTACTTTAGTGATTTTACAGAACGTAGGTGCCACAATTTTCTTTTTCTTTTTTTTTTTTTTTTTAATTATTTTTATTTTTTTACAGTTTGGCTTGGGACCTACCCCTCGCAAATGTCATGAATCTACTCATCTCACTTCAACTAAACATAAGCAGAGCGTGTGTGCTCTTCGTGATTCTTTCATGCCACTTGTTTGCGCTTTCTGCCGTGAGCAGATAAAAGAGAGGCTTTTCGGGAGCAGACTCTGAAGGGAGGGTGTGAGATGGAGACAAGATAACAGTCCTCTGAAGACAAACAGCACAACCTGGGTGGCTCAGCACAAAGCAAAAGAGTGGCCCCACTTGCCCAACTCCCACCGGAAGTCTGGGCCAGCAGATGGAGGGAGCAGACAAGGATGACATCGGTCCAGCATTGTGTGTTGCTTGGCCATTGCTGCTCCAAGCGTTTTCTCTAAAAATTATATTGACGAGAATGTCAAGTCAGTGCTCAAAGAGCAAAGAGATAGGGGTCGAGGACACGGCTCAGCAGAAAAAACTTTGTCACACAAGAGCAAGGTCCAGAGTTCAGATCCACAACATCCACATAAATGCCAGACGGGCATGATGCTTCACTTTTGATCATAACATTCAGCAAGTGGAGACAGGGGAACCCCAGAGCAAGCTGGGGTTCAAGTCAGAGACCTTGTCTCAAGATATGAGGTTGAGAATAATCAAGACAGGCACTCGATGTCATCCTCTAGCCTTCACACACATGCACACACGTGAGCCCACAGATGTGAACACACACATCCCACAAAGAGATTTTTATAACTAAACAAACAAACAAACAAAAACCATCAATAAGGGCTGGGGTGTAGCCCAGCAGTATAGTGCTTGCCTAGAATGTTAGATGCCCTGGACTCAGTTCTTAGGAACACAAAACCAAGAAACAAACTAACAAAAGACAGTTAAATAGCCACAGTCATTTTCTACCTGCTTTCTTTGAAGCTGCACTTGATAGCTTTTCATTGAACAGATGCAATTTCAAAATTAAGGCACAGAGATGCTAAGGCTGTGAACCCAGAGTGGTTATACAATGGAGCAAACGTCACATCAAAGCAGGATCCCATTAAAATTCAGAGAACATGATTAAAGGTGTGTGACTGACACAGAGGCCTGAGATATTACTGCCTGATGCTGATAGACTGACCTTTCTAAGCTTTGGTTAAGAAGACAACATACCTTAATACCTTCTATAGAGAGTCAGGGGCACTCAAATCATTACCATGAACCAAATAAAATGACATTATGTCAAAGAGTAACAGGACAATGACTGAAAGCCACACTCAGAGGTAAGAATCCAATGCTTTCTTACGATCATTAGCTGAAGAAGGCCTTTTGTTTCCTTATAGAAACCAACATTCTTGCTGGCTGTGGTGTATTTAATCCCTAGCACTGGGTAGGCAGAGACAGATGGATCTTCGTATGAGTTCAAGGGCAGCCTGGTTTACGCAGGTTCGAGAATAGACAGGGCTACACAGTAAGACGCACTCACAGAAAAGAGAAAGAAAAATGATAGGGGAAATCCCAGAGGGCTCCACCCCTAGAGTGAGAACTGCAGGCAATTAATGACACTCCGAGAGGGAGAATCAGTCTGCCCCAGGGATGAGCTTCCTAATTGGTTATCCAGTACCAATACTGAGGAGTCAGTGCTAAAAGCATACACATGAAAACAATACTAAATGGACTCAGCAGACTGTATTTATATATGTGTGTGTGTGTGTGTGTACATTATATATATATATATATATATATATATATATATATATATATATATATATATATATAAAATGTGTGTGTAACAACAATAATTAAAGAAAAAGGCCATGAATTTGAGAGGGTGTGGGGGAACATGAGAGGAGTTAAAAGAGAAGGGGGAAATAATGTGAAGTACTCCTATGTGAAGTTCTCATATAAATTTGTTTCAAAGTGACTCTTTCATTGTTCAGAGTTCCTCATTTTAACACTCTAGAAAGACTACTGACCTCTTCCCAAAGCAATTCTTCCGCCATAATAAAGATGAATGTGTTAAGGGGAGCTGGAGAATCTGACGTCCACACACCTCGGGCCCAGCCTCGTGACTGCCCATACGGCCACTGCACTGGTCCAACTGCACTTGAACAAGTCTAGACTAAGGCCAGGTAATATGTCCCAAAGTCTGCTCCCTCCAAATGCATTTTAGGAAGCCATTTACTCCTGTTAAAAAGATTTTGTGATTAAAAAGGAAAAGTGAAATTCCCTAGCAGCCTTTGGGAGAATCAAGGCACACACAGGGGGTCTTGCAGGCGCAGGTAAGGTACTCTCTTGATGTTCTCCATAGACACTCAGCCTTGGGCTCCTTATCGTAGTACATGGAGTTCCACAGAATCCTCACTATGGAACAGAGCTTATTTATTTTCAGATTGGACTTCACTACTGGGATGCTATCTTCAGATCTAGCTCCCGGTTTGCATCCCTGTGCTAACGTCTGTAGTGTCTAATCCTGGGAATGGCCCCAGACCTACAATGCCCTAAGTCCAGTCTTCAGAAAGTGATCCTGAGAAAGATTTGGTCCCCGCATTTTAAGACCTTCCTCGAGGTCTCAGTGACCTTCCATATGGCCTTTATTGGGACATTTCCCATTCCCCAAAATACGAACACAGGACCCTCGAGGAACACAGACATATTGAGGAAAAGGGGACTCTTGTTAAAGGATGTCACCCAACACAAGCAAGCTTGAACCCTATAACTTTCTTTTAAAACCAGTAAGGACTATTATCTGCATTCTGAAAGAAAGAAAATTCAGGCCATCTGGATAAGAAACACCCTTTTATTTTCCAAGACAGTACTCAATACCCTCCCCCTCCCCCATACAGGATGTCTCTGTGTAGTTTTGCGCCTTTTCTGGAACTCACTCTGTAGACCAGGCTGGCCTCACAGTCATAGAAATCCTCCTGGCTCTGCCTCCCAAGTGCTGGGATTAAAGACATGCGCCACCACTGCCCAGGCCAATATCTTTTTTTTTTTTTTTTTTTTTTTTTTTTTTTTTACACAATAGAAAGGTAAGCATCAAATAAGTGTGGTAAGCAAAAGCTTGGGAGCCACAACCCTTGGGATTAAACACCAGTCTCATAGTTTACTCTAGGCCCCGCCTCAGCCTTTGGCTCCAAAACAGATAGGAATGTCTACTTGCCAGGGACACAAGAACTTCTTTTTGCTACAGTATTCAAGTGGAAATGCTCTGCACAGTGGATGGTCATCCAGAAGAAAGGAAAAAAAAATCTATTCTGTAGTGCCCACGCTCCTCCCCGCCTGAGGATCCGAGGTGTTATAAGCAGTGCAGGGCAGAGGATAACTGTGCCAAGACTGATACCGCTGCATTATGAATCCCTCTGCAATTATCCAGCTGTTCAGAGACGAGACAAGAAGCCCAAGGACTCTTGAGATTCCACGAACATTTCAAAGAGAATGTGGAAGACTTTGTAAAGTCTCCCAAATAGAAGGTCGGGAACTTAGTTTTGCCAAAATCTTTTATAAAAAAAAAAAGAAGAAGAAGAATATTTTAACAACTCGAAAGCAAATAAGCATAATGAAGACCTAACTTCTGAACAACTACCATGAAGCCACCGGCGACCTTTCTGTGATATTTATGCTAAGGGAACATTAAAAGGTCCTCTCTGCCAACAACGGTGCTTGTGCGAGCAGGTGGAAAGACAACAGAATGCACTGTACGCACTGTGGTGAGAAGGTAGGGGGTAAAGAAAGATAAAGGAGGTACCACCCACCCAGACAGGGCGGCTGTGAGCACAGGGAGAGTCTCTGCATGAGCCCTGCATGTGCCCTTAGCGCACAGGGAGATACCAGGGGAAGAAATGGAAGACAGAATCTGCCCTCTGATAACACCCACACGGTGTCCTGATCATCTACAGGGAAGAAGGCTCTGAGCGAGAACTTGATTTGCTAACTTTTAAAATCCCTCAGAAAGATGCGTGGTAGGTATAACGTTTATGAACTGGGTAAACCAGGGTTGGGGAGATGGCTCAGTTGGTACAGGGCTGCCCGGTCACGGTGAGAACCTCAGTTCAGATCCCCAGAACTTATTTTAAAAAGCACAGGCAGGGGTACGTGCCGAAATGTCGCCGGATGAGATGGAGGCAGAGAAAGGTGGAGGATCCCTTGGGTTTGTTGGCTAATCGAATGCCTATCAGACTTGCTGAAAGTTCTAGACAAATGAGGCCCTGTCTCACATCCAAGGGGTAAGGGGGGCCCAGAGTAAACATATGCAAGGTTGCCGTCAGACCTCCACGTGCACCTCTGCAGAGAGAGAGAGAGAGAGAGAGAGAGAGAGAGAGAGAGAGAGAGAGAGAGATAAAAGGAGAGCTATGGATGCAGCTCAGAGGTGTAGTGTTTGCAATGTTAAAAAAAAAAAAAGGGTGGGGTATAGGGAGTAGAGGGACAATAGACTAGTGGAAGAGAGCACTGGGGAGACGGAAAAGAAATTCCCTTATCCACCCATGTCATGTTCTCCATTGAAAATTCCCAACCGACACCTCGGCTGCTAAGTACCTAGTTCACTGCTTTGCAGAAGACAGCATTGGTGCTCCAAGAAACTCCCCTCACTTAAGCGTCAGAAGAACACATCAAAAGAAGTTCAATTCAAACCTCTTAAATGGGCTTATTCAATAAGGCTAAGAGAGATCTAAACTCGCACTTGAAGCATCTCTCAACAAACACATATTGCTACAAAGAAAAATTTCCCTTTCAAATCAAGCATGACAGCCACAAGCTTTGATATTCTACTCGCCCGGCCTGATAAGAACTCTGAGTTACACACATATTGGAATTGGGATCTGTAGTGGAGAGATGATAAGTTCTGCCCTGAGGGCCCAGGTTCACATATTGCGAACAGACAGAACTCTATATTATTATGATGTGAGAACTGAAATCTTAGTACAATCAAGAACCAATCCTTGAGGTTATCAAGCTCCTATTCTCCACTGGCCCCGAGCAACCAAAGATCTACGAAGCCTTTAAATACAAATTCCGTAATTAGGATGGCCAGGTCTTGCTCTTCCTTCCCTACTTGTCCTGCCGGCCTCACTGGAGTGAGAACAGACTTATTTACAGCATAGCAGAATTTCTGTGACTTGCTGCCTCTGCAGTCATGAAGACTGTATGCAAAGCAGTCGTCACCCAGGGCAACCTTCACAAAAAATCTCAACTTCCTGCCCCTTCGCCCGTTCCTGTAAGAAGGTGAAGTGTTTGAGATTCTGGGGCCTAACCTATTTACTTCCTCTAAAGGAGGAACAGAAAATGAGAAATGTCTTTCAAGAAAGAAAAAAAAAATGTACACAGAAAGTGAAATCACATTAACTGACATTAACGGGCTGGTGGCCTGTTTAATAAGCTCCCACCAAACGCTTTTGAGTTCACATTCAGTGTACAGACAAGGAGACATCTCAGGGCAAAGAAGAAACGGTCTGAAGAGCGCCACCATCTCATCAGCATACTACATACATACTAGAATGGCAGTAATAGAAATTCTACACCCTTCGAGAGATCCAAGGGCCATAAAAAGAACAGGAACCTGACTGACACAGACACTTCCTTACTTTTGCTACATATGCATGAACCAAAATTTAAAAGAAAAGAGGCTAAAAGTAGTGCCTTGTTCTTTTTATTTCATTTCATAATTTTTTAAATGCTAAAAGCAGGATCTTCTTACTCCGCTTCATATTTTTATAGCGCACAGAACTAAAATTGAAGCATTTACACTCTCTCTCTTTTTGCATGTCATAATTCAGATTTGACCAGATTTTTCCTTCTCTCACGGAGGTCATGCCTCCAGGCTTATCTCGATAACCAGTTGGAGCCAGCCTCCCTATCAACAGATTGAGCAGCTAAACTGCATCCACCAAGTAAGACCACACCAACAGGGTGAATTATTTAGATTATTTAACACCCAGATGCAATTAGCCATGCAGACCTTCCAATTCACTCTTCAGGAGTCAATGGGGAAACAGATGGGGAAAATACTCAGTTGCTTTTGCAGATGAATACAATATACAGAATAAAGGTATGGTCCTACTTAGCAGGGGCGGGGTGGGGGGGGGAGACCATCGAATTTGAGCGATCCATTACTCTGTAATGTGATGACAACTTTCTAAGCCACACTAAAGACTTGTTAGATGTGAACAACTCCTACAGCAGATATGTGTGGCCACTGCAACACAGAATTCCCTGAAGAAGGCAAAAGACTCTTCTCTTCCCCCACCATACACATGGCCTTCTCATCAGAATTTAGCACCAGTAATTAAAGCGCTGTTTGCTGAAATATTTCTAACCCGGGTTGCATTTTCATTTTTATTCAAGGATACTACACCACCACCACCACCACCACCATCACCACCCCATCCATGTGATATCCACACCCCCTCTTGTGTGTGTGCGTGTGCGTGTGCGTTTCCCTTAAGTTTCTTCTTTTACAATCCTGGCTGTTGAGTAAATTTCATGAGGTTTTCAGACTGTGTCAGTAAACTTAGGTTCCACTTTCTTCTATGCTAAAAAGGATTGAAGATAGGGTCTCACATATGCTAGGCAAATGATCTAACCAAGGAGCCACAATCTTAGCCTCTGTACTTTTTCCCTATTTTACTAATACTTTGTGTCATTTCAAGGCAGAGGACTGTCAGCATAAACCAATATCAATTATCTCAGTTCTCTGCTTAAAAAAAAATTGGGATAAAAAGATAAATATTTTCTTCCCATCAATCCTTCTTTATTGTCCATTAGTATGAGCCAATATATCAGAGAAAATACATTAATCTGGAAATAGGTTTCTATTTTAATTCCAGGAATTGCTGTTTGAAAATCAGAAATCTAAAGACAACAAAACAGTCCTAAGCCTATACCTCATTTTCTCTGGCCCTTCCCCTTTCAAACAGTAGGAAATGAACTTGGACAAGTTACTCAGTATCTCTGAGGACTGACTTTGGAAGTAAATAACAGGTGGAAGCAGAAGCACAGATCAGGAGGCTGAAGCAGGACTACTCTGGGTTCAAGGCCAACCTCCACTACAGTGGGATTTAAAGCTGCCTTGGGCAACACAGTGAAACACTGTCTCAAAAACAGAAGTAACTGTTTGAGACTAGTAAAAGTATTAGGAGAAGAACAATCACCATAAATTATGAACAGGGCATGCTCTCTATCCATCTTGCGGTCAGCAGCACAGGTAACAGCACATCCAGAAGTATAATGTGTACCTGTGACTTAATCTCCACCGTTCACTCCCAATCATGTTTTGTACACTCTCATATGTGTACAGCTTATCTCTCTAGATTACAGACACACTGAGACTAAAGACTGACGTTCTGCAGCTCTGGAGACAAAGCATTCACTGATTGAATGCTAAATGCTGATGATGTGAATTCTCCCCAATACTGATCTATATAAAACAGATGTTCCACAAATGAGCTGCATGAACACAAAACATTTATGGTACATATGGGGAAAAGAGATATTAGAGAAGGCATTTACCATATTACATATAATGTACACGCAGTCCTTATAATGCCCACCAAAGCTCGTAACCCCAAACCACTTTTTTCATTTAATTACATGTATTTCTGTCTCACAGTGCCTGTGCATGTGTGCGCGAGTGCATGCATGTGTCTCTGCACTCACTTGAAGCACACAGGCCACAGCACTCCTAAGGGAGATCAGGCAACCTCCTGGAGTCAGTTCTCTTCCTTGACTAGATCAAAGTCAGGTCACCTCACTCTGCAGCAGGTGACTTTACCCACAGGTCAGGTCCATCTCCATGGCCCCCAAATCTACTTCTCTCTCCAAGATCACCCCACTTCAGCCAAGTTCCTTTGACACGTTCTCTTCCTTCCTCCAACTACCTGTTTCTTAAATGCGGTTTCCTCAACCCTGTATCAAATTCAACTCTACATCAGGGCAATCTTCCTGGTACCGCCTTTCCTCCACCTGCTCCATAACGGCCGCGAACAATCACTGACTCTCACCCACACATATTACTAAGATAATTTAACCACTGTTAAAAAACAACCCCTGAGAGTTTCTCCACTGGATAATGAAGACTTTACAAAATATGTATCTATATTTATAAAGATATATATTAAAATAAAGACTATACAAATAATATCACTCCTACAGATCCCTTCAACTTCAAGACATCATATACAAATCTGAACACATGTGAACATGTAATGACTTTAAACACAGTATCTTCATCTATATTTTAATAATCCCCAAATCCTAAGGAGGCATGAGTCCATCCCATAGTAGCAAACAGGAATAGTGGTAGAGCAGATCTTCACCAGCTCATCTTGTGAGCACACCGGTCAAAGAAAACTCATCACTTTTACTAGAAGCACAACTAAGGTGTACCTCAGCCTGGGTTAGAAAGTGACTTACTCACATCTGGAAACTAATTAACACGGGATATGTAGTGTCTTGTGTCTAACATTTGGCACCATCAGTCAGCACCCTTCAAGTTCCTGTTTCCTGACTTCTACAACACCTGGAGCATGTGTTCTCTTCCACGGCACAGTGTGCCGTGCACTGGTTACACTATTACTATATATACACCAGAACAAACTCCAGCAGTTGTTACAATTGGCAGAGCTCTGTTATCTCTCCTCCTGGACTAAAGATCCTGGGAGCTCCAAGGGAACAAAACCCAGCCTTTCAGATTTCAAGCACTGTGCAAACTCAGTAACAACTAGTTAAGAAACCAAAAACACTGCTTGGCGGAAGACTCCATGACCTATTTGTCCTTGGGACTCCATGGGTTCCATCCACTGTCACATGCCACACAAAGTGACTTCTCTTATGATTTCCCTATCCTGACCTATCTAGCATAAACCCCAGGTATCTTATCTATGACAGCACATGATTCCTAAAAATAAAATACATGGGCTGGTGAGACGGTTCAGTGGTTAAGAGCACTGGCTGCTCTTCCAGAGGACCCAGGTTCAATTCTCAGCACCCACACAACAGCTCACGATCATCTGTAACTCCAGTTCCAGGGGATTCTAAGATGTCTTCTGTGCTCCCTAGGTACAAGTGGTACACAGACATGCATGTAGGCAAAATGCCAATAGGCCTAAAATTAAAAAACCACAAAACCATGGAGTTTACTCAAGAATTACCTCTCAGTTACTCCAGGATTAATTAAATGGACAAGTACATCTTCTCTCCTTCACTACTGAGTGTTTAGGCCCTCAGGATATTGATTGGATAATCTATAAAAAGGAGATGAAATAAAACTAATAAAACCAGAACATGTCAGGGTTTGCTTTGTCAGGTTCAGTATCATTAGGATGAAAATAATAACATAGTATTGCTCTCTCTCTTTTTCTATCTCGATTTTAGCTATAATGAGCAACCCAGCAACAAGGATGTCTAAAAACGTGGGGAGAATCTTATTTGAACTTTTCCTTAAAACCAGTCATTCTCAGGAATCAATTCCTGTCCTCCCCAGTGAATCCCATCACTACCTCCACAGTCACCAAATTTCTCACCATCTCTTCCAGGCAGACTCACATTATACCATCAAAACGTTAACTACAGTAAACAAATTCCCCTCACACCAACCCACAGTTCCCTCACCCTACCATTTCCACCAGCAGGCATTATTTTTTAAACATTTCTTTTATTTTCATAAGCATTTCACTAGCCCTTCTATTCATTTGGGACAACATTCAGGCTTCGTAACCAGCAGCATGATAGAGCATTGTTCGTCCATTCGGAAACCAATGTACTTTTTTTTTTTTTTAAGAAACAAAAGACGACGGAGCTGGAGATTTGGCTCGGTGGTTAAGAGCACTTGTTGCTCTCGCAGAGGACCTGGGTTAGACTCCCAGCACCCACTTTCAGCCTTACGGGATCTAACGCCTTCTTCTGACTTCAGAGCTCACCAGGCACAAACGCGGTACACAGACATACATGCAGGCAAAGCGCACATACATATACAGTAACAAACAAATAAATCTCTTTTTGTGTTTGTTTGTTTGCTTGTTTTGAGACAGGGAGGGCTTCTCTGTATAGCCCTGACTCTCCTGAAACTAGCTCTATACACCAGGCTGTCCTCAAACTCACAAATATCCATCTGCCTCTGCCTCCTGAGTGCTGGGATGGAAGGCGTGCATCACCACTGAGAGGCATAAACAAATAAGTCCGAAGGGAAAAAATGTAAGTAATAAGGAAAGACAGACGGACAAAGCCAGGCATGATGGAACACAATTTGAATCCTAGCACTCCTGAGGCAAATGTGGGAGGGTCTATGTGAACTCCAGGTTAGTCTGGTCTACACAGGGAGAGTCAGAGCTACAAATCCAAGATCGTGTCTCAAAAAAACAAAACAAAACAAAAAAAACTTAAGAAAGAAAAGTGAAGTAAGAAAGGCACTCACTGCTGGATACTTTGGACAAGTCTATATGCTATACATCCTATAAAGCCAGGAGCTGACCCCCCCACCCCAGGCTGTGCACTAAACAACCTGCCTCTGTCCCTCACAAAGCCAAGTGACAGGGACGGGGAGGGAAATGCCCACCACACATGTGAACACCTCTTTACCGTTCTCAAAACTCTCCTTCCTTTACAACAAAAGGTAAATGTTGGCATTCCCATTTTCCAGAGGGGAAAATCCAGGCTGAAGGGGACCCGGTAACTCGTACGTGATGATAGATTGCAGAGTTCTGTTTGCTGATGCCTAGTCTAGCTTGCTATCCCCAGCACGTGTGGCTCCCCACATGAAAACTGACAAGCATTGTCTTCAACTCGGCACACAGATACTACACTGAGTACCCCAGAAAGCCGGGGTACTCCTCTCCCTGGAATTGTGCTCCTGTTTGCGTGGTAGGGTAGCTGGTCTTGTGCACTCTCTCTGTAGGCTCACCCACACGGGGACAAGGACGAAATCTGTGAGTTCTACTACCTTAAGTCAAGCCACAGACAGAAAATGACAATAAACTACTGTTCGCAATCACTTTTATTCTCTGGTCATTATTCAGTGTCACTTGTCATCCACACCCCTGATCCACAGAAGGTAATTGGCTCTGCTTGCAAAAAAAAAAAAAAAAAAAAAAAAAAAGGCTTAGGCCAATGAGATGGTCATTGAGTAAAGGCATCTGTCATTTGGGCCTGACGACCTAAGTTCAAGCCCCAGAACCCATATAAAGATGGAGAGGAAGAAATAACTCCAAAGCTGTCCTCTGACTGCCATACATGTAATATGATGCATACACACACACACACATACACACACACACACACACACACACACACACACACACACACACACAGAGGAATACTAAGAATAAATAAATAAATTTTAAAAGAAAAGCTAACTTTCATTTCCTTTGGCTTCTGCCAAACAGAAATGAACAAACTCTATAGTGCTCAAGACAGAGGAGGCAGGAAGGTCAGTGGGAAAGGAGAAAGGAAGAGTAAAGAGTAGGAGGGGGATGCTGGGCGGTGGTGGCGCACGCCTTTAATCCTCCCACTTGGGGAGGCAGAGCCAGGCGGATCTCTGAGTTTGAGGCCAGCCTGGTCTACAGAGCGAGATCCAGGACAGGCACAAAGCTACACAGAGAAACCCTGTCTTGAAAATGAAAAAAAAAAAAAAAAAAAAAAAAGAGTAGAAATGAAATAAATAACAGAAAGCACTACTTAGATATTCTAACCCTGCTGCGGTTTCCCCCATCAAATGGTCTTGATCCTAAAGGTAGGTCCTGGATTATTTATTGGGGTTAAGCTAGCACCCTCCAAGATGAGCAAAGGGATCTTATTAGATAATAGCTCCATATCCCACAGAAATGTTTTCAAAAACTCACAAGTCTATGCTATATCCCTAAGACGTGGTATGTGGCAGAAGTAAGGCCTTCTTGGATTTAATCCATAGGAGACACTTAAATGTTAATTACATATTAATTAATTAACCCCCCCCCACACACACACCATCATAAAATTTAGCTACAAAACTGTAGCTCAGACTCCAAACACATTTAAAGTTTCTGGCTCTTCGCTACTATTGTACATTTATATAAGATATTAATTCATAATCGTTTTGTTCTTGTTTTCTCACTTTTTCAATTGAAAAGAAGAATATTGCTTTCAGTCGAAAAAAGGGTGCTGAAATGCTAATTAAGAATCCAGTAGCCGCCGGGCCGTTGGTGGCGCACGCCTTTAATCCCAGCACTCGGGAGGCAGAGCCAGGCGGATCGCTGTGAGTTCGAGGCCAGCCTGGGCTACCAAGTGAGCTCCAGGAAAGGCGCAAAGCTACACAGAGAAACCCTGTCTCGAAAAACAAAAAACAAAAAACAAACAAAAAAAAAAAAAAAAAAAAAAAAAAGAATCCAGTAACAGCGGGGCAGCAGTGGCATAGTCCTTTAATCCCAGCACTCAGGAGGCAGGGGCAGGCAGATCTCTGTGAATGACAGGCCAGCCTGGTCTACAGAGTTGAGTTCCAGGACAGTCAGGGCTGCACAAAGAAACCCTGCCTCGAAACACACCCTCACCCCCATCCTCGGCCCTCTCCCCTCCCCCCAAAATGGAGCTGGGGAGAAGGCTCAGTCAATAAAGCGACAGCCACAAAAGCGTGAAGACTTGAGTTCAGATCCTCAACACTCCCATAATAGCACCATCTGCAAATTGAACACTTGGGGGAGGGTAGCAACCTAAGAGGCCCTGTTGCTCATTGGCCAGCCAATCTAGCCAGCCAATCAGCGAGGCAGATTCAGAGAGAGGGACCAGGTTTCCAGAAAAAAAAAAAAAAAAAAAAAAAAAAAAAAAAAAAAAAGGGTAGCCCGTAGCCAGCAATACAGGAAGAGAAGTAGCAACTCCAACTCCAGGTGATCTTTTGGCCGCTCCATCTCCATGCACCCACACCAAAAACATACACACACCCTAGCACAATCTCATTTTTCCTAACTTTTCAAGCACACTTGGTATCTCCTTGTTCATACGTTCAAAGCAGTTCCCACAAACTTAGTTTTTTATTTCCCTCTGCTCACCCTGCCACACACTCTCCTTGATTTCCAAATGCAGTGTTCAGCATTTCTAGTAAATTAAAACAATTGGTTGCATCGGGTGGCTCTTACCTTGAGCACTGGTGAAAGACAGAACCGTCTGGTGGCCTTCACAACTGCCGAGCACCCCCAAGACTTCTCTTAAGGATCTAGCAATGATTTTAAAAAAGGAAAAGGAAGAAAGAAAAAGAAAAAAAAAATCAAAGCACTCTCATAACGCCTTCACGTCTACAATCTACAATTCAAACTCAACATGTATCATTCCACACAACTTTGCTCTGTGTATTAAAATAAAATTAACCAGTTCCACATGAGGTGAAATTAATTTTAATCATTCACATCATCCCCATATTCTAAGTTCACATAATAAAATTTCACATTGTAAATAAGAGTGATGTTATTCACTAGGGACCCTGCACTAGGGACCCTGCAGCAGGAAAATGTAAGTTCAACACCAGCCTTGAACTTGGACCTTGTCTCTCTCATTGTATACATGACAGACAGGTGGTAATTACAAGGATGATTTGATACAACCGTCATTTCTCTGGTTTTTAACCTTTAAAATTCAGGATTCTTTACAGTATAAACACTGGGAAATAGTTCAATAACTCATATAATTTTTACCCATATCAATGTTTTTAAATCATAAGTTATACAAAGTATCCCTGAAATAACTTTTTACTCAGTGAATCAAAAATACATTCTTACAAAGAGAAGGTACTATTTATTTTATGAGTATATATGTAGGTTAGTGAATAACTTGTTAGCTTGAAATTACATTGTATCAGAGAAAAAAAATGATCGGCTCCTATGAAAAGCAAAAGCAAATTTCAAAAGTTTTTTTTCACTTTTCGCAAAGTTTTAAGCACATGTTTATTTTGATTTGATTTATTTTAAATGTTATCTCCTTAACATTCCAGATTAAGCTACTGCTATGACTCCTTACTTAGAGGGGGAAAAAAGATGAAGGATACAGATGATGGTAATTATAAAACAAATTTCCTTGTGAAAGGTGTGCCAATCTCAAATCTCAGAATAAAAAAAAAAAGATTTGTTTTTTAATGTAAGCAAGGAAGGGTGGAAATCACAGGTCCCGAAAACTCAAAGACTTCATTGTTCTCTGGTTTACAAAACGTTTTATTTCTGATCAGCATCCTTTCCCACATCTGGCTGCTAACTCAGGTCCTCTAATGACTTCCACGTCTAAACGGACTACGTAGCTACAAGTAAAGGCCAAACTTTGCTCTCGGCCTCGAGAACTTAAGATGCGTTTAACCACTAGAGGTCCCCCCGTGGCCAGTTTTGCAGGCTCGTTATTTTGGTGCACTTGAAACTTTCCGGAGAAATGCTCTCTGCTCGACTCAGTGTTTTTCTAAAAACTTGCGCAAAAATCTACGCGACCGAGGTAGCCAGTACAGAGCCTCCCGGGCTCCCCACACCAATAAAGACATCACAACCAACCATCTACGAAAATCGAAATGAAAATTCAACGCTCCCCCCCCTACACACACACACACACACACACACACACCACAATCGTCTCAGTTTCCCTTAACTTAGAACAATTCTTTAAAATCTATTTTTGTTCCTGGGCACTTTGGGTGATCTCAAATGCATGCATGTTTCTGGCGGTGGCCCCGAGGTGGCAAAGGAGCGGGCCAAGGGATGCAGAAGGCGGAGGGGGAAGGGCCGTGCAAACGGCGCCCGAGGAAGTTGCATAAGGAAAGAGACTCCGTTTTTCGGGTCCCCTCTTGAAAAAAGAAAAAAAAATCAGCGGGGAAAGAGGAGGAAAAGGAAGCTGGGCGGTGGCTGCGGGAGGACAGAGAAGGGAAACCGAAGCGTCGTTTACCTTCGTGTCCCCGTGGAAGGGTGGGGCAAGAGCCCTGACCCACGCGACCCGGCAGTGCGGCTCGATCTCCCACCCTGGCTCTCACGGAGCGCGGACGGACAGACAGACACCTCTGCCTCCGCGCGGGCCGGGGCGCGGAGAAAGCCGCCCCGCCGGTCAACTTTCTCTCACGGTGGCGCGGTGGGGGCCGTGATCGCGGGGTTCGGATCCCAGAATCACTCCCCCCCACTTTTTTTTTTTTGTCTTTTTGGGTTTTTTTTTTTTTTCTCCACCCTCAGGAGGCGATTAAAGTTTTCCCTCCGCCAGCCAGCGCGCCCCTCGCCCCGCCGCTCTCAAGTTTGCCTCCTCCTCCGGTCGGCGGCTGGCTGGCTGGCTGGCTGGCTGGCTGGCTGGCTGGCGGGGCGCGCGGCGGATGCCTCGGCTCCTGCGCTTCCCGATCCCCACCCCCGCCGGCCTCTACTTCCCCCGCCCCGCCGCCGCCGCCGCCGCCGCCGCTGCCGCCGCCGCGCGAGGCCGGCCCCGCCGGGCCCAGGACGCGAGCGTGGAGCAGACAGCAGCCCATGAGCGCAGATCGGCGCACGCACGCGGCGCCAGGCGGACCCGGGTCGCCGGCCTCGGCCACCGCGGGCGGCCGTAAACAAGTTGCAGGCACCGCGGGCCCCCGCCGCAGCCCGGCCGCCCGCCCGGCCGCCTGCCCCCCGGCCGCCGCTGCCTCGCCTTGCACGCCCGCGCCCGCCCGCACCGGCGGCGCTGCACTAAGAAGAACACCGCGACGGCGCGGGTGCCCGGCTCGGCCCGCGCCCTCCTCCCCGCGGGGACGCCGATGTCGGGCCCGCGCCGCCGCCGCCGCCGCCGCCGCGCTCCCCAAAAAGCACTTTCCTGCCTCGGGCAGGAAAAAAAAAAAAAATCAAGCAGAGGCTTTATTTCTTTCTTTTTTTTTTTTTTTTCTTTTTCCGTGCAACTTTCCCAAAATGGCGGAAATTGGAGGCGATCTCTAGGAAATTCTCCCACAGTCGGCGGCGGCGGCGGCGGCGGCGGCGAGCGGGGGAGGCGGCGGCGAGCGGGGAAGAGCACACACGCAAACTCTCGGCCGCCGGCCCCGCCGCGGCTCGGGTTGTGCGTGCGTGTGAGGGTGCGTGTGCGCGGTGCGAGTCGCGGAGGCCTCTCGGCGCGCGCTCACACTCACACACACACACACACACACACCCGACACATACACACACACACTCACACACCGACACACCGATACACACACACACACACACACACACACACACACACACACACACACACACGGCCGCGCCGCCGCCGCCGCCGAGACGCGCCTCTGCTGCCACATTCAACCAGTCCGTTCTCCGCAGCCGCCGAGCCGGGAAGCAAAGTAGCCCGGCCTCTCCTCTCTCTCTCTCTCTCTCTCTCTCTCTCTCTCTCTCTCTCTCTTTTTTCCCACTGCCTCGGTCTCCCGTACTTGGACTTCTCGCGCTCGCCCGCTCGCTCGCTCGCTCGCTCGCTCGCCCGCCCGCTCGTTCGCTCTCCCGGTGCGCGCCCGGCACAAAGGCCACAACGGGCGGAGGGGGGAGCCGCAGGGGCGGCGCGCCGGGGCTCGCGTCCTCCTCCCGCCGCCGCCGCCGCCGCCGCACCGGAGTCGCGACCGCGATCGTGCCCACGGTCCCCCCCCCCTCCGGTAGCCGGCGCCCCCTGCCTCGGGCCGATCGCGCTCGCCCGCCGTTCCCCCCCCCCTCCCCATTACACACACACACACACACACCCCGGGGAGGCTGCGGCTCCGCCGCGTTTCTTCTCTCCCCCCCCCATCCCCCCAGCGCCGCCCCGGACACGCAGCCCCGCGGCGCCGCGCTCCCCCCTCCCTCCACCACCACCACCACCACCGCCGCCGCCACCCCGCGCCCGGTGTCAAAAAAGCGACCAAAGTGACAAGCTCGGGAGGGGGGTGCCGCGGGGGAGGGGGGCCCACACGCATCCCGCCGCCTGCGCGCCGGCGACGGCCCGACGCGGCCGCCTCGGCCCGCTCCCTTCCGCACGGCCCCCCACACCCTTCCCCGTGTGCGCGCAAAAGCAGGGAAAAAAAAAAAAAAATACAAGTCTCTCCTCCCCCCATTTTTTCCTTTCTCTTTTCTCTCTCTTTTGTTCCTCTTTCGCACTCGCACTCACTACTTCGGAGTGAGATGCCCACAGACTCCCCCGCCAGCCGCTTCCGAGTCACTTGCCCACTTTTTTTCCCCGGGATTAAGTTTTCTCCTCTTTCCCAGAGGCGCAGAGAAGTGGGGGAGAAAACCCCTTCTCTCCTTCCCCTCCCCTGATCTCTTTCCCAAGACGAGGGTGCGCTTCCTTCCCTCGCTAAGGTCTCGGAACTTTCATCCTCCTCCCCCAGAAAGAAAGAGAAAAAAAAAAATCAATGAATGGCTTTGGCACGGGCCCGAGCTGCGGATTAATTAGAGATTAGATCCGATCAGCCGCTTCTTACCCCCAAATTTTCTCTCTTTTTTTTTTCTCCGTCTCACGAGTAGTCCTGACAAATGGTCCAGGGCTGCGGGCGCAGTGCGCATGTGCGCGTAGAGTCAGGGCTGGGGAGAGGGGAAACTGCGCTGGTGCCGGTGCCGCCGCCGCCGGGGAGGCTCGCGCTGCCTTCCCTGTTACTGCTGCTGCGCCTTCGCCGCTGGAAAGCAGCAATTGAGCGGCTCGGCCCAGGCGGCCGCCCGCAGCCGACCCGGGTTCAGGTGCATCTCTTCTTCGCGATCCTCGGTCGCCTGCTTTCCCCGAGCTGGCTCAAAAGAACGGCCCGAACAAATGGGAACAGACTGAGAAGGTTATAGATTTCTTTGTCTGCTTTTGCACTTTACTTTTTTTTTTTTTTTTTTTCTCCCGAGGCATTTCGCAGAGCAGCGAAACCACCACCATGTGCTGGTGAAATGTGTGCATTCAGCCATTAAAGAGTGGGCCCTGGTCTCCCACCGTTGCTACCCGGGGTGGAGGGAGGGGGGGAGGCTAAAGACATGCCACAGGTCAAGAAAAATAAGAAATAAAGTTCTAAGCTCGTACGGAGTTTAATTGGCCCTTTTCGAGACGGGAAGAATGCATAATAAAGTCTGAAACTTGCGCGTTCTTTCCGCATCCTAAATGGGGTTTGTATTGACAGCTTCAGCGGGTTAGGCCTCTGCTCTAAAGGATGCTGGGAGTTCCACCTCAACTTAGAAATCCCTGGTAAAGTGCCTAGGCAATAAGACGGGACCGCCCGCCCGCTCGATGTACTCAGTCAAGATGGCTGAGCTTTCCTAAATAGCAAACCCAGCCTTTGTCAGCGCGTCAAATCTGGATCAAGCTAGTATTGTATTTTGATATTGACAGCCTTTTGCTTGCGGACTGCCAACTGGCTTTGGGGTGGGGAGTTTACGCTTCCCCTTTTCTACAAGGTTCGGGGACAGACAAAACAATTCGAAGTCATTAAAGTTGCGATAAATATGTTGATGCCAACAGGAGAGTTTGCTGGGAAGGGAACGAGGGGGAGGGAAAAAAAGCAGTAACAACGTGTGATTTCTGAGATGGTGAAGCCGGGCTAACACTTCTCTGAGGGAAAGCAGTGGGGAAGTAAAGGAAAGCTCCGCCCCCAGCGTCTACTGTTTGTTTTGCAGCTCATGAGGGGTACAGGGGCCTTTCTCTGCTATTGTTGCCTGAGGCCTAGAATTTAAATATATCACAGATGGAAATTCCATATTAAAAAGCCTCCCCCTAAAATGTAAGTAAGATTATTCTTGATTGAATTTTTTTTTTTTTTCGCTTAAGGAATGTTCCTTGAACTAGTTTCGGGAAAATAAACTCTTCAATTCTTTCCTCAGGCCCGTGAAATTGCCCCAGAGAAACAGACCACACCACCAATTTTTTTCTGTTACTGTAGAGACCAGCTCTCCGAACCCCAAACCGAGGTACATGGCTTGACATGTGCTTTGGGACACAGGTGCTGACTAACCCTGCCGAGTTTCGACGAGTTAGTAAAATAAGCTTCATGTGTTGCCATGGTTCAGGGGTGTGCAGCAGGAAAAAGGTTAGTGAGAGCTACTGATAATCTCAGACCACCACCTGAGTTTACTCATTACATTCTACCAGCTTCAAGGCTGTGCCAGGATGGCTTCCTTAGCAGACAGGAATTTCAACTTCCGTCCTTTTCTCCCCAACTCTTGAATAACAAAAAGTGAACCGGCCAAAGGCAGACTACCAGAGAAAAAGAAAGAAAGGCCGTGAGTTGTGTGTTAACCTTGCCCCCAAGAAAATCAAAATTAATCTCAAATTCCTCTTTCTAAAACTCCATCCATCTTAAAATCATGCTCCAGATAATTTTAGGTGATATTTCTATTTCTATTGTGTGAGTGTGTTTTCATAGACATGAATTCAATAGTCCTTTTTTTTTTTAATTAGATTTTTGGGTTTGTTTTAGTTTGGTTTTGGTTTAAAGTCTTATGCTGCAACCCAGGCGGCCTTAGATTCACAGCAGCCCTTTGCCTCAGCTTCCTAAGGGCTGGGATAGTAGGTGTTTGCTGCCACGCTCACCAACCTTCCTACAAGGTGCCTGACATGAAAATGCAACCAAAAGTAACATTATGAGCAACTATGTTAAGTAGTAAATACCATGGTAGAATGAATAATTGAGGAGGGCCTTTAGCAGCAAGGAAAGATGTACGTCCAGAATGTATGATAACCCATTATCCTGGAAGGAGTCTATGAAGAACAACCAATCAAAGAAGGCCTATTAAAGCCAAGGGTTTGGAGAGCATGCCTTGCATGGAAGTCTGCCCCAGCGAGGGTTGGCCAACAGAAATGGGGATGGCTTGAAGTTCGATACAATACATTGTATCTCTGCTCCAGAGGTCACTGTGGAAACTTTGTCTCAAGTTGTTATGGCCCAACATAGAGGAGATACTGAAGATATTGAAGACCTGTGAGAATAAAGACTTGAAAAACTGCTGCCTCTCCCCGCCCCCACCCCCACAAAAAATCCTGAAATGACACCATCACAGACAAGCAGAAATGCCCTTAGAATCTAGATGTCAATTTTATTCTTCGTATAAATTAGTACGGTCATCAGTACACTGGACCACTTGTTCCCCAAGAAAGTAATATACTAATAGAAGCTTCTGTGCTCTGTCTTCAACCTTCCACCGATCATTTGCTGGATAATTGGAGAATACTTTACACTTCTAGCCAGCATTGTTTAATTTCCTCCAGCTCTACCTCTTACTTATCCGACCCTGCCTCATCCCAGAACACGTAAATGCCAAACTCATTTTTCAGACATAGGACTACCACTCTCCTGACGTCCCAAACAAGGGGATAACCTCACTTCCTTATTTTTCTATGCTTTTAATATCAAATGTCCATCCATACCACCCCAAATGTCCATTCCTAGATATGCTGAAGCCAAGGTAATTTTTTTTTTTTTTTTTTTCGAGACAGGGTTTCTCTGTGTAGCTTTGCACCTTTCCTGGAACTCACTTGGTAGCCCAGGTTGGCCTCGAACTCACAGAGATCCACCTGCCTCTGCCTCCCGAGTGCTGGGATTAAAGTCGTGAGTCACCACCGCCAGGCGCCAAAGTAGATTTATGTGGAGAATATTTTAAACAAATGATGACAGTCACTCTTCAAAGACATTTTGAGGCTTCTCAACAGCTCCCAAGTGGCGGTCATTGGGCACCTCCTACTCTACATCCTTCCTGTAACTGCCACTGCATGAACTTCAAGTTAATAATGACTTTCACTCCCTGTCCCCAACACTAAGCATGTCCTCCCTTTTAGGACACAGGCCTGTGATGGATGGCCTCCTCCCTGAGCCAGTGCCCCCGCCCCACCCCAAGTTTAAAGATGCCAGAGAATGAAGTCCAGTAGGTTCGTGTTCTCTGCCACTGGGAACCACTGAGCAGGCCCATCCACATTTGGGGGTTTCCCTTCTCTCCTTAGTTTGACAGTGAAAACAGACTAACTGACTTCTGAGCCTCTTTAAAAACCACGGCCCTCCGCCCCTCCCAATGTGTCACAGGCACATGTCACTTTGTAGCACAAATGATATAGAACCCAGGAAGTAATTGAAGTCAGGAGTGAGACTTCATCCGCCATCCAGGTACCAGAATGTTGTCAATGGAGAGCTCATTCCCCGGGCTTAAGCCCTCGCTAATGAGATAAAGGTCATAGATTCCATTTCCCTAAGGCCAGTTAGATTTGATCGGCTTTGTAGTCACATAACTGCTTTTCCTAACCCAGGACCTCATGTTGCCATGTGTGATTGGTCATCAGTCTTTATGGTAAAGTCAGCTATTTCTAGAAAAATTGTCAAGTGAACAATAATAAAAAATTGTGTTTTTTACTGAATTGTCTTGCTTTGAAATATGCATTGAGTGATCAGGTGATTGTTGTGGGTTTCTTCCCCTCCCCCCAGGTAATTGTGCATTCCATGTTATTCCAAGGGTGTAAACTGGTTTCACCCAGATTCTTACTATTGATACTTATAAGAGCTCAGTTTGATCTTGCTCTGAACTAGGACTTCTTACATTTTTTCCACTTGCAACCCATTATTGCTCCAAAATTATTTTATAGGACCTTCCATCTATGAGTATATAAAATAGGTACATAAGTCAAGCATTTATTTATAAGAAATTATAAAGAATTTTGTTTTAAAACAATTCTTTGATATATAACCATACCATTTAGAAAGATGAAAGCAAATTTGCATACTAATGCAATGAATGTGCTTGTTTATCAGTACATCAAGAATCAAATCTCATCTGAATATTTAATATTGCAGGATGTAGAGCATCTTCACAATATTCCAGAGTTTATTGACATTTAAAATTTATAATTATCAATGCTGAGAATGCCATTCACATTAATATATACTGTAAAATGGCAGAAATACGTTTAGGGCCATTTCAGAGATTTTTGAAGATTTTGTTCTAATTCCAAGTCAAAATTTATTTGACCTTTTTTTATGTAATGAAAGTAGTAACTTTTAAAATCAAACATTTTAACAAAATATAATCCAAAGGTATACTAATTTGATACTTATGTGCTGAGGGATGATAGAAAAATATTAAAATGTCTTTGTTTTCTTTTTTTCTTTCTCCTTTTTTTTTTTTTTTTTTTTTTTTTTTTTTTTTTTTTTTTTTTGGTTTTTTTGAGACAGGGTTTCTCTGTGTAGCCCTGGATGTCCTGGAACTCACTCTGTAGGCCAGGCTGGCTTCGAACCCACAGAGATTCCATTGCCTCTGTCTCCCGAGTGCTGGGATAAAAGGCATGCGCCACCACCCACCACTGCTGCTGCCTCGCCTCCACTTCCACTGCCGCCACCACCCGGCAAGTCTTTGTTTTCTATAATTATACATTTATGCTTATTTAAGTGCAAACAGTTTTGTATGTACAATCAAAACACTGTAGGTCATAGCATATAACAGTCTCAAATCTAGGCCTTGGTGTTTCAGGTGATCTTTTCTGGTATTCCATGGTGTAGCTGGGAACTCATTGCAATGTGCACATCCTGTATGTTCAGAACCAAGGCTGCAGTGAAGTCATAATGCAACACTGGCAAACACTTCCAGATACAGCTTAGATGCATGTACTGCATGTTTGATTTTGAATTAATCTCTGATTGTTGCATGATCAAGAAACTTGTGCTGAGCCAGGTGGTGGTGGTTCACGCCTTTAATCCCCACACTTGGGAGGCAGAGCCAGGTGGATCTCTGTGAGTTCATGGCCAGCCTGGGCTACAGAGTGAGTTCCAGGAAAGGCACAAAGCTACCCAGTGAAACCCTGTCTTGGAAAATAACAACAACAAAAAGAACCTTGTGCTGTTACCAATCGTTTTATGTACATGACTTCCACATTCAGTTACAGAACCCAAAATGGAGATGCGATCCACAGCTTGAGAAAACAAGTTCTACACAACACTGAAAGGTTTGTCCAAGTACTTTAACTCCAATCCTGATTCCTGTTCTTGCGGCACATCTGCATAAGTGTACTTTATTAGCGCAAAGCTTATGATCATGAAATACAATTGACATTCTGAGAACATGCTGGATGTCCCAGCACTTGAGTCACACTGAAGCATGGGGATCAAGAGATCATTCAAGAGCCATCTGGACTACATATGAGACTGTCTGAAAGCCAACAAAGCCAAATTCAAGCATCTTAGTGGTAGAGCTCTTTCACCTGCCACACAAAAGAGCCATCCGATCACCAGCACTGCTAAAAATAAAAACACTAAATAAATAAAGAAGAAAAGAAAATTTAGAAGGAAAACCTTAATCTGAACACCTCAGAACTAAGCACTATTAATGAGAACAAACCAGATTTCAGAATATATTGGTGGCCGTTGTCCTCTGTTATTCCCTTAGCAATTCACTCTAGACCCCTCTTTGCTTTTACCCTGGTTTCCTGGCCACAGGTGATTGGGCCAGGAGTTAACAGTTCATCTGCAAAGTGAATGGAAAGGGCAGCCTAGGAGAGAGTGCTTGCCCTTGCCAATGGCCAGTCACACTTAGCCATATGGACAAGAGCTACCAGAGATGAAGGTAGCTGATAGGCATTGCAAATGGTACATCATTCATAGTCAGAGGAAGATAAGAAAGACACTAGCCATTATGGCACGTGTCTGTAATCCTGATGCACTGAGGAAATGCAGGCAGGAAAACCAGTCTGAGGCCATAGCAGAGGCAACAGGACAGAATCCTGTCTCAAACATGCAGTTTGGACCATCTACTCTACCTCTTTCGCTCCCTTTCTATATTTGTAAATTGAAATGGTTAACAATACCTAGCCCAGAAGGGTGTTGTAAGTATTTTATGGATGAATGCTAGAAAAAGTCCTCAGTATTTAGTTGTAACGAATAAATGGTAGATTTATTGTATTTATCAGCTATTAGGAAATGATGATTGTATATATTTACAGGAGTTATGCCTTGAATATGAAATGTCTCCAGAAGGCTTGTGTTTTGAAGGCTTGGTCTCCAGTGCAATGTGCAGAGGAAGGGACTTGGGGAAGTGACTGGATCAGGGGACTTCTGTTTGACCTGATTAATGATTTAATCCTTCAATGGGTTCATAGTTGAATGGACCATGGAGAAGTGAAGGGAAATGGAATGCAATCTTGACTAGCCTAAGCAGATTAATAAGGTATATCTTCAAAGGGCATATCTTATACCTGGCTCTTCCCCACTCTGTCTCTATGTCCTGCCTACACTGAAAGGACCAGCCTCTCTTGCCATCAGGGAATTCTACCTCATCTCAGGCCCAGAGCAATAAAGTCAGCCCCTAGGGGGAAGAAAAGCTGAACCCTCGGAAACTGTGAGCCAGAATAAATCTTTCTCTTCTAATTTGTTTTCTCGGGTGTTTTTGTTACAAATAAAAAGGGAACACAATGAGTTACAAAGTTATTCTAATATGTTTATCAAGGGGAGTGTGATTGAGTCAAACTAATTAATTTATCCATCACTTCAGATACTTTAGTCTCACTGTCCTCTTAACTGAAACATTGTATCTACTGGCCCACATCTCCACATTCTCTGGTACTCCAGCCTCTAAGACTCACCATTCTGCTTAGTCTGCGTCTGTGTCAGGGTTCTGTTAAAAGAACATTTGAGGTTTATCTTTCTGTGAGTGGATTTAACTTCATGATCATGCTATTGTCTCACATGAAACAAGTTCCCAGCTTCTAAGGCTGAACAGCATTCCACTATGTCTATGTGTCACATTTTCTTTATATGTTTATTCGCGGGTGGATACAAGTTGAATTTACTAGTCAACTATTAGGAATAGTGCTGCAATAACCACAGGACTGAATGCAATAACCTTTGCATTCTATATTCAGATTCTTTGGGTAAATACTGAGATGTAGCATGTGTAGAACAGTAATGAGTAATAATTATAGTTTCAGTATTTTTTAGCACCTCCATGCTGTCTTCTGTAATGACATTCCAGAGTGACATGCCCCTGGTGTGCAAAGATATGCTTCATGTCCTGGCCCACACTTCTCATTTGCTTTTTGATAATGGTCTTCCTAACTCGAGTGCAATCGATAACAGCTAATTTCATCTCCCAAATGATTAGTGGTGTTGAATATTTGTTTTGTATCTGCTGCCTGTATGTCTTTGTTAGAGAAGTACTTGTTGAAGTCTTCTGTCAGTCTGTCTGTTTGTTCCTGTGGTGTGTTTATCATCCAGAAAGTGAGAGCCCAGGCACGATGAGCCAAGACAAAGTCTTCACAACTACTCATGACTGTGCAATAAACATTTATTAAGCAATTGAAAAAAATACTGTGATACATATTATTATACCACCCTCTTGCTTGTTCCTTTCTTGCTGGTCACCGGGCCATAGGTATCAGGCTGTAGGAGTATTCGTGGGCAAGTGGGTCCTGAAAGTTTCTAAAAACACATAAACAGAGTGATCATGAAATCCATAGGCCCCATTTCAAAGGAGCTTGCTGTTAAGAATATATTATCTTTATTTAGCATTTATATTACACTTTACACTCTCCAGGCCTGTTCAAATTTTTAACTAAATATTTGTTTAAAACATTCCTATACTATCTTTCTTAAGAGAGATAACTGAGGCATGGTTCCAGTTGCTAATACCTATATTTGGTATTATAAAATGCCAACTTTATCATATAAATACAGTAAATCTCTCTCTCTCTCTCTCTCTCTCTCTCTCTCTCTCTCTCTCTCTCTCTGTGTGTGTGTGTGTGTGTGTGTGTGTGTGTGTAACATTATATTGTGTAGAAGGCTCTGAATGGGATGTCACTGTAAGAGAAAAAGCAATCTGTTACTTTACATTATACTGTGTCTTGCACTTGGTTCTATTTCAGAAGTAGGAAACAATAGGAGAGTTTTAAGCTGAGGGTTTTTCAATGGGCTTAACATTTTCACAAAATGTAATTTTGAAATTTCTTATTATGCTATTTCACCATAGTTCAGTAATTTCTCAATGTTTGCCTATGACAAACTGTTCAGCAAAGTAGCTCTTGGGGCTTGGGGGATGTCTCCATCGGTGAAGCTTGAGGACTTAAACTTGATCCCCAGAAACCATGTAAAAAGCTAGGTGTGGTGGTGGATGCTTGCAAGCCCAGCACTGGGGAGGCAGAGACAAGCAGGTCTCAGGGGCTTGCTAGGCAGCCAGCCTAGACTGATTGTCAAGCACCAGGTGAGAGAGACCCTGTCATGACGGCAGGAAAGGTCAAGGTGGATAGCACCTAGAGGACAAAGGAGGCAGAGCTTTTCCTCTGGTCTTCATACACATATACTCGCACACAAATGACTATACATATCTCGAACCCTCCCCCCCCCACACACACAAGGTAGGTCTTTCTAATGTTTATACGTAGTTAACTGTAAATTTGTTAACAGTAAAAATTAAAATGGATAAAAAACCAGCATTCCATTGATGAAATCAGCAAAAATTGGTGTAGTGTAAGGGTCTATAAATACACTCAGGTCATTTGGAAAATGCCCAAGCCCAATCATAGACAACTCTAGAGTTTCAGGAAGGGGACACACACTGCTCTGAAAGAGATACTGGCCTTCGGTCACTGTCCTTACAGACTGAAATGTTACTAATGCCGAGGAGCTGTCAGCAAAGCTGGAAGACTTACCAATTTAGCCCTAGGTGTTGACTCCCCTTTCGTCAGGGTTTATGGCTCCAAATCAGCCTTCATCTGAGAATCTCCTCATTCATTAGGTTCTCTCTCTCTCTCTCTCTCTCTCTCTCTCTCACACACACACACACACACACACACACACACACACACACACACACACACATCAAATACCTCTAACTTTTCTCTTTAACTCCTAAACTCTCTCTTATTTCCTGAGAAACAATATCCTTATTTCTTACCCATGCCATGCCTTTAAATGTGTTCTTGTTTACATCCCCTGTGCTGAGTAGTTTTATGTCAACTTGATACAAGCATCATTTTGGAAGGAGGAACCTCAATTAAGAAAATGTCCCCAACAGATTGGCCTGTGGGCCAGACTGTGGTGCATTTTCTTTATTGACGAATATGGGAGGGCCCGGATCACTGTGGGTGTTGCTACCCCTGGGCTAGAGGGTTAATGTACTATAAGAAAGCCGGCTGAGCAAGCCACGAGGAGCAAGCCAGTAAGCAGCATTCCTCCATGGTCTTTGCAATAGCTCCTGCCTCTAGGTTCCTGCCTTGAACTCATATCCTGACTTTCTTCAGTAATAGATTGTTACCTCAGAGTTATAAGGTGAAATACACACTTTTCTCACCATTGGTTATGGTGTTTATCACTCTAAGATACCCTCTTCTTAACCCATGAATTTTCATCATCCTCTCAAAATTTCCAGACTATCATTCTCTAGAACTTTCTTCATAGCCTAAAGCCATTTTTATTCTTTCCTCATTTCTACATCCCTTCAAACTCTGAACCATAATCTCTAGCTTTTCTTTGCTTCCAACATTCTTTTTTTTTTTTTTTAAGGTTTAGTTATTCTACTGTTTTGCCTGCATGTGTATATGTGCACCGTGTGCATGCCCAGTGCCATCAGAGGTCAAAAGAGGGCAACCCCAGGAGCTGGAGTTACAGGTGGTTAGCAGCCATGCCACGAGGTTGCTTATTCTCTACAGGAGCAACAAGTGCTCTGAAAACCTGAGCCATCTCTCCCGCCTCCCAATATTTATTTATTTGTTTGTCATTAGTGTGTGTCCATATAGGTCAGAAGACAACTTTGTGGAGTTGCCTTTCTCAGCCCACCTTTATGTGGGTTCAGGGGATTGAACCCTGGTCTCCAAGCTTGCGTGGCAGGCACCTTTACCCACTGAGCCATCTTGCTGCCCCACCTGCCACATTCTTGAGCAAGTGGTTCACACTTACTCTCTTCATTTCCCTACTTCTTAGTCATTTTTCAAACCATGGAGATTTCTGTGTGTGCTTCCCTCCGTGGAAAGTCCCCAGCAACATCCTACACATCCAATCTACAGGCCACAGTCTACTTCCTACTTAAGATTTTGGAATTGTTTGGCAGTGCTGACTAATCCGTTTTATACCTGTCTTCTCATGCAGCATCTCTGCCAACTTGCTGTTCTACTCTTCCCTGGTGCCTCAGGCCCCGCCCCTCTTCCCCTTCTCATCTGATGAATATGCATTTGGTGTTTAAATCAGCATTCTGACTGGATTGAGGATTTCCGCAAGGAGTTGTAAGGCATTATTTCTGAGCATGTCTGTGAGGGTTTCCAGAGGAGAGGCATCATGAGTTGGAGGACCCACAAGTTATCTACACCAGACAACTCTAGTGCAATATTGTAAACTACCATCGACCATCTGGGAACCTGGATAGAACAGAAAGATTATTCTCTAGCTCTCTCTTTGAGATGGGATGCATGATTCTTCTCTGGCTCTTAGATAATTGAATTACAGGATTTTTGATCTTTGCACTCCAAAACTTATACCATCACCATTCCACACCCTCCTCTTAGTCTTTGGGCCTCAGGCCATGTTATACTACTGACTTCCCTGGCACTGAGGTCCTTTTCTCATACTAAGCCACATAGCATTGGCCTTTTAGGAAACTTCTTCATAGTCATGTGAGCTCATTTTCTAATAAACCTCCCTTGTCTATCTACCTATCCATCCATCCTCTATATATTAGCTATTCCTCCTTCCTGCTGGTGCTGTCTCTCTGAAGAACTCTGAACTAATACAATGTGCTTCTGAAACTAAGTTCTGACCTTGTATAATTACTCTGTAGTAATTCACATCGATCGACAACCAGACAGAGTCTAGATTCACCTTGGAAATAAATCTCTGGGTATTTCCCTGAGAAAGTTTGTAGATCTGGTTAATTAAGGGAGGATGAGTTGCTTTAAATGTGGACAGCACCGTTGTATGAGGTAGTGCCCTGGGCTCTATCAAAAGGAGAAATTGAGCATTCCTTGTTCCCTGCTTCCTGGTTATAGATTCCATGTGACCCAAGCTGCCTCATATTCCTGTCACCATGACATTTCCGCCAGGATGGACTGCATTTCCTCAAACTTTGAGCCAAAATAAACCCATCTTTCCTTTTAAAATTCATTTATTTTGTTTATTATTGTGGGTATATATGACAGGGAGGGGGGTACCATGTGTGAGTATAGCAGGGGTCAGGAGGTGATCAGAGGAATCAGTTTTCTTTTTCTACTTTGATTCAGGTTTTAGGAATCGAAGTCTGATCATCAGACTTAGCCTGACAAGGACCTTTATCTACTGAGCTATCCTGTTGCCTCATTCCCTTCTTTGTGTTGCTTTATTAAGGTATTTTTGTCACAATGAGAAAAGTAACTAAGACATTGTCTGAGTTAGGGTTTCTGTTGCTCTGAAGGGACACCATGACCACAGCACTCTTATAAAAGAAAAACATTTAATTTGGACTGCCTTACAGTTTAGGGGTTTAGTTTATTGTCATCACAGCAGGAAGCATGGTGGCTTGCAGGCAGACATGGTGCTGGAGAAGGAGCTGAGAGTTCTACATCTTGATTGGCAGGCAGCAGGAAAAGAGAGAAAGTGACACTGGGCCTGGCTTGAGCATCTGAAACCTCAACGCCTTGTCCCCCCCAGTGACACATTTCCTCCAACAAGACCACACCTACTCCTTCAACAAGGCCCTCACCTCCTAATAGTGCCACTCCCTATGGGGGCCATTTTTATTCAAATTGCCATATCCTCCCTGGTCCCCATAGGCTTGTAGCCATATCATAATGCAGAAATGCATTCAGTCCAACTTCAAAAGTCCCCATAGTTTATCAGTCTGAACCCTGTTCAAAAGTCCCAAGTTCCAAGTCTCTTTTGAAGTCACCACTCCTTTTATTCCATTTAGCCTCAGGCTTTTCTTTAATCTCTTTACACTTTCTAGTGCTCCTTTTCTCCTCCAATTGTACATTTTGCGTTTTTCCTTGCTCAGTTTGCTCCTTTTCATTGTAGATCTGCATAAGACTGGCCACTAGTAGCCACACAGCATAGTCAAAGGTTGTTTTGAAATGGCCTTTCCTAAAGCTGTCAATCCATAATTCTTCAATTTAGCCTCAGGCAGATTTTTTTGGACAAGGGCAGAAGGCAGCCACATTCTTCACCAAAATATCACAAGAACAGCCTCTAGGCCACATACTCGTATTCTTCTCCTCTGAAACCTCTTGAGGCAGGCCCCACAGTTCAAGTCAACCTCAACACCACTGTCTTCCATGCTCCTACTATTATGGCCCATTAAGTTCTGCTTAGAGCTTCAGTTGCTTTTCGAATCCAAGGTCCCAAAGTCCACATTCCTCCAAACAAAAGTATGATCTGGACTATCATAGCAATATCCCAGTCTCTGGTACCAACTTCTGTCTTAGGGTTTCTATTGCTGTGAAGAGACACCATAACCACAGCAACTCTTACAAAGAAAAACATTTAACTGGGGCTGGCCTATCATTCAGAGGTATAGTTCATTATCATCAGGGCAAAAAACATGGTGGCATGTAGGCAGACATGGTGCTGGAGAGTAGCTGAGAGTTTTACATCCTGGTTTGCAGGCAGCAGGAAGAGATAGTGGGCCTGGCTTAAGTTTCTGAAACCCTTTGGGGTTTCCTTCAACAAGGCCACACCTCCTAATAGTGCCACTTTCTATGAGCCTATGGGGTCATTTTCATTCAAACCACCACAAACACTGTTCTAAATGAGCCCCTGTATCTTCTCAAGGGCATCTGAATATATCTTTGTGGACTGGATTATGCTATCATGACTGCTCTACTGAGCTTTGAGTATTAGGTTCCCAGTTTCTAGAAATAAATTTCCAAGGCTCATCTATGTATTGGAAGACAAAGAGATAGTGTGTTTGACTAAAAACAATGTTTGAACGTTGGAGTTAGACCTAGGTCAGAGTCTTCATTTTAGCTCCTCACGAGATAATAGGTCATAACAATCTATGTGATCTCCCATTTACAATAATCCCCATTTTCCTGGGATATGTTTTTGCTTTCATGAGATAATATATGTGACCTCAACACATGGGACAAACATATAGTTTTTGCTTTTTTTTTTTTTTGTTCTGCATTCTTCATCCAGTTTACAATGTCACTTAGGCATAGATTTAACAATGACTTCCTCTTCCTGTCTCCCACATCCAGTTAGTCAACAAATCCCATTGATTGTTCCTCTATAATGCCTCTCTGCCCTTCCTCCCCCTTTAATATTTCCTCTGTCACTGCCCTACTTTGTCTCCTGCTGGAATTCTGACCTTTTATGTATAGCTACATTTTTGCTGCAATTACACTCTTCAGCAATGTTACTCATTCACCTGCCTCAGCCCTTACATGAGTTCTACTAACTTTAGAAGAGCTCTGTCTGCCTGTCGTGGTACTCAGTGTACTTCAGACTTAAGCCAGGATACCACAGAACATTGTTTACACCAAATAAGCCAGAGCCTGGACGCCTATCATTGCTACCTTTTCTCTACTCCTTAAGCTTCAAATGCCCTATCTCAGCCTATCAAAATGTCTAAGTCATAGCCTGGGAGGGTAGCACAATGGTAGAGCATTTGCCTATTTTACATAAATCCCCGGGGTTTGATCTCCAGTATGGCCACAAACAAAAAGGCTTAACTCATTCAATCAAATGCTTGTACCTCATCCCTGTTTCATATCTCTAGTAGCCAATTTGGTAACCAAACTTACCTCTGCTAGCCAAAAGTTGAGAACAACCTACCCAAATATCTATAAAGAGATGGTAGTATGTATGTGTGTTTATGTTTGTTTGTGTGTGTGAAAGAGAGATACAGAGAGAGAGAATGAGAATGTGTGTGTGAAAGAGAGAGATAGACACACATAGAATGAGAATGTGTGTGTGTGTGTGTGTGTGTGTGTGTGTGTGTGTGTATACATGTGCCATACATACATGTGTAATATATCCTATCCTTAAAGAGAAAGGGATTTGGGCAAATGCCACAATGTAAACAATCCTTTAAAACATTATGGTAAATGAAATAAGCCAAAAAGGAAAGGACAAGTAGAGTTTGATTCCACTCAAGTGAAGTACTAGAACTGGAAAATTCCTGGAGACAGGGAACAGAAAGGCATTGCTGGGAGCTATGAGGAGGGAACAATGGGTAAGATTTTCAGCTTTGTAAGATAACGACTTCAATACATCAGTGGTACAGAGCAACGTGAGTGCACTTTCTGTCACTAGGCTGTGCTTTAAAATGGTTCAGATGGAAAAACTTTATGTAGAGTTTTTATCACAGTATAAACAGTTTCAAACTGATTTTTAATCACAGAGATTAAGAACCAAGGCTTGTGCCAGGCACTGAGAATACAGAAATAAATAAAATGTCCATAGTCCTAGGAGCACCTATGATTAGACAAGACTCATGTCCTGCTTCTGCCGGGAAAATCCTAGTTGACCACACTGGAAATCTACATCTTTCTTCTGTTCCGTATCTATTTTAGCACTTGTCATATCCTGCTCTGCATTGTATCTGGTTCCTGTAACATTAGTCTCTCTTTGGAGATAATAAAATACCCTAAGGTCAGGAGCTCCATCTTATCTATTCATTTTTTAATCTATCAAAGCACTTAATACAGTTCATTGCACATAATGGGAGCTCAATAAATGCTTGTGGAGTTGAATAGAATGGAGTGGAAGTTAACTCCAGCCATCAGTGATGTTCAGGGCCAGAAATGACACCTTCCTCAGAAAGGGTGTACCAAGGGATGGCACCCTCAAACAAAAAGATCACAGAAAAGCCTTCCTTCAAAACCAGATCTAGGGCTAGGGATGCTGCTCAGGGTAGAATTGTGGCTTAGCATACGTGAGGTGCTTAGTTAGAACCCCCCAGAACCACAAACGAAGCAAAACCCACCACAACTCCATCCCTCTGCACTGGGGATCCCTAGGTATTATGAGCTTAATGGATAGGGCCAGATATGAATAGGCCAAATATCATGAGTATGCTAAAATGTCACAACTAAAGCCATGCTTTAAACATGGAGGACTGGGCTTAGGCACATAATAACATGTGTGGACCTGTAACTTCCTCATCTCTGATAAATTCAATTATAACCCATCTGGATATCAATAGTGACTGAAGTCTCTCTCCTTGAGTGTTGGGAGGTTTTTATTTTTTTCCTTTCCTTTTCTTCTCTTTTCTTTCTTTCTTTCTTTTTTTCTTTCTTTTTTTTTTTTAGATTTCAACAAGCTGGGACTCCTCTTTTTAAACTTCAGGGCCAGAGTTTTTGTCTTATGGCCTAGATGAGGCCTAGGCCTCTGGATACTTAATAGTAATGGTTTTGATTCAGTGAAGATTGCTACATGTCAAGATCTATGCTAAGACCTTTACTGTATTCTGCCATGCTTCTTTCTAACAGCCCCAGGAGAGAGCAGGGTGCCCTTCTTCCCATGTGCTTACCCTCAATGTCTTTACTTTTCTTTCTTTGTGAGATTAACACTTTTCTTTTAGGAAGCTGTATTTCTCATTCCACGAAGTGCTGGGGTCTGTCCATTCTCAGGATTCTCAACAAAGAACTTTGGTGTGACAAAAAAGCGAGATCAACTAGGGTGATCTGATTCCTAAACCCAGCAACAAGAGCCAATACACGTAGATCACTTCACAATACACAAACAAACTCCTGAATGCTGTTTGGTCTTGTCTCTAAAACGCCATCGTTCACAGTTCCCTTCAGTTCAGTGGCCTGTCAAGTCTTGTTCTAATAAATTCTGCTTTTCTTCTATCTTTGCTCATAATCTAAAAGCCTTTGTTAGTGGTTCTCAATCTGTGGGTCACAACCCCTGTGTGTGTGGGTCTAACAACCTTTTCTCAGAGGTCAAATGTTAGATATCCTGCATATCAGATATTTACATTGTGATTCGTAACAGTAGCAAAATTATGGTTATGAAGTAGCAACAAAAATAATGTTATGGTTGGGGGTCACCACAACATGAGGAACTGTATTAAAGGGTCGCAGCATTAGGAAGGTTGAGAACTGCTGGTCTTTGTGATGCAATACGTTTTTTTTGTTCCTATTGCTGTCTGAGCAGGTGTGTAGGCATGTGTTTCTAGCCACACATGTTTATTATTTCATCACTTATATGTACAGAGCTCTGGGTACAGCTCAACTATGTTCTTGCTGAAGATCTTACCAAGGGGCAATCAAGGTCTCCTCTAAGGTTTAGATTCTTGTTCTAAGCCGACCTAATAACTGGTAAAACTCCATATTGAAGTCCCCTTTTCTCTTCTGGTCAAAACCTGGATCTGTCTGCTGTAGTGGGTAGCCGTTCCAGCTTTGACCTGGAAGTGCCACCCCCATTGAGGCTTCAGTAACTGTCACACCTACAAGGCAGAGCCGAGAAAGGACCCCTGAAGACCCAAGATCCAGATGTGCTGGCTGTCTTGGTTCCGGGATCCTGGACGCTGGAGGTAGACTGAGCAGAGTTCTCCAGAGAACACTGCTGGACTGCTCTTTACCTTTCCCGGACCCTGTTACCTATCCCTTCACTTGTAAGTGACCCCACAAAATAAACCTCCCTTTTAACTACATGGAGTTGCCTTAATATTTACACCAATAGTCTGCTCTTAGGTCTAGAAGATCTCTCCACCCAAGATCTTGCCACCCAAACCTATCTGTAGTTCTTTTGCAACACAGTTTGTTTTTTCCCCCAGGACTCTGTAAGAGATGTCAAGGCATTCAACAAATATGTCAAGAATCAACCTACATGAATCACTATGCCAGACCATATGATGAAACCCAAGGTTGGCTTCAAAGAGTCCACTTTGTATCAGAAGACACAGACAAACCCCAAGGGTATGAGTACACATGAGACTCAGTGGAAATGAACATGGAAGGTAGAGTATCAAATTTTTGTTACAATAAGAGTGAGAGAAATCTAAGAGGAAATGAGAATTTGGCTTTAGAGAAAAGTTGGCAAAATGGCTTCCTGGACCTCTATTCTGAAGGGAATTTCTCCTTGCTTTGACAATGCTCCTTATAACTGAACACACAGTAAATTTTCATAATTAAAAATATTGTGATGAGTTACCTCCATATCCTGTTTTCTTGGTTAGTTTAAGGCAGTGGTTCTCAATCTATGTGTCATAACTCCTTTGGGGGTCAAATGACCCTTTCACAGGGGTCACCTAAAACCATTAGAAAACACAGATATTTGCATTACGATCCATAACATTAGCAAAATTACAGTTATGAAGTAGCAATGAAAATAATTTTATGGTTGGGGGTCACCAAAACAAGAGGAACTGTATTAAAGGGTTGCAGTATTAGGAAGGCTGAGAACCACTGGTTTAGGGGAATTTAGGAACCAAGGAAAAGAAATGAAGTTTGGTCATCCTATAGAAAATAAATACTGTTTAATTTAAAAGCACATTTCCACTGAGGTGCAATCTGACTGTTACACTAATTTATTGACTGCTAATTTTCTTAGATGATGTATCTTATTTCTACTTGTAGATTCTATTCTTTCTCTTGGGCAAAGGTGCTACTGGTAGCCAGTTAGGCCAGTAACACAGAGGCCATCAAAGAGCAAAACAAAGCAGAATAGACAATAGCAGTCTACACTCTTTCAATTATAATACATCTATACCAGACACATGAAGTTTTAATTGTTATTTTTTTATATAAAACAGTAAAGCAAATGATGTGATCATAGTACTATTCAAAGTAGTTTCTAAGAGATATGAGTTTTTTAAAATAATATTGTCAGATATATAGAACCAATAGCCTAGCTCAAAATCTCCCATTTATTCAACAATTCAGCACATATTTATTAGTAATCCCTGTATGTCAGGTATTAGATTATGTTCCAAGAGTAAAGCACTAAATAAGACACATAACTTCACTCTCCTTAGGAAGTAAAGTGTAGTGGCTATCACCACAAAGTGGGCAATTACAGTATATCACAGAAGCTCCGTGGGAAAATAAAGGAAAAGAATTTTGTTTCATTTCAAGAAACTATTTGAGGTTTCTTAGATGAGGCATTTAAGTAGAAGTGTGAAAACAGAATGGAAGATATGGGTCACTTTCCTTCAACATCCAAGCAGGAACTCAAGAATTTCTCTGGCTTATCTGAAATAGCCTGCCTGGAACCCACCCCTATCAGCTCTGAGATCTTCTGCAGTGGGTAAGTGTCATCCTTGGCACTGGCCTCTGTGAACTGGGGGTTTTAGAATGCTGGGACCTTACGTTCTTTAGTGTAGCCAGTACCAGTTGCTTCAAAACTTTGAGCAAAGGTTGCTTCAGTTATAAGTCAGGCAAATGTCCCAAACTTATGCCTCCTCCCAAATTACACTGATGATACACGTAGTCAACAATACATTTTATATAATATCATCAATGACTTCATTTTATTTTTTACCTTCAGTTTTTTCTTCCAAACATGTAAATTATCTTCATGTAAACCTACTTACTAGTCAGTTCTATTGTGTTCCTCAGACCACAACTTGCCTATGATATTGATGTGGACTATTTTTATAAGACTGTAATATATTCATTATTTTCTTTAAAAAAACATGACCTTATAGCCTTTACAACATAATATAATGAATTACAAATGCACTTAGTTTTTGACCAGCATCTATACATCTGTCCTATGGACCTTTCAGATAACATGGATATAAAGTTATTCAGTGTAGCATTGCTTATAAGAAAAAAAAAAAAACTTTCCGATTGAGGATACAGCATTCAGGTGGTCCTGAGTTCAGTACACTCAGCACCACACACACACCTTTAACCCATTCATCACTAATTCTTTCACAGGAGAAATGAAGGTTAGCCATTAGAAGAAGAGTGGGGAAATTCTATGAGAGAAAGACATGGCAAAATTCTGAGGATGTATTGTTCACACAGCAGCAAAAAAGTATGTACAGTGTGTTTTGTATTTTCTTCTTCTTCTTCTTCTTCTTCTTCTTCTTCTTTTTTTTTTTTTTTTTTTTTTTGGTTTTTTGAGACAGGGTTTCTCTGTATACTTCTGATGCTTGTCCTGGATCTTGCTCTGTAGACCAGGCTAGCCTCGAACTCACAGAGATCCACCTGGCTCTGCCTCCAGAGTGCTGGGATTAAAGTCTTGTGCCACCACCGCCCAGCTTGTATTTTCAAAGAATACATTGCAGAATTCCAGATACAGACAGATGGAGGGCAATCAGTGTATAAAGAGTTTTCAAAGAAATTTTTTTGATGCTAGATCATTATACCAAAAAAAAAAATTTTTTTTTGCATGCATCATCTTTCATATTATTTACCAAATAAGAATTCGAAGCTTGGCACTGCATAAGAACATGGAGGAAAAGCTCCCTCTGTATGAGTTGGTTATTGAGAAGAGTCAATATAAAAACAAATAGGAATCAACCATGAGCCGCAGGCCTCACCCATGCCTCACCCATGCCTGAATGGATGGAGGACACAGAATGTGGCCCCCACCACCGACATTTTGGTCTGGGGGTGGGGAGGTGTCACTGTTAACCAGGAGTGCCAGAGGTACCGTCATACCAAGTGCTGCTGGAGATCTCTAGGGCTGGGGACGGGAGAGAGGAAAGACAACACTGCACTATTCCTTGTGGCTGGGCCAGGCAGTAATCAACCTACCGCCACCTGCGACCTAACCAATGCCCTGGCGCTGGGCGGTTGGGCACCATTGTGGTGAGAGAATGCAGAAGAGAGGGAGAGGTGGAATGTTTTGTGGGCTGGGGAGAGAGGCGGATCTGGAGAGGTGAGGGTGGTGAGGAACAGGCTGACGTGAACGGCCGGTTGGCCAACCTAGTTCAGGGAGATGGCTGGGCTTGGGCTATGGCCGGAGCCAGGTCTTGGTCCCGGGCCATGGAGCAGCCAATCGGGCCTGTGTTGATGTCTGTGGCTCCTATTGCCACTGGAGGCCGTGCAGGGCCCTGTGGTCTGGGCTACCACCTCAGGTCACATTGGTATCCAAAGGCTGTGCTGCTATGGGGTCCATGCCAATCTGGGTGGCCTGCGCAGCCACCTAGGACCATGGTGACAGCCTGGCCCAGGCTGCTGCCAAGGACTGTAGCTAGAGTTTTCCTGCCTTGCCCACAGTCAGGACAAATCTCTGTCACCCGCCAGTCCCACAGCCGCTCAGACCCAACCAAGTAAACACAGAGACTTATATTGCTTACAAACTGTATGGCTGTGGCAGGCTTCTTGCTAACTGTTCTTACAGCTTAAATTAATCCATTTCCATAAATCTATACCTTGCCACGTGGCTGGTGGCTTACTGGCGTCTTCACATGCTGCTGGTCATGGCTGCGGCTGGCAGTGTCTCTCTGCCTCAGCCTTCCACTTCCCAGAATTCTCCGCTCTCCTTGTCCCACCTACTTCCTGCCTGGCCACTGGCCAATCAGTGTTTTATTTATTGACCAATCAAAACAATTTGACATACAAACTGTCCCACAGCACTTCCCCTTTTCTTTTTTTAAAAAGGAAGGTTTTAACTTTTACACATCTCCAAAGCCAGCTTGGTATATTTGGGGATTTGGGCGTAGCTTCTCTTACTACTTCCTGCTGGAGGGGGGCGCTGTATCTTATGGGGACACAAAGAAAATTTAAGGATCATGGAGTAGTCCGTGAGGCTGTATTGTCTGAGCCAGTTGCCTTGAAACGATTCTGGATGTTGAATCATCTGGGCCATGGTGTCATCAGAGACCTTTCAGGTGGTCTTGGCTGGTCAAACCTGATGTATCTTAATCTGGAACAAATCCATAGGCTCTGGCTTTCTGTAGAAACAAAAGCAGAGCCTCTTTTCCAAAGCAACATATCCTTATAGCCAAATTTTGAAGTCAAGGTACCTTTAAAATACACATTTTGGCATAACTCAAAAGCTTTTGCAATCAAATGTTTTTCTTCAGTTACAAATATCAAAGAGAACATAATCCAGATTCTCTGTGTGGTAGCCATCTTTATGTGGCTTATTTTTTATTACCTTGAGCCTATTGCTTAAACTGCAGCCTTTTAAGCCTGAAATGGTGCTGCGGCTGCTGGCTCCGCCCACTTCAGCTTCCCAACATGGCGGTGGTACGTTTTCCACCAGCTTTGGGAGCCACCCTGGGTCTATGCTTTTATCCAAGCAGTGTGTAGCCCAGAAACCTCTTTTTGTTTTGTACTAGCAAAGGCTAAATCCACCATGCAGCTTAATGTGCCACTTGCAGAGGCCTCATTCCCGCCATACTGCAGGTCGAGCACACACGCCAGGAACCCGCCAGTAACTCAAACCGACAGCTGCCGCTCATTTGAGAGAGACAATTAGGAAGCTGTTTTTAGTTCTGTTTTAGAATCTTTTCTCAGGTTTTAGGTGGAAACTCTTGCCCCACGTTGGGTGCCATTTGTAGCTAGAGTTTTCCTGCCTTGCCCACAGTTAGGACAAATCTCTGTCACCCGCCAGTCCCACAGCCGCTCAGACCCAACCAAGTAAACACAGAGACTTATATTGCTTACAAACTGTATGGCTGTGGCAGGCTTCTTGCTAACTGTTCTTACAGCTTAAATTAATCCATTTCCATAAATCTATACCTTGCCACGTGGCTGGTGGCTTACTGGCGTCTTCACATGCTGCTGGTCATGGCTGCGGCTGGCAGTGTCTCTCTGCCTCAGCCTTCCACTTCCCAGAATTCTCCGCTCTCCTTGTCCCACCTACTTCCTGCCTGGCCACTGGCCAATCAGTGTTTTATTTATTGACCAATCAAAACAATTTGACATACAAACCATCCCACAGCAAAGGACCATATCTTGGTCTGCGGTTCTGCCCCGGCCGGGGTCTGCACTGATGTCCTTGACCCATGTTGCTGAAAGGGGCCATGCGGATGCCTGGGATCTGGGCTGCAACCTGTGACCATGTTGGTGTCTGAGGACCATGCTGCTATGGGGGTCATGCTGGTCCAGGTGGCCTATGCTGCCACCTGGGACCATGGTGACATCCGGGCCCAGGCTGCTGACTAGGACCACGTCTGGGTCCATGGTTCTACCACAACCAAGGTCTGTATTGGTGTCTATGGCCCATGTTGCCATTAAAAGCCCCAAAAAACCTGGGGGCTGGGCTGCGGCCTATGGCCATAAGGACATCCGAGGGCCGTGCTCCTTCCAGGGACATCCTGATGAGGGTGGCCTATGCTGTCACCCTGGGACATGGTGTCATCTGAACCAAGACTGCTACAGAGAGCCAAGTCTGGGTACGTGGCCCGATAGCAGCCAGGGTCTGAGTTGATGTCTGGGCTCTCGTTGTCACTGAGGGCCATGCCAATGACCAAAGTCTGGTCAGCCACTTTGGGCCATGTCACTCACACCAGGGACCATGCTGATCTGGGTGGCCAGGGTTGTCACCTGGAGTTATGGAGACATCCAGGCATGAGCCGCCTGCTGCCTAGGGCCATGTCTGGGTCCATTGCGCTGCGGCATCGAGGACTGGGGTGGTGTTTGTGGCCTCATCCAGAGACTTTCCGCTCTCAGAGAGGTGGTGAGTGAAGATTAAACTCTCCAGACCACTCCGCTTAATACAAAGTTACCCACGGGAAGCCAGAAGAGTTGTCCAAACCAACAGACACGCAAACCGTAACCCAGAAACGTGAAAAACCATGGAAGAAAACATAATGCCTGGAGTGGCCATCACTCCTTAACCCCTGAATTCAAAGATACATCTGCCAACTAGTGAAAACTTCAAGTTTACTAATAAAAATGATCAATGACCTGAGAGGGAACACAAACCAGCAAACGAATTTACTCCAGGACCTGGAGAGGAAAGTCAGCCACAGAGGGAAAAGTCGGCAACACGGAAAGAAAATCAGCAATGTGACATTGCGATCATCCTAGAACCTGACAGCTCTAGGCTCTTAAAGATGAATTGTAGTGTGGTTTCTGAAACCACGTCAGAGTTCCCTTCATACTCTCACTGTCTGTGTTCAAATGCACCAGTCTGTCTTACGCCTTGAAGAGCTTTTTAAGTCTGGTGGTATATTGAGAACTTGAACGACTCACCCAGAAAGTATTTGTCTGCTCAGTTACCCAGCTCTGCCTACTGTTAGTATAAATTGCTCACAATACAAAGAATTGCATTTTCTTGTGTCTCCACCAATTTAATAATAATAAAAAATTAGTTAGACATTGAAAGGCAGTTGAATTTATAATGGTGGATACAAGTTTTACAAAATTTTAATTTTTTACTTAAAAGCTCAAATATTATCATAGGTGTTTCATCTTTTTTTTTTAGAGTAGCAAGTTTATTTTGCTCATTAGAAAATATTTCTCCATCATCTGACTAACCTCAAATTAGCTGTCATTCTTTCGAGTAGAGATGGTGCTTCACAGACTCTTTACCAGCTGCGTTTTTACCCAGTTATAAGCCACATGAGCATCTTTCCTTGGGACTCAGTTTGCAAAGGAAGTGTGCTGTCTGTGTACTGACCCTTGCACCAGACAAGACTGCCCAGAAGACAGACACATAACTGAAAATACAATGGAATCATCTGTTTTTCCCATTTCACAGAGGATATTCTGTACTGCAATTTGTCAGTCTCTGAGTGTATGGCAGGAGGAAACTGAAGAGGTGCTCTTGATTACTTCAAAGATTTCTCACCACAATCTTGGTGTGATCAGAGAAAACAGCAATAGTGAAAATGACCAACGCTGTTTCATATCATTATAAAAGGAGTTTTGATTTCCTGAACTCACTCAGAACATCTTAAGGACCCCCTAGGCATCCACAGCTGGCAGATTGAGATACATTGACATAAAAAGTTTCTGAGTACTAGGATAGAAACTGGTAACATTATTTGTCATCAATAAAGAACACCTGATAACTGGGGTCAGGAGTGAGGGAGATTTTTCACTACATACTCTTTTTTTATTATTATTTTTAAATTTGATCCAAGGGGAATGCATTAGTCATTCTAAATTAATTTTTAATATTTTTTTAAAGTATAAGAAACTCAAAAGATGAACATAGGAAAACAAGATGACAGCTTTATTTATACATAGAGAGTGTTCAACATAGCTACAAAATTTCAAAGTGACTTGCTGGGCCAATATTAAGACAATTCTTGGTCCACAGCTCTCAAGGCTTTTTAGCTTAGAGTCATTGGCTAGGCTCAGACATGAGCTGCAGTGAGGAAAGTTTAGGCATGGAGAGTGAGCAGGAGTCTTGCAATAAATTGCACCTCAATTTGATAATAAAACTCAGGGAGGAAAATCAGAAAGCTGTGTGTAATTTCAAACAATTAAGAACATCCAATCATTCCTGATTCTTATTGTGTTATTGATTTTTCTTTCCTCCAAAGTCTCACTCGCACTCCCAAGTGGTAAATCCACACAACTGTATAAACATGTCATTTGGAATAGATTGTGATTTCCTCTAAACAAGCAGCTACAGTTACCTGCTGGCTGTTCTTGGCCCAACCTGATTTCCCTTGTGTGTCTATCATCTAAAGCAAGCAGTCATAAACCAAGATACTCATGGGTCTCTAGTAGGTCATATCAATGTATAAAACTGGTCAAGAAAAACACCTCTCGCAGTCCTCTGTGCATCTTACACATATTCATCAATGGTAGAAGTAAAGTATAGGAAATATATCACGTTCCTTTTGACTCTTTCATGAGTAAACAGAAATTCAAGTGTGATAATAAGTAGGACCTGTAGCTAGAGTTTTCCTGCCTTGCCCACAGTCAGGACAAATCTTTGTCACCCGCCAGTCCCACAGCCGATCAGACCTAACCACGTAAACACAGAGACTTACATTGCTTCAAACTGTATGACCATGGCAGGCTTCTTGCTAACTTCTTATAGCTTAAATTAATCCATTTCCATAAATCTATACCTTGCCATGTGGCTCGTGGCTTACCAGCATCTTCACATGCTGCTTATCCTGGCGGCAGCTGGCAGGGACTCCTTCTGCCTTCCTGTTCTTTCTTTTCTCCTCTCTGTTAGTCCCCCCTGTACTTCCTGCCTAGCCACTGGCCAATCAGTGTTTTATTTATTGACCAATCAGAGCAACACATTTGCTATACAAAACATCCCACAGCAAGGACCTGTCAGCTGGCCTCTGCCTACAGGGTAATGGGAACTGGTAGGCGCCTTGGTGACCTGCAGGATGCATGTGTGTGCCCAGAGGGTACCTGCTCCTGTTCTCCTGAGCAGCCCATGGGCTGATGCTGCCATTGAAGATCTTACCCCAGTTAGAATGCTGGTCATTAAGGAAACAGAAAACAACAAATATTGGCCTTGATGTAGATAAAAGGGAACCTTTATACACTGCTGGCAGGGGTGCAAGCCCATCCAACATTTATAAAAATCAGTATAGAGGTATAGATGTAACCAACCGTCTTATTAAATAAGAAACACAGAAACAATGTAAAAGAGAAAGCCGAGAGGTCAGAGCTCAGAGCTAAAATCTCATCCTTCCTCCTGCTGTCCCAGCTTTGCGAAAAGAGACCTACTTCCTGTCGGTTCGTTTTTTATAGTATGCTGTTCTGCCTTCTCATTGGTTGTAAACCCAAACACATGACTGCCTCGTCACTGTCTGAATGTACAGCCCCCTAGGTCTTAAAGGCATATGTCTCCAATGCTGGCTATATCCCTGAACACACAGAGATCTTATGGGATTAAAGGCGTGTGCCACCACCGCCACACTCTTGCTATGGCTCTAATAGCTCTGACCCTGAACACACAGATATCTATGGGATTAAAGGCGTGTGCCACCACCGCCACACTCTTGCTATGGCTCTAATAGCTCTGACCCCCGGACAACTTTATTTATTAACATACAATCAAAATAATAATTCAGTACAATTAGATTACCACCACATAGAGGCTCCTTAAAATTTAGAAATAGGTTTACCTTATGACACAATGTAAACCAAAGGGTTACATATCAGCATATCATAGAGACACTTGCACATCGACTTTCACCGTAACAGCACTTATAATAGTTAAGCTACGGAAGCAACCTAGGTGTTCAACCACAGAGAGATGGGTGAGGAAAACAGTGGAAATTTTTTTTCAGCTATAAATGAGAGTGGAATTATGTCTCTAACAGGAAAATGGAGGCAACTAAACATAATCACGTTAAACAAACCAAGTACGTCTCAGAAAGACAAACATCATAGGCTTTCTCTCATTTGTGGTTCCTGGATTTTGTACAGTCACATGAAATTGTGTATCTTAAATGAAAGCAAAAGTGAAATCGCCTAGGAGAACAAAGAGGCTGAAAACCCAGAGGAGAGAAGGTTGAGAAAACAAAGAATAGGAGGAACAGGGTATGGGAGGTGGGGACCCAGTCAGTGCATGGTGTAAACCTGTACAAAGACGTGTGTGCCAGATATGGTTACAGTGGATTTCATTTTACAAGAAAAGATAGCAATCCCAATCATTATGGGACATTTCCCACCCGTATTGAAAACAGGAAAGTTAAAGAGGTTGAGGCATTTGTATGCAGGCAAACACTAACCCAGCTCCCACCCCGAACCCCCAAAAAGAAAAGTGTCTGTGTGCTGACTTTTGACTACAAGCATGATCTTGACATCATTTATCTAAATTGACTTCCTAATATCTTGGTAAATGCCATCTGAGCCCAAAGAGGATTCAAGAGAACTTACCTATTCCTCTCCATCAGGGCAGCACATTCCAACCAAGGCTAACTCCTCTGGCATGTGCATGTGCGTGCGTGCATGCATAGAAGAACCAATTGCAATTAAAGGCATCTTGGCAGTGCAGTAAATTAAAGGGGCTCATTGAACTGGATTAGGTCCTTACTCCAAGCTATGAGTAGCACAGGCAGACTTGGGTACTCTGCTGCAGAGGGCAGCACTATGATTCAGTTCATCACAAATGAGACAGTTATTAAAAAAAAATACCACCAACACACTGCTCTATCTGGAAAAAATAGCAACCCATTACTGGAGATATTTTGATGTCCATTATGATCTTTTTTAGTCTTAAAGTTAAGAAATGCAATCCAAGGGAAGGTAGCCAACACTTAATATCCAACACTAGGCCAAAACTTAGGACCACCTCATAGCGGCTACTAGTTGTGTGGTTCAGAGGTGAGAAAGAGAATTCTTTTTGTTGTTGTTGTTTGTTTGTTTTGGTTTTTGTTTTTGTAGACAGGGTTTCTCTGTGTAGTTTTGGTGTCTGTCCTGGATCTCACTCTGTAGACCATGATGGCCTTGAACTCACAAAGATCTCCCGGCCTCTGGCTCCCAGTCCTGGGATTAAAGGCGTGTGCCACCACCGCCCTGCTGAGAAAGAAAATTCTTAACCAAATCTACCAGATAGACATGTTGCCATGAGTCACACACTCCCACAGACTATCCTTCTGCCATGCTGGGCCACTGTGGTTCTTTAGAGTTTCTGGTTACTCTGCCTTTTCATATTAGCATTCATATGTACAAAGGTCTGGGGATTAGAAACAGTGACTTCAAGACCCTCAGAGTCTGGATTGCTTTTAAGATAATATCACAGTGCATTTCATCACCGACTGCCCACCCTGTGTCTTTCCTAAGGCAAACTGTCATCTTGGTGTCATTACACAGCCTCACCCAAATTGCATGTGTTGTATCTGTGTTGGAGGATCAAACTCCTTTATTCACCATAGTAAGTGTTTTGACTCCACAGCTTCCAAACTACTTCATCTATTCATTCCAGAAAGGAAGTTGTATTCAGACTTGATCATCCATCTATCAGTAAAGTACAACAGAAAGAAGACTGGTGGAAAACTAATTTTGCTGGCAATACAACTGGTCTACCGCACTGGCTTTGTATGTATCTCACTATAAATCTCCACTGAGCACATTCATCCTCTGAGGAAAAATAATTTCTGCTCCTGTTGCTTTCTTTACATCACCAGCTTCACAGAGACATTTGAATGCATAGGTTCACTCCAAGATGTCCAAGAGCAGTTACTGTATTTGGTTGCCTATAACAAGAATAAAAACCAAGGGCAATAGGCCTACAAGTCAGGATAAAAATGAGAAAAGCCATCTGGCAGTGTTCATGACACATTCATACTGTCTAGCTTTTCAAAGTTGCCAGAAGACTGTTTCTGAGAACTACCAAAATCATGAAAGCAATAATCAAACATCAAATTGCAATAAAAATTAGATATGAAATATTCATTCAACATCAGGATGTCTTTGATCTACTTACTGGCCTTAGGAATATAAAAAAGAGTTAGTTCAACATCTAGGCAGAAAAACAACCACCTCAAAGAGAAAGGGGTTGGCATCTCACTTTTCTCTACAGCACTATCAATGCCAGAGATGATAAAATATGAAAAGAATTATGAAGTTTAAAAGTAGAACCAAGAATTTTTTTTTCAAGGCACAAGGAAAGAACATACTCAAACAAGAAAGACCCCTGGGAATTAAATGCAGAGTTCTTGCAAAGAAAAGGAAATTTGCAGCCAACATTCAGTGGATTAAGAAATGAATTAAAATGAAAAAAAAAAAGACGTGGGGATACAGTGGTAGATCTCTTGTCTGGCATATGCAAGGCCTTCAGTTCAATCCCCAGTATCACAGGAGAATGCCAACAACAAAAATGAAAATTGGATAAGTGGTTGTAGAAGAATGGGTGCTAAGTCATTTTTTCTCTACAGCATACAAGATAACAGGACAAATCACTACAGTGAACACTGATAATATAAAAATAAAAACACAGTCATCAACATGGAAAATACAGAGAGGCAGGGGACAAAAAGTGTAGCAAGTCTTCTTCTCTCCCACCAACCAGCTCCCAAATAATGACCCAGAGACTAATTGTTAATTATGAAAGCTTGGCCTTTAGCTTAGGCTTGTCTCAACTAGCTCTTATAAATTAAATTTACCCATATTTTAAAAATCTATGTTCTGTCATGTGGCATTATCTCTCTTCTATCTTGCACTTCCTGTCTCCTCTCCTTGTCTGGTTGATGATTTGCTTTTCTTCTCCCTAGAGCCTTCTCTGTCTCTGGAAGTGCTGCCTAACTTCTTTCTTCTTAGCTATCGACCATTCAACTCTTTACTACACCAATCACAGCAATATACCTTCATACAACGTACAGATATCTCACAACATTTCCCTTTTTTGTCTAAATAAAAAGGGAAGGTTTCAACTCTAACATAGTAAAGCTATATACAATAAGAACAATTATCAAGTAAGAATTACATTCACAATGTCAAGTCCATTTGTTTTTAGAAAATTTAGAGAATATATTATATTATCTTTCCTATCTTAGTGAGTTCAAAGATTTATACATAAACCATTTTCCATCATAACATCTATTGCCACCCTAAAAATATCTTTTTATAACTTAAAACATCTTCATAGATAAACAATTTAAGCTTTTATGTTTATCAACCTGATAAATTTTGTGTATCTTATTTAAGTTTCTTTTCTGAATTTGGTAACAAGAAAAATTGTATCTATAACTATCTCATTTCAACTCCATCAGATACCTAAGAAGGATATCATATTAAGTGAGTAAACAGGAAGTGCAGAGCAAACAACTACCAAAACTAAGAAATGACAGAAACAGCTGGCTGCCTGCATAGTCACCCAAGGTTCCTTTGCAATGTTGGGGCATCTATTTTTG